>NC_040903.2:158575428-159215163 GCF_004126475.2 Phyllostomus discolor
CTAAAGCAAAACCAAAAGAAACTAAGTAAACAATTAGAACAGGAACAGAACCACAGAAATGGAGGGCACATGGAGGGTTAGCAGCAGGGGGGTGGGAGGAGGAGAGAGGGGGAAAAGGTATAGAGAATAAGTAGCATAGAAGGTAGGTTGAAAATAGATAGGGGGAGGGCAAGAATAGTACGGGAAATGTAGAAGCTAAAGAACTCATAAGTATGACACATGGACATGAACTAAAGGGGAAAATGTGGGTGGGAGGGGGGTACAGGGGGGAGGGGAGAGAAGGGGGAAAATGGGACAACTGTAATAGCATAATCAATAAAATATATTAAAAAAAAAGAAATATCAATTATGTGTGTGTATTACGTATCTGCTTTTATCCTCCAAGGTCTCTGATCTTCTCCTTGTCTTCCTACCTGGTCTTTTTCTCCCATTTTACTGCCTAGTTCTCTCAAAAAGTCCATGCCATTGCATTTCAGAGGTATCTATTTTCTTCTTTGCTGTTTTTAATGTTTTTCATTTTTATAATGTTTTTATGAAGTTCTCTTTCTTACTTAACCTTCTTTTTCCCAATGTGTGCATTTTTTATCTTTGTTTGCTTCTTTTTTTCTTTCTTTCCTTCTTTTGATATTTCATAGCATCTAGGCTATCACAATCCCTCAGATTTGGAGTAATTGGCCCTTCCCATCCTTGCTGGGTAAGCAGATGGCCACCAGGAGATCCATGTGAGTTCGCAGCACACCTCCATGGCTTATAGGTCTTTTGTTTGGTGATTTTGTACTTATTTATCTTGCTTGGCTGGGTGGAATTGTTGCTATTTCTGATCTCTCTTCAACTTTGCCTCACCTCTGGCTGGTTTTAGTCCAGGAGTCCTAAGTGGAGAAAGTGGAGATGAAAACAATACTTCTCAACATTTGTGTTCTTTGTATTTTTCAGTGTGTAACAAGCCCCCAGGATGGTCTCCATGTGGCCAGGTCATGTTCTCATACTCATCCTTCCAGGTAAAGGTAGGCCCTTCAGGCCCCCTCTCACATATTTTTAGAGAAATCTGTATTCTTATCAAGTACCCAAGGAAGTATAAATAGTCTTTATTACCTCTGGTTTAGGTCTAAATTTTGCTATATTTTGAGAATGCAATTTACTTTCTGTGATTGAGGGTGTAGCCATTTCTTATTTTCCATTTTAGAATAAATTTTCTTAAGTTTTCATTTTTTTTATAGTTATGGCTTCCAGGGAAGGGAGAAAAGTAAACATACCTTCAGTTCCCATCCTTGACTGGAAATTCTAAGCTCATGGGTATGCACCTTTGCAAATAGATACAATTTAAATTCCCTGCCCAGAGTTGTGATGAGGATCAGGAATTAGGCCACTAGTTATAAAATGTGCCATGCTTGCACATTTTAGATCTGAGATACTTAAAATAAAAATGTTACATTATAAATAAAAGTTTGAGTTTGAAATGGAAACATGAGAAATGACAACAGGGACAGAGAAAAGAAAGAAGGAAAATTCTGCCAGGTGTCTGTGACAAGGTCGTTGTTGAAGGTCAACACTGAAATTAACCTTATGCTTTCTGGACCCCAAGGCTGAGAAGGAAAATCACAATGGTTAATTCAGTTTTAATAGCTTGGTGAAAGGAAGTGTGTTCTCTGGTAGTGGACAATCATTTTTCTGGCTCTAAAAAAGTCATGAGAAGGACTTGTTTGATGGATATCTATTGCCCATTATATAACTGCATGTTGCTTACATGTTTTCAAGAGAACCAATGGAACATTATCCTCCCATTTTGAGGAGAAGCCCCTGGGAACCTGGCATTCAGGTGGTTACTGCATTTTTCGGACTATAAGACGCACTCCCCCCAAATTTAGGAGGAAAAGGGGGTGAGTCCTACAGTCCGAATGTAGCTTACCTGGCTCGCTGTGGGGGGGGCAGTAGTGGAGTGGGGTCACAGGTTATTAAATATTTTACCACATTTTTTGCTTCAAAAATTTTTTTTTCCTATTTCCCTCCTATAAAACCTAGGTACGTCTTATAGTCCGGTGTGTCTTATAGTCCCAAAAATACAGTACCAATGATGAGGGTAGAAATTGACTCTGCCCTATGAGTCAGCTTCCTAGTGCTGGTCCTGGGTCTTCCTACTGAACTTATACCTATACCTGCATTCTTGCTTACCTTGGTTCCTAAGGCCTAGTTAGCCTGATTACCAAAATTTCTTCTTGCTCTAGATATTGAGAACCTCCTAGATTCTCTGCCTGATCTTTCCTGGGCCCTTAGCTGGAGCCTCTTGCTTTATTTTCATTTATTTTTTAATTGTTGTTCAAGTACAGTTATCTCCATTCTTCCTGCTTGCTTTAAATGCTGTGTCTGATGCTGTATTATGGTAATAAGTCTTACATAGAACAAAGGGTCAGATCATTCCTCCAGTAAATGGTGGATATAACCATGCTGGCTTAATGCCTTCTGAGAAAGTGTTGAGATGCATCACCTAGATACCCTATCAGAAATAAAGGATTTATTTCTCCCAAGAGTGCTGATGGAAGAAGGACCTCAGCTGTCAGCTTCCTATTGCCTTGGCTGGTGCCCCTTCACAGGGTTGCCTGCATTCAATGATTGAGCTTCACAGTGGTATGAAAGCTTGGTCCTTTTGTCCCTACAGGATTCAGAACTCTCTATATGGTCGAAAGAGGCCTGTACTGAAACTATTGGGTTGGCCAAAAATTCCATTATGTTTTTTTTCCATAAAACAAAAGACACAATTTTCATTTTCACCAATAACATTATTGATTTGGATATTTTGAGTATGTCAGCTATCCCCCGCTATTGGCTTCTAATAGGTAGAGGCCAGGGGTGCTGCTAAACATCTCCCAATGCATAAGACAGCCCCAGGGCAAAGAATTATTTGGCAAAAATGTCAATAGTACCAAGAAACTTTGCAAATCATTTTTGACACATTCAATCAGTCATGGCACCTTTTCTATACACTGCGTACTTTTTTAGTTTGTGTTTCAGTTGCATTTTTACCTTCCTTGAAATAATAAAGTACAATACACTGAAAATGTTGCATATGTTCTTCCATCTTCATTATTAAAATGGCTTGCATAAAAATTCACCAATTTTGATGTTTTTTTTTAAAGATTTTATTTTTATTTACCTTTTAGGGAGGGGAGGGGGAGAGAGAGAGAGAGAGAGAGAAACATCAATGTGCGGTTGCTGGGGGTTATGGCCTGCAACCCAGGAATGTACCCTGGCTGGGAATCGAACCTGGGACACTTTGGTTCCCAGCCCGTGCTCAATCCACTGAGCTACGCCAGCCAGGGCTAATTTTAATGTTTTTTTAAAAAATGTACACTGATATGATAGCTGTCACAATACAATCTAACAAAACTATTTTGAATGAAGTTAAAGACAACTAAGCACTACTAGAGCCATTGTATGGAAAAAATGTAATGGACTTTTTGGCCAACCCAATATTCTGCAGCTAAACTTCTCCCTCTACCCAGTCTGGTGTTCTTCCCTTTCTTTTCCCAAGTATACTCACTAAGAAGCCTCCTGCCCACCAATCCCTACCCCAGAGCCTACTTACTGTGGAATTCAACAGGGGACAGCTTCTTATAGCCAGCTTGGGCTGAGCCACTAATGGACCATGTTGTAATGAGTACATCATGTAATTGGCCCAAATACCCACAGTATTAACTGATAACATGTAGGGCCAGGAAAGAAACCCAGGGCACTAGAAAAGGTTGGAATTTCAGAATAGGAGATGGACTAAAAGAGTGGGAAAGAAGTAAAGATGAAAAGCAAGCACATTGGTGTAGCTATATTTATCTTCAAGATACAAGTTTTGGGGATTAGACATTGAAGTAGCATCTGAACACCATCCTCCACATTCTACCAACAGTTGTACCACCTATACGGGCATGAAACTTCTGTAAAATTCCTAACCCCACACCCTTTAAAATGCTTCCACATACCTTCTCATTTGGTCCTTACGATAATTTCTGCTATGGTGCTGCCACTTTCATCTCACGTAAGGGGAGAAGTGCTCAGAGAGGTTAGGTGATTTGTCCAAGGTCCCCCAGCAGAACGCAGGGCTGCGGGGCCAAGGCCAGTGTTTCTTCTACCTGGTTGCTGCTTCCTCTGACACAGAGGGGGTCAAGACAGCCAACAACTGGCACTTACCCATTTTCACAAAGGTCTTTAAAGCTGTCCCTTTCCAGGTATTATTTACATGGCTTGAGTAAAACATTCTAGGGTCTCTGGCCTGCATGATGGAAAGAAAGTCAGAGAGAAAATCTTTGATCCCCTCGGCTGCCATCTTCCACTCTCTCCACAGGTGTAAATACTGCTCCCCAAATCATGTTAGTGTATGGACTTAGAGGCCTATTTATTTTTATAGTTAAAGAAGAAAAACACCTTTTGAAGTCTTGCTTGGGGTATCAGAGCTTCTTGCTATGCCACTGTGCACCTGCAGTGTTGGTATATGAACGTGCAGAGCCTGTTCCCTGAAGTCTCCATGGGGCCTACATTAGCTTCATTTTCCTTATGTGGGTCTAATCACTACTGAGAAGATTAGAATCAATTCCTGGGAGGCCATATAATAGAGGATTGTGGCTTAGTTGGCAAGGGACACTGTGCTGTGAGTCTTGCTACTGAATATTTTAAAACAGAAATAGATTGAGGAACTGGAAAAAAATCTCCCTCTATATTCGCCCTGACTCCAGATTCTTAATCATTTGGGCCTGTATCCAACACACCTTGTTGCCTGTGTTTTGTGTTGCTCTGGGTGGTGGTAGCCTTCCAGAATTAGGGCATGCCATATGTTTCCTTCTGTGGCTCTCCTGAACCCCATAGTTGATTTTTTTTCAGATGTAAGTAAAATAAGGAAATCTCTAAGAGAAATAGGATTTTTTCTCCCCCAGCCTCCTTTTTGAAGGCTCATCACAGGTGCCCTGCCCAGGTGGCACGTGGGTGGCCACGCCTCCCTCTCTGAGCCTGATTCAGCAGTGGTTTTTATAAAGCTATCCTGATGCCTCAGAAGTTCTCTTAAAACAGAGCAATAATTGATTCTCCTCCCTTTCTTTTTTATTCTCTCTTATTTTGGTGTTTTCTTCCCAATGAGAGGTATACAAGTCATCCATTCTGGACGTCAGTTCAAGGGAGAATGCTCGGGGTATAGGAGTGCTTCCTGGAAGGCAACAGATGAGGAGGGTTAAATATGATTCATCAATGCTGACATTTATGTCGCTGTGGGGAATTCTTTTCTCAGTGTCCCTAGCATGAAAGTTGTGTGTGATGGTTGGGGGTAGTCAGTTACGAACTATGTAAATAGAGAGTGACTTTATTGAATTTTCTTTTTAAAAGAACAGAATAAATTTTTTGCATGTATATTTTATAATTAAGAACAGGACAAAATACCATTTGGTCCAACTAAATAATTTTAGTTGGGGCAGGGAAGGTGGTGGTGGGGGAGGGAGGTGGGGCAGGGAAGGCAGCAGAGTGGGGCAGGGAAGGCAGCAGAGTGTTGAAGGGGCGCACATGGGACGGTGAATGCCGTGGCAGTCTGGAGGCTGCAGCGGGAACCACCGGACTGTGTGGCAGCGGGCGAGGTTGGCAATCAGCTGGGTGCTAGACCTCTTGGTCCTGGCTCCTGAGGCTAAAACAGTGTTAAGTGAAGCACAGATCAGGGTCTCACTCTAGTCATTCTCACCCCTGCTCTCTCTCTCTGTCATTTACATCTGTTAGGGCCAGAGACCACATTCTGAATGTTAGCTGGTTTGTTCACACTGATAAATTTTACAGAGGGCCGTCTCCTCTCTCTGGGAAGGTCACCTTTTTGCTCAGGCTCGCACTGTTTTGAGGGAGGCCTGAGGAGCTATGAAGCAGGAACCAGCATTTTTTTCACAAGTCAGATCAACTGAATCAACCTTTATAGTTATAGGAGGGGCAGATATCTCTTCTAGAACTTTCCTTCCTTGCATAGCAACCAAATTTAACTTCCTTAGAACAAATGTGCAATCTTTTTACAACATGCATTTTCTATTGGTACACTGTGAAGTGTTTTGCAATACAATGTGTGTGTGTGTATGTATGTGTGTTGATTTTCTGAGTCCTATGGGAATAGTTTGAAAAAAGATCCGAGAGGTAAGATAAACAGGGACAAAATAAACCTTCAAAAAACAAACACCATTTCAAAAGTGCCTATGCACCCAATGTTCATAGCAGTGTTATTTACAATAGCCAAGTGCCAGGAACAGCCTAAGTACCTATCAGTAAATGAGTGGATCAAAAAACTGTAGTACATTTACACAAAGGAATACTACACAGCAGAAAGAAAGAAGGAGCTCCTACCCTTTGTGACAGCATGGATCAAACTGGAGAGTATTATGCTAAGTGAAATAAGCCAGGTTGTGAAAGACAAATACTATACCGTCTCACCTATAAGTAGAACCTAATTAACAAAACAAACAATCAAGCAAAATAGAACCAGAGACATGGAAATAAAGAATAAACTGACAGTGACCAAAGGGGAGGGGGAATAACAGGGTCAAGAAGGAGAAGGGGCAAGTCGAGGGACATGTATAAAGGACCATGGACAAAGCAACAGGGTTGGGGGGAGGGTGGAGGGTGGGAGGTGGGGGGAGAACTAGGGCAGGGGAAAGTATGGTGGAGAAAATGGGGACAACTGTAAGTGAACAACAATAAAAACATACTCAGAAAGTAGGAAGGAAAAGTGTGGTAGACACAGAATTGTGCCACCCTTTACAGAAGGGTAACTCTTCAACCGTGGGGCTGTGGAGAATGCGGTCAGTAAGAAGGCTTCCAGCTGTCAGCTGCTTTGGGATCTGCCTCAGCTACAGAGAATGGCTCAGCCAGGTCTCTGCCCTTCCCGAAACAGCCTGTATTTAGTTACTGGGTGAGATCAAGAGGCAAATCCTGTTGTGTTCAGGTTGGCAGTACAAATTCCTGATCTTCCTGCCAGCTTCCTGGGGACTTTGTTGGGTCTGCATTGTGGTTCATCTACTTCCTGCTTCTGTACCCTTCCTTTCACAGGTGTTGACTCAACAAATATCCTGTAGCCTACACTCTTATCTAGATGCATGCTTCTGGAGCAAGAAACCTGGGGCAGTTAGTGCCTGTTTCTGAGAAAGGTGGCAGTGATATGGGGACTTGGAGGAGGTTTTCTGGTCCTGGCCAGAGAACGTGAAGCATAATCAGCTCTAGATTACCAGGTTATAAGGGACTGTTCTGTGTGGTGTGGGGATGTAGCCCAGCCCCCACTGGGAAAGGCCAGGGGGGATCGAGGTCCCGCACATAGGAGCCATGCCCACGAATAGGTTCTCCCGCGGGGAATCAGGCCTGCATTGTACCTAGACTGCTATGAGACTTGCTTTTGCTAAAACTCCCTCACCCTGGATTGAGGCAACAAATGCTTACTGCATATCTTTAAATTAACTTCCAAAAATCTGTGCTAAACCTCTCAAGTATGGAGTATAACTAGTTCAACCACTTTTCCCCTTGATTGGTAACATCCTTCTCTTTGAAGTAGTTAGCAACATTCTTTCTTTTGTTATCTGTAAAAGGTAATCACCTACAGCGAACCTGTGCATAGTAAATGAGGACCATCTTCGATGTAATGTACCCAGAGAAGCAATAAAAGCTTGTCTGAGCAAGGGTCCAGCCCTCTCTCTCAACTTAGAGAATGGCCATGCCATCCCTTTTCTCCACAGGACTTCTGTAGCCCATGTGAATTTGTCTCTCTCAGCTGTAACACATGGATTTGGGCCATGTCCGCATCACCAGGTGGCAGTTTAGTGGTGAAAGCTTCTGTCAGTGGTAGACTGGGATGAGGTACTGGTGAAAGAAAATGTGATGGCAAGTGTGATGTGTCAGGTGTTTAGGACAATAGGACAGAAGGATTGGGTCGCTATGGTAATTGCCATGGATACAACAGAAAGAAAACTAATACCAGAGGACAAGTAAAAGCATAGCTTGGGTCTCACCTCCTGCAAGGGAAGGACTGAGAAATCCAAGGACTAAGCCCAGGATTTAGAAGACAAAGTGGTTGAACTTTAAAGAAAGGTAAACACACAAACAAGGAGGATGTCTTATGCTGAGGTCAGGATCCACTTAGGAAAACATGATACTAACACAATAGAGGGAGACTTTTGTGTGAATGCCCTCGAAGATTTTGTCTCCCAAGACTCTTCCAAACATTCTGTAGTAAGAACTGCCATTCTTCCACACTCTCCACACTGGAAGAGTGAGCAGAGGCCTCTTCCCTGAAAGGCAGTGTGCATCTGGGTTAGGCCCACCTCCCGTCCTGGCTACTAGGCCCATAAATACAGCATACTGCAGGCAGGGACAGCAGCCCAGTCCTGCTACCTCACCCTTCTGCTCAAAGGTGTTGATTCCAAACTCCTCATTAAGGTCTGCTTCTGGAGAATGTGTCCTATAAAGGGAGTGGCCTTGCTCACTGCTATATCCCCAGCACTGGTAGCACCTACCACAAAATAGGTACTGAAAAACAGTACTCTTATAAATGAATGAATAATCCCCAAGGGAATTATTCACATGGGAATTTCATGGGAGTGGTAGAGGTGTGGAGGTATATGATAGTTCATATTATGAGTCATCTTGACTGGGCTAAGTGATGCCCAGATAGCTGATAAAACTATTTCTGGGTATGTCCGTGAAGGTGTTTCTGGAAGAGATTAGCATTTAAATCAGCAGACCGAGTAAAGAAAATCACCCTCACCAATGTGGGCAGGCATCATTCAATCTGCTGAAGGCCTGAATAGAACAAAAAATGTAGAGGAAGGGCAAACTTGCTATGTGCTTGAGCTGGGACACACAGGGAGAAGTCCCTTCTCCTGCCCTTGGACATCAGTGCTTCTGGTTCTTCCTTAGCTTTTAGACTTGGACCAGGACTTATACCATTATCCCTCTCCCCTCCTCCAGTTCTCCAACTTTCAGACTGCAGATTATGGGACTTCTTGGCCTCTGAATTAAAATATTATATCTACATCTATACCATCTATCCCTCTCTATATCTATCTATATCTGTATATCTATCTTCATCTATATCTATTAGAATATATATAATATATATTTTATGTATAATATAATATATTTATCATATATATATATACACACACACATATACACACACATATATATATTCTGGGCATCCAGAACTGTCTTCTTCCTTGGATATCCTCATGAGAAGGAGACATACTATAGAGAGAAAAAGAAAAATAGGGCACTGAGTTCCAGTAATCTTGCCCCACAAATTCACCTGTGGACTTTGGTGCCTGGGGCTAAATTCTGGACCCACGTCAGCTCCAGAATCTGCTATGCCGTTTTGTGTCTGACAGAGTGTGCCACCCAAGAGAATTGGGGCTTGCAATGTCCCAAGCCAGAAGAAACCCGACAATTGCTTGTTCAAAGAAAATTGTAGCTCTCTAAATATTTGCAGTCTGACAACTAAAATGTCTTCCTCAAAGAGTTTAGACTCATAACTAAACAGTGAATACCCAGAAGGCCCATCACAAATGTAAAGGTGGTAAATAAGAAAAGCCCAGTGTAATCAGTGTTTCTGTCTTCTAAACTACATGGAGAAGAATCCCAATCAATATTTGGGACAGTCAGTTCTTTTAAAACTAGGGAATGCTGAGAATGAAAGGCTATTTCATACATAGAAAATGGTTTGCAGAAATCTTTATTCTAATTCAAAATGTTCACATTTTTGCAATTCATGAGATTTGCTCGGCAGCAAAAGAGGAAAACTATTGTATATAAAATTTAGCAGCTCTAGACAAAATTGAGTAAATGCTAGATATAAAATTTGCAATCTCTTTTGCCTAAAAAACAATAAGGGAGAATAATAACTAAACAGCAGCAAGAAATAAGCAGGAATTATTTTTGCAAATGCATTTTTTCTAATTATAAAAAATTGCCCCAATTAATTGTTTTTAGAAATAAGGCATAACAGTAATCCAAGAACAAAGCTTTCTGGAAAGTAGAGATATTCATTTTAAACCAACTTGGTTAAAAGAACTTTAACTTGGTATACAGCTTGCTGACTAAATAAATATTTACCACACTAAGATATCAGAGGCTATTTTTTTCACAATCTCTTATTTTCAATCTCTTAGGGAGATTGTCTCTTTCCTTCTTGAGCTTCAGTAAATCAGAATGATGATCAAATATTAATGGAGTGCCCATGACCGACCCACACTGGTCCACTGTGTAGACCTTACCTCCGACCATGGCTCCGCTGCTCTCTTGTGTGTAGAGAATGGCTTCTGCTGATTTTAAACAAGGTAAAAAGCACGTTCTCTCCACGGATCTCAGGGCATCCTGGCTATACCTGCATGTTCTAGTGCTGACTTTCTTATGGTATATGGAGTGCTCTGCTCACTTAAGTCTCCCAACCCCCCATCCCACATTGTCTTCCTTCCTAATCTCAACCCTCCAAACCTCTTTCTCCGCCTGATGGGGATTGAGTGGAAACTCAGGGCACAAGGCAGAGGAACCACTGTTCACTGTCCTTTCCGTCTTTCAGACACTTAAGCATTTACTCGGTGCCAGCACTGTTTTGGGTTGTTGGAGAGAGAGACAGTAATGTGAAAGCAAACACATAACCGGGATGGTTTCAGAGATGATGAGTGCTGTGGACAAGTGAAGGGCAAGCTCCACTTTTGATTGGGAGTGTAGTTTGAATGTCAGGAAAGAGATTGCTTCGCAAAGATCTAGGGGCAGGGCACTTGAGGCACAGAAATAAGTAACTGTAAAGGTGGTAGGGTGCCCTCTGTAGGGAGTCACAGATGAAGTTATAGAGGTAAAGAGAAGGTAGGCTACTTACCACTGTTCAGTGGAAAGCTCCACTTGCCCCCCTAGGCCCACTCCTCACTCTGACCTCTGTCGTGGGGGTGACTTTCCCTGGCCCTCTGCCTTCTGTTTGGGTCCAGTCAATGAGAAGTCCCAGCAGAAGGGAGAAGAGAAAGGCTTGTGTATTTAACTTGAAGCCTCAGCTCCACACAGTCCTTCTGTCGGTAGGTAACAGGACTGTAGACTTTCTTTTAGGCCTGGGTGCTAACTATGTCCCACAGTTACTAGCTTTGAGGACTTCACTCCAGCTGAAGCTTCCTGACAGCCCGCCCACACTGTTGAGAGAGTTCAACAAAGTGTTTACAACTTTTCCCTTTAATGTGTCATCTGTTTCCTGCAGGACTTTGACTCAGATCAGCCATGGCAACATGTGTGGGTTTTATCTTAACTATTAATACAATGGAAAGCCATTGGAAATTTTAAATTTTTAAATTTTAAGTCAGGTTTATTGAGGTGCAATTTATACATGGGAAAATTCACCCCATTTAGGTTGTTAATTTATACAGTTTTATGAATTGTGACAAAGGCCTATGGTCTTGTGATCCCTGCCAAATCAAGATGCAGAACACTTTTGAGAATTTTAGATGAAGGGGATTACATGACCTTATTTCCCCCATTTTTAAAGCCTTATGTGAACTTGAGAGGTTATCAGAAGGCAAGGGTAGACACAGAGAGCCTCCTTAGGAGGCTAGTGTAGTGGTTTAGGCACTGTGGGCACTGTGCTGTATAATTAGAATAAAATAGTGAACAATCTTCTGTTTTTAAAAAGATTATAGTCTAGTGGGAGAAATCAACAAAAAAATAGATTATTATAATTCAGTGTGATACTTATGCAATATGCTAAAATATGGGGTGCTATGAGAGTTCCTGGGAAGAACACACAGGGGATTAATAATGTGCAGATCTTGCTTTTCTGTGACCTCTCTGGTCTAACTGATCCCTTTGACTTGGGAGTCCTCATAAGAGGTCTGATTCCAGCAGTACCCATGCTTGTGGGCAGAGGGGAGCAGAGTGTTGAATTCTTTAGGTCCCAGTAATTCAGGGTATGAGTCCCACTCCTTTGAAGTATATGCACAGAGTAGAAGCATAAAAAGATGAACTCGTCAACACCAATAACCTGTATGAGTACCTCTTGACATTTTCCACATCACAGCCCACCTAGCACACTGCGATGAAGACCAGAGGCTGCTCACTGCCGAGAGGGAACTAAACCAGGCCATCTTAACACACAGTTACCTTGAGAGCTGAGGAAGGAAAGTCAAGATTTTGGCTCACCTGTAAGCTGTTAATTGAGAAGCACGAACATAGTTTTTCTCCCAAATGGAAAGGTGTCATGGGAGAGAGCAAAGAGCCATGGAATTTGGAGTCATGAAATCTGGTTTAAGTCACAACACCGTTTGGGTCATCTCTGCCAAGTCATGGCCTCTCTGAGCCTCAGGCACCTCACCTAGAAAAGAAGCATACTTCCTATCTTCAAGACCACCAAGCACTTTCTGAAACATCAATTATTACATTGTTAAAAACCCCAGCAGCAGGGAGCATACCGAATCCTCAGGATTGATCACTATACTCTGCTTGATAAGGCATAGGTACCTCGAAAACGCTGCTTACTGGCTCTCACCGCCCTGGTGAAACACAGCTCAGGGGAGGGCAGTGCAGAAGGAGAGGGGAGACCTTGATGACCCCTTGCCATTAACCACCTGCTGTCACTACCCACGTGAATCCCCTCCATTCACCTATATCAACAACACCAGCTCTAATCACTTCCTCCACCAAGCCCTGGAGAGCAGAGACTAGAAAAAAGGTGAGAAAATGTGTCTAGAAGTACCATCTGGGTTGATTTTAGGTCACTAAATAGCAAACTTGCAGAGGGTTGAATGTTACTTTTTATTACCAATTCAATTCTTGCTTATATTTTCCTAAGTTTTAAAATCATCTTTTACCTGCACTTGTAGGATTATCTGAAATTATTTATAAAAAGTAAACAATGGCTATTAAAGCATTCCATTTTAATAGGCAATTAGATATGTTTGGTATTCAAGAGAGAATTATATTCAGTCCCCCTCAAATCATGTCAGTGTAAATTCAGGCAAGAAGAAGATAGTAACGGTAATAAATACAATAATAAATATAATAAATAATGATGAGGTGAAATTGGTTGAGAATAGCTAAAAGGTTATAAATGGGGTCTAAACAGTTCAAAAGCCTGAACTCCAGGGTCTTATGATTATAAAGTTAGCGAAATGACTGGGCTGAGCCCATTGTGGAGGATAAGAACAAATAACTAGCTAAGGTTATCTAAATTTTCCAACTTTCATTGTACATACCATGCCCCAGGCCTGTATTAAGCAGTTTATATGAATTATCTTGCTTGCTTCTGACAGAAACTCTATGATGTAGGTAGGTGCTATCAATCCCATCACATACCAATGGGAAAGCTAAGGCTCAAAGGTTAGGATGCTTTCAGCCAGGCTGAGGTCAGGGAAGGGAATTGATGGCATATCAGAGGATTTGCACCTTTGGGAGACAACTTTGCCAAGCCCTGAGCCTACTTTTGGGGTGAGAGCCAATGCAATTGGCAATTTATTGCTTTAAGATCTTTTGTGATGTTTCTGATACTATTCTCAGCAGTCTCTCAAGTGGAAAGAACATGACATCAACTAGGTTTACTCCAAGGTCAGTCTGTACACTGGGTTTTCAAATTGTGCCACACATCAGGATCACCTGGAGAGCCCATTAGACTGCAGAGGTCTGTCCCCCTACCAGGTCTTCGATCAGAATTTCGGGGGGTGGGTCCTGGGGAGCTGTATTTATACAAATCCCCAAGGAATTCTGATGCGTATCTGTTTGGTAACTACTGCAGTAGGCCAAGAAATCATCTCTTACTCTATTTTTTCATCTCAAGTTATGCTCATATGTATTGTCAAAATGTTCTTAGAGTCAAGAATCTGGTGTATATAGTGAAACTAATAGAATTTTGTTAGCAATATGTAAAGACTGCATGTAAAGACTAGAAGTATGTAAAGTTGTTGCTGTCTTTATTTTATTTTTAATTACATTTTATTGAGTATGCTGTTACATTTGTCCCAATTTTTCCTCCTTTCCCCCCCTGCACCCAGTACCCCCCACTCCCTCAGGCAATCCTCTCACCATTGTTCATGTCCATGGGGCATGTGTGTAAGTTCTTTGGCTTCTCCATCTCTTACACTGTACTTTACATCCCCATGACTGTTCTGTAACTACCTATTTTACCAATTCACCAATTACAGAGTACAACTTGATGAGTTTTGGCAAATGTGTATAATTGTGTAACCACCGCCACAGTAACGATGTTTCCATCATTCCCCAAAGTTATTTTGTGTCTCTCTGCAGTTAATCTCTTCCCTGGCAACCACTGATTGGCTTTCTGTCAGTAAAGCTTTGCCTTTTCTAGGCAAAAATAGATTTTACTCTATATTGTTTTAAATTCTGGCTGCAATTATTTAGCATAGTGTTTCTGAGGTTCTTCTAGATTTTCCTATGTATTAGTAGTTCTTTCCTTTTTATTGCTATAGTGTATTGTCATATGGGTATGCTATAATTTATCTGTTCACCTGTTGATGGACATTTGGGGTATTTCCAGTTTCTGGCCAGTATGAATGTATTCGTGTGTGCATATTCTTTATTTCTCTCCCATAAATATCTAGGAGTGGGATTGTTAGGTGAAATGATGTCTGTTTAACTTCATAAGAAACTATCAAACTGTTTTCCTAAGTGGCAATGATATTCTGCACTCATACCAGCATAGAATGAGATTCCTAGCTATGTCACATCCTTTTCTCTACTTCTCTTTCTCTTACCTTCTCTCTAAAAATAAATAAATAAATTCTTTAAAAAAAACTTTGAAAAAAATAAGAACTATGGTCTTCTTATTTTGTTGTAAGTGTTCTTTAAATATTCTCTAAACTTGACTTACAGAAACAGGCAGCCATAATTTGCTGACTTGTGTTCTAGATACAAGTCCTTTATTAGATACTCATTGGCCAATGTTTTATCCCAGTCTGTAGTTTTCTTTTCATTTTGTTAATGGTATCTTTTGAAGAATAAGAGTTTTTCAATTTTATGAAATCAAACTTATCAATGTTTTCTTTGATGGATTGTGCTTTGCATATTATCTAAAAAAATCTTTGCTAATTTAAGACATAAGATTTACTTTGATTATTTTCCTGTGGCTTCTTCTAGAAATTTTATAGTTTTAGGTTTATGATCCATTTGACCACATTAAGCCTATAATTCTATTGAGCATATAAAATATTTATTTTTTTGCATATATATTATAATGTAATATTATAAAGTAATGTTATTTTAAGACAATATAATTTTTTACATATGAATATCCAGTCATTTCAACACCACTGAAAAGACTGAAAATTCCATATTGAATTGCTTTGCCACCTTTGTTAATGAATCAATTGGCCAAATATGTGTGGGTCTAATTTTCACGAATACCCCAATCTCTTGAATACCATAGCTTTATAATATACCTTGAAATTAGGGAAGACCCACCTTTTTTTGTTCAAAATTATTATGGCTATTCTAGGTTCTTTACATTTCCATATTAATTTTAGAAGCATCGCTTTAACAAAAAGAAAAATACCTGTTGGAATTTTATTGTGATTGTGATTTATAGATCAGTTGTGGGGAGAATCAGTATTTTAACATTATTGAATCTTTCAATCTATGAGGATTAAAAGTTTCACTCCATTTATTTAATTTTAAAAAATTTCTTCAATATTTTATAGTTTTTGATATATAGGTTCAATGTCTTTTGTTGAATTTATCCATATTTCAAACATTTTGATGGTATTTTAATTTCTAATTATTGATTTCTATTATATAGAAATACAATTGATTTTGCATACTGACTTTATTTCTCACACTTTGTTATGCTCACTTAGTAGTTTCAGTAGCTTATTTGTAGACTCCTTTTGTTCATTCTGCATTGAGCCTGTCACCTGTAAATAGAGTTTTGCTCCACCCCCCACTATGTATGTCTATTCATTCTTTTATTTAAAATTGTTTTTTCCCCTTTGTGTCTTAGTGCCCTGGCTAGGACAGCTAGGACCATGTTGAATAGAACTGGTGAGAGCCGACATATCTGTCCCCTTATTTTTGGAGAAGTTTTAGTCTTTCATCTTTAAGTAGAGATATTAGCTTACTAGAGGATATTACTAGAGGAGCATTTGAGGTCTTTCTGTCATATCTTATTAGCTTGGCTCAAATAAACTCTTACAAAAATCAGGCAAATTTTTTTTCTATTTGTAGCTTACTGATAGCTTTTCTTAAAATCACATATAAATAGTGAATATTTTCAAATGCCTTTTCTATATCTATTAACATAGTTGTATGGCTCCTCTTTATTTTCTGTTGATATGGCAAATTATATTGATAAACTTTTAAAAACTAGCCTTGCCCTGGCTGGTGTGGCTCAGTGGATTGAATGCCAGCTTGTGAACCATAGGGTCATTGGTTCAACTCCCAGTCAGGGAACATGACTCGGTTGCAGGCCAGGTCCCCAGTTGGGGGCACATGAGAGGCAACCACACATTGATGATTCTCTCCTCTTTCTCCCTCCCTTCCCCTCTCTCTAAAAATAAATAAATGATATCTGCAAAAACAAAAAACATCTTGCATTCCTGGGGTGAATCAGTATGATTGGGTAGAAGTCCATTAATTTTGAAAATTGATCTTAAGAAAGAATTTAAAAAATTCATTTTTCATTGAATTTTTCCATTTTTTGTTTTCAATTTTATATTTTTCTATTATTAACCTTAATAGTTACTTTCTTCTTATTATTTTGCTGAAATTTAATCTTCTTTATTTGGTTTATTCAGTTGGGATTTTAGACGACTTAATCCAGACCTTTCTTCTGTTCTAGTATATACATTTATTGCTTTAATTTTTTGTAAGCTCCATCCCACAAAATTTATGTTCATTCAGTTAGAAATATTTTAAAATGTACTTTGTGATTTCTTGTTCAACTCAAGTTTATTTTGAAGTGGTTGATTAATTTAAAAATATTAGAGTATTTTTAGACATCTTTCTCTTACTATTTCTAGTTTAATTCTGTTTTGATAATAAAACAGGCATTATATTATTTAAGTTTTTTTAAGTTTGTTGAAATGAGTTTCATGGTCCAGGATACAATCTATTTGCCCATGGGTAGTTGAAAAGGATGTGAGTTTTGCAGTTATTGATGATCTGTGCAATAAACATTAATTTAGTTTAGTTGATTGATAATGATGTTTAAGCATTCTATCTTTATGGATGTTTCTCTGCTTGTTCTATTAATTACTGAGAAAGTTGTGTTGAAAGAACCAACTATAATTGTGATTTGTCTATTATTCTTTTAGTTCTATAAGTTTTTGCCTTACATATTTCCAAGCTTATTAGATAAATATACAGTTAGGATTTTTATGTACTACTATGAACTAATTCATGTCCCTCCAAAATTCATGTGTTGAAGTCCTAAACTTTAGTATCTCAGAATGTGACTATAATAGAGATAGGGTTTTTAATGAGGTAACTAAACTTTAAATGATTTCATTAGGGTGGGCCCTAATCTAATGTGATTGGTGTCCTCATAAGAAGATATTAGGACACAGACAGAGGCAGAGGAAAGACCATATGAAGACACGGGGAGAAGATAGCTACCCACAAGGGAGGAAGAAAAACTTCAGAAGAAACCAACACTGCTAACACCTAGGTCTTGGACTTCCAGCCTCCAGAATTATGAGAAAATAAATTTCTGTTGCTTAAGCTACCCAGACTTGTGGTACTTTGTTATGGTAGCCTTAGCAAAGTTCCAAGGAATGGTCAGGACACAGATCTACTGAGCTAAATATTTACAATTTAAATACAATTGCATCATGCACTTATGCACGTGTGTTTTCCAAGCAACCAAGTGTTTCCAGTATCAAAGACATATTGTAGAATCCACTCTCAATTTGCTATTATGAGCCAGAGACCACCACAACCATGACAAAGATGCAGTGGAGGATTATATAAATAGGGAAAACAGATGGGAGGGAGAGGGAAAGAGAGAGAGAGAGAGAGAGAGCGAGAGAGAGAGAGAATGAGAGAGAGAATGAGAGAGAAATAGAGATATTGAGATTTCAGTTTCTTTACAGGGCAAGGCTAATTGATACCCATTGTCTAATCTATTACCCTTGGATTTAAAACTCAAAGGTAACAGCTCTTCTGATAAAGGACTCTTACACTGTAATTGTTATGTTTGGTGGGGAGAGGAATAAGAGAAGAAAATATGCACAATGTGAAACATTTTGTTTTTTTTTTTTAAATAAAATCTCCAAGTTTGAGATGTAAAGTCTTTTTCTCCAGGTCTTTGTAAGATCATCTTCTTCCATTTAGTGTCCAGACAATAGACTTTGAATTACTGAAAAAGGGAAACCCAGATGTTTTCTATCCCTTTGGGACTTTGAATTCTTGCTACTTCTCTCCAAGACCCGAACTCAAATGACTTCAAGAGTGTATCTTGTAAGAGATGCTACTGGTGCCCCAGTCATACCCTCCTGGGCCTCACCTTTGTGGTGTTCTTCCTGTTTTACTTTCAATGCCAGCATGTGCACCTGTTTGCTGGAGGGCTTGTAAAGACAACTAAAACCTGCTGTTTGTGCCAAAGATGGGCTAGAAGTGCCACCAGATTAATGCGCCATAATCAGCCCTTATTCAGTGACTTGAGTGGGATATATCCAAATTGCCTGTTCTAGATGGATCTCTGGAGTTTTCCAGAAGGATAAAGGTCCAGTTGTCCACAGTGGTAGCTAGTTTGGTGGTCTCCCTTTACCATCTCATTTCCCAATTCCTTGCAACTGTTTCTTGCATCACTTTCCAGATAAACTACTTGTACTCAACTCCTGTCTCAGAGTCTGTGTCTGTTAGAATCCAAAGTACGACACTCCTACTTTCTGGCAAGCAAGCAACTATCTCCCTATAGATAATAACTCTAGAAGTAAAATTAACAGATTTTCATTTCCAGCAAAGGTAGTCTCCAGTCCTCACTGAATATAAGGAGAAAAAAGGAAAATAAACAGAGGATTCTAAGTGCCCTGCCTCATACTATGTCTTCATGCTCTCAGGCCCAAAGTCCACTTTTCCGTCCGAGCTGGGCCTGCCCCCACAATAAAATGAATTCCTACCCCCAGCTAAGACTGGGCCCTATTGCTCCAAGTGGGATCAGATACATAGTTGCTGTTATAATTTGTACTTCAGGAGTGAACGTGGCTCAGCCCTGGAAGATGAATCTTTATCCCCACTGAGATGACTTCTAGAACCAGTAATGGAGAACATGTTTCAATGCCAGAGATTTTTTTCCCTCTCTACCTACAGCTTTTCCCATGAGAAGTAATGTTGTTCTAGAAATTTGGTGTTTCTGAGTGAGCCTGTCTCCCACATCCTGCACTCTTTTGCATACACCCACCTTCGTCAGGTATAGTTCTGGGAGAAGATTCACCTGGGATCCTGGATCCTTAAGTCTGTGCTCCACTGCCTACTATGACTGTGGCCACTTCACTTAGTCCCCTGGCATATGTGCCTTCGGTCCTTTCCAGTGAAAACAACTACCTTGTTAGTAGCCAAAGCTTTGGGCCAGACTCTTAGGTAACATCTTATTTGGGCGAATTGGTCATAACTGAAAGTGAACTATGAAGACTATTAATCTAGAGGTTTCTCTTATACCTCCATGTCTTCTGGCTTCTGAGATCCCCATCTTGAAGAATGCCTCCTGCCAAGTGGAAAGAAATCTTAAACCAGTGTTTTCAAAAAAAAAAAAAACACATGAAGAAGTGGTTTCTCAGACAATGAAACAATTTTAAAAAGGGAGGAAAAAGAGATAAAAGAGCCTTCTACGTGGAAAACAAATTTATCTCTGCTCTATGGAAAACTCCCTTCTGTGTCTGATTGCTTTTCCGAGTACTGACTACACAATGCCTTTAGATGCTCCTTGAGTAGGGTGTGAGTTTAGATTGGGCTCCTGGACTTGTTGAAAATCAATATTTTTCTCTTGTTCCAAATACAGCATATAAAACTTGAACTGATGTTTGTAGTATCAGAGAAACACCTAAACTGAAGAAAGAGAAACAAAACCCCTGGATGCTTGTAGGCACCTGGAATAGTGCAGAATTTGTTACTGGTTAGTGGGTATGATGTTTTTGCTGTATTCTAGAAGACTAGCCTGAGAATTTTAGGATATTTGGATATACCGATGGATCAGAAATAAGCAGAGTACTGGAAGAGAGATGTGACGGTTAAACAAAGAAGAGATCACTGAAGAACCCTTGGAATTTTATTAAGCAACTGTGTGAGGTTCTCCGAATGATGATGTGTTGAAAAGGTAAAATAAGAGCATAGAGGGAGGGATTAAAGGGAGAGGAAGACCACTGGAGGTATTTCAGAAGACAGAGAAGGAAGAAGAGCGATGGGTGCCAGTGCACTCGAGGTTCTGTGTGAGGGAGAACGGAAGTTGAATGAGCAGTCAGGAAACAAGCCAGGAAGAAGAGAGGAGGGAGAGGGAAAAGAGCAGGAGGCAGTGGCCTGTGTGTCACAACGGCCTGCTGCTTGTTTTTAAAGTAAAGCTTTAATGGAGCACTGTCAGGCTCATTCATTTATACATTGTCTGTGGCAGCTTTCATGCTACCATAGCAGAGTCCAGTAGTTGTGGCAGAGAGGATATGTGGTTAGCAAAGCCTAAAATACTTATTTTTACATATAAGATTGCTGAAGGAGGGTGAAGAAGGAGATGTAAATTGGTCAACAAAATAGGTGAACAATTGCCAATAAAAATGCCTTATGTGGGCGTTGTTGGTGCCCGCTGCTGTGAGTGTTGGTAATCATCACAGACATTCCTACCTGAGAACTGACCTTGACTGACAACTGTGGCAAGTGTGTGCAAAGGCCAGCCTCCTGCCCTCAGGGTGTGAGTAGTGTCCTACTCTGTGGTGCCATTCAGACCCCAGTGCTTCCTTGGGCATCAGAAGGGATCTCGTCTTCAGCTGAAAGCACATCCCTGCTCCCCTTGCTCCCTGCCCCAGCCTGCTTCTCTCATGCCCCTATTCCTGAAAGCACTCCCCCAGTAAATCACTTAAACAAGAATCCCTCCCTCAGGCCCTGCTTCTGTGGAACCTGACTTAGACAGTGCTCTTTAATGGCAAATGGTACACTTAGCCAAGGTTTTTATTTTTTTCCTAGAAAGCTTCAATAACTAACTTCCTTTTGTAAATCCAATGGGAAACACATGGTTGTGCTGTTTTTTGGATATACCAAGCCCCTCCCAGCTCCAGGATGTGTACATATGCTTTCCCCTGTGCACGGAGCGAGTTTTCCCAACTCTTTCTTGTCCTCAGGTCTTCTTCTTTTTGTAACATAATTGTTATTGAATTTATTGGGGTGGCATTGGTTAATTAAGTAGGTTTCAAGTATACAATTTCTATGACACATCATCTGTATATTGGATTGGGTGTTCATCACATAATATCAACTCTCCTTCCATCACCATTGATCCCCCCTTTACCCTCTTTTCCCTGTCCCCCACTCTTTGTCTATGAGGGTTTTTTTTGTTTAACTCCCTCACCTACTTCACGCAGCACCCCAACCACCCACCTCTGACAGCTGTGTCTGTTTATGTATTTATGAGTCTGTTTCTATTTCATTTGTTTATTTTGTTCATTGGATTCCACATATGAGTGAAATCATATGGTACTTGTCTTTCTCTGACTGGCTTATTTCTTTAAGCATAATGTTCCCCAGGTCCGTCCATGCTGTCACAAAAGGTAAGATTTCCTTCTTCTCTTTTTTTTTTTTTTTTTGTTCTTCACCTGAGAACACATTTTACTGATTATTTTAGAGAGGAAGGGAGAAAGAGAAACTTCAACATGAGCGAGAAACATCAATTGGTCGCCTCCCGTACATGCTCCAACAAAAAATTGAACCTGCATCCTAGGTATGTGCAACCTTCTGGTGTAGGTGATGATGCTCCAGCCCACTTAGCCACCTGGTCAGGGCTCCTTCATTTTTATAGCCAAGTAGTGTTCCTTTACATACATGTACCACAACTTTTTTATTTACTCATCTACTGAGGGGCACTTGGGTTGTTTCCAAATCTTGGTTATTGTAAATAATGCTGCAGTGAACATAGATGTACATATATTCTTTTGAATCAGTGTTTTGAGTTCCTTCAGATATATTGTTAAAAGTGGAATTGCTGGGTCATAGGCAGATCCATTTTTAATTTTTGGAGGAAACTCCATACTGTTTTTCCTAGTGGCTGCACCAGTCTGCATTCCCACCAACAGTGCATGAGGGCTCCTTTCTCTACATCCTTGCCAACACTTGTTTGTTGATTTATTGATGATAGCAGTTCTGACCAGTGTGGGGTGCTATCTCATTGGTTTTAATTTGCATTTCCTTGATGATTAATGATGAGCATTAACATTTTTTCATGTCTATTGGTTATCTGTATGTCCTCTTTGGAGAAATGTCTATTCAGGTTCCTTGTCCATTTTTAAAATGGATTGTTTTCTTTTTTGGTGTTGAGTTGTACAACTTTATAAATTTTGGATATTAACTCCTTATCAGATGCAAATATGTTCTCCCATTCAGTGAAATGTCTTTTTATTTTATTGATAGTTTCCTTTGCTGTGCGAAAGCTTTGTAGTTTGATGTGGTCCCATTTATTTGTTTTTTCTTTGTTTCTTGTGCCCAAGGAGATCGAGCAAAGAAAATATGGCTAAGAGAAATGTCTGGGGTTTTGCTGCCTATCTTTTCTTTTAGGATTTATATGGTATCAAGTCTTTCATTTAAGTCTTTAATCTATTTTGAGTTTATTCTTATATATGGAATTATAAGGTGGTCTAGTTTCATTTTTATTTATGTATCCAATTTTCCAAACACCATTTATTGAATAGGCTGTTGTTACCCTATTGTATGTTTTTGCCGCCTTTGTCAAATATTAATTGATTATATATGAGTGGGTTTATTCCTGGGCTCTCTGTTCTGCTCCATTGATCTATATGTCTGCTTTTATGCCAGTACTATGCTGTTTTGATTACTATGGTCTTGTAGTATAGTTTGATATTGGGTAGTGTGTTTCCTCCAACTTTGTTCTTCCTTCTCAAGGTTGCTATGGCTATTCAGGGTCTTTTGTGGTTCCATACAAATTTTTGTATTACTTTTTTCTAGTTCTGTGGAAGATGTCATTGATATTTTGATAGGAATTGTGTTGAATCTATGGATTGCTTTGGGTAATATGGACATTTTAATGATGTTAATTTTTCCTATCTATATATATGGTATATGCTTCCATTTATTTGTAATTTTTAAAAAGATTTTATTTATTTATTTTAGACAGAGGGGAAGGGAAGGAGAAAGAGAGGTAAACATCAATGTGTGGTTGCCTCTCATGAACCCCCTACTGGGGACCTGACTTGGCCCGCTACCCAGGCATGTGCCCTGACTGGGAATCGAACCAGCAACCATTTGGTTCACAGGCTGGTGCTCAATCCACTGAGCCACACCAGCCAGGGCCTATTTGTATTTTTTTCAATTTCTTTCTTTAGTGTCTTATAATTTACCAACTGCAGGTCTTTTATATCCCTTGTTAAATTTATTCCTATCTATTTTTTGATGCAATTGTAAACGTGATTGTTTTCTTAGTTTCCATTTCTGATAGTACATTATTAGTATAATAAAATGCAGTCAATTTTTAGAGATTTATTTTGTATCCTGTTACTTTACTGAATTTATTTATCAGTTCCAGTGGTTGGGGTGTGTGTGTGTGTGTGTGTGTGTGTGTGTGTGTAATTCTTAGGGTTTTCTCTATGTAGTATCATGACATAAGATGGACAAGTTTTTAATAGAAATAAATGCAAAACACAAAAGTCTACACTGAATTTTATATTTTCTATGGAAATGTAGAATCATTAAATTTGTCACTAATAAAATTAAACTATAAATTATGGTCAGAGAAGCATACTGAAGCAATTTACCACATTACATTCTCCTTGGTCATAAGCGCTGGGTTTGCTTGAGTACACAGTGGATACACCCATGCAGGTTTGAGGCCTTTTGTCATCCATGGAAAATCTACTATGGGCAGTTTCTGTCGTTAAGCAGGACACCTTTCTAACTAGCTGCTTTGTTCAGATCACTCAGAACTTTCTTTGTGGCATGAAACACATAAAGCCATTTGTGTTCTGACCCAATTCAAGCAATGCCCTATGTTCTGAAGAACCAAAGGAGTGTTCGTTGTCAATCTGTCAAATTTCTGCAATTGTTTTTCATCATCCTGAGAATGCTAGGATACGTGACACGTTTTACATCCTGTTCATAGTTCTACTTGTGTAAGTCAAGAAAAATTAGAAAGGGACTCATAGACCACAGTGGTGGTTTTATTGCTTGGAGAAGTTTCTTTTTCTCTTGCTAGTACATCCTAGGGTAACACCTGATAATATATACAGCCAAGAAGTAGAAGACTGGGGAGTTCGTGTAAACCAGGTTTTGGAAGTATTGGTAGAGTAGCCATAGGATCATTGCAGGAAGGGGCAGGAACTAGGGTTAAAAACATTTTCTTCAGGACGGGCTCAGCCTGAAATGCTTTCTTTTTTTACTACTAACCTGCTTTGAGAATTCTATTAATCCTTCACGGCTCAGTTCAAAAGGGCTCTTTTCTTCACATTTGCAACATTAACATTACTTCCCCTGCATCAACTATAACTCCTCTCTCAGCTCAAATTGTCAACTTGTATCAAGGACTATGTCTAAAAACAAACAATCACATACACAAACCAAGAAACAAAACTCATTTACACATTGAACCACCACATTTGTAACTAACAGAGAGTGACCCGAAATGCCCATGTGGTAATTTGGAAAATGCTGTGGTAAGAACTGGAATTGATTGTACTGTGAGGCTAATGTGAAGCAGCAAACCACTTAGCTGGCACACCTCACTGCATTCGGTGGCATTTGGCCATCCTCCATGCATCAGCCTCTGAGTAGAAATCCCACTAACATGGAACAAACAAACAAACACTTTAACTCTGTGTGAAAAATAACGTCTTCTGCTGGTGAAGACAAGGATAAGTTAGAAGTGGTGCTAAAGATAAAGAGACACTAGGTTAGGGTCAACAAAACATGGAATTGGTTTCACCACCCTTTCCTCTCAAGCCCATGGCAGATGTGGCCAGTTAACCATTCTTTCTTTCCTGCTAAGTTTAGCCCCTGCCTCACGATTCTTTGAAGCCTCACTCACTATGCCGCCCCCACCAATACATCAGAGTAGGTCCTTAACATACTTTGTGATCATTCTTACCTTAGTCCGAAGTGATTTTTCTCAAATCAGCTTTCATCCTGTTTTTGCATAACTCAATTCAGGTTCTTTTGGCCTTACCATGTTCTTTCCGTTATTGTTGGTGGTTGTGTTTTGATGACTTACACTTTTTAATTGATTTTGTTGCTTATAAAGCATTACAGCAACTACTGCTATAGCTTTGCTACTAAATTCTGATGGTTGGCACATACAAAGTCCTCTGGGCAAGTGATTGTTTGTGACTAGGCATTACGGAATTCTCACCAGTTGGATTTTCTGTAGGCCAAGTCACGTTTGTTCACTGAGGTGTAGCTTTGAGTAACATTCTCACAGTAGTCCTGTTCCATGCATTTTATAGTATATAAAATTTTTTTATGAATATGTGACAATCTTTAGCTCAATTTTATAAATACAATATATCAAAACATGTTTCCTTTTAAAGGTGTCTGCAAAAATATGCTGAGGTATAGTTTATTCAAATACATTTAAATTGGCATCTTGTTCATGTGAAGATCATTATCATGATATAGTCTGATGCTTGCAGTTAATCAAGATTCTTGCACTTGTGAGGCTCTGGGTGGCTACCTCTTCATTTTATGGTGTCTGTGACTATGGTCAAGGTCAAATGAAGTGAAGTTCTTGGTTGAAGTCAGTGCTTCATATTTAGTTTATTCCAAATGATTTCTAGCTGTTATTCTGTCCTTGACCGGAGTAAGTTCACCATATACACTCCATGGAACAGAAAAGGCAATTTATAAAATTTCAATGTGTGCTTTTGTTAAGTTTAAGATAGTGCATTAGTAAGAGACAAAACTTGAGTGAGTGCTTACCCAGCAGTTGTCTCCATGGCCGAGGGTATGCGTGAGCCAGCAGTCAGAGATATCTGCCATGCGACTTAAAGTCCAGAGGTTGAACAGTCGTTTCACTGAAGCATTAAGAATTAAAGGCTCCTCTGTCATTGTTGAAACACACTTTTGTGGAGTAAACAATATGTTATGGGGTTGTCTGTGTATTAGAGGATTAGCCAAAATCTCCAGACAGAGCCCTGTGAATGGTAAAACTCTATTACACTGAGTACTAAGCACTATGCTAGTTCTTTAAAAAATGAAGTGGCATATGAAAATCTTCTGTCTCTTTCAACACATTTGAAAATCCACTCTGTGCTTGGCACTATTGATTGAAATAGAACAAATGATGTTTTTGTAGCACATGTGACTAAGATCTGATATTTTAGAGGAACTGTCTCCTGCTGAAATATACTTCATTGAAGAGAGATTTATTGAACATGTCTTATGCACCAGGCATTGTTGTAAGTGCTGGTGTTATAATGGTGCAGGAAAAAAAAATAATAGAGATTTTGTGACTATTTGATTATAGATGCTATGAAGGGGAAAGCAGTGCGCTAAATGAGTGACAGCAGGGCATAACTAGGTCTAAGTTATCAGGGAAAGATTTGCTTTGACATCTGGAGGAGGATGAGTGGAAGCAAAGTAGCTGAACAGGGAGAGCATTTCAGGGACCGTAGGCAGTGAGGGCTAAAGCCCAGTGGAAGGAAGGTGTGAGGGACCCAAGAAGGTTGCTGGGGAACCAACGCAGGCCACTGTGACTGAGTTCAGGGAGCACAGAGGAGAGAGGTGTGAGAAGAGGCTGGGGTGTGGGCAAGGCCCCGAGCCAGGCAGGCCCACGTCAGACATACCAAGAATTTTACTGTTTAAGAGCTGCAGGAAGTTATTCAAACGTAAGCAAGCCATGAAGATGTCTTTTTGACAACATCACTCAGGTTTCCATGCTACAAGGCAGAGAGGAGGGGGCAAGAGTACATGGAAGAAGATCAGCTGGGAAGCATTTGTGGAAAACCAAGGAAGGAGTGATGCCAACTTTGACTAGGATGCTTCAAAATATTTGTCATCATCACCAGTCTCTCCTCTGAGTTAAGGAAAAATAAAGTCCCTGTAAAAATATAGTCTGGGAGGCAGATGGCCATTTAGCTCTCACTAGTAGCATGCAGAGAAAGGTTTGACAGGCTAGTTCCGGCTCAGAGGGAGGCCCCAGAGAATGGGTCCTAGGTTAGGAAATAGTAGAACTCAGAATACTTATTTGGACGTGTGGTTTGGGCAGGTATGGTAGGTGAACCTTGTCTCCTGGGAGTTAGTGAGAATCTTCAGATCTTATAGCTGGCAGTGCTAATTGGATGCTAATTAGAACAAAAGAAAAGATA
This sequence comes from Phyllostomus discolor, assembly GCF_004126475.2. Classification (NCBI taxonomy): domain Eukaryota; kingdom Metazoa; phylum Chordata; class Mammalia; order Chiroptera; family Phyllostomidae; genus Phyllostomus; species Phyllostomus discolor. Next base: position 158,602,896 of record NC_040903.2, read on the forward strand.
AAGCATCCCAGAGAGTGAGCTTCATGTCTTCATCTCACTCAGTATATGCTTTGTCATCTGTCTTATGAATTCACAGAGAAACTTTTCATAATCATAATGATAGAAGATAGAGCTGGAAAAGATGTGAGAGATTACCTAATTTACTGGGCCTCAAAACGTGGTTCAGAGAGTCCTGTGTCAAGGAAGATGGAGTAGATGCACTTATCATACTTTTCCCTATTTCTCCTGATTAAGACAAATAAACATCCCGGACATTTTACATAACACAAATATAAGACTGACTCTGGAGGTTGGAAAAGGCAGGTAGGCTGGCTAGGGATCTCAGGACCCAAGGGATGACACAGTGAAGGGGTTCCATGAGCTTTCTTTTAGCTTCATAAATAGACTTATAGCTGAAGACAACGGCAACCCAGAATCACCAACCGCTATAGACAAAAGAAGGAAAAAAAAAACCTTCAGAAAAAGCATGCTCTTGGATCTAAGAAGGGGCAACCTGGAAAGACAGAAAACTTTTAGACTTTTAGCATTACACGTACTCTGGTCAAAGTGTGGTCCCCGCACCAGCGGCATCGACATCACCTGGGAACTTGATAAATTGCAAATTCCTGAGCCCCACCCCAGTCCCCCAAGTCAGAGCCTTGGGGGTGGGCCTCAGCAATCTGTGATTTAGCAAGTCCTCCAGGTGATTCTGATTCAAGCTAAAGTTTGATCACAGATAACCTGGAACACTTGGTCTTTTCTTCTGATGAGGAAATTCAAGGCCAGGGGCTGGTTAATTTGCCCCTGGTCACAGTTTGTGCAGGGTCTGGTTCTTATTCCAGATGGCACCAAATGTCTCTTCTAGAGCTAAACTCTAAGGAAGAGTGGAGAAAATTTTAAATGCACATTGAATCGAATATTAACATTGTATTATTAGCCCTGGCTGGCGTAGCTCAGTGGATTGAGCATGGGCTGTGAACCAAAGTGTCGCAGGTTCGATTCCCAGTCAGGGTACATGCCTGGGTTGCAGGCATGACCCCCAGCAACTGTACATTGATGTTTCTTTCTCTCTCTCTCTCTCCCTCCCTCCCTTCCCTCTCTAAAAATAAATAAAATCTTTAAAAAACAAACAAAAAACCCAAAAAACACATTGTATTATTAAATGCTTGGTACATAAGAAGTACTAGATAAGTATTTGTTGAGTATTAAGCAAATCATCCCTTGTTGATTAAGCTACAGTTTTGGAGAGAGAGTGCTGAAAGAACAAGGATGATCTATTGGGAAACCTCAAAATGGCACCCGCAAAATCACCTCCGGCCTCTGTAAAACCTGTCTGGGTAGAGACAGGTACCATGTACAAAGGAATTGCATGGTGTTCTTTCATGTTTCTGGTCTCCTTTTTTCCAGCCTACAGGAGGCTTTATAAATACCTGACCTCATATCATGAAAGCTTTCTCACCTCTGAATTATTATCTTCTGATGGGAGAGCGAATAAAGTCTAGATACCTGAGTTCAAGCACTAAGCATATTCTCCAGGTTAGTTAGAACACAGATATTTTTATTTAATCAGCAGAGCAGTTTGTAACTTCCTCTATTGAATGTTAGCCCCAGCTCGCGAATGATTAGGTTTACATCATTAAAACTTCGGGGTAATGGGATTAGAGTAAAGCATAAATGTCTGCTGTTTGGGAAATAAGTATTTTTGTGTTTTCTAATGTTTTTTTCGAATGCTACTTATAATTGCCTGGAGACTAAATGGGGTTTTAAAATTTATTGTAAAAGCCATGGCAGCTAGGATGGGCTGACAGAGGCCAAGTATGAACCCATAGTGTGTTTTTACAAGTAGTCTTTTATTAACTCTCCCTCTGTAATCCCTTATGTGTGAGGAGGACCCAGGGGTGGCTGTAATTACGGTTGTGCAATTAGGCATTCTGACCTTGCAGATGCACAGGGAACCTAAGGCTACTAGTCTGTCAGCTCCTGCAATCTCCCATTTTATATTCTGTAAAGCTGGTTGGAAGTAGCACTAAAGCTTTGTTTTAAAGATTTTTCAAGCCACTGGGTTCAACAGATGGAGGTATGCTAACTGGGTATCTGAAAAGTCTACAGAAACATCCTATTCTAATTCTCACCTCCAAAGCCAGGATAAACAAAATCTGTCGGGACAACTGGAAGCAGTGCCCGAGGAGGTGCGGGCTCAAGGTGAGACACTTTCTGGGACAAACAAATATCCACAACCCCACCATCTGCCTCATGCAATTCACCGTGACGTTCCATTCTCCACTCAGCTCATAAATCTGAAGGAACTGGATGTCGGATTAGAGCAGTGGCTCTCAAAGTGTGGTGGCGGAACCAGTAGCCTAAGCATCACTTGGGGGTGTGTTCGAAATGCAAATTCTTGGGTCCTACTCTGGACCTCCTCAATCAGAAACTGCAGGGATGGGGCCCAGCAATGTGTTTGCGTGAGTTGCCCAGGGAATTCCGTTGTGTGCTGGAGTCTGAGAAGTTGTGCGGAGAGTGAGTTAAAGATAAATCTTTTCAAAAGGACACAGTGTTTCACTGCTGATATGGAAAATCAGAACAAAAACCAATAGGAAACCAGAGTAATTATGTTAAAGGCAAGAAAGAAGTCTTTCAAGAACTAGACAGACAAAGCCAATGGCTCTCCCTCTGGGTGTGAGAGGAGACAATTCAAGGGAATTGAGCAGGCTGTACGTCTTAAGAACCAGAAAGCAATAGCCACCGGCTCCTCTATATATGTGAAATTAAGTTATCTAGTCACTCTCATATATTCTCTGCCTTCAGCTTTCTGTAGATTACTTCCAGTTAGCAAATTTTGTACATCTTGTTGGTGAACTTGACAGCAAAACTACATAATAGACACCTCCACCTTGTTAAACCTTTGTTGTGAGCCGGGGGCAGAAGGTATTGCTGGTGCATCAATTGTGTCTAGACATCTGAGCATAGCAGGAAGCATGCCCATCCAAACCTATTACAGCAGTGACATGGGGAAGGACTTTTGTTTTAAAGGATGAGAGAGGCAAGGTTGACCCAGGAGCCAATATTGAATCACCTGCGAGATCCTACTCTGGAAACCACTCAGATTTGCCTTTTGACCAGTAGTTCTGTGGAAGAAGATGGGTTGCAGGTAAAAATGGAAAGTTGCTTCACACCAACAGCTCAGAGATCTTGGGGCACAAGCAGCACCGCTTGGGTGCCTGCGAGAAAAAGTACAATTCATTTGGGAGAAAGAATCCATCCTCCCTCTTCTGTAAGAAAAATGGCTTTTGTTTTAGGGCATTCACAACTCCAGAAAATGCAGTCAGGTGTTTGCTGACCCTCGGCAGTATGGGAGTCAGCTGAGCCTCCTCAGACCTGTGTGGTGCTATTGCTGCTGCTGCCTGAGTGACCTTGGCAGTAGCCCAAGAACACCAGCATTATAAGGAAGGTACAACATAGGAGAGAATTTGCATTTCCTTCCATATTTCCTTGGTTGTATTCTCTTGTCATTTTCAGCTATGTTTGTGGTTGGTGGGGAGGGTTTGGGTGGCATACAGGACACATTTGTTTGTATCTATTTCCTGTCACACACAGTAACACCTAGCTAGGCCACAGCTCAGTGCATATAACAGGTGTTCAACTCATTACACTGATTGAGAGACCCTTGAAAGCAAACCTTTTAAGAATGATTTGATGCTTAACAAAAATGTGGCATGCCTGTGAATTAGAAACAAGCTAAGTCTATTTGCCTAGCCAAATAAATCCAACCAACAGAAACCTGGTATTCAACTCCTAATGCTGGGAAACTAGGAGAAAAAGACAAAAGTGTTAAAGTTAGGGGGAACAACTAGGCATATATTTGTTGTACTTGGTGCTGCCTGTTTCCCACTTATGATCTCTGCTTGAAAATCCTGCCAAGACCCAGGCGTTGATGTGAACACCAGCAGGTGGCTGAGCTCCTTGAACTTTCCTACCTTCTACTACCACTTTCCTCAGCCCTTTTCCATTCCCTGCACTATGCTCACACCACCTCCATCCTGCACACTCCTCCCACTGGTGAGGGTCTTGTTGTTGGGTGGCTTTCTCAGAAACAGCCACTGCCTTCCTGATGGCAAGTATGGTCTGGTGCTTGTGTATCTTGGTGTTACTTGCATTGGCAAAGAACTTGGAGTACAGTAAGACCCCAACTCTCTGCTGTACTTGCTTTCCCCTTGCCATCACTCTGCTGCCCATGTCCAAGTCCACTTACATCAGATCAGTCTCCATGTCTGCCCCACCCTGCTTCCTGGTGAGCACATCTCTGGCTCTTCCCTGCTACCCCAATTTATGAAATGATACTCAAAAACCATGCACATATTGAATATGCTGAATAGGATGAAAGCATTGTGTTTCAACCCAAACATTAGCAATAGTCTTCAGAGTTGTCTGTGGACCACCTGCATCGAAATCGTCAAGGAGCAAATTAAGGTGAAGTTCTGTGTCCTACCTCCAGCTACTAGCTTTTGATTCTGTAAGTCTAAGCGCAGTTAAAAAAGAAACAAACAAACCTTCAACCCATTTAAGACATCGCTTTACACCTGGTCCTTAATCTCAGCTGAAAGTCTCAGAGTGGAGGTTAGGGGTAGGATAGTAGGAATGTTCTTTTAAAAAATACAACACGCACGTGGGTTCCACAGCATGGCAAGTCAATGAGAATTTCCGAATACAGGGACCAGGTGCTGGGTCTGAAAAAGGCTCCCAAGTGAATCAGGAGTGAAGCCAGGTTTGAGAACAAATGCCTTAGTCTAGATGGTTCAACACATGCAGTCAAAAGTCTGTACGGTCAAAACTCTTTTAACAAAGTTCCCTTCTGTGTTTTGCTGTGAAATCATCTTGCCTTTTTATGGGTTTTTCTTTTTTGGCTTTTTTTCCTGATTAAGTAAATAACAGGAAAAAGATAAAGCTGGCTTTGTAAGCTGGTGGTACACAGATGAAATTGTTCTGGCAGGTGTGTTTTATTATGTCTACACAGTGCTTTAAAAAGACTTAAATAGATAAAAGTTGAGGTGTTTTCACCTAAAAAATTCAGACTTGCCACAATGAGGGAAAAACCAGAAAGTTCATCAGCATTGGAGTGATCGTCTCCAGGAGAGCTGAGTAGTGGCTGCTTCTTGGGAGGGGGGTGAGTGCCCAGCCTGTCCGGCAGGCCCTCCTTGACACGCTGTGTTTGGGCCCTCTGGTATCTATATTTGTGCCCTTTAGGATGAAGGAATGGATTTAATCAATACCTGAGCACCTACTGAGTGTTAGGCACTCTAGAAAATTACTTTTTTTTTTTTTTTTTTTGCACAAACCTGTGAAATATGCCTTATCGTCTTAATAGGGAGCTCCAAGGCTGGGCTGGGTTGAGCTGAAGGTCTCTGTAAGAATTCCAATCCAGCTCTGAGCTGCTGAAGCTGCCCCAGATCCTTATGCTTGGAGGACCTGCAGGGATTTTGGTCTGGTTCCACACCACCTGGATTAGAGATAAAACTTTTGGGGATACCTGTGAAGTATTTTGTGTTCAGTTAAGGCTTCATCATCTGGATTAAGGAAATTTAGAAATCAGTAAATTTGATGAGGGCTTCACTCTAATTAGCTTCAAGTAAAAAGGCAGAAGCTTTTTGGGCAATTTAAGACAGATTTGCAATCCTATTAAGTGGATGCAATCATGTATGTAACCTGAACATTTCAAGGAGAGTTAATAATGACTTTTCAGCACCTCAGGGAATTGAACAGGAAGGACATTTGTTCAATGCAGTTAGTTATTTGAGTCGTTTTTTTTGTAACACAAATTCTTGAGTGTTCCTCTGGGGAAGTGAGGCCTCATGGCCACGACTCAATAGTAGTCGCTTCAGCTCTGGTAGTCTAAAGTACCACCTTTTTAGTATAGTTTTCAACTGATGTTATAAATATTTTATCAGTTAGTTTGTTAATAGCATTTTATGTTCTCTCAATGACATCTCGGGGCCAGAGTTATTCCTTTAGGGATGGACCTCAAGTAATGAGGTATTAATGGGAAAATACTATTTTGGTATACCTTTCAGTAACACATCACTTACATAATTAAAGCATGTGATTGTTTTCTTACCTAGAGCACTTCAGGGCTACTGAGAATAGGTTGGAAAGAAGGCAAGTGGTGAGCCATTCATCGTCCAACAAACTTTCTATTTCTCAAGTAGCATGTGTGGATTGGCAAGCTAGGGGAAGGTAGGAACAGTAAAAAGGAACTGAAGGACATTAAAAAATTAAAGTTAATAGTTATCAGGACAGGAAACATTTGGAGCTATTTAATAAGATCATGATCTGTGAATTTTTGTCTTTGTATCCTTATAGTTTCTACTGTGGGGTTGGTGGCTGTGTCTTTTAATGTATTGTCTACCTCAGTCCTCATTGGCTTAGGGTACCTGAGCCTAATGCCAAGAGTAGTAGGTCTTTGGCATCTATAGCTGACAGCATTGGAATAGACTAGATAGATACTTCCCATCCCCTACCATCGGGAGAGGCCCTGGGAGACCCAGACTGAAGAATACCTTGGACTTTATTGACAAGAATCAATTCTTTCACTTTAGTTCTGACCCACGTATTGTAGGTTAGACCCAAGTCAGATCCAAGATGAAGGAAAAATTGGCCATCTTACTTCCCAAGGTGCTTCCCTAGACCATTGGGAGGAAGAGAGGCTAGGTGGCTTGTGTGCTGCTACCATGGAGGCTCAATTGCTCTGGTCTCGTCCTAGTTTATGTGTCAGCCTTTTCTTTCATGGTAGGGGTAGATTCTCCAGTGCTGGATCATCTCTCTCAGGGTGGGGATAGAGGCTGTAGATTCTGCCTCAGATCTTGTCACATGGGGCCAGAGAGACTGGCATCCTCAGGTGCTCACAGGGGGGATTTTAAATCTTGCAGTCTCTTGAAAGGTAGGACCCTGGACTGGATACAAAACTTGCCTGGAATTTACTCACAGAGGTGCCCACAGATCTGCCTTACCTATAGACTTACTTACATGACAGCTAAGAATAATTCCTTGTTTCCTTTTGGTTGAAGTTGGCCCAGCAACTGACAGCTTTCAATCAAGCAACAGTGGTGTGATCTCTTAGTTAAGAAATAGTAAAGTATAGGTGATAATGAGTTCAAGAATTGGCATCATTTAGACCAGCGTTCAAATCCTGAGTGACCAATTACTAGCTGTGTGCTATGGAGCACAGAGCTCCGAGCCTCAATTTCTTTGTCTGTGAAATGAGACACATTAGACCAAGGTGTGGGGATTATGATTAAATGAAACGATTAAATGAGAATGTATTGACTATCAAGGGGTGTCACAGATCATAGCACATAAATTCTCAATAAACAGACATTGTTCTTTAATGAGGAAATATTCCTAAAGGTAACCTTAACTACTTCACCAGGGGTCAAAGGGTCCTTGAATTTTCAATACCCCTTCCACACATCACCATCAACAAGAGTCAAGGCGCTGTCTGCTCTGGGAGTCTGCTCAGCATTCCTGCAGTCCAGCATTTATTAGGGGTCTAGTGCTTGTCTGTGCTCAGAGGAAGACCACATTTCAGCAGTTCACCGTCAGCAGTCAGAAGGGAGTCAGCACCCCACTATGTTAGTGGTAATCCGGAATCAGGCCACATTCAAGAAAGATCACCCCTGTGTTAGGGTGTACGTTTCTCAGCAGGAGTGAATTAGGAATATTTCTGCCCCTGAAAGACTCCTTCACCTCTCCTCCTTCTCAACACTCACACTTTGGCATCACCATCTGCCTTGGAACCACCAACAAAAAATCTCATCATGCCGCTTATCTTGTTCATTACGAGAAGTTCAGGACTGATATCATTCCTCATCTCCCCATTCTTTAGTTCCATCACCTCCTCCTTTGTGTCACCATTTCTCAAAGCTCTTTTACTTTTTCTCCAGAAACATAAGGTCAACTGTGATCAAAATGTGCTTTACCCAGAGCCTCTTCTGTGAATGTTCACTTTCTTGCTCAGACCTGCTCTTTTCTTGACAATTCCTCTGCATGAATGACATGATATGACTTACATTTTAATGTGATGAATCTGATACACCTGGGTATTCCACTGGTAAGATCCTTCCCATTATATCCACTATTGATCCATTCATTTTGTAGCCAGTTTAATTTGAAAATACAAACCCTCCAACTGGCATAGAACAGACTATCTGAGATGGAACAATTCTCTCTCTCTCTCTGTCTCTCTGTCTCTCTCTCTCTCTCTCACACACACACACACACACACACACAGAGTCTCTCTCATACAGTCTTTCTCTCTTACACATACATCTTTTCCTTTATTCACTTCCTAGGAAAAACCAAGTGGATGACTACCTCATAGCTTTTTCCAAATGCAGGGAGTCATAAGCTAGATCCATATTCAAAAGCAGCTAATTTACTACATGAACAAGCATAATCTTGGTGAATATTTTGACACAATGAGGTAATCAAGTGCCATAACCCATATAGAGTTATCAAGTGAGAGAAGCTTGGTTTGGGTGCTGGGTGACTTCTCAAAGAGGTGCTCCTGCTGTTTCTCAGGATCCCATCTTCAGACACTTCTCCCACAGGGTCCTCTGGAAAGTTACCTTAGCAGACGACAGTATACAGTTGACTTGAGTCATGAACAGAGCTTGGTATAATTAAGTTAAAAATGAAAATTAAAAATTCACTTGGTAAGACTTAAGGAGCAATCTTGTGTAGCAGGATTATTGTACTTTTAAATGGGAATCCTGTAGGCTGACTCATACATAGCTCAGGTGGTAGAGATGACATCGTGAGGGAGGACTCATGACCTCAGACTTATAGGTGTTCTGATCACATTTGTAGTCCTGCTTGGGAAGAGAAAGGAAGGGATAATGACTGCTTGGATAAGTACTTTTGAAAGTTTGCTGACCCCTGGCTTATAAAACACCACATATGAGTGTGCCCTAAATACCAGTCGGGTAAAAGATGCAGACACAGCATGCGCAGTTGTGGAAAGAGACAGGTGAATGCACTAACAAGTTTAAAATAAATAATTCATCTATCTTGGTGAATGTAACATAATTTATCTTCTGATAACATATCTAAGAGCTTTAAACATTACTCTAGCCTAGTCCTTAACTCTGCCAAGACCTTAAATCCCCTTCTCTACCCTTACCATTTCTTTGAGAAGAACTGGATGGGAAGCAGGGAGGACTAAGGCCTCAGGAGGGGAGACTAAAGGTGAGAGGAGAGGATATAAATTTTTTACTTTCAAGTCTATTTATTGATCTTGGTGTGTCTTGTATCAATGAGCTGGAGACATGAAAGCACACACAGAACACAGTATTATTTTGTCCCATAAAAATGTCATTTTGGGTTAACATTAGCAGTTACAGGTGATTGCTAGAGGCTTATTTTGATCACTCATTCTATTCTAATGTAAAGACAAGAAGAGGAATGATCAACCTATTCATGACAATGCTCTTTGTAAAATGTCTTTGTTCTTCATAATTGATTTATAGACATTTTCTTTCAAGTGATGTGAAGTAGAACAAACATGAACTTCATGTCAATACACACAGATTGTCTCCACCACTAACTAAAACTTTGAAATTTACCCTTAGGAAGTTACTGAGCAATAACTTTGAAAAGTTTCTCAGAATTATGTGAAGAAGAGTTTTTTTGTTGTTGTTGTTGAAAAAGGCAAGGGGTTGTTTATTTAAAGGTCATATAGATTTAAAGTAATGGCAGATTTTTCTATTAAGTCCTGCTCCCTTTAAAAACACTCTAAAACAAATAGCCCTGCCTCCCTCTGCCTTGACAGACCAGTTTCAGAACATGCTACTCAGAGGTACCATCTTTCAGAAAAGCAGAAGTCTGAAGCTCAGCATTCCCAGTCACAGTTCAGCTCCAAGCATCTCTCATGTCTCTGTGTGAGTGGCCAGGCAGATCCCCACAGCTCTGCTGGCTCTGTTGCCATCTTCTTCATGGGGACCCACACACAGACCTCCAGGCAGACCTCCACTCCTTGTGGCAGACACCTGTTACTTGGCCAACCCTAATTTTATTTTTTTAAAATATATTTTATTGATTATGCTATTACAGTTGTCCCATTTTCCCCCCTTCACTCCCCTCCACCTTGTACACCCTCTCCCACCCATATCCCACCCTTTAGTCATGTCCATGTGTCATACTTATAAGTTCTTTAGCTTCTACATTTCCCATACTATTCTTACCCTCCTCCTATCTATTTTCAACCTACAATCGATGCTACTTATTCTCTGTACCTTTTCCCCCTCTCTCCTCCTCCCATTCCCCTGTTGCTAGCCCTCCATGTGATTTCCATTTCTGTGGTTCTGTTCCTGTTCTAGTTGTTTGCTTAGTTTCTTTTGGTTTTGCTTTAGGTGTGGTTGTTAATAATTATGAGTTTGCTGTCCTTTTACTATACATGTTTTTTCTTTATCTTCTTTTCTTAGATAAGTCCCTTTAACATTTCATAAAATAAGGGCTTGTCGATGATGAACTCCTTTAACTTGACCTTATCTGAGAAGCACTTTATCTGCCCTTCCATTCTAAATGAAAACTATGCTGGATAGAGCAATCTGGGATATAGGTCCTTGTCTTTCATGACTTGGAATACTTCTTTCCAGCCCCGTCTTGCCTGTAAGGTCTCTTTTGAGAGAGAAATCAGCTGACAGTCTGATGGGAACTCCTTTGTAGGTTACTGTCCCCTTATCTCTTGCTGCTCCTAGAATTCTCTCCTTCATTTTTACCTTGGCTAATGTAATTATGATGTACCTTGGTGTGTTTCTTCTTGGGTCCAACTTCCTTGGGGCTCTCTGAGCTTCCTGGATTTCCTGGAAGTCTATTTCCTTTGCCAGAATGGGGAAGTTCTCCTTTATTATTTGTTCAAATACATGTTCAATCTGTTGCTTTTCCTCTTCCTCTTCTGGTACCCCTATAATTTGGATGTTGGGACATTTAAAGATGTCCTGGAGGGGTTCCTAAGCTTCTCCTTGTCTTTTTTGAATTCTTATTTCTCCATTCTTTCCTGTTTGGTTGTTTTTTTTTCTTCCTTCTGGTCCACTCTATTGTTTTGAGTCCCAGTTTCCTTCCCATCACTATTGGTTTTCCGTGCATGTGAAGAAGAGTTTTATAATGCACATGATTTTTATTGTTGACAAAGATATTTACATTATTTTCAGTAAAATGTGTTCCAGCACATTGACAAATTAGTGTCTAATACTATAGAAATATGGCATTAATGAAGAAATTAAAAAATCAACATCACCATTAGCTTAATGCAAAATCAATACTCATTGAAATGAATGTGATTAAATATAATATGACATTTGAACAGATTGCTTCCTTACCTTGCTGGTTTAAATTTTAGACAGCTGACAATATTGCACAGTTGTTTGTTTTAGAATTGCACTGCATACAATGTGTCCAACATAATATGAGCATTTTCTAAACAAAATATTCATAGTTGGGAGTTAACTCTTGGTAGGCAAATTATATTTTTAAACTGATTGGCTTCATATGAAGACAATACAAACATATTTCTAATGTTTCTTTATTTTAAAATGCATTCCTTAAAAATGAGTTTCTGCAGTATTAGAAAGAGTTGGGTGAAGTGAGAAGAAATAGATGTATTGGGGGTTAAAAATTCAAGGTGACTTTTATAAAAAATGGAATTGCCCTACTTTGGATCAAATACTAAAACTTTTCCACTTCCCAGACCTTGCTTTGCAGATGGCAGCACAATGGTTCTGGTTCAGTTAGTGCACTGTGAGTGAGAATTATGAGAAGCCCAGGCATGATTTAATGACTTGGAGCTGCTGCTTTGAGTTCTGAAAATGGTGAATGTCATTGGAAAACATCAGGAATAATCACAAAAAATGACCCCATAAATCTTAAACACTTCACTGGAAAAGCATGTCCAGAAAATAATGTTTACCACATATTAGTGTTTCATGTTGAGGAAGCAGAGGTTCCTTGGGTTATTCAATGGAGCCAATTTCTTAAGCTTTGCTGGCAAATAATTCATGACCAATTGTACTTGGTCTAAAATAACAGACACTAGGATGACCTGGATAAATGGGATGCCATCTTTAATTTATAGTTTTAGTACTTGATGATGCTTTATAATAGTGATATTTCTGGGGGAAAGGTATTAGAGAGAATTTGAAAGAATCAGTAGTAGAGAAATGCACCTGAAATTTTGTTTGAGAGGAATGCTTAGCTTCAGGGCATGACACTATGGTTAAAAAGCATCCCATACAGAGTTCACTGGCATGGACTGGGTTTAAAACAATTTATTCAATTGATTTTCAAATTAATTCCAACCTAGAGACTCTTGTGTTAACAGTTATTTTTAAAAGAATAATTTAGAATTAACAGAGAAATGCTTCTCCCTATACTTCTTAATTCCTTTAAAAAGTCAACATAATAAGATGGTTACACAGAAGCTAACAACTTCAATTATTGCTTCCTTAAAAGCTTTTCCTGACTTGCTTGCTAGGACACTTTTGCTGATATACTCTCACAGCATGAGGTCTATACACACATTTTCTTAAGTGATTATTTTATTGGTGTCTGTCTTACCCACTGGTATGTGAGACACATCAGGGCAGAGATCTTGGTTGCTTTTGTTCACCATTGTATTTTTAGTGTCTGTACAAGACACGGTCAATGAATATTTATTGACTGAATAATAAATGAATGAGCCTGGTTCATAGTATTGAAGTTCTGAGGGCTCTTAGGGTCTGCATGGATAGATAGAAGCCATGAATTAACATGACCCAGTAATGGCCACAGGGTGACGTGATCATGTGCACAGAATATATAATAGGAAAAATGTACCTCAAGTTCTGAGAGGGTTCATTTCAAGGAGTGACCAGGTGACAAAGGGAAATGCAGTGATACTGTCTTCTTTCCACTTTGGCAATCATTTTGGTCTATGGTTTTGATGCAGATGCTTCATAGCCCAATCTAACTCTTAATTATTAGACTTTTTTCACGTGCAAGTGACAAAAACCTTAAACTAAGTTTGCTTTTAATAAAAGAGAAATAGAATTCCCTTCTGAAATGAATGGTTAGGTATTTGAATGGGCTCTTAAAACAAATAAAAATGCTATGTTAAAGAAAAACTATTCTAAAAAGTATTGATGAGATGCGAAGATAGAAATTATAAGGCCAATATCAAAGATGAGAGCCCAGAGAGGTTTTGGTTAAAGAACATTTACCAAACCTTTATTTTTCCTATTTTGGGGGGTGGGGAAGGGGGTGCAGCTTCAACAGACACAAGAACCAGAAGACAAAATACGGCATTTTTCCAGCAGCACCCCCTTTCCACATAAAGCTGGGACTGTAAAGGCCATCCTTCAGAGCAAGGGCAACCCGGAATTCAATCTGCTCTAGATTTCTACCCCCCAGGGCCTGTAGGACAATTTACCTTTGTGCTAAGCAGAGCAGGGAGGTAAAAACCCTGAGGAGTTTTAAGAATAGGTTGACTCTCAAGTGAATTTTCAGCTTTAATTTGTATCACATTGGTGATCCAACAAGTAGTCCAGGATTGGCAGAAGCAAATTCAAATCTTCAGATGAATGTACCTTTATCCTAGGTCCTAAAAAGAATTTTTAGAAAAAAGTTTCCAAGTTAACAAGCTCACAGGAATAAAACAGGGTGGATGGGTGACTAAGCACAGAAGGAAGCAAGAAACCATATCCCAATTTTGCTTTCCACAGTAGTGGAGTCCAGACAGGGGTTGGAGGACATGCAGTGTGTTTGCAGGGGGAGCTGCTGGGAAGTGGAGAAGTGATGTAGGAAGGCAGCCAGTAAAGCCCAGAGAGGATGATTAGGATGTAAACTCATGCAGAAACTAGGAAGTGCAAACATGCGTCTCAGAATAATTCTTTCTGAGCAGTGAGGAAAGTCACTTTTACAATATAAGCTAATTCTGGTTGATTGATAATTGATTGTTGGTTGCTCAGGGTGAGGTTGACGTGAATTCCTTGGCACTTCTAGCCATCCATATGGGCAGTGTAGCTGTCAGGATCCTGGGGAAAAGAGCGATCTGGTGGAGTAGAGGGTGCAGATGCTGGCAGTTAGGAGTCTGCCATGTCAGCACAAGAGAAATAGCAGAAACAGGTACAGTCAGATGAAAGATAATGGGAATTATCAGACACTGATTATAAATATAAAGATGAATTTGAAATATCTAAGGGTAGAACAGGAGACTATAAAAAGTAACAAAGAAGTTTTGTAAATAATCCAATTAGAATTTCAGACAATAAAAAACACAACACCCAAATTAAAAAACTCAGTGGGTGGTAAATTATACCACGATGAAGTTAGTTTATAAAAACAACACCTCAGTGGATGGGCCTAGCAGCAGATGAGACTCAGGTGAGTAAAGCATTAGTGAGTTAGAGCATAGATAGGTCAAAATAAATTACCCAGAGTGCAGCAGAGAGAGACAAGAAAGATGGAAAATGCAGATAAGAGCCATAGAGACTTACTACATGTGGGGAAATGATCTAAGATTTGAGTATCATTTCAGATACTCTCTTACGGGAGTATCATAAGGAGAGGAGAGAGAGCAAAGAAGAGGTGATACTTAAAGAAATAGCAGTATCATGTGGGCTTTGCATACCTATAACCTGACCATACCTCACCTCAGCAATGGACAATTTCTCTTGCCTCCTGCCTGATGATTTGACACCTATGTGAGGTGTTGTGGGAACCTACTGGCACTCATGTATGTACAGCACGGAAATGGGTGGGAGTTATGGGCACAATTTTGACATTGGGGGTACGTCCACATTGAGGGACCAATAGAGATTGATAGATAAATGCATCTCCCTTTCATTTTCCAAGTGGAGAGCTCTGAGATGAAAATTTATAAGCCCCCCCCCCCCTCAATGTTCAATGTGATTGAGCATCAGTTACCCTTAGGGGTGGCCTGCTTGATAATGCAGCCTTGTGAAGGCGTTCCTCCTCTATTTCAGTCCTCCCTCCCTCATGCCTGCTTTCTGCGTTACCTCTCAAATAAACTATTTGTGTATGACTGTCTCAGTCCTGGGTTTTGGGGAGGATCAAATTGGGAAAAACAAACATTAGTGGATGCGATTTGCCACATTAACAGATTAATGGAGAAAAATCATGTGATAATATATAGGTACAGATAAATACTTTCATAGAATCAGCATCTATTTATGATGAAAACTAAAAAGCAAACAAACGAAAGACTTCCTTAGCTGGATTAACAAACATACTTGGTGGTGAAATATTCAGGGCTTTTCCTTTGACTGATGTTGTGGACAGCCTTTTGTTGCTCTTAATTTCATGGTCCATTGAGGGGGGAACACCCGTTTTGATCATTTCAAGGGAGGGAATTAAAGACTCTTGCGAAATGATTACACAGGTGATGACAGCAAAGTGGAAAAACCAGAGGAGGGCTGGTGAACTTCACCAGAGGTTAGAAACAGCAGGAAGTCCTTGGGCCAGAGGAACACACGGAGGGGGAAGTACTATCAGAAGCTGGGGTGTAAGGTAGAGGCTGGAGCTGTGATGGCACAGAGACCACTAAGGGAAGGGCTGTGCCTGGCAGGAGTTACAAACAAGGAAGAGACATAGTGTCTGCGAGACACTGGGTGACAGAGAGATTCCCTGTTTTCTCTTCTCCTTCTACACCCTCATCGTCCACCAGTATCCCCCATAGGTCACACTCAACTGGAAACCAGAGGATAAGAGAATCTATTGATATACTACATCAAGTTATTTCTCTTGAGGTGCAGGTCAAGGGGGAGCATGGGCAGTAGATCTGAGGGGCAAACAAACTGTGCAGTACAGAGGAGAAAGAATTATCACAAAAGTCTGGAGACTAGCTACCTCGGGAGCAGGGGTGGGGAGAAGTACACAGTTGCCTTCTGAGTACTGGCAACATTCTATTTCTTCCCTAGGTTGGTGGCTACATTTGTGTTTGCTCTGTAATTGTCTTTAATCCTCACATATACTTTAGGTTCCCTTTGTCTATGTAACATACCTCATAAAAAGTAGAAGAGAAAAAAGATTCATAGACTCACATAATGGAAAAATTCAGAGATAAGACTAAGTGTTTTATTTATTTTTTTTTTAGGCAGGTGAGGCTACTTTATTCAATGGCTGATCCATGTAATTGCCAAGGTGGAGCTCTGTTTCTTGGTCTCTTCCTCCTTGGACAGAGTTTTGATGATTTCTTCCTTCTTGGCCTGGAGCCACTCTTCCCGGCACTTTTGAGCTTCCTTGGTCTTAGACCTGCGGGCCTCAGCCTGGTCGGCCAGAAGCTTCTTGCGAGCCTTGTCTGCCTTCAGCTTGTGGATATGTTCCATGAGAATCCGTTTGTTCTTGAACACGTTCCCCTTCACTTTCAGGTACAGGCTGTGGTACATGTGGCGGTCAGTCTTCTTAGATTCACGGTATCTCCTGAGTAGCCGGCGAAGGATTCTCATCCTTCTCATCCTCCTCAACCAGGTCACTTTCTCAGGCATTCGAGCATTGGCAGTATCCTGCTGCTTACCTATGTCCATATGCCTGCCATTCCTGCGGGCCAAGGTGTTTTTCCGGCATCGAGCCCGGGAATGGACAGTCACAGGCTTCTGGATGATCAGCCCATCTTTGATCAGCTTCCGAATCTGCTGATGGGAGTTGGCATTGGCGATTTCATTGGTCTCATTGGGGTCCAACCAGACCTTCTTTTTGCCACAGCGGAGGATGCTGCAGGCGAGCCTCTTCTGAAGCCTGAGCATACTCGTGGCTGCTGCCACAGCGGCGAAAGGAAAGGAGGCTAAGTGTTTTTTATCCAGAGGCTCAAACGTTGCCAGCGAGACTCTTCTTTGTCATCCCACCTCACACTCAGGGTGGCTGCAGCAATCTCACCTTTTACCACACCGATTCTCTCGCCCTCTTTCCCAGAACCTTCAGTAACTAGTTCATTGGCTTTTTCTCCATTACAGGCCCCTCCCTGAAGCCAATGGAGATGGCCGAGAGGAAGAGGAATCACTTCCACACAAATGCCATTAGCGGAGACTGGAGGACAAGTGAATCCGCTAAAGGGGTCAGCTCTGGTAGACGGGAGAAACGGGGGAGGCACATACCAAATGGTCATTCTTCCACCTCCATCAGTCCTGATCCAGCCAACTCCTGGGCTGATGGATCTCTCCCGTCTGCTGTAGTCCCTACTAGGACCTGAAGAGGAACAGGAAATGAGGGCAATAGAAACTGAGATCTTTTGTGGATTTGTGTTTCTGTTCTGAGTCCTGACAAGTTACTCTTAAATAATACTCACTAGTTGATTCCAGGAAATATTATTAAATAATTGTTTAAGTCACAGGGTTTCTCTAAGTCACAAGTGGCAAACACAAGACCCGCAGGCCGAATCCAGCCCTCTACCTTGTTTTATCTGGCCCTGTACCTTGTTTCTACCCAGAGGCAGCACAGAGCTCTCGCTTAACTGTTACGGAGTAGTTACATTTATACAGTCCTAAAATTACATTCTACCCTTTGAAAGCAACTGTGAGGCTGATGTGGCCCCCGTGAAAATGAGTTTGACACTTTTGCAAGTTGTTTGTTTTTCCCTCCTTCACCCAGCCACCTTAAGAGGTCATTGTCACTATATCCAGCTCTGACAGGAATAAGAGATACAAGCCAACTCAGGGAGAGTCTCAATGGGTGAGTGATAGCAACTATTCTGTGGAGCAGGGATGGCATGGACCCTACATTTGGTTTACTGCACTTGTAAATAACAATTTCACATATTTAAAACACCGTTCCTTAATCATTTTTTGAACAAAAAATGCACATGTCCTTCATGTGTGCATCTTAATATATATTTGGTATCTTGTTTTTTGAATCATACTATTGCTTAAACTTTTTAACTGTAAATTTAATTGTTGAATATATTTAATTAACCTCATAGGTATGACGAACACAGAAAGGCAGGCTCAGATTGTGCTTTGAGGAAGGATCCGTTGTTCCAGCTGCTGGGGATTCTATCAGCAGATTGTTTCCAGCTGTCAGCCCCTTTAGGGGCTGCCGCAGCTGTAAAGAGGTGCGTTTCCCAAGAGCATGCCTTTCGGGGTGGTGTGATGGTGAACTGTACGTGTTGACCCCACTAGGCCAGTGCACCCACATATTTGGTCTAACTTTAGTCTAGATGTTTCTGTGAAGGTATTTGTTAGATGAGAGTAACACTGAAATCAGTAGACTTTGGGTGAAGCAGCTGTCCTCCATAATGTGGGTGGGCCTAATCAAGTTAGTGGAGGGCCTTAATGGAAAAAGGCTGAATTGCTCAGAAGAAGAGGCCTTTCTGCCTGTACACTGCCTTTGGGCCCAAACTGCTGTGCTGCTCTGGGTCTCCATCCTGCCAGCCTGCCCTGCAGATTTCACACTTACCGGGCCTCCACGATTGGGTGAGCTGATTTTTAAAATCAATTTTTCCTCTCTTTCTCACACCGTATCTTCATAAATAAATAAATATTCTGTTGGTTTTATTTCTCTGGAGAATCCTGACTATATAGGCAGACTACATTTAATAACTGATCAAGGTGGGAATATAAAGGTCCAGTCATTTTAACCCAACATTAGAAGGCTCTGTTGGGTCTGGCCTGCTCTGAGCTCCCTCCAGAACCCTGGTTGGCGTAGGCTGTGGGTGTGTGTTGTAGCTGGACTTCCTCTGCCTTCTCTAGCTTCCTTCCCTTTCCTTCTACCTGTGTTCTGCCTAGTAAACATACTGAATACCAAACTTCATCAGAGTCTGCTTCTTGGAAAATCTAGCTGACAACAAAAGGAAGTGGAATGTATAAGGAAAATATAATCTTCATTCTCTCTGAAAAAATCTTTCAAATTCTAGAAGGAGAAATATAAAAGACATAGGAGTTGAGGTCTGAGCCAAAAATCAAAATGACTCTGAAGGGAGTGCCCTAGCTTGGAAACAGAAATGAAAGAGATTGAAAAACTTATCGGGGTGTTAATCTTTTCCATTAGGGTAGAAGACAGTGTTCTCCTTACACAGCTATTCCTGAAGTTTGAAGAACGAGAATGAGTTGGACAGAGAGTTAGAGAGCAAGAAACATGGAGGAAGCATTGGCTCGTCCCAGTGAGATACCAAGGCCATATCTTTATTAGGAGATGAGATGAGCAGTGTGTTACATATTTGGGGAAAAGTAGTAAGAAATACAAAATGTACTAAATGTACTCCCCCCTTCTTTCCTGCTCTCCTCCCTTACCCAAATGCACTGGGATACTAGAGATATGTTCACATTCTAATGCATTAGTTTTAAAAACTTATGGCATATACTTCTAAAGGTTAAGGTTTTTTTTTGTAATGTGATTATCCCTCTAACTGCAGTCAATCACTCTGAAAATTAGCTTAACATTATGGAAATTCCATTTAGCTTTTATGGTGGTGTTTGCATCCTCAACTAGCCCAGTCTTGTTTACTGTTGACTTCTTTTACAGAGCTCAAGCTTCTGTTTTGGATTTTCCTGATCAATTGTTTATCTCTGTGGATGTATTTCTTTTTGTCCATGTCATGCAGAAATGAAATATAATATAGCAAGATAATATGATAAAAATTTAATGTAACAGAATGGTTCTGAATTTGGGTTGTGTTTCTTGTTGCTGTAGACTCAGACGGAATGGAAACTCTTCCCAGCTTCTCCATCCTAGGACAATATCCAAGTCTTTATTCCACAGTCCTACCTTCCCCCTTACTCTAAAACTGCCCCCTCCCCAATCCCCAACTATGATAAGGAAAGCACAGATCTTAGGAATGTTTTTTGGTGGATTGATTTCTGTTTAAAAGATGCACTGATATTTAGACTATGGAGATAAAAGTCAGAAAGTTGTCACCTTCAGCTGTGGGATTTGGGTGCTGTTCACTGGAAAGAGGCACGAGAGAACTTTCTGGGGTGATAGTTACATGAGAGCACACAGATGTAAGTGTCATTGAGCTACACACTGAAGATTGGTATATTTTACTGTATGTATCTCACTCCCCCATATATGTCTTTCTCTATTACAGCCTTAACGTTGAAATAGAAGATCTTTTATTTGTTTTACTGAGATATAATCGACATGTAATGTTCACTAGTTTTAGATGTAGACATAATGATTTGATATATATATATATGTTGTATTATGAAATGATTACCCCAATAAGTTTAGTTAATACTCATCCCTACACATGTTTACACAGTTTTTTCCCTTGTAATGAACTTTTAAGATTTACTTTCTTAGCAATAGAAGACTTTGTTAAAGTTGAGAATTCAACCTCTTTGGGAGTTCTACTTTTTTATTATAATCAAGACCTGGGTCCAATACTGGCTTTTTTTCTGTTCTTTGCCTGCAGGAGATGAGTCTTTTTATTGTTGTCAAGAAGGGCCTCTGGCTTTCACATGTTGTCTTAAAATGGTGATTAATGGTCCTCAGCATTTCATTACTTTCTTCAATGTACGGGTTGTACCCAGCAACAGCCAACAACTCCATAATGCTCATTGTAATTACTTCCCCTGTACCTCTCACGTGCCTTGTAGATTGTACCTGGCAGTACACTCCCTGCTGCTGATATTCTCTCCCAGTTTATCATCCATAAGAGTTTTCAACAATTGCACCACTACGGCAAGCCAGGGCGTATCTTTACTCTTCCTGCTACCAATAATGGGCTCCTCTTTGCCAGATGGTCAGTGAGTAATTCAACTGCAAAATCCATTTAAGAATCTGCTTTGTAGGATCATTTCCAGCACCAATTGTGGCAGATCAGGTTCTGGGAAACAGAGCCTGAGATGTTGGTATTTCCTGCAGTGTGTTTATTTGAGCGTGCTCTCTAGATCAGTGCCTTTGAGGGAACAATGAATACAGAATTGGGCTGAGGGAGAAACTGAATTACAATGCAGTTGCAATACCAGCTTCAGCCAGTATTATAGGGAGCTCTTAAACTAGCTCTTCGGTGATTTCCCCAGTTTAGTAGAGGAGTCAATCTTTCGTAAGAGTACATCCACCAGTTATTAAATGTGGGTTGCCCCTGAGGAGAAAAATTAATGTTTTCATCTTACTTCAGTCAAGGATGTTGACTGAATAGAGACACAGCTGTGAGCCATCAGAAGCCAATACCCCGTGGGGTTGGAGGAATGAGTGCCTTAGTTCTGAAGGGGGATTTTGGTGGTACACCAAAGCATGTACTACAAGGCTCACTGGAAATTCAGAGGTATTATTCCAAAGACAGAAAGGAATAGTGCTACAAGGGTTGAAGAACATCCCTACTCTTTTTGTGCTAGGGGGTTCCTCAGACTTGGCAAAGGGACATAGTAGCAAGTTGTATAAGTAGACTTAGGTCAGTCTGAAAACAGCACCTTAGAAGTGACTGGGTCACAAGAGTGTTTGGCTGTCGTGTGTCTGTAGCTGGGTATTAAGTCTCTTGTGAGTCTTAATAGCACCTATGCATAGGATTGCCATAGAGAGGGTGGAGCTACCCAAAGAACTGTCTGACTTTAAGTGGACCACACTGGACACACAGTGACCACATGGGCATGTGAGTTCTGAGATACCAATAGTGCTAGACAGAGATGTTTCATCCCATGGTTTTAGGGAGCTGATGCTCCAAGAAGTTTTGATTTGGGCTGTTGGGTTATGGTCTTCTACTACCATTTAGGATTTTATCTAAATAGAAAAGGACATAGCTTATGGATCCCATATACCATAATGGATAGAAGTTCAAAATCTTTCATTTGGTGAATCATTTCACTGGTGAGATACAGAGAAATGTAAGTGTGAGTGTGATAGAGTAATTTAATTTTATAGCATTAATATGAATTACCATGATAGATTCTATTCAAGATATTTGCTGCTTCCCTATGAGGAAGGATTTTGTATCCCCACTCACTCCTCTGTGATCAGGTTCCACTATGTGTACTGCAGTGAAGTGAAATGTCCAGTGAGTGAAAATGAGGTGTGTCACTCCTGAACAGAAGTTTTAAGTCATTGAATGGTCTGCTACTTGGCCCCCTTTTTCTGCTTTTATGAGATGAGAAGCATTTCAGTTAGGGGTTGTTCCGTCGGCCTGGGCCTTGATGTAAAGATTCATGGAGCAGAGTCACAGCTGACTCGTTATGAAAATGCTAAGTGAGAAATAACCGCTGCTGTTTTAGGTGACATTTTTTTTTGAGATTTGTTTTTGAGAAGTTGTTTTTGTTGTTGTTTTGTTATCACATCATAATTTATCCAAGACGGACTTTTCATAGGTTTTATTTTGTGTTGAGTCTGTACAGTTGGTGCATTCACTTAAAAATAACTAAGGGGCACAAAATTGAAGTAATTTTCTCTCCAGTAGGAATATTGCTAAAGTAAAACTGACCGTTTTCTCTCATTCCTATAATCTTTAGTGTTTTATTTTGCTTTCATTCTTGTGACAACAGCATCAGCCAGGAGATGAGAGGAGGGCAGGGAGGGACATAGAGAAGATGAACGGGTGCGCAGTCCCTCCCTGGGACTGGCGATGATGTGTGGGAATAGCAGCAGCTCTGTAATTAAAAGAAAAAAAGATACATTGCTAATTTTGAATTTATATTTCTGGAAGATATATGTTATTAATTCTTTTTAAAGTAATGCTGTAAGGAGTCTATTCTGCAGTTTTGGATGGATCAAAGGGAAAAATGAGAGGCCTTCTTACACCTAGATCTGGCTACATTTACAGATAGTACACCCTTTGTGTGTCCACACATACACATTCACTCAGTGAAGTTAAGTTTTTATTTTCTTCAATGAAATTCAGTACTTAAAATAGCAACACAAACAGCCAAAAATGCTTTTAGTTATTTGAGAGAAGTTTTTTTTGTGTTTGCTTATTTCTTTCATTTTTGGAGTAGGCATGAAGATTCTTGATGGTTCATATTTCTTAAACTTGATAGAAATATAATAATATGATTCACCAAAAATAATATATAGCTCTTCATATAATTCTTAAAATAATAGCCAACTTTTAAAATACGCTTTTATGTGAGATGCTGTGCGAAGTATGGTACATGGCACATAGGCTGTAACAGCGAGGTAGATAGAAGACCAAGCACACTGGTTAGTCAAAACAGGGAGTACGTAGTTAAATGAAAATGCATATGGAGTGTATAGCTTAGTGCCTGACACAGAGAAAAAAGGGAAAAAAATGATAGCTAATTTGCATCCTAATGTAATACTTCCTCCTATCAAGTGATACAGGGTTTTAGCTTCAGTTTGCCCATTTTTTTTTTCACAGAGAAAATTGACCAAGGTCATTGGATGGGGACAAAAACCTTTTATGTATCCCTGACTTTCTCCTTTCTCTCTTATTTGGTGCCCCAGGAACATCTGGCCAACCTTCCCCTCTTGGAACTGGACTGTAGCTGGCAGAATTCTAAGACGACCTCAAGGTTCTGCTCCTAATATACTGCGTATGCCCTATATTATTGTTCCTCTTGAGGGTATTCAGAACCTGCAAATATGGTAAAATATTATCCCCATGATTAGGTTACTAATCCACAGACTTTTAGTTAATTAAAAGAGAATAATTCTATGTGGGCTTGACCTAGCCAGAGGAATTCTTTAAGAGAAGGAGGGGTGTCAGAGAGCTGCTTTTTTCTGCTGGGCTTGAAGGAGCAAACTGCCCTGCTGTGAGGGAGGTGACAGGGCAAAGACCCAAGAACAACCTGTAGGAATTGAAGGAACCCCCCACCAACAGTTAGCAAGAACCCAGCAACCTCAGTCAGCTGCAAAGAAATGAACCTGCCAACAAACCAAGGGAGCGTGGATGTAGATCTTTCTCCAGTCAAGCTTTGAGATAAGGACACAGCTAGCTGACACCTTGATTTTAACCTTATAACGCCCTGAACACAGGAACCACAGGATCTGTGAGATAATAACTTTGTGCTGTTTTAGGAAGCTCAGTTGTGGCAATCTGTTATGCAGAACTAGAACCTGGCCTCCCGAGTGACTGCTGGTGTCAGATGACCCAGCCCAGAAGTGAAGGGAAGTGAGCTCCCCCAGGGACAAAGATTGACCAACAGAAAATGAAAGGTGGGAGAAAGATAAGCGTGAATTCCCCAAATCCTATCCCTTGCCTCCACCCTTAGCAGGCTACCCTAACATTATTTCTTTGCATCTCTTCTAAAGAAGCCTTATGTGCCAAGGGTATACCTCCTGCTTAACTTGCTTTGTTGTTTCATAGCTGTGAGTGGTAGCCAGCTTGGTAATGTACCACATCACACTTCACTTGTTTTTTTTTTCCCCCTTCATCCTCTTCGGCTTGGTCTTGCATCTCCCAAAGGAGATGGCAGCATTTGAATCCTTTCATCCTTTCCCCAGGTTCTTCTTTCTGAAGGACCTGGGCTCAGTCACTCACATAAGAGGTGGCAGATCCAGAATTTGAGTCCAAGTCTGACTGTAAAGCACAAGTTAATTTCAGGATACCGTATTTCTTTTTAAGGAAGTTAAAAAGTGAAAACTGCGTACATGGTAGAGGCAGAGCACAATTTCTATGCTAATGACCACTCAGGAAGACATGGAATAGGGGTTTCAGATGGTCTTGTTATTCAAAATAGAGCTGATCTAACTGTTAGAAGGAACAATTTCTGGCTCTTTCATTAAGTTCAATTTAACACACATACATTTGGCAGCAAGCAACTCTATAGCACAAGTGGTATTAGATTCCTGTAATGTGTATTGCTAGTACATTTTGGGGCAATAGTATGATAAAAAAGTCACTTGCTCTTCACACAGTGGAGGTTGAGTTTCCAGTGTACCTTTTTTTCTCAGTTTTTATTTTTTCAGAGTTGTCAATGCATTCCCTGCGGTTGGAATTTTGCCTTGGACTATTTCTGAGACACTCTTTTCATTGAGTAGTGTTCAATGAGCCTGAGGCAGAGTTTGAAGCAAATAAACAGAAATAGTACCCAAGTGCATTTTTAACACTGAATTCTGTTGGTAAATGAAAATGTTCCTTTCAAATTGGCTAACCTGTTCAGTGCATTAGGGCCTAATAGGGCGGGCATCACACTTTGCTGCCTTAATGCTAGGGCCCAGAGAATAGGTAAGGCCTTATTTCCAGTGTGTTCTTCTCTTTATGAATTTGTGGTAACTTGATGACCATGACCATGACCACAAGTTGAACATGTTACTTTTAAGTATGTCCTTAGAATTCACTTACAAATTTCCTGGTGATGCCTGCGCCGCTCTGGTTCTTTGAAACTTTTACTGATAATTGAGTTGCCAGTCACCCCCCAAGTCCCATGGGACTGAATGAGAAGTGAGTACCTGACTGAACCTGGGCCAAAGGCGTTCCCTCAGGAATTTGGAGTTGAGGTGGAGACCACCAGGGAGAGGGGGAAAGTGACAGGGAAACCTGGGAGCATCTTCTCCTGCATCTGCATGGAGAAGTGAAGAGGCCAATCTGATATTATTTTTTAGGTGGATTCTTTGCTGCCCATTTTTATGGAAATGCTGTATGAAGACAGAATGTCAGCAGGGATGGTTTTCATTTTTCTCTTCTGGATCCACTCTTTACCTTCTCTCACCCTGCTCTGTTTCTCAGGAGGCTGATCTCCATCCTCCGATTCAGTGTGACTCTTCTACCCTCTGGCTTCTGGGTAGGCTTGGTCATTATAAAGTGTCATCAGGAGATCAAAACGTAAGAAAAGTGGTTGGTATATTTATTTCCTTGCTTTCTCCCTCTGAGGCTGCAGATTTGCAGTGGTTGCCTTTTTGTAGCAAGGTCACAGATCTTACAGGATGATTTTCTCCTTCAGCTATAGCTATAGATCTCACTATGTTTCAATAAATGCATCCCAGGAGTAGCAACAGGCAGATTTTACAATACCACCTCCCCTAGGCCTCAAGGAGGAAGAGGAGGGAGCTTCATCTTACCTTGTTGGTTTCTCTTCCCTCTGCACTCACGTTTTGTAATTTAAACATGGCCTTTGAGAGTGCCTGTTTTTCCTACTGGGATCATGAGGCTGTTATATGACCTGTGTTCCTGAGGTTCTAATCTCTCTTGGATCTTGATTGTGAGACACACCTATGATTTTTACAATAAATTTGTTGTGCTCTAACTAGTTAAATGTGTCTTAAAACCAAAGAGCCCTAAGAAATAAAGATTACATTACATATATAATACATACATAGACTTGAACCGTTTTTCAAAATAGGATAAGTGGATCAAAACACTGTGGTACATTTATACAATGGAATACTGTGCAGCAGAAAGAAAGAACTCCCACCCTTCGTGACAGCATGAAATTCAGTTAATCATCTCACATAGTAATATTTTTTAACCCCCATTTTGAGTTGTTTGTTGTGAATGTAAAATAAGGGTCCAGTTTTATTCTTTTGCATGAATCTGTACAGTTTTCCCAGCATCATGTATTGACAAGACTATCATTTCCCCATTGTCTGTTCTTGGCTCCTTTGTCATAAATCAACCATATATATGTGTAGGTTTTATTTTAAGCTCTTTATTCTGTTCTATTGATTTATGAGTCTGTTTTTATGCCAATACCATACTGTTCTGATTATCATACCTAAATTCTTACTAGATTTGTAATGTGGTTTGAAATCAGGAAGTGTCATGCCTCTGGATTTGTTCTTCTTTTTCAGTATTGCTGTATCTATTCAGGGTCTTTTGTGGTTCTGTTCAAATTTTAGGATTGTTCTATTTCTGTGGAAAATGCCATTGGAATTTTGATAGGGATTGCATTGAATCTGTTGATTGCTTTGGGTAGTATGAACATTTTATCATTAATTCTTCAATTTCTCTCAACAATGTCTTATAGTTTTGGGCATACAGATCTTTTACCTCCTTGGTTAAATTTATTCCTAGGTATTTTGTTTTTCTTGATGCAATTGTAAGTGGCTTTTTTTTACTTGACTTCTCTTTCTGATAGTTTGTTATTGGTGTATACAAATGCAACTGAGTTTTATATGTTAATTTTGTATCCTGCAACATTACTGAATTTGTTTAGTAGTTCTAATAGTTCTTTGGTGGAGTCTGTAGGTATTTAAAATACATATAACATGCCATTTGCAAATAGAAGCAATTTTATTGCTTTCTGTCAAATTTAGATAACTTTTTTTTCCCCTACGTAACTTCTCTGGGTAGAATTTTCAGTACTCTGTTGAATGAAAGTGGTGAGAGTAATCATTCTTGTCTTGTTCCTGATCTTAGAGGAAAAAAATTAGATTTTTGTCATTGAGTAAGATGTTATCTGTAGGCTTGTCATATTTGGTCTTATTGAAGAGAGGACAATAACCTTCTAGAAATATATTTTGCTTACTAGGCTAGAGAAGTAAATTTTACTTTTTAGGAAATGGGGCATCAGTGAAGAATTTTGAGTAGGGATATGAAAATGAGTTTGATTTGAAGTGAAACATTTCCACTTTTGTCTGCTGGATGGTTCCAGTGGTTCCCTCAGGTAGACTAAGACTCAGCAGAATAAATTGACAAGGTCTCCAGCTGACACTGAGGATCATATGTAATTTCCTAGGCAACTAATCTGGGAGCTGGATATTGCTCTCATTTACAATGCTATGTTTTTGTTGCCACATGAGCTCCAGGCCTTAAATTCCCATTATCATTGGTTATTTGTGTGTTTCTGTTCCCCTCCCTCCACTCTTCTATAATTACATAGAACTAGGGAGAGCAGTGTTTCCCTCTGGAGCCCCACTCCTGGTGTGTCCAGCTACACTCAAGTACCCCTCTCTGTGGGGTGGTGAGAGACTGGTGTCACGTGCAGCCTTTTACTGATCTCTGACATTAGGTGTCCACAAGTAACCTGCTCAACACCTGCCTGCACTCTGTGCCATTTGTAGTGTTCGTATATTCCCAGGTTGACCAGTTTTGTGCTCTAGGAAAAATAATCTGGCCTACCCTCTGCTACCTGAGCAGAGTGGGGGTGAGTTAGGGAGACAAACTAGAAAGCCAGTTATAAGGTAAGAGGTAATGAATCCCCAGTGAGAATCTTAGGAAGAAATAGAGATACATAATCAAGTAACAGCTACAGGATTTGGTGGCTGAATGTGAAAAGATAGGTAGAAGATGGCCAAGGTGGTGAACCTAAATTACTAAGAGAATGGTAGTAGATTTAACTGTGGAAATTTGTTGGCTTACAGAGGATAGATGGAGAATGGTATGGGTTTGGAATGTTAGCTTTGGTACATGTCCCAATCTGATGGAGGAACTGATGGTACAGTTGAGCAGATGTCTTGGGGGCAGCTGTAAATACGATTTAGCCAAAAAGCTAGGGTTAGAGATTTTTCTCAAACATATATGAAGTTAATATTTTAAATAAATAGTTTACTTCAAGATTTTAATAAGGAAGTTGAAATATATTTAACAGAGTTCACTAGCTAAAAAAAAGAATTGTAAAATGAAACAAAATATTTCCCAGACATGGTCCAAAAGAAATGAAGGTTGGGGGAATGAGTGCTTTTGTATCTGTGTGCTCTGTTCTTTTCATTTGCTAAGGGAATGACAAAATAGCCACCTGGTAGAAGTGCCCCCAAATTGGATGTTCATGTTCCATTCAGCATGAACGCATTCCTCATTGTTTTTTTGCATGACCTTCTCTTCTTTCTCATACCCTCTGGTGAATGGGCCTCAGGAGAAATGCACTCATTAAAATATGTGGGTACATAATGAGATAATAAATAATGCAGCAATCTCACTCCAACTAAAGATACTCACTATCTCTATTGACTTTGGCATTTATTTAAAAGTCTTCAGAGCAGAACCTTCTGGGTATTGCTCTGGCAGGATTTAGCAGATTTGTTATTTTACCTGAAGTGTAGTTAGAGTAAAAATGACAAACTTCTCAATTGGTTTATTTTTCTTATAGGCATTTAAAGGCTATTTCAGCACAAGGTATAACCAAGTTTATCTGGCGGCACTAAGCACATCAGTGGAATTCTCCTCCTCTCATAGCAGAAAACAACAAAGCCAGTCAAATGCTCTCAGTTCTGTTTCTTTAAGCTTGTTTGAAAAGTATTTCCTCATCTATGAAATGGAGGCACTGAGCTCCATTTTCCAGGGCTTCTCCTGCTTTAGGTCACTAGTTTTTAGTGACAAGCCCAAAGTCACAGAGTGACAGGACCAGACATTTCCTTGTGCAGCACAAGGAGGACGAAAGCCCAGCTAGAACAGAACATGGCTGTTTCTGAAATCAGAGGGACGGGAGTGAACACTGCTCCCAGCACTGATTACCAGTTATAGACAAGACAGTGACATTTTTGGTTCCCTATTTTGCAGATGATCAAAGTAAGTCTCAAGTGCCACATGTTTTACAAGATTGTTTCAGGGACCTGCATACAATAGGTGTTTTGTCATTTTCCTTCCCACTGTGTCAGGAAGCTTCTTTTGAGATAATTTTATCATAAGTTTTGCTATTATGAAACCAAGCCGTGAGTCACCACACTTCAGTTTATAAGTAGGATAGGCCCTTAACAGTCCTTTAGAAATGAAATGTCAGTGAACACAGACCAAATTCTAGCTCTATTTTTTACCTATGTCACTCATAGTTTTCTGATTCAGCTCCACAGTTTTTAAATTTATATAACGGGGATAACATTTACTATGAGGATGATAAAACAAAAATAAAACAAAGCAAAAAAGAGCTATTGGATCTCTCTGAAATGCTATGAAATTTAAGTGTTAGGGTCCCTGTCTGAACCATAGCTCATCCCATGCATCTTTTTTTTCTCTTCTCCAACCATCAAATGATCTTTCACAACTTCCAATCTGACACGTAGTCAGTCTCTTATTCCTGCTTCTTTGTTAGAGGGTAACCTCCTCTGTGGGAGATGATACTTTAGTCCTCCTTGTACTGTCTGCCTTTAGCACAGTGATGAGCACACAGCATGAGGACAGTATGTGCTGATTGAACGAGTGGAACTCCCACACTTCTCCCTTCTCTTCTTAAAGGGAGAACCTCAACGGCCCCCAGCTCAAAGTTCTTGTCTTTTACTTATATGGTTTCCATGGTACTGATTTTATTTTAATGATGTATTTTATTGTATGTCTCATAAGTTACCTTACTTTTTGTGTGAGCCAAAACAGGTACTATAAAAAAAGGAAAAATTCCATGTGCTCTTTGTGAAAAGGCAAATAGGTTTCAGTTTTTCAATGGATAGCAACTATTTGATTACATTGGGATGAGAGGCATAGGTAGGTGAGGGCTCTAGTTTTCCTCCCCTACAAACTTACTACTAAGGGTTATGTTATGCTTAAAAATCAATCTCTGGTGTGTGGTTTCTTGCTGATACCATTACACCACCTGGTACCAATGTGCAAGTTTGGGAAAGTCCCATACTCTGTTTTTGCTGGGCTCAGCAGTAATCTCCTTGCACAGAAGGTTCACTTGAAGCTGATTGCACAAGTTAAATAAGATTTTGCTAACTTTCTTATTGAGGTTCAATGACTGCGCAGTTTTAAGATTGAGTCCTGAGTTCATTGTATGGCTTCCTTAGTGATCTAGAATAAGGCCAGGCTCTTATACTGGAGGTCCAAGAATAGGGAGCTAAAGGTGAGGAAGAAAATGGTAAATTACATGAAAATTACACACACGTGCTACTGGCCACTTTTAGACAATGACCTGAAGGGACACATATGTTCACCTGGCAAAAGGAAAATGATCATCACACAACCTCATGGGTTGCTGTGAGCATTAAGTATGTTAATCTATGTAATGTACTTAGCATACTGCACACAGTAAGAACTGTGTGTTAGCTATTAGCTGTTTTTATTTGAGAAACAAAATGGTCCTTGTTCCAGGGTTGAATGATACAGTTTACATAAACTCATAATTGCAACTAGCTTGGATTATATTCTATCTCTAAAATAAGGTTCTCATTGAATCACTCAGTGAACATTAAAAAATCACTGTTTGACGAAACAAAGAATAAGATAATATCTTAGACTGGGGCCTCTAGAAGTCAGAGCCTGAGATAAGGGTTAAAATGCTACAACTTTGACAGATACAAGCCTAGGACCGTGGTGAGTCAAGGAAGATGTGAAGCGATTCAAGTGTTGCTCTGTTGCCAATCACTACACAAAAGACCATTGAAAAACCTAGCACATTGCTCAGCAGTTGTGTTCACTCACCACACAGGGCTTCTCCAGAAAAGGGCCACACCTCAAGTTCACAGAGAACAGAAAAGAGACTTTGTCTGACTTTTGTCTGCTTCTTCTTGGGCATTGGGGGGAGCTAACTCTCCTGTGTCATTAGTCCATCAATAACTTTTCAGGGGTGTGGGTAGGATACATGTCCTCCACTGTGGCATTTCATCTAAATCCAGGAGAGAAGAAACATGCATGGGTAGGATTCTAAGTGAGAAAAATAAGGAAGCTTCTGTGTCCACAGGTTGGAGAGAAGTACCTCCGAACTGATTCCTCCCTCAGTGACTCCCGTGTGGATTTGTATGCACCTTACTTCTCACTGTGTTTCAAAAAAACCCCAAGCTATCCAGTGTCTTGAAGGTGTGTCTGCTTGATTAATACTCTCACCCACTTCCCTCTGCTTCTATCTCCGTCTGTCTTCTTTTGGACTCTTTGAGTTCTTTGAAGGAAGAAACAGAATTATTTTTATAAATTGAATGCTCAGAATTTCCTCCAAGCTCAGGTATATGACTATACAAAAACTCTTTTCTTCTCTGTTAAATTCTAAAATCCCCGAGGATAGGAACCATGAATTATCCTCTCTGGATTTCTTAAATCATTCAGCACTAGGTGATCATAGATGAATAAATAATATTGGCCATAGTGGTTAACTGTTAGATTCTGCCTGCCATATCGGATAGGATTTGCTTCTTATTTTTAACTTATGCTTCAGAGACACTAGTTCAGTTGGCACCTTAACCAAAAATGATAAAATGTTTCTGAGAGATCTTGTTGCGTGAGATATCTCCCATTAAATTTCCTATGGTAATTTATTTGAAAATATGAATGCATCCTATGATATTTTGCATTGCAATCCAATTGAACAAGACTTGATCATTGTCTTCAAGGAACTTATGACTCAGAATAGAGGGATTCACAAAACATTGTCTTCATCACAGTCAATACCATACTGATGGGCTCAAGCTGCAATGTGAACAGAAAGAACAGAAGGAGGCTTTAGACAAGTCTTCACAGACGGAATCACGCTCGAGTTTAAAAGTGAATGGTGAATGAATGTGTGGTGGGGCAAAATGAGGTTGGAGGGTAACAGATGTTGGGTGCTTGGGGGCATTCATACATGCACTGAGGGGTGCACCAATGAAAGAGAGCAGTGGCATTGTTGTGACGCTGAGGCTTAGGATGGGGTGGGGAGAAGTGGGGAGATCAGGCTGAGTAGGAAATCTGGGAGTAGAGTACAATGGACTGTAGACTGTACTACAGATATCCTAAGGTCAAAGGGGAGTCACTGAAGCACTGTAAATAGAACAGAGAATGCAAGCTTCTTGGTGGTCAGGGACTATATTTTAGACACTTTTGTTTCCTTCAAGAAGCAGAGCTTCTTATATGTAACAGGCCCTCAGTGAATTTTAGTTGAATGGTGAAGCTCCTGCAATTATGGGTCAGCACATGACAGGCACAGATCTTAGCTGAATTCAAAGCAAGACAGTAAATGTTTGGAATTCTTTGTTCCTGGGAACAAACTTTGGAAGTATGACCTTATGTTTCATACAACTTTGTTCTTCAAAAATCGCTGCCATGTAATATCTTTTGTCAATTAGTTGGAATTGCATTCAGTTAATGGCATATGTAATTAGCCATCTCATCTTGCTCGGAAGGGCACTAACAAGAGGTAAATTGAGCTATTTTAGGTGATTGTAAAACTGCTGAGCCACAGAACATAGAAACAGAGGTTGAGACCCTATTTTAGGGCTCAGAGGAAATGGAGCTGAAACAAACAAACAAACAAATAAAACCATTACAAATGGAAACTATTCCAAAAAGGAGAGATAATTTTGGTCTGAAATTTTGGGTTTATGCTGCTATATATGTTAAATTCTCACAAACTTGTTGATCTTTTCTATCACGCTCCTCAGCCCCATTTTTCTTTTTCCCGTGAAGATAAACATTAAACCAAAGGAGACAATTGCTTAGAATTTCATAGAACCATCGTTTATTTTATCAAACTATAAAAAACTTGGTTAGCAGTTAAAATTTAACAACCAGTTACATAAGAATATTAATAGAAAAGCTAATATTTATTTTGTGCTTACTGTGGGCCAGGTATTGTTTGAAGTTCTCTACATGTATTCTCATTTAATCATTGTAACAACTCCATGAATAACAAATGGAATAACTGCTTGATTACAGGTTAGTAGGGCAGTATTTATTTTCTATACACATGCTTGTGTCTCTTGAGCTGTGCTGTCCAGTAGCCATTAACCACACGTGTCTATTTAAATTTGAATTAATATAAATAAAAGAATTCAATTCCTTAGTCACACAACCCAATTCTAATTACTCAATAGCTCCAGGTAGCTAGTGGTTACCATATAGGATAGCACAGATAAAAAACATTTTCATTAACAGAGAATCTTCAGTCAGACTGTGCTATTCTGTATCTTTATTTCAAGTTGAAAAACTATTTGCCAAAGCAGTTAAAAGACCTGCTTAAGCTCATACAGTTTATAATTGAGACAGCCAGGACATAAACCTATGAATCTTTACCCATCCCACACACTGCTGTATCGTACCTGCTTTTACCAATGTACAGCAGGAAGAAAGCAGTGAAGATACAGTAATAACCATGGCCTTGACCATGAATGCTCTGTTAATGCTCATCTCAGGGAGGGGTATGACTATGAGAGGATTCAACTCCCAACAACTGAATGTTAACCCAGATAAAAGAGCAACACCCCGGAACAAGTGGATGCCTTGTATGATGGGTCAGAGTTAGAGGCAGCAGATAAAGAATTGAACCTTTGTTCCTTCGTTCAAGGCCCAGGGAAGCCTAAAGGCTTTAATTACCTCTGCTTTTCTCCGCTGTGGTAGCCTGGGGCATTTTTACCATGACCTTTGCTCAGCATCTCTGAAGAATGGCTTGTGCCAAAAATCCTGCCTGGGTCTG
The DNA here is from genome assembly GCF_004126475.2 of Phyllostomus discolor. Classification (NCBI taxonomy): domain Eukaryota; kingdom Metazoa; phylum Chordata; class Mammalia; order Chiroptera; family Phyllostomidae; genus Phyllostomus; species Phyllostomus discolor. The sequence goes on from NC_040903.2 coordinate 158,636,987, forward strand.
GAGCTTGGGAATTTGTTATAAATTTTTTTTCTGATTTGTATTTTCATTGTGATTTTCTTTGATTTTAAAAATTAAATAAGACAACTGAAACATTGTAAAACCATAATTAACATTATACAGTGTCTTTCATACATTTGAGTATTATGTTCATATTCTGTAGCCTTAACTATTTACATTTTTATCTAATATTTTAAGCGCATTTTAAAAAATGAATATTTAAAATATTAGACTTTGTGTGTTCCACCTTGCTTTTAAATGTGAGACTTCTCCCCTTTGAGCGGTGGCGCAGGTGCTGGGCCGACTTCCCCTTGGCCCTGGCAATTCTGACCTTCATGCACGTGGGATTCCCCACTCCAGGGCTTCCTCTGGGTGCAGCAGCACATCTGTTTGCCTCCTGTGGAGCAGGCCAGAAATGCTAGGGAGGTAATGACTCCAGGGTCTTTAATCAGCCAATGACAACTGAGTCTCCTTGCTCTTCGTGGGATAGTCCTGAGTTAGGAATGCACAGCAAGATGTCTTCTTGGATGTTCCCCTTCTCTTGGATAAGGGGAGAACCTGAGACTTGCTTCTACCCAGTAAATATGGGAAATATAATGAGATACTCACTCCTGTGTGATTATGTTATAGGAGACAGCATCTTAGTAGACTGCAGTGAGTTTCCGCTGGCCTTGGGAGGTCAGCTGCTGTGTTGTAAGAGGGCTGTGTGGCGAGAAGCTGCTGGTCATCTCTAGAGCCCGAGAGTGCAGTCCTACAGCCACAAGGAACCGAATTCTGCCATCCACCATGTGAGCCTGGATATGACCCCAAACTGCAGAAAGAAATGCAGGCTGGTTTGACATGTTGTTTGAAGTCTTCTGAGACCCTAAATAGAGGATCCAGGGAATCTGCCCAGACTCATGACCCATGGGAAACAATGAGATGATGACTGTCATCTGATTTTAAGTTGCTATGTTTGCAGTAATTTGTTACACAGCAACAGAAAACTAATACAAGATTCTTACCCAATCCCCCGAGGTGCCCAGTGGGACTGAGCCCCAGGCACTGTCATTGGCAGTGCACTCCTTATTGTGCCCTATACAGGCTTCCTTCCATTTCCTTTCCCACGTCCCTACTCTACTGCTGCTACTTCTTGGAATCACTTTCTAAATAAAGTGCTGTACTTAAATCCTTCTTTTAGGGTCCACTTTTGGTAGAACCCAACCTAACGCTAGCATTTTGTTGCATCTTTAAACAAGTTTTTAAAAACTGCTTTATGAAGATATAATTCACATATTGTATAATTCACACATTTAAAGTATACAACTCATTTTTTACATATATAGTCATGCAACCATCACCACAATCAATTTTAGAACATTTATATCACCCTAAAAAGAAACCCATATACAACCATAGCAGTCATTCCCCATTCCCTTCTACCTCACACCTCCCAGTCCAGGGCAATCCTACTCTCTACCCCCTGTCTATATAGATTTACCTATTTTGAATATGTCCTAGAAGTAGAATCATAAATTTTGATCATATGTGACTGGCATCTTTCACTTAACATTTTCAAGGTTCATCAATATCAAAACACGTATCAGTACTTTATTTCTTTTTATTGCCTAGTATTTTGTTATCTGCATATAACACATTTTATTTACATAATCACCCATTGATGGGCATTTGGGTTGTTTCCACATTTAGCTATTATGAATATTGGTTCTATGAACATTTGTGTCTGTTTCTGTGTGGACATACTTTCATTTCTCTTTAGTGTATACCTTAGAGTAGAATTGCTAGGTCATATCATAACTCTATTGCTTAACATTTTGAGAAACTGCCAGATTGTTTTCCAAAGTGATTGCATCATTATACATTGTATATAATGTATACCTAACGTATACATTATACATGTTGCCACCAGCAACATGTGAGGATTATAATTTCTCACATGCTTACCACCATTTTCTATCTGTTTTTGTGACTATGGCCAGTCTAGTAGGTAGGAGTGGTATTTCACTGTGGTTTTCATTTGCATTTTCCTAATGATTAATAATGTTGAACATGTTTTCAAGTGCTTATTAGTCACTTGTATACATTCTTTAGAGAAACGTTTATTCACATTCCTTTCCCATTTTTACATTAAATTACTTGTCATTTTATTGAGTTGTAAGTGTTCTTTGTATATTCTGGATGTTAAGTCCCTTATCAGATATATGATTTGCAAATACTTCCACTTGTAAGTTAATTTTTCACTTTCTTTTAAATTTATTTTTGAGATATTGACATGTAACATTGTGTAATTTTAAGGTGTACAACTTGTTGATTTGACACATTTATATATTGCCATATGATTGTCACATAGTGTTAGCTAAATCCCCTATCATGTTACATCGTTATTATTTCCTCTTTTGTGGTGTGAACAATTAAGATCTGGCCTCTTATCAACTTTTAAGCTTATAACATGGTATCACTCTCTTTGCTCTCTGTAATCACTCGACTGTGCATCAGATCCTCAGGACTTACAGATCGACTACTTGCAAGTGTATCTCCTTACACAACATCTCTTCAACTCCCTCAGCCCCTAGATACTGGTAACAGTTATTCCAGTCTTTGTTTTTGTAAGTTTGGCTTTTCAAAATTCCACATAAAAGTGATACATATAGTGTTTGTCTTTCTCTGATTTATCTCACTTAAGCATAATGACTTCAAGGTCCATCCATGTTGTTGCAAGTAGGATTTCCTTCTTCTACATAACAGAATAATATTCCATTGTATATGTGTATACCACATCTTTATCCATTTACCTGTTGGCAGAAACTTATGTTGTTTCCATGTGTTGGCCATTAATGAATAACGCTGCAATGAATGTAGGAGTGCATATCTCTTTGATATCCTGTTTTCATTTTCCTTTAGATTTCCCAAGAGTGGAGTTGTTGGATCACGTGGTAGTTTTATATTTAATTTTTTGAAAAACATCCTATTGTTTTCCACTGTGGCTGAACCATTTGCAATCACATCTACAATGTATAAAGGTTTCTGTTCACCCACATTTTCACTAACACATTGCTTGACTTCTTGATGATAGCTGTTTTAACAGGTGTGAGGTGATATCTTGTAGTTGTTTTACATTTCCTTAGTTATTAATGATGTTAAGCACCCTTTTATGTGCCTGTTGGCCATTTGGATGTCTTCTTTGGAAAAATGCCTATTTAATTTCCCTTCCCATTTTAAATTGAATTGTTGGATTTGATGTTATTGAGTTATATAAATTTATATATATTTTGGGTATTAACCTATTGCCAGATGTGTGGTTTGAAAATATTTTCTCCCATTCCATTGGTTACCTTTTTATTTGTTCCATTGTTTCTTTTGCTATGCAAAACCTTCTAAGTTTGATGTAGTACAATTTGTTGAATTTTGCCTTTGTTACTTGTACTTTTGGTGTCATATCTAAAAATTATTTCTAAGACAAATGTCAAGTAGCTTCCTTCTTATGTTTTTTCCTAAGTTTCTATGATATTAGGTACTATGTTTAAGTATTTAATATACTTTAAGTTATATTTTGTAAGTGGTATAAAATAGGTGGTCCAATTTCATTCTCCTGCATGTGGTTACCAGTTTTCCCAACACTTTGTTGAAGAAACTATTCTTTCCCCGTTAAAGATTCTTGACTCCCTTATAAAATACTAATTGACCATAAATAATGGGTGGGGGGAGGTTTGGTATCTTTGGGCTAGCCATCTAGTAAACCACAAAATCCTGTGTTCCCTAAATCAAGGACACTTAAGAGTAAATGGTTTACATTGTTCCTCCCCAACCAGAAGGTAAATAGCTTACATCACCCTACTGAGGAAACAGCTGAAGTCCGATTAGTGCCATTTGTACTAACCACACCCAAAGACAGAGGAAAGACCTGGAAGACTTAAGGTCCTGAATAGCAGCTAGGCGAACAATGGTCTTGTCCCTAAGATGTCCTATTGACAACTCATTCTTCTCTAGAACTGATGGAAATTCTTCAGTTTCACTAGTCATTATTGGTCTGTTCAGGTTTTCCACCTTTTCTTCATTCAGTTTTGGGAGATTATATTTTTTCTAGAAATTTGTCCATTTAACCCAGGTTTTTAAATTTCTTGGCATATACCTGTTCATAAAAATTTCTTACATTCCTTTGTATTTCTGTGGTGTCAGTTGTAATTTCTCATCTTTCACTTCTGATTTTATTTATTTGGGTCCTCTTTTTATTTTTTTCTTGATGGGCCTGGTTAAAAACTTGTCAATTTTGTTTATCTTCTCAAAGAATCAGCTCCTGGATTTATTGATCCTTTGAATTGTTCTTTTAGTCTCTATGTCATTTAATTCTTCCCTGGACCTGATTATTTCCTTCCTTCTGCATGCTCTGGGCCTTGTTTATTGTCCTTACTCCAGTTCTTGTAGATGTAGGGTTAGGTTGTTTACTTGAAATGTTCCTATCTTCTTTAGGTGGGCCTGTATGGCTATAAACTTCCTTTTCAGGAATGCCTTCACTGTGTCCCATAAGTTTTGGATTGTTGTGAGTTCATTTTCATTTGTTTCCAGAAACCTTTTGATTTCTTCCTTGATCTCATTCTTAACCCATTCATTGTTTAATAGCATGCTTTACAGTCTCCATGAATTTGAATGTTTTTAAGTTTTTTCCTTGAGGTTAGTTTCTAGTTTTAGGCCTTTTTAGTCCAAGAAAATGCTTGATATGATTTCAATTTTCTTTAATTTGTTGAGGCTTGTTTTGTGTCCTGTCATGTAGTCTTTGAAAATGTTCCATGTGCATTTGAAAAGAATGTGTATTTTGCTTCTTTGGGATGAAAGGTTCTGTATATATCAGTAAAGTCCATTTGATCTAGGGCATTGTTCAATGCCACAATAGTCTTGCTGATATTTTGTTTGGAAGGTCTCTCCATTGTTGACAGTGGCGTGTTAAAATCACCTACTATAGGTATGCTGCTGTCTATCTCTTTCTTGAAGTCCTCCAAGATTTTCCTTATATATTTGGGTGCTCCTATGTTGGGTGCATATATGTTTACAATATTTATGTCTCCTTGATGAAATTTGTTCCACTTTCATTTTTAAAAACATTTTTTAAATTAAAACATTTTATTTTTAGAGCAATTTTAGATTTATAGAAAAAAAGTTGAATGGCATATTCAAAAACTTCCATATAGTTCTCTCCTTGCTCACAGTTTCCTTCATTATTAACATCTTGCATTAGTGCTATAGATTTTTTACAATTGAAGAATCAATATTGATATATCATTATTAACTAAAGTCCATAGTTTATACTAGGAGTCATCCTTTGTGGTATAAGTTTGCCAAATGCATACTGTTATATATCCACTATTACAATAGCATGCTAACAGGTTTAGCGGCCCACAAACCCTCTGTGCAACCACTGTCTTTTTACTCTTCCTGTAGTTTTGTCTTCTCCAGAATGTCATCTATTTGGAATCATGCAATGTGTAGCTTTTTAATCCTGATTTTTTTCACTTAGCTATATGCATTTAAAGCTCTTGCATGTCTTTTAATGGCTTGAGAGCTTATGTTTCTTTACCACTAATATTCCATTACATGGATGTCCTGCAGTTTGTTTACCCACTGACCTCTTAAAGGACACCTTGGTTGCTTCCAAATTTTGACAATTATGACTAAAGCTGCTATAAACATTCATGTATAGGTTTGTGTGCAAAGATTTTCAATGAATATGAATAAATACCTAAGAGTATGATTGCTGGAATGTATGATAAGGCTATGTTTAGCATTGTAAGAAATTGCCAAGCTATCTCCCAAAGTGACTGTACCAATTTGCAGTTCTATTGGCAATGAATGAGAATTCCTGTTGCTCCACATCCTCACTAGCATTTGGTGTTGCCAGTGCTTTGGATTTTAGTCATTCTAATAGGTATGCAGTGGTATCTCATAATTTTTTATTATGAAATTCTCTAATTACATATAATGTGGAACATTTTTATATGTTTATTTTCTATCAGTATGTTGTCTTTGATGAGGTGTCTAAAGTTCTTTTGCCCGCTTTTAAATTGGATTGTTTCTTTATGTTAAATGAGGTTTTCTTTCTTTTTTTTTGTATAGTCTGAATTCAAGTCCTTTATCAGATACATTTCACAAAGATTTTCTTTCACTCTGTGGCTTGTCTTCTTGCTCTCTGTTAAACAGAGTAGAAGTTTTTAATTTTAATAAAGTCTAACTTAATTTTTTATGAATTGTGCTTTTGATCTAAAAACTCATTGTCAAATTCAAGATCACCTAGGCTTTTTCTTATTTTATCTCATAAAAGTTTTATAGCTTTGTGTTTTACATTTAGATCTACCATCCATATTGAGCTAATATTCGTCAAATGAGTAAGGTCAGTTGACTAGATTAATTTTTTTTTTTTTTGCTTGTGGTTGTCCAGTTATTTTAGTACTTCTTTTTCCTCCTCTGGATTGCCTTTGCTTCTTTGTTAAAGATTAGTTTACTATGTTTTTCTGAGCCTATTTCTAGCCTTTTATTATGCTCCATTGACCTATTCATCTAGCTTTCCATTTTAGAACACTGTCTTGATTACTTTAACATTATAAAAAGTCTTGAAGTTGGGTAGCATTAGTCTTCTGACTTTGTTTTTTATTATCATGTTTGTTATTCTGGCTCTTTTGCCTCTCCTAATAAAAAATTGGACACAGTTTGTTGATATACACAAAGTAACTTGCTGGCATATTGATTGGGTTTGCATTGCATCTATAGTTAAGTTTAGGAAGAACTGATATCTTAAGAATACTGACTCTTCCTATCTTTCTATCTATGAGCTTGGAATATTTTTCCATTCATTTTAGATCTTATTTCAATCAGAGTTTTATAGATTTATAACTAAATGTCTTATTTTGGGGGTGTGCTAATATAAATGATAATATGGTTTTTAATATCAAATTTCACTTGTTTATTGATGGTTTTTGGAAAGCAATTGAGTTTTTATGTTAACCTTGCATTCTTCAAGCTTGCTGTATTCATTTAGTAGTTTTAGTACTCTCTTTTTTTTTTTTTTGTTCAGTTCTTTGGGATTTTCTATGTAGATGATCATTTTATCTGCAAACATTTTATTTATTTCTCTCCAGTTGTATATCTTTAATTTAATTTTCTTGTTAAATTAACTAGGACTTCTGGTATATTGTTCAACAAGAGTCATGAGAAAGGGCAGCTGCATTTTTGAGGGGTAGCTTGTATGTTGGTGCACTTAATGGTATCCTGCATTTCTCTAAGGCTCTGTTTATTTTTTATTCTTCTCTTCCCTATTCTTCAGGTTACATAATCTTAACTGATCTACCTTAAAAGTGCACTGACTTTTTATTCTGCCAGCTCAGATCTACAGTTGACTCTTATAGCAGACTTTTTTTTAACTTGATTTTTTTAAAAATTTATTTTAATTGGCCCTGGCTGGTGTAGCTCAGTGGATTGAGCGTGGGCTGCGAACCAAAGTGTCGCAGGTTCGATTCCCAGCCAGGATACATGCCTGGGTTGCAGGCCATAACCCCCAGCAACTGCACATTGATGTTTCTCTCTCTTTCTCTGTATCCCTCCCTTCCCTCTCTAAAAAAAATAAAATAAATAAAATCTTTTTTAAAAATTTAATTGTTGTTCAAGTACAGTTTTCTGCCTTTTACCTCCATCCCAGTCCACCCCCCAGCCCTCCCCACCTCCCTCCCAGTACCACCCCCCTTGTTATTGTCCATATGTCCTTTATTCTTGTTCCTGCAAAACCTTCCCCCTTTCCCCTGAAATTCCCTCCCTTCTCCCTTCTGGTCACTGGCAGCCTGTTCTTAATTTCAGTGTCTTTGGTTATATTTTGTTTGTTTGTTTTATTGATTAGGTTCCTGTTGAAGGTGAGATTATATGGTATTTGTCTTTCATCGCCTGGCGTATTTTGCTTAGCATAATGCTTTCCAGTTCCATCCAAGCTGTTGCAAAGGGTAGGAGCTCCTTCTTTCTTTCTGCTGCATAGAATTCCATTGTGTAAATGTACCATAGTTTTTTGATCCATTCATTTACTGATGGGCATCTAGGTTGCTTCCAACACTTGGCTATTGTAAATTGTGCTTCTATAAACATTGGGGTTCATAGGTTCTTTTGGATTGGTGTTTCAGGGTTCTTATGATATAATTCTAGCAGTGGAATTGCTGGGTCAAAAGGCAGATCCATTTTTAGTTTTCTGAGAAAAATTCCATACTGTTTTCCATAGTGGTTGTACCAGTCTTTATAGCAGACATTTCATTTCAGTTATTGTATGTTTTACCTAAAGAATTTCTATTTGATTCTTTTAAAATATAATTTTTCTATATTGATATTCTCTATGATGAAACATTGCCATCATATATTCCTTACTTCTTCAAGAATTATTTCCTTTAGTTCTTTGAAAAATATTCATAATAGTTGCTTTCAAGCCTTAGTTTGCTAAATCTGACATGTAGGCCCTATGACAGGCTATTTTTTGTTGCCTTATGTTGTTTATGTGGGTAACACCTTCTAGTTTATCAAATTTCATAATTGCTGATTGAAAACCAGACATTTTAGATAATGTATTTTGCTGTGTGTAATGCACATCTTTTTGCTCAATTTTTTGCTGGAAAAATAAAGATGTACATTATACATGGGTAATACCTGAAATATCTTGTATCTGTTCTAGTGTTTTGTAATTGTTTGTTACTTAAAATTTCTTGTACCATAATGTTAAAAAATAAATGCTAAAAATCCTTTATAATAAAAAAGCATCTAAATATTAATAAATAAAAAATTGAACTAAAAATGAAAGATTTTTTCCTGAATGTTTGGGCCAAACATGTGAGTGCACATTACACACAGGAGCACATTATACAGGGCAAAATACAACAATATATTGTAGCAAGTCTGGATACTTATTTCCTCTACCACCCTCCTGGAGCTTATTCTTTTTGCTTTTTTGCTTTTTAATTTGTTTAGTGACTTGCCTCGATAATTTCAGTGAAGTTTATTGCCTTTCAGTATGTAGCCTGCAATGTTGCTTCTTAGAAGGTACAATCTTGGGCATATTCACAGTCATTCAGAACTCCTCATCTTCCATCCCACAGATGACACTGGTTTTAGCCAGTTTTTTAATGTCTTTTTTCATGATTTCCTTGTTATATGGTTTTAACTGGTTTGTCTTTGTAGCTATCACACCCAGCTGCTAGCCTCCAGTAACTGCTGATTTTCTATTGTTTTCTACAGCGCTCTGAGGTATAAATTGCTCAATAGTCTGATCCAATTAATCCCAGAGCATTTTGCAGGTGGTGTTTTTGAGGCTTATTCCACTCTTCTTAGCTGCCTATTTACCTGATACTCTCTGTTAAATTAGTTGGTCTACCATTTTGCTTGTTATTGTGGAGCTACCACCAGTAGGTTAATTGCTCACTATGACAATCTTCATTGCTATTGACATCACTCTTGGCTTGAACTTCCTTGCTTTGCTCCAAGTAAAGTCAGTTCTCATAGGGAAAGCTTTGAATTTCCGATATTATTGCCTGCCTTTCCCCATGGCAGGAATACTGTACCATTACTCCTGGGGGCAGGGACTACAACCTGCTTCTCTCCAAGTGACAACTCTACTCTGTAAGGAGGTCAGTGGGTGGGAGTGGTAGCCTTTTGGTCTTGGCTTGCCTCTTTCTGCATGTCCACCCTATGTGTGAGCTGGTACAAAGCTGGATAAGATCTCAGTGTTCTCTTTGTTCAGTACTTGGACTACAGCTGGTCGCATATGAGTGAGGGGTTGGTACAAGAAGGGAGCCCCAGGCCTTTCAGCTGCATATGCTGGGAAAGCGCTTCTGCAACCCAGACCTGTGGGGAATGAGAAAAGCTGGTGTCTTGTCTATTTCAGGGGAGGGAGATCCTCTTCATCTTGGCTGCATTATCATAGTGGAGTTGTATTAACACAGAGCTGGGGCTGGGAGGAGGGGTATGGAAGCACTTTATTGCTCAAAGGCTACAGAGTCTTACCTTTTCATAAATATTTACTAGATTTTCTTGAATAAATGTTTCTACATTTGTGATATTTTCCTAGAACAATTTCTAGAAACTTTAAATGGTTCTTTTGCACATGCACATATATACACACATATGTGTATGTACATTAAATAGCTATACATATGTAGTCAGTTATGGTTGTTTCTCTCAGAGATGGACTATGGAGCTCCTCACACCACCTTTGAGGAAGCCTTGCTAAGTTCATTTTTGCTCCCATTCTCATTTATTTTATAATATCATCTTTTCTGTTTTACACAGTTTTAGGATTCTTTCTTTTTGAATGAAAGAACAGCATGTGCCTGCATTGGCCTTACCTTATGATGTAAGCACTTGTGGAGTATTTAGAGAGAGCTGTGTAAATAGGGCCTCCCAGGATTGTATTTGTCACAGAAAATGAGGGAGTCCCCCAAGGAAGACTCCTGGATGGAGGATTAAACAACTATGCTTTGATAATGGTGCAGGTGGAGGATGACTCACATTCAGATTTGAGAGTGTAAAACAAAGTTGGGGGAAAAGGGGCTTCTCTGTGGTTATAAAAGGGTGGGATGGTGTTTTTGTCAGTTTGGAAAGACACTGCAGGCAAACGACTTTCTGAGTGGTGTGTGGGCGGGAGGCAGGAACATGCTGCTTAGGAATGACAGGGCACCACTTCTGTCCCTTCCTCCAGATGCAGATACAGACTTACCAGCATAGAATTCAGTTTAAGAGCTGGTAGCTCCTGCTGTTGCAAAGCATTCCCTTAAGTGCAAGGTCAAGATTATTAGTCATTTGTGTTTTCTTAGAATAAAACATCTGTGATTTAGTACATCGTTAAACTTTTGTACCTGATAAGACATGTTTCACGTGCATGCTGCTGCTTTGCAGCTGTGAGCTGGTTGGTATTGCTTGTGGAAAACTGCATGTATGAAACCCTGTGACCCTAGGGGATGGACCTTCTAGACAGTGAGTCTCCCCATCAGAGTTCCCACGTATTTATGGTATCTGTGTTGGATTAAAAGGGAAAACTGGTGCTTTATTGGGTTGTCTTTATTTTGGCCATTGCCACTCTGTGAGGCTGTGGAACCATGCTTTCTTCCTGGTACAATGAAATTAAGGCATCATCAGCATATGAGACATTAACAGCAGAAGTGGCTTTGGCATCTTGAGGACTTAAGCGCTCGTCTCCCTCGTGGGAGCAAGTGTTTTCTTGAAACCTCTGAGGGCAGAAGTGAGGTACTCATGTGGCTTTGCACAATCCTTTCCAAATAAAAAACAGTAGTGATATACAGTAATAGATTTTTAAAAATTATGTTCACAGACAAATTGAGAGGAAGGCACAGAGGTTTCCCGTGTATCTCCTGACCCCACATATGCGTAGTCTCCCCTGTTATGTTTGTTATATAACCAGTGCGGTATGTTTGTTATAGCTGATGAACCTACGCTGACACATCATAATCACCCAGGTCCACAGTTTACCTAGGGTTCACTCTTGGTCACTTACATTGCACAGGTTTGGCAAATATATAATATGTAGCAATCATTACAGTGTCATACACAGTACTTTCACTGCCTCGTAAATACTCTGTGCTCCCCGAATTCAACTCCTGAACCCCCTCCCACCACAATAATAGCTTTTAAAAAGCCTACCATGTGCCAAAAAATACTTTGCAATACCAAAGAGAAGTAGATTTTTTCATGAACTTCATTTTACAGGAGAGAAAACAGACATAGAGAAGTGGAGAGGCCTGCACATGTTGTGATTAGGTCTAACAAGTGGAGAAAGAGGGATTCTAACTTCCAAGTCGGCAGTGTTGACCAAAACCCTGTACTTCATCTGCAGAGGTTCTAGAAGAAAGTGTGCATGATCCTGATAGGTGTGTGTGTGTGTGTGTGTGGGGGGGGGGCAACTACAAGGGAAACTGCTTTACTACTCAGAGAGATCTTGGTTCTTATACGCCTGGCTAGGGTGTCCTTGAGAAACATTACATACATCTATTAGTGATTTTGTAGTGTGTTTTTTTTTTTTTACTTTTCAATATGTAGAATATAGCATTATATCATGTAAGAGACAAAGATTTCACATTTTTGTCAAATGGTTGTACTTTTTATAAGTATTGAAACATATTTTCTCTAATCACATTGATGTGTTATCTAATGTTGAAATGAAATTTACAAAAAATTGAGTAATTTTTTTGCTATGATTTTCATATATACCAAGAGAAACATTTATTCCTACTACATATGTTTATGTTCTTCATTACATTTCTACTATTTTACTTATCTATCTTTGAAATGAAGCAATTAAGTTATATTTCTCTACATTTTATTGTCAATGGATAATCTATAACCTGCTGTATTATGTTATAATGACTTTATTTACATATTTTCCAAGCATGGAAAATTACTATTATTTACCATAGAGTGATCATATTTAAAGTGTTTTAGAAGGAAATCTTTGTACTCTATACCATCTGCCAAATTTACCTAACATTCTTTTAAACTGATAAATCTTCAAATATGTTGTCAGCCCAGGTTTTTCTTCTGTGCACTAAACCCTCACATCAGTTTTCAACTGGACACTTCTGATTGTAATATCTCTTGAGGCGGACACTGTGCTGTATTGTCCATGTTCCTTCTCAGGACAAAAATACCTCTTACTCCAGCCGTGGGCATGTTCACAGCTGTCAGCCTTCCTCAGTGATTGTCCTGGCTGAAGAGAAGCATCTCACTCAAATTCATGCTCCTTCCCCACAGAAGCTTATTTCCAATGACTGACCAATATGAGGGAATAAACCCCTGACCCTCTCATTCAAATGGAGATAATTCTGAGGGCTGTTTCATCTTCAAAAATTTCCATAGGGCTTTCTGGGGCTTCCATTCAGACTGCACTGCTGCCCAATTCTGCTTTTTTCCCTTCCCTTCAGAGTGAGTTAAGGAAATTCTTTAATAAAACACTTGCAAGTTAATCTTCACCTCAGAATCATTGCCCCAGGAAATCCAACTTGAGATACTGATAGATCTCAAACATGACATACCTGTGACATGACATGGTTTTGGGGAAGAGAATGATGGCTTTCACTGTAGTTGCTAAACGAGCTAATGACACCGTCATCCACTCTAACACCCAAGGTAGCGATCTGGGGCTTTCTGAAGACTCTTTTCTTCATCACTGTTATTTCTTTAAGTACCAGTCCTCTTGACTGAAGTTCATTTCCAAATACTCCCTCTTCTCCCCATCCCTACTGCCACTTTTTGGCTCAAGCCCCCATATTTTCTGCCTGCCCAGAGCAGTGGCTTTATAACTTACTTAGGGATTTGTAGCAAATGCTGTTATGGCCCAGCTATACCCCTTGACACTCACTCTTCCTGGGCTTGCCAAAAGCTTATTACAGTGAACACCTGCAACTCTGTCTGAGGCTTTCTCTGGCCTCTAGAAACCACTGAATTTGTATTCTGGGACATTCTGGGGAGTTAATATTCCCAGTAGCAGCTCTCAACCATTGTCAGATGGGAGTTGATAGATAGCTACTCTGATGGAAAACTATGAGGCATATTTTACAGGATCTCCTAGAGGTCACTTGTGGATTTGATCTTTATTTGCTCCTATTGTAACTTCCAATGACACCTTTTCTTTCCCTGTCATCTTCACTACTGTATCAAGGTTTCCTGGCATCACTTCACCTAAGAACTAGCTGTGACAAGGACCTTACCTCAGGCTATGTTGCCCAGAAGCAGACCCTGAGATAGGAGTTTAAGTACAGGAAGTTATCTGAGTAAAACACAAATGTGATTATTTCATTGTCTTATTTAAAAATTCAGGCTGCTAGAGGCAAAGCTCAAAGTCCTTAGCATGCCATGCAAGGCCCTCCATGACTTGCAGAATGAGCTTTGCTGATCCATTCAGCTAGCAGAGCAGAATCATGGCTCTTTTAATTAATCCACAATCATCTCTCACTCAGATAGAACATAAGGCTTCAGGCAGCCAAGCCAACTTGGTTTGAGCTAAATGTAGGGTACATCTGGTCCCTCCAAGAAGAGTTTAAACAAAACTTCATTGAGCCAAGAAATAAAGTAACTTCTATTCTAGACACAAAAATATGGGCTTCTCAATAGTACTTCAGTGATATTTTTTCCCCTTCATCCTTTTAATGGGATTTGGACTAAAATCTCTCATTAGTTTTCCACTCTTGAGTATTTCTTCATGATAAAGATTGATGAAAGTTTGGAGCTGACAGGAAAACTAAGGTGAAAAAACAGGCATTCTTTCTTCTTTGGGCCTTTAACTTGACCACTAGGGTCTAAATGGAAGGAAAACCCAAAGCTAAATTTGTTAGATCTGGAGATGAGGCAAAGTGTTACTCTTAAGTAAACATTTATGGAACACCTACCATACAGTATGGTGTGAGAAATACAGGAGAAATGTTTGGGGCCAGGTAAGAAGGTCTGAAAGAGAAGGGAGACTAAGTTTGAATAGATACTAAATAAACATAAAAATTATGAATCTCTGCCCTATGTCTTTTTTAAGTCTATTTTATTGATTATGCTATTACAGTTGTCTCATCTTTTTCTCAACTTGATCCCCTTCCACCCTGCACTCTCCCTCCCACCAGCATTTCCCCTACTTAGTTCATGGATCTTACATACAAGTTCTTTGCCTTCTCTATTTCCTACACTGTTCTTAATTTTCCCCTGTCTGTTTTGTAGCTACCAATTATACTTCTCATTTCCTATAGCTTTTCCTCCATTCCCTTCCTCCTCCTCCCCACTGATAACCCTCCATGTGATCTCCATTTCTGTGATTCTGTTCTTGTTCTATATGTTGGCTTAGTTTGTTTTTGTTTTTTAGGTTCAGTTGTTGATAGTTGTGAGTTTGCTATTTTACTGTTCATAGTTTTGATCTCCTTTTTCTTGGATAAATCCCTTTAACATTTCATATAATAAGGGCTTGGTGGTGATGAACTCCTTTAATTTTACTTTATCTTGGAAGCACTTTATCTGCCCTTCCATTCTACATGACAGCTTTGCTGGATATAGTAATCTTGGATATATGTCCTTGCCTTTCATGATTTTGAATACTTCTTTCCAGCCCCCTCTTGCCTGCAAAGTTTCTTTTGAGAAATCAGCTGATAGTCTTATGGGGCTCCTTTGTAGGTAACTGTTTCCTTTTCTCTTGCTGCTTTTAAGATTCTCCTTATTTTTAATTCTGGGTAATGTAAGTATAATGTGCCTTGGTATGTGCTTCCTTGAGTCCAATTTCTTTGGGATTCTGTGAGCTTTTTCACTTCCTGGAAATCTATTTCCTTTGCTAGATTGGGGAAGTTTTCCTTCATTATTTTTTTCAAATAAGTTTTCAATTTCTTGGTCTACCTATTCTCCTTCTGGCACCCCTATGATTCAGATGTTGGAACATTTAAAGTTGTCCCAGAGGTCCCCTAAGTGTCTCCTCATTTTTTTGAATTCTTGTTTCTTCATTCTGTTCCACTTAAATGTTTATTTCTTCCTTCTGTTTCAAATTGTTGATTTGAGTCCTAGTTTCTTTCCCATCACTGTTGGTTCCCTGTACATTTTCATTTCACTTTGCATAGCCTTCACTTCTTCCTCTATTTTGTGTCCATACTCAGTCATTTCTGTGAGCATTGTGATTATGAGGGTTTTGAACTCTGCATCTGGTAGGTTGTCTATCTCCTCATCACTTAGTTCTTTTTCTGGAGTTTTGATCCATTCTTTTATTTGGGCCACATTTCTTTGTCTTGGTGCAGCTGTTACATTGTAAGGGGAAGAGCCTTAAGTATTTGCCAGGGCAGGGCAACCCACTTGGCTGCTTTGTGGTGCTATATGTGGGGGAGGGTTCAAAGAGGGAATAATGCCACTTGCTCAGCTATTTCCCCACTTTCAGTTACTTCCTCCACTACCCACAAGCAAATTGGGCCCGTGTGGTGCTGATTCCTAGGTAGGTGGGCCTGTGTATGTTCTAAGACCCTGTGGGTCTCCCCAATGAACTCTCCTTGAGGCTGGGAGTTTCTCCCACTTAAACCCCCACAGGATTTTATAGCCAGAGGTTTTGAGTGTTTAGTTTCCTGCACTGGTACCCTGGGTTGTGGTCTGTCTCACTCCCCAGTTGTTCCTCCTGGCTTATGCACATTCCAATGTGGGACCACCCTGTCTGCCATTCACCTACTTGCCTTCCCTGTCCGCAGCTTTGCTGCACATACACTCTGCCCTAGCTGCTTGTCTCCACCCTTCCCACCAGTATGGATGAATGTTTCTTCTTTAACTCTTTGGTTGTCAGACTTCCATACAGTTCAATTTTCTGGTAGTTCTGGTTGATTTTTGTTTCTAAGTTTGTCATTGTCCGTTTTTGGGTTGTGCAAGGAAGCAAAGCATACTGACTTATGCTTCCATCTTGGCTGGAAATCACTGGAACTTTTCTCTACCTAATGTCTTTTGCTGAACTGTTATTTAATTGTTTTTCATGCTGTAAGGCATTGTCCACCACTTCACACATGAGGCAATCATCCTAGGTCATATAACTACAAACTGAAATACTATTTCCTCAGGGGTAAGTTTCTGACTCCATAATCTGTTTTATAGGATGCCTTTGAGTTTTCTTTATAGCCATTACAATGTACAATTGTTCATTTAAATTCCATCTTCCTTGCTGGATTGCAAGTTCCAGAAGGATTGGGCCACATCTATGTTGGTTACAACTATATTATTAGTACATACTTTCTGACACCTGATGGCAACTCAATACTTATTTGCTGAATAAATGAATACTCAAACATGATGGACCGAGGGACTGATCTCAGATCTAATCCCCCATCCTCAAGTTCTTTACAGTGCCTACTTTTAGCAGATTAAGAGGCAAAGGTAGTACAACACATATCTATAAAATTGGTGCTTAATTAAATAACAATTGGCAATGTTAAAGTGAGCAAGCAGCCGCCGAGCACTATGACCAAACCTGCTGGCCTTTGTGTCATTTTCTAAAAATATTTTTCATGCTTCATGGACTGTGGGGCCAAGGAGATTCTGAGTCAGGAATTCACCCATGTGGCAAATTCAGAACTCAAGCTTCTCAACGATGAACTTTACATATAAACTGAATTGAGTTTATGAACTGCTATCTAAAAATCACTCATCCAGCCCTTCATTTATTCATCCTTCTCTTAGCCTGTGAGCAAATTTTATTTCCTATGACAATTTTCAGCACTGTGACCTGGTCTTTAGGCTATTCCCTTCATGGCTGCCACAATGCCAGATAGTTCATGTAGATAACATTTGGTCAACACTCCCCAAGCCCCTCTAAGCCTCCCAAAACCAACCCTCTCAACCACAGGTTCTTTGATCTTTAATTAGGAAGAAAAAATTTTCTGGAAGCCTTGTGTAAATATTTCTTCTCACGTGAAATATGGCTCAGATTGGCCACTTGCTCATGCTTTAGTGGAAAGGTGGCTGGCAAAAATGCAGACCTGGCACTTTTAACTTCTTTGTCCACATTTTCTTGTGGGTTCTGTTTTCTCTGAGAGAATAGCTGAAGCATAGACAACCACAGGTCTCCCACGGGAGTTCCTACTCAGTGGAATGGGCCAACTTAAGATTTTACTAAAAGGTTTAATTTTATAGTTGGGTTTCATGATAATTGAAGGGCAATTTAATAGTTTAAATAATTTAGTGGCTAAAAAGAACTGGGTCCCTGAAAATGTCTGTGTTTAGTATGCTCTAAATTTTATTTTTTACTAAAAATTAGTTGTGTTAATTTCATTTCTCTTTTTGAGTAGACAGAGATCCAAAAGCAGCTGTTCTCTGTAAGAGAAAATGCTAGAAGATTACCTTGCAATGCTAGAAGATAGCATTGAGGTTCAATGCTATTGTTCCTCAATTTCCCACCATTCGTATACTTAGATTCCTAGAATTTCCTGAATATATCATGTACTTCTTACATTGTACTTCTTGCCTTCTCTTCCTCTTAAAATATTAGCAATCCTTCATAGGAGGAAAGCCATTGAACTTGGTTTTGAAGTCTTTTATGACTCCCCTTCCCATCATACCTTTTTCTTACCACTTATGACTATGTGACCCCTGTGTCATTAGAATTGTGTTCCTTACTTGAACAATGATTGAAATAAAAAAAAAAGAGAAAAAAAATAGGATCTTATTTAAAAAAAAAGAATTGTGTTCCTAATTTCCTCACAATCTATTACCTTAAATATTCCAAAATAATAGTGTCTTATTTATATTGGTACTTTTTATGGCCCAATAACCAGTGTACAGTGAATGCTTAAAGTAGATTCTCCTCTTTCCTATAGCCATCCTCTTTGCAATATTACTTACAGTATCTACTTATTGATGGGAAGAATTGTAATTTTCCCACTCCTTGTGGCCTGTCATGGTAATTAGTCAAAACAAAAGTGACATACTGTTTTTGTTAATTCAGAGTCTAGGCTTCAAAGGCCTTCTATGCTCATTTCAAAAGCCTTTTGTTTTCATTTTATTTTAGATTAGCTTGGGCTTATTTTCACAATATAGCAGAAGGGAATAGTAGGGGAGGGAGACAAGAAAGGAGGAAGGAGGGGGAGGAAAGAGAGAGAGAGAGAGAGAGAGAGAGATTCAGAAAGCATATAAAGAAAAACAAACTATTGTAGAAAAGCTGACAGCCAATTGACCCCAAAACAAATGGGAGAGCCAAGCCAATATTAGCAGAGCTGCCTATTCAATCTGTAGCTGACTTAATCCACATTTTGAGTCTATCAGAAACCAGAAAAAACAAACAAACCCAACTACCTATAAACACATGAACAATAGAAAATATTATACTTTTAAACTATGCTTTGGGGTGGTTTGTCATACAGCAATGACCAACTGATAACACGCTCAAGAATTTATTGCCTTTGAAACCACATTTTGTAACTGAATAAAAATTTCCATCCTTGGCAGAGAAGGATCTAATGAGTACATGGCCCAAATTCTTCATGGTAGAACTACCATAGATATTGAATGATTTAACACAAAATGAGAAATAAGTCAATAAGAAGATAACCTTTAAAAAGTAAGTGGAAATGTTATCTTTAAAATATAAAAGTATACTAGCTGTGAAAACAAGATAAAAAAGTCCAAGTACAAAATCATTTAAGTACTTTTTGCTCTTGAATAAAAAATTTCAATGTGCCTAGAGAGAGGGTAGTAATAACATTCAAAAGTCAAATTTATTCAAAATGCCTTTCAAGCTCTCCTTTATTGTTATGCTAATTAAACTTAATTCATAAATAAAATATTAAGATGAGATGTATTTGGGAAATGTGGTCTATTAAGGAACACTCAGGTTCATTACTCCTCCCAGTTGGCTGAGTTCTTAACTCCACACAGTTCTCTGCCAGGCCATAGGGCTTATTCTCATGTTAAAGTAGCAGGCATTTGCCAAGAATTCTGATTTAACTATGTCTTTACACAACTATAAACAAATCATCATGGAGTCTTAGCAGTCTGTGTAGGCAGAGGGATTATCAGTAGCCCAGAGCTCCCTAACTCAGAATTTCAGATTTTATGTGACAGGGTCAGAATGCTAATCTGAACTAGGAATGCAAAAGATAATTTCAGATGCCAACATTTGAAACCAGTTAAGGAAGAAAACATTTCACTTTAATCAGAATCTGAACAGATGTAAAAGATTGCACTGTATTTGCTCTTCTGTTCATGGCAATCAGCTTTGTGCAACTAAATTAAGATGAGCCAAAGAGACCAGGTAAATGGAAGATTTAAATGTGCACAGTGTTATACTCTTGTTAGAATTCGAGGAAGAGGCAAGCACTTAAGCATGGTTTCTGTTCAGAGTGCTATCTGTGCATTTGGAGAAGAAACCTGCTTGGAGGTAAGACCAGGGACTACAAAGTGAACCTAGAAATGCTCACAGTTGGAGCTGATATTACTATAATATTTCTTCGATATGGCACCTCAGAGCCTAGCTTTCCACTGAAGGCTAGTGAATTAGAATTCAGTGAACAATATTTACTGAATACCAAGTGCCTCTGGGGAGAGTATATTGGGTAGGAGGGGCAGGGAAGAAAAGACACTACTTTATCCTTACTCAGAAGTTTATTATCTTTTTGAAATGAGAGGGTGGATTTTTAAAGGACAGTAAATACTTTTTGAGCAGCTTTGTGCCCCCTGCCTAATATGTATCTTCACAAGTGAACCCCCTACCTGACCCCTGTATTAAACAATAGACACGACAGGCAGAAGTTCTGAGAAGCTGTGTAACTTGCCCAAGGTCAGTGGTAAAGCAAGGATTCAAAATCAGATGTGACTCCAAGCTGTGTTCTTTCTACTACAAATCACTTACAGAAGGGCTAGAAGAGTAATATTTGTGACTCTTATACTGTATCTGTGAGAAAGTACACAAACCTACACATGTATATAGGTGCTGTTCTAGGATGGATGGACTCCACCAGAAGTACAATTCCCTGAGGGCTAGGCTGCTAGGTCTTTGTTGAGTACAATTACATTCAATGTCTTTTTGTGGAAAATAATACATTTTTATTTAAAAAAAACCCTTGCATATCAGATCATATTTGTTGGGAATCGCCCTGCCTGGTTTCAGGAGCTATAACTTCCCCGTGGCTAAAGCTGAGTGAGTGACCTTCGGACCATAAGCCACTAAGGAGACAAAGCTTATCTCCCTGGCAGGGGTGCTGCCTCTGCTCCCTTTACTTCACCCTGCCTGGTCCCCAATGCTTGATCGGTTAGCCAATGATGGGTAAGATTCCTCAAGGGAGGAACGACCTAAGACAGGCACGATCACAGGGGTCACTGAGGAAGGACTTGGGGGGCTATAGAAAAAGGGGGTGATGAATCCTCACCCCTCGGCTTTGACATAGCCTGAGTCCTCATTCTGTCTGCAAGAAGTCTCCTAATCTCTTGGCTGCCTTACTTCCCCTACCTGAGTTAGGCCTGAAACAATGCCTTACGCCTGAAAACAATGCTGGTGGTGGGTGCAGCCCTATGCTAGAAAGGACAGGTTCCCTAGGACAATCAGATCTAACAAAGAATATGTAAAATCCTGTGAAATCTGCTTTGTTTAGAATGTTCTCAATTAAATGATAAGGGTCCAAGCAGGAAGTGAGTTTGTTCCCCAAAGTTTTATGGCCCTTTAGCTATCTGGCCCTGACTCAAAATAGGCCCTCAGAGTTATTTGTATGTTATCTGTTGCTTGATTCATACTGCCTGATAATGATTAATGAGCTTTACCTGTATTCCTCTGCAAAATGAACCCAATAAAAGCCCATTGAGGAAAAGGCTCTTGGCCCTTCTCCTGTGAGGGACCGGCCACCTTTCTTCCCCAAGCAGATTGTGTCTTGGTAGACTTATTCTCATCTGTTGTGGCTGGGCAGGGGCAGGGGGCCCTGTGGGCAGAGCCCTGCCATAGTATTAGAGAGCCATGGGAGTCAGTGGGGGAGTAAGGGAGGATTTTTTTCAACTGTAGCTTTTATGGGGCTTTCAATGGTAGAACCCTTCCAGACATAAAAGCAATTATGTCCAATCCCACTGATCTGGGGGCTGAGATGTACCATTGGCCTAAGATATGTTTTTGATGGCCTATGTAATTAGTTAATGAAGGCAAATTTCCCAAGGAGAGGGTGCTCTGATTATCCTCTCAGGAGACATTCTTCAGAGACCTTTCTAGGGAGGAGATGATCAATAGTAAACATTTTGCTTCATGTAGTTTATGGCAATTTAAAAGTGCTTTTATGTATGGCATCCTTTAATAATTTGTTGCTGAGATATACAATAATTCACGTTCCATCAAATTAAACCACTTAAAGTATACATCTCAGTAGTGAAACTATCACAACTAAGTTTAGAACACTTCTGTTACCCTAATAACAGAATAAATGCTGTACCAGAACTTAAAATTCATCCTTCAGTTAATGAATATTTGACTTGTTTTTACTTTTTGGCTATTAGGAATAATGTTGCTATCAGCACTTGTGCATAACTTTTTGTGTGGACATGTTTTTTTCATTTCTCTTGGGTTTGTACCTAGGAGTTAAATAGAGGGGTCACATGGTAATTTATATTTATCATTTTAAGGAACTACCAAATAATTTTCCAAATTGCTGCATCATTTTGCCACTAGCAATGAATGAGGTTGCAATTTCTCTACATCCTCATCAGTACTTGCTACTGTCTGGTTTTATTTTAGCAATCCTAGTGCATATAAAGTTATATCTCATTGTGGTTCTGATTTGCCATTCCCTAAAAGATGATAATGATGTTTATCACTTTTTCATGTGCATATTGGTCATTTTTATAACTTCTCTGGAGAAAAATTTTTTCAAATCCCTTGCTCATTTCTAAATTGGCTTATTTATATTTTTATTATTGAATTATAGGAGTTTTTAAAAATGTATTCTGGATTCAACTCTCTTATCAGGTATATGATTTTTCAAATATCTTCTCTCATTGTGTGGTTGTCTTTTCACTTTCTTGATGGTGTATGAAGCCCAAAAGTTTTTCATTTTGATAAAATCCAGTTCATATATTAATTTTGCTGCTTGTGCTTGTAGTATCGTAACTAACTTCCTGATGTCATATCTAACAATGCTTAATCTAAGGTCACATAGATTTACTATTATGTTTTCTTCTAGGAATCTTATGGTTCTAGATATTTACATTTAGTCTGTTGATGCATTTTGAGTTAATTTTTTATAGGAAGATTTTTAGAAAGATTTTATTTATTTTTAGAGAGGGGAAGAGAAGGAGAAAGAGAAGGAGAGAAACATTAATGTGTGGTTGCCCCTTGCATGCCTCCTACTGGGGACCTGGCCTGCAACTGAGGCATGTGCCCTGACTGTAAGTTGAACCAGTGACCCTTTGGTTTGCAGGCCAGTACTCAATCCACTGAGCTACACCAACCAGGGTACATTTTGAGTTAATTTTTGTGTTTGATATGAGATAGGGTTCTAAGTTCACTTTTTGGCATGTGGATATCTATTTGTTCTACCACCGTTTGTTGAAAAGACTATTCTTTCCCTCATTGACTTGTCTGGCTACCCTTGTAGTAAATCAGTTGACCATAAATCCATGGGTTTGTTTTGGTCTTTCAATTTTGTTTCAGTGATTTATACATCTTTTCTTATGCTAGTACCACACTGGCTTGATTACTATAGTAGGTTTTGAAATTGTAAAAGGTGATTTTCCCAATTCTTTTGTCTTTTTCAAAATTATTTGGCTGAGTCACTTGCATCTGCATATGAATTTTAGGATCCACTTGCCAATTTCTGCAAAAATATCCAAGCTGGGATTTTGGTAAGAATTGTGTTAAACCTGTAGATCAAATTGAAGAATTCTGCTGTCTTAACAATAACATGTTTCCAACATGTCTTTACATTTGGGTTGTCTTTACATTTATTTAAATATTCCTTAATCTCTCCTAACATTGATTTGTATTTTTAGTGTATCAGTCTCCTTTTGGGGGATCTGCTATACTCCTCCTGGAGGGGATAGAGAGACACTACACTGTTTAATGCTGAATATTCCTCCAGTCCATGAGAAGGTCCATCAGCCTTCTACATCTCTGAGGCTCTGCTTCTACTCACCTTCCTGAGTCTGCACAGCAAGGCAGGCCTCTCTCTCTTCTGCAACTCTGAAAGGCCCTGGATTCCTGTTTATAGGATTTGGTCAGTCACACAGTTGTCAAAATTTTAGTTAATAACTCACAGGTTTGTAATCAATATGTTGTCAGGTAAAATTTTATATACATTTTATACATTTATATATAAAGAAGGTTCATAGGCTTCTCTTTTTATTCCAGGCACTACAGGTTGCCCATGGTACCTGTTTAGGACTCCCAGAAGTAATACTTGCAAGCAGAGCCTAGAAGGGCAGGAAGGTTAATATCTGTCATACTATCTTTATAAGAAGATTTTTAAATTTTATTTTAACTTACTTTTCATTGTATTTTTTTCAGTTACCATTTATCCTCTTGTACCCTCTTCCACTTGCCTCCCCCCCTGCAATCAACACACTGTTGTCCATGTCCATGAATTCTTTTTTTTTTTAATTTAAATTTTGATTTTTCAATGACAATTTACTTTATGCTATACCTTACATCCCTGTGACTACTTTGTAACTGCCAATTTATGCTTCTTAATCCCTTCCTCCCTTTCCCAAGTCCCCCAGTCTCTCTCCCCTGTGATGATGACCAATCTGCTCTCTGCATCTGAGTCTGTTTCAATATTGTTTGTTCATTAATTTTGTTCTTTAGATTCCACATACAAGTAAAATGATATGGTATTCACCTTTTTCTGACAAACATATTTCCTAAATATCTTGACCAATGGAGGAAAGGACTTGATGGATAAACACCACCCCTTTTGTCCACTGGGTGAATGGTTTAGAACATTGCATGGTTGCGAGAACCAGTTGCTGTTGTGGTGGCCAACTACATAAAATATCCTTGTATTGCCTTTCCTCATTTCCTTTTTCCATTGCTCTGTCCTAAAATCATGATCCTGGGGACCATATTCTCTATCTAATATCCTGAACTCAGGCTCTCCTTTTGGGGAGACCCTGACCAAGTATTGAGGGGACAACAACTTCATTTAATGGAAGCATGACTTCAATTTTTATGATTAAGACTATGCTATTATTGGTGTAATTTTTATGGAAACAGTTGGATATGTAAAAAAATGAAAAAGCATCAACCTAAACATTTTGGGACAAAATTCTTTGTATAAATATTTCTCCTAATTTATAAATATTGATTTACCCTAACTTTTATAAACACTCTAGCTTTATTTCTGGGACTTAGTAGGATTGTACTATTCTGTGATTTTTGACATTAGGCTTTGACATGAGATTTACTTTAGCTAATGAAACATGGATGGAAGTGGAAAGGATCAGGCACAAGTTTTATGGGCCAAGGCATGATTTTCTATATTCCTTCCATCTTTCCATAGTGATGATGGAATTTTGAGAATATTATTTTATTAACCTGGCTCTCAGGATGAAAATGATGAGTAGATCTTACCTGTTGATTTGCATTAAACATGTAGCACTAGCAGAAAATATACTTTGTCATGTTAAACCATTGAAATTTTTCAGTCATGTGCTGTGGTTTACAAATCAGGATAGCCTAGGTTATTTTGTAGTGTAATAACATACATGCACACATACACACATGTACCATGTATCAAGCCTTACTCTAAGGATAAAAACAAGATGATAAAAACAACAACAATTAGGTATCACACAATGAAGTGAGCTTCTCAACTGTAAAGTGGAAATCACAGCAGTGTTTAAGGTTAAGACATGTAAAAGCTCGCTGAAAATCACATAGTTAACAAGTAGAAAAGCCAGGATCTAAACTTCAGAATGCTATTTCTAACACCTAGACCAGGGTTTCTTGGTTTGGATGTACTTTGTTGGTGATCCCTATTGACCTGTCTAGTAGTCCACAGGGGAGCTTTATTTTTTGAATTGTTTCTCTTTGTTTTCTTTTTTACTCAATCCTCCACCACCATCTGCCCCCACCCCACCAACTTCCCCCCACTAAAGCTGCTAGCCTGCTCTCTATGAGTCTATCTCTGTTTTGACTGTTAGTTCAGTTTGTTCATTAGATTCCACATACGAGTGAAATCATACAGTACTTGTCTTTCTCTGGCTTATTTCCCTTAGCATAACTCCATGGTTCATCCATGCAGTCATAAAGGGTAAACTTTTCTTAATGGCTAGTAGTATTCCTTTGTGTAAATGTCACATAGTTGTTTTATCCACTCATCTACTGATGGACACTTGGGCAGCTTCCAAATCTTGGCTATTGTAAATAATGCTGCAATGAACATGGGGTGCGTACATTCTTTGAAGTTAGTGTTTTGAGTTTCTAGGATAAATTCTCAAAAGTGAAATTGTTGGGTTATAAGGGAGTTCCATTTTTAATTTTTTAAATTAAAAAATTAATTAATTTTTAAATTAATTAATTAATTAAATTAATTAATGTGGTGCAGTCCACAGTGGCTGCACCAATCCGCATTCCTACCAACAGTGCATGAGGGTTTCCTTTCCTCCACATCCCACCAACTTGTTTGTTGATTTGTTGATGATAGCCATTCTGACAGGTGTGAGGTGCTATCCCACTGTGGATTTCATTTGCATTTCTCTGATTAGTGACACTGAGCATCTTTTTATATGTCTATGGGCCATCTGTGTGTCCTCTTTTGAGAAATATCTTTTCAGGCCCTTAACCATTTTTACATTGGATTGTTTAGTTTCTTCTGGTATTGAGTTTTATAAGTTCTTTATAAATTTTGGATATTAATCCTAATCAGATGTACTATTGGCAAATACACTCTCCCATTCAGCAGGTTGTCTTTTCATTTTGTTGATGGTTTTCTTTGCTGTGCAAAACCTTTTTAGTTTGATGTAGTCGCTTTGATTTATTTCTTCTTTTGTTTCTCTTTCTCAAAAGGATATATAAGAAAAAATATTGCTATGAGAAATGTCTGAGATTTTACTGCCTAAGTTTTCTTCTAGTACTTTTATGGTTGCAAGTCTAACATTTAAGTCTTTAATCAATTTTGAGTTTATTCTCATGTGTGGCATATGAAGGTGGTCTAGTTTAATTTTTTTACATGTACCTGTCCAATTTTCCCAACACCATTTATTAAATAGACTATATTTAGCTCATATATATATTTATTGTAAGTATTAAAAATTTAATTTTTTCCTGTTTGTAAAAATAATGCATGTTCATTATAGGAATGTATAATAAGAAAGCAAAAATCATTCATAGTATTAACACATTTAGACATAAACATTATTAATACTTGTTTATACTTCTTTCCTTTTTTTCCCCTATGGATATTCATACATTTTTTTCTATATAGATGAGATCATTATGTGTGTCATATCAGTACATATTTATTCTTTTGTTTACTGTTAAAATATAAACACTTTCCAAAGCCAGTCCAAATTATTTGGGTACATAATTTATGACCGTATATTATTGTGTTATATTGAGTTTTAATGCATATGAGCATTCTCCTGTTGTTGAACACTTTAAGTTTTTACAGAGGTTAAGAAGATGGTTTCAAACTTGGTTAAATCCTGGCTGCCTCTGCCATTTATTAGCTATGTGGCCTTAATCAAGTTACTTAATCCCTCCCAACGGCAATCTTCTTTTCACAAAACATTCTTGTTCTTACAGCATTTAAATCCATTAATTTCACCTTCTTGTCTTATCAGGTTGCTTACAGTTATCTACCACATTATCATAAAGTCTAGTCACAGATCAATAGTCTCTTGGTTATACTCAAAGCTAAAAAGTACTCTTTAAAATATAGTCTTCTCTTCTGTTTAGTGTCACTGGCATGTCCAAATTAAATAAAAAATACTAGATGAAAGCTGTATGAAATAAGATAGCTCATATATTTAAAATTTTCTCACATGTTTCACAAATTTTACATTTAATATCAATTGTAAACAGTTAATATAAAATATATCCTGTTAACAGGTATAGTTATCATTAAGTAATAAAGTACACTTGTATTAAGATGGGCTGCATTTAAGAACACAATTATGCAGAACATAAGGTAATATAAAAATAAAGTCATTTCTTTTTACCGTTTTATAGCTATAGCTCACTAAATTTTGCAGTTACATAGTAGTACAGTATAAAACTAATACATAAATGGAAGCAAATGAATAGGGATAAAATAGGAATAATTACTGTAACTGAAAGTAATGCTAAATTTGTAAATAATGTACAGTGTCACAGTGAATATAAAAATTTAATATCTACCGAAAAAAGTGATTTTGTTAGTGTGCTGATTTTCCATAAGAAACTAAGGAAAGGTAAGGAAGATCTGAATATTGATTTTATTTGATAGAACCACAGCACAGTTTTATGAAATTGTCATGAAACCCTTAAAACTTTTACATGCTTTTTTTTCAAGCAAAGCACAATGATCACTCTAGCAAAACCAATTGTTTTTTCAGGAAAATATAAAATAATACTTTCTAGTACAAAAGTGATTAATTACTAAGAAAAGAGATCAGCATATCAGATGCATCAAAGTTGTAATACCTATTCTTGCTAAAAAGCTTGTAAAACCATACATGAGGAATGACAGATAAAGCTCATGCAGAAAGGACAAGTGTAGGTACAGTTTCTTTATTAAAAAGACATTGTGGGTGTTACCTTATATCAATGGCATACAAAGTGGAAAAGCAATTATAGGCACTTATGTGCTGGCAAATAACTTGCTTTTTGTAGTTGGACATTACCAATTCCAGAATATTTGTAGCACCTGAGTTAGAAATGCCAGGCATGGCTTTTTGTCTCATTTATCACTAAAAACTTATTTTGTGAGGTGTGTTATCAAGGAAAAATCTTTTCAATGATAAGTGGGAAAAAAAGTATGTTGGGATCAGTATTGTCAGAACACCAGTAAAACAAAGAAGAGCATTGCTGCACCAGGAACTTGCACTTGAGTCAGATCCATGTACTGCCTTATCCATAGAGAATAGTCATGGGGCCATAAAATGTGTGATGGATATTCTTCATTTGCTTCAACAGAATGGTGCTCTATCTTTGTAGGTCAGGGTCCCAAGAAAACTCGTAAGTCACACTCAGAAGAGGATAACTAATGGAAGGATCATTTACAAAGGAACTATTCACAGATATGTGGTAGGGAACTACAAGGGACACTGTACCAACTCAGGGTATTATAAAAGTCAACTCATTACAATGTCTTCACTCCTCTGTCTAAGTCCAACAGACTTCATATAATGACTATGTAAGTATTGTTGACACAGAGCTTAGGAATGTAGTAGGGTTGCTGTATTGAATTTCTCTTGTCTAAAGTCTCACATAGCAGCACAATTTACAATAGCCAAGTGTTGGAAGTAACCTAGATGCCCATCAGTAAATGAATGGATCAAAAAACTATGGTACATTTACACAATGGAATTCTATGCAGCAGAAAGAGAGAAGGAGCTCCTACCTTTTGCAACAGCATAGATGCAACTGGAAAGCATTATGCTAAGTGAAATAAGCCAGGCGATGAAAGACAAATACCATGTAATCTCACCTTTAACAGGAACCTAAACAACAAAACAAAGAAACAAGCAAAATATAACCAAAGACACTGAAATAAAGAACAGACAGGGTTCAGAGGGGAGAGGAGAGGGAATTTCAGGGGAATTTCAGGGGAAAAGGGGAAGGGTTTACAGGAACAAGTATAAAGGACACATGGATAAAAACTAGGGGTGGGTGGAAATGGGAGGGAGGAGGGGAGGAGGGAAGGGCTGGGTAGGTGGGTTGGGATGGGAGTAAAAGATAGAAAATTGTACTGCAACAATTAAAATAAAATTTAAAAAATTAAAAAAAATAAAGTCTCACATCATCACTGGTTCACTTGATTTCAACAATGTCTATGGTCAAGAATTTCACACTGGCTCTGATCTGCTTTGCACCTACATCACTCAAGTTTGCACTGTGAGTCTCTTGCTTCCAGCCTGGGTTTTCAGATGTTATTCATGTAAGACCCTGTGAGAGCCCACTGGATATTCCCACTTCTCAAATCAGAGGTGTGAGGGAGTTGATCCCCTTTGAAGCAATCCTCAACCAAAAGGGGGATGGGAATCAATGAATGAATGCCTTTCATTTCTTGAATGCCTTTCAAGCAGTTCTGAGATGTACTCCTCATACTCTTTTGAAGGTTCCCATATGTTTCCCATCAGCCACTGCTATCAGTTTTTGTGCTATCAGTGGCTGATAGTAAACATTACGGGAACCTTCAGAAGAGTATGAGTACATCCCAATAGTGCATTCATTCAATAATGCATCCTTATGTTGCCCTTTCCTTGTTCTCTATTTTGGTGTAGACAATACTCACAAGGGAGGTTGGCAACTTTCCCCAGCAAAGGAACATAATCCCTTACCCCAGTGTCATGAGGGGCCTAAATTCAAGCAATGACCTCTGCAGAAAGAAAGGACATATCAAAACTTTTGGAGGCATGGTTGTCTCCCTCCAGGTCCAGACTTCCACACATAAAGTTGAAGTGGTCCTGAACACAGAGCAAGATCAGCTGAGGTGGTCTTAGCTTATATCCAGGTCAGGCTGAGTAGTTTAATGTAGAATGTGACTGTAGATACAACAATGCACTTAAGCCTTGTTTGTTCTTCACAGTCTACAAAAATCTTCATTTATCCCCTGAGATTCTCCAGCACAGTTTTACCTGATTCAAAAAATATTCCTGAACTCAGTGCTACAAAGTTGAAATAGGAGGCAGTATTCTAATATTTCTTAGAATTGTGCTAACAAGCTTGTAAACTAGCTCTGAAGTTTACCTTGTTGTAGATGACCTGTTTTTCTTCTTTTCTAGAAGCTTGTAGAATCTTGTGTTTATCCTTAAATAATGGTGTTTCAATGTAGATTACTTTCCTATCAAGGCCTTCAGTTGTGGAAAAATATTTTCTAGTGTTTATAATAACTTTCCCCTCCTTTTCTTATCTTTCTCTGAAACTCCTTTATCTAGAGGAATAATCCTAAAGATTCAACACCCATGTCTCATCTTATCTTATATTTTCCATGTTTTAAGTGTAGATACTGAGAAACTTTTAAGAAACACAATTTAAAAGATAATATCTTTACACTAGCTTTCTTTGGGGGCAGGTAATACTTTAGGTGGGAAATAAAAGAACTTTAAAAGATCATACATTTTATTTCATTCATTTTAGGCATATCTTATTTGAAACATACTATTTATTTTTTTCATTTGCTTTTCATCTGATAGTCTTAATAGGTGAGTTGAATCCATTTTTTGTGTGTGTGATGGTTACTGGTATATTTAGACATATCCAATAGCTTATTTTGTATTGTCTTTATTACCTACTCTTCTTTTCTTTTTTGCCTTCTCTTGGCTTGATAAATTTTATTTCTTCCTTTGCATGAATTTAAGTGATAAACAGACACTTTAAAATTATATTTTAAAATAAAGTCTATAGTTATACAGTGTATAATTAGTGTGCTTCGGTTTTCTCCTTAGGAAAAACCAAAGATATCAAAGTCACTCTTTCTGTGTTTTCTATTGATGTTTACATAAAGTTACCTTTCAAATAAGATTTCAGATACTGGTTGTATTTATCAATATTTTACTTAGTGTTTTGCTCACAATGTGTTTTGTATTCCATTCCTTCCTCTTTTCTTGTTGTAGCACTTACATGATTGAGCTCACCATGAACAGATCCCATGGAAGGAGCCTAGTCTTTTACATTTGAAAATGCCTATTGTTCCCTTGCTCTTCAGTAGTAATCTATCTGGCTTAAAAAGTTTATATGCACTTCAGAATTTTGAGGGTTTTAGTCTATTTTTTTCCTGTAATTTATTTATCTTGAGGTATCTTCTGGGATGGCAGTTAGACCAAGATAATCTACAGACTATCAAATACACTCCACATTTTCTGGACCTGGCTTTATCTTTATTCTAATTAGATCTTGGCTAAAACTTAGCTAGAAATGAAGAAAACCACAGGTCTTCATATTGAAAATGCATATCATTATTTCTAAGTATTGCTTCACTTCTCACTGCTGGAAGTTCTATGAGATATAGATTGGGGTTTCTTTTATGTTCTCATTTCTCGTTCACATATTTGCTACATAATTTCTGAGCTGCTCTCTGGGTGAACTTCTCAGGATTAATTCTTCAGTCTGTTTTCTTGCATCAGGAATTTATCCCATATATGTGTGATGTTCTGATAGACTCAGAGAGACCTGCAAAGGCCATCTTTCAGAGAAAACAACAAATTAATAAAAAACATACTACCCATCACCAAAATTTTCCCAGTTTAAGTTGAAGGGTATTAGTGAGAAATAGATATGATTGGTATTTACTTTAAATATTTTCCTACAGTTGTAATTTAAAAATCTTGTTGAAATATGTCTAAACATTGGTCTTTTAATTTTATTTAGAATTTAAGGAATACTTTTAATCCTGTATGAAGGTTTTCATCTCAGGAACCATAATTATGTTATTTTGCTACTGATGTTTTATTATTATTCCTTAATAACATGTATAATTACATATTATAGAAATGAGGAAAAATGAATATTGACTTTCGCTTCATTGACATTTACTTTGACCCATTTCCTGATATTCAAAGAAAACTTAACAAGTGTGTCTTCCATATCACCAATTCTATGATTCTATTATCTAAAATTTGAATGGTATTCAGTTCTCTTCACAATGCAGATTTAAATTATTCTACTATATTTTTAGTTTTTTAAACTCAATTCTTTTTTTCCTATTTCACCTATTGAATTTCTTATAATTCTTTGTTACCATTGTGTAGAGACCACATTTTCATGCATTTTAGTGAGGATGACAAGTTCCTTTTCCTCAAATAATATTCTGAGTTTTATAGAAAGTAATTCTTAGAGTTTTCTCCTTTTGAGTTTATAGCGATGTGCCTTTTTTTTTTTTTTGTAGTTTGCTTTTCACCGGTTAGACAGAATGAAATTGATTATGAGATCTTTCTTGACTAAAGATGTGTTTAAATATGTTGTGTGGATTGCATCACCATACTTACCTCCCCTTGTCAGATCTACAGCTATAAGGGAAGCAGTCTTGCATCACCCCCTACCCAGTTATTAGTGTTTCAGATTTGCCTTTCCCTCAGTTCAGTAGTGACAGAAGTGTCTTAATCTATCCTCACTGCATGGTGGCAAAGGCTGGGATTATAGTTTTATAATTGGGTTCCAACAGTTTTGTTTTCTCTTCAGCTTTTTTTGGAGTTACCATTTTTGAATATTCATAGAAATATATACTGATGGGAGCCAAGAGGGACACAGTACTCTACTTGTAGGTAACGATTTTTGAGGCAAAGAGTTGGCTGCTAAATAATCATGTTATAGGATCCTTTAATCTATAATCTAGGGGCAGACTTTGGGGCAGGGCTGAAGCGTGTATTTACTTCCTTGCTGGTGGAGTCCCTTTCCAAGTAGGCTTTGGGCCTACAGCACAAATATTTTATTGGAAAGTTGAGAAGTACTGCCTCAGAGACTGTCTGGAATTACCGAAGGTCCTTTATTATTGCTCTAAAGCTTTCTTGTTCTTTGCTCTTCTCACTCCCACTGTGGAACTTTTCCCTTATTGCTCAAACTAACTTCTCTGTAATACAATTCTGATCATCACTTCTCTTTTCAAAACCTCCAGTTATTATATTTCTGTAGTCAATGGGTAAACTTGTTATCCTTGCATTCAATGTCTTATATAAGTGTGGAAGGGTAGGCTAAGGAAATCTTTTTCTAATACTTTTGTATTGGAGCTTATGATCTGGTCCAGTTTGCCTACAACTCACTTGAAATTGTCAAGTGTTTTTATAGTATTTATACCATCTAATCTGTGCAGAATGCCTTCTACTTTTTCTACCTAATATTCTTGCCCATCTTTCAATACCCATTTAAGAGACTATATTTACTATATATGTATTATCTGAGCATTACCCAATTGGATATTGGAACTCTCATGGCTCTTTCCATTTTTTTTGTGGTATTTATGCCATCACTGACCTTTTGAACAGTAACTGAATCTTAAATTTTATCAGTATGTCTGAATAATACCTAGTTAGTGGTGTCTTGTATCCTATAGGGCTTCATAAATGCTGTTCAGCACTTTTGGTATTTGGGTTAATTGCCCATTGGGAAGCTCTAGAATGTTTCCTTGTGGTTATGACTATACAACCCAAATACCCACATTCTGTGACTAAAGTGTCTTCTTCCTATTCAAATGCATTGCCTCTGCAGTATTATACAGAAGTTAATTTGTCTTTCTTTTGTAGGTTGGTAAAATACATCACTCAAATATTTTTTTCAGCAAGAGTAAAATGTCTGATCCTGTAGACCATGAAAGGGCTCAGAAAGTAAAATCCACTAAGTCTGGGTCTCCTGCAGATGTCCAATGCCCTGATGGATCTGCAGCTAAGATTTAATTGCTCCAGTATGCACAAGTCTCAGCAAAAAGTACAGACATGTAACCAACTTGTTCAACACAAGATTGTGGATCCTAAAGTTCTTTGTGAGCAAGAGACAGCAAATGATATACACAGCAGTAGTTAACTATCAAAATTAAATAGCACTCTGCTTCAAATACTTCAAGTGTAATTCATGACTTTGTAAAACATTCCAGGACTTGCTGGATTGGAGATAATCGCATATCTGAATCAACCTCACAGAATTAGACCCCAAATATTTCATAGAGATCATTCTTGTTTACTTGTAGTAAGAATAGTTTTTTTTTTTTTTCCAAGCAAGTTAGGTACGTGTGTGAACTTAGTTTAGGAAAAGATCCCTCTGGCAGTAACATGGAGGCTGGGCAGGAAAGACTAGAGAGTAGATGCCAATGGAATAGTCTGAAGATTGTTGGAATGGTCCAAATGATTACAGCCTAAAGTAAATCCAGCGCAATAAGAATAGGAAGTTGAAGAATGTATTGGAAAAGTGAAGTAGACTGAAACAATACTACTCTGTCTCATCTATTTATTTGTACTTTCAGGGGTGATTATCTTCAACTTTTCTAGTTTGGGAAATTAAGGCATCAATGTTGGTAGCTGAAGAAGAATCATAAGAAAAGCAGACTGCTTTCCTGGTTCGTTTACTCAGCAGCACTGTGAGATGTCCTTCTCATCACTTGGGACTTCGAGAAAATCACTAGAAGGATAAGATAAACAGAGAAGAAATGTTGAGAGCTAGACATCAGATAGCTTTGGGCTAGGGAACCAGTGCAGTTCAGGCTGGGAGTTTTAGAGTTACTTGATTCTCAGTACAGTATAGAAAAATTACTGTCCCTAGATTTAGAACGAATTAAGTTTGGGACTAAAGGCTATTACATAACTGCTACAAAGGAATGATTGTAGATTCCAAGATCACTGTTGGTTTGGAGGCAAACTGATAGAACTGTGGAAATGATGAAATTGAATATGTGCTTTAGCCCTGTAGAATTCTTGGCAAGATGTGCAGAGAAGGTCAATTCAGACTTACTAGTGATTTCAGAGGACACTGATTTTTCTGCAAGTACAAGATTAATTTTGGAAAGGATGACAATGTGGATCTCTAAATCTCTTACCTTAAAAGTTTTGTGATAAAGTGGAAGATGAGGCCAGTCTATCTCAGGAAGAAGATCGTGAATCTTGGTTATAAAAACACCTTTATAGTCCAAACCTGAGCACATCTTCAGAGACATGAGCCCAAATATTGGATCAAACAGCGGGAAGGGCTGTTCCATGTGTTGGAAAAATTATGAGATATCCAAAAAGCAGACTATTCTCAGAGTTTTATGAAGCTCAGGAAATAACCTTTTACTTCTATATGGGAGGATGCTGACTTCAACCAATGAATTATTAGGGCCCATCACCATCAGCCTCCGCTTTTCCACTTCAGTTTTTAAGCACTTATTCAGCATCTTAGTG
This sequence comes from Phyllostomus discolor, assembly GCF_004126475.2. NCBI lineage: Eukaryota > Metazoa > Chordata > Mammalia > Chiroptera > Phyllostomidae > Phyllostomus > Phyllostomus discolor. The sequence continues at coordinate 158,672,468 of NC_040903.2, forward strand.
GCATGAAACAGAAGAATAATATTTCAGAATTTTGGCCTAATTAATAGAAAGTATTTAGTTACTCTTGCAAACACTTAAAAATATCTGCATGTAGTCCTAAGGTTTTGATTATGTATCAGAGGACTGAAAATATTTCACTTTATGAAATAACTCCAGCATAAATGAGTTATATAAATGGGAAATAGATAGAAGATATACAATTTGATCCATTTCAAACAAGTGATAGACAGGGCTGCAATAATAAAGTTTTAGCTGAAGTTCCTATTACCAAATTAAGGAGGGACCCTAATGTTTCTCTAATTAACCAAACCAAGAGAAGAAAGTAAGATGATACTGTGCAAAGAAGAGATAATGAGAATAATGAGAAAGCAACTGAGAAAACAGTTGCCAAGACACTCACTAGTGTGCTGGTAACAGGGCAGGTGAGGTTTTTACTCAATTTGATACATTCCCTAATGGCACACATGGGAATTCAGGAGGGGCTGGCAGAGATTAAGCTGGATTCTGAGAAAACAGGAGTGGGTGGAGGTAAAGAAGGTCCCTTTGGTTTGTTAATTGTTGTGGGAAAAATAATTTTTTAGTAAAGGGAAAACTCCTTAGCATTCAAAAAGTTAAAGGCACTTGGTAAAAGCTAGGAGTCTGAGTCCAGGGAGAGCAGTTGAATTAGAGGGTCCCGGTAGGATCCAACTCCTTATGGACATTCCGGGATGCATGGGCACTTGGTGTCCCATGGTCAAGCTCTCATTTACATAAAACTCCAGGAACATACTAAAAGATATTTGTCAAAAGATGGGTAATTCTCTGCTGCAGATGGCTTATCCACTCTGGAAACTCCAGAGCCTCTGTTATGAATGTACATGGTTGTAAATGCAAACTGTGTCTGGCCTTTTTTAATTGGGATAGAAAATGACCAATTTCTAAATCAGTGGCTGAATATCATGTAACTGCTCTCACAGTGACACTGCCACCAGTGTGGATGTTATGACTTGGGCCATGACGTGGTTAAACTTGCAGCAGTCTGTAGTCATTTTCTAGAAGCCATCTGTGCTCCTTGGTGTCTGCAGGAGACGTGTAAGGAATTAAAAGGGAGATATAACAGGAACCAACACCTTGCATTCTGTACATTTTAAATTCTGACACTAATCTTTACCACTGCCCACTTTCCATGAACTATAATGTTGTTTTTGATTTACTGCACCAGCCAGGGAGTTGGGATGACTTTCAGAAGCTTCCACTGGGCTTGTTTGGAACAGCTTTACTAGAGGGAAAGACAAAGAACAATGTGATGGTTACTTCAATAGCCGAGTATATCCATTTAAATGATGCCATGAGTAACTGGGGAAATGACTACCTAGTGGGTCTATGCATACAGTAAACACACTGTAGCTGAGCTGTGGCCAGGATTCCACTTTTACCTGTCTTGTTTATGCTCTCATTCTACCTGGGAACCGTGACAGTGTTCAGGTCTTTGGATTTCAAGGATATTTTGAGGGTCACAAGTTATGGGGTCTGAGCTGTAAGAGTATTCCATTTTCCCCATTGTGAAGTCACCTAAGTGACTTTGGGCTCCTTGGGAAAAGTCTAGTGGAATCATGTCACTATATACCTGTTACGATGTTTCAGGGTGGTTTGTCCTGATAACTTGGTCACCACCAGTTTAGTCACCATGTTATGGGTCTGAAATCTGGCCTCAGTCTGGAAATTTGGCAAGGAATTTTAAATTTTTATAGGGGTGATCATTTTTAGCTTCCTAATCACCCATTCGTTCTTTCTTTTGATTACATATTTTTCGAGCAGGACCCTCATTGGCTGTCCATCCATTTTTCCCCTAGGAAACTACTGTCCTACTAACTGTCTCCACAACATCCATGGGTCAAGTCTCCTTGGCTGTCACTATGAGGTTGCTTATTGTTGCAATAATTAAAATACCCTGGCTTCTGGAAGTTAAGTGTGCTGCCAAATAGCCTATATTGCTCTGGGGCCCCTTCTCCCCCATTGCTGTTAATAAGTCAAGCTTTGTGACAGCTTCTACTGTCAGCCCTGGCTGAACTTCTAAGGGATGTTGGTGTTTCCTCACTGGGACATTCCTGATGGTTTTGGTGAATGGTATGCCCTTTTAGTCTTCTCATAAAATGTGATTTTTTGATGAATCTTTTTGGTATCATATAATATATTCATTCCAGCAATGTCCACTTTCCTGAGGCTTCTACTTCTTTTTATGTTATTTACTTTTATTGTGGTAAGAATACTGAAAGTGAAATCTTCTCTCTTAACAAATAAATACACAATACAGCATTATTAACTACAGGCACAACATTGTGCAGCAGATCTGAGCCTTCTCCACAGTCTCCATGGAAACAATTTCATTCTTTCTCACAGTTATATAATATTTCATTGTGTGTGTGTTACATCTTTATCCATTCAGCTGTTGATAGGTACTTAAGTTGTTTTCAAATCTTGGTTATTGCAAATAATGCTGCAATGAACATAGGAGTGCAGATACCTCTTTGGGATAGTGATTTGATTTCCTTTGGCTGTGTAAACAGAAATGGAATTGCTGGATCATATGGTAGTCCTGTTTTTAATTTTTTGAAGAAGTTCCGTATGTTTTGATAATAGCTGTACCAACTTATATTCCCATTACATTATAGAAGGTGTTCTGTTTTCTCCACATTCTTGCCAACACTTATCTTTTAACTTTTTGGTATGAGGTGATATCCCACTGTGGTTTTGATTTGCATTTCCCTTTTCATGTATCTGTTGGTCTTTTGGGTGTCTTCTTTGGAAAAATATCTTCCTCTGCTCATTTTTAAATTGGATTTTTTTGTTATTGAGTTTTATGAATTTATTATATTTTTAGATATTAATCCCTCACCCAATATATGGTTTGAATGTTGCCTTTTCATTTTCTGTTTTACTGCGCGGAATCTCTTTAGTTTGATGTAGTTAACATGTTGATTTTTGCTTTTGTTGCCTTTACTTTTGGTGTCATATCTGAAACTAATGGTCAAGACAGATGCCAAGGAGCTTCCTTCCTGTTTTATTTTTTTAGGAGTTTTATGTTGAAGTCTTCAGTCCATTTCAAGTTAATATTTGTGAGTAGTATAAGATAACAGTCCAATTTCATTGTTTTGCTCATGATCAGTTTTCCCATCATCATTTGTTGAGGAGACCATGCTTTCCCCAGTGAGCATTCTTGGAAACTTTACCAAATATTAATTGACCTTAGATATGAGGTTTTATTTTTTAGTGATCTGTGCTGTTTCATTGGTCTTTGTGTCTAGTTTTATGCTACCACCATACTGTTTTAATCACCATAGCTTTGTAGTATAATTTGAAATCAGGAAGTGTGATGTGTTTGGCTTTTTTTTGTTTTCATTAATGCTTTGACTATTTGTGTCTTTTGGATGCATTACAAATTTCAGGACTGCCAATGGAATTTTGATGTGGATGCATTGAATCTATAGGTGGCTTTGGTTAATATAAACATTTTAGTAATCCTTCAGATCCATGAGCACATGTTATCTTCATATTTGTCTTCTTCAGTTTCTTTCATCAAAATTTTGTTGTTTTCAATGTATAGATCTTCTACTTTCTTGGTTAAACTTACTAAATATTTTATTGTTTTTAATGTTACTGTAAATGAATAATTTTTTGTATTTTTCCCAATGTTAGTGTATAGAAGCATAATTGACTTCTGTATGTTGATTTTATATCCAGAAACTGTACTGAATTAACTGATTAGTTCCAACTGTTTTGGTTGAGATTTTTAGGGTTTTCTATATATAAGATTATGTCATCAGCAAATAATGACATTTCATCTTTTCTGATCTGCATGCTTTTATTTTTCATCTTGTTTAATTGCCCTAGCTAGGACTTCCAGTACTATGTTTAAATAGGTGTGGTGAGAATGGGCACCCTTGTCATGCTGCACATCTAAGAGGAAAGCTTTTATATTTTTAATTGAATGTTACCAGTAGGAATGGAATGTTTGTAATTTATTATGTTGATCTATTTTCCTTCTACTCCGAATTTATTAAGGGTTCTTTTGATCATAAATGAATGTTGTATTTTCTAAGACACTTTTTCTGCATCTATTGAGATAATCATATGATTTCTGTTTCCTTTATTAATGTGGTATAGCACATTTATTGATATGCTTATGTCAAACCATCCTTGCATACCAGTGGTAAGTCCCACTTGGTCATTTGTATAATAGTTTTATGTATTATTAAATTTGATTTGTTAATATTTTGTTGAGAATTTTTACATCTATATTCATCAGGGATATCAGCCTATAGGTTTTTAAAAAAAATTTTTTTTGAGTGTTCTTATTTGAGTTTCATATCAGAATAAAATAAAATGAGTTTGGAGTGATCCCTCTTCTTTCTTTTTAAAAGAGTTTGAGAAGGATTGGTATTAATTTTTCTTTAAGTATTTGATATAATGCACCAGTAAAGCCACCTGGCCCTAGGGTTTTCTCCTTTGGGATGCTTTGATTATTGATTTAATATTCTCTTTCATTATTGGTCTATTCAGAATTTCTCTTCTTATATCAGGCTTGTTGGTTGTATATTTATAAGAATTTATTACTTCTAGGTTATCTGATTTGTTGGTGTATAGTTGTTTTAGTAGTCTTTATGATGTTTTATATTTCTGCAGTATTAGGTGTAATGTCTTCTGTTTGCATTTACTATATATTTATTTGAAACTTCTCTCTTTTTTTTATCTAGCCAAAGTCTCATCAGTTTTATCTTTTTTGAAAAACCTCTGTTGGTTTCATTGACTTTTTTCTACTGTTTTTTTTTTCTGGTCTCTATTTCATTTATTTCTGCTTAGATTTTTGTGTTTTTCTGCCTTCTGCTAATTTGGGCTTAGTTTATTCTTATTTTTCTAAAGTTAGGCTGTTTATTTGAGACCTTTGAAACCTTTTATTTTTAATATATGCATTTCTGGCTGTAAATGTTACTCTCAGAGCTGCTTTTGCAGTATCCCATAGAGTTTCCTATTTTGTGTTTCCATTTCTACTTGTTTTTTCTGTATCCTGATTATTCTAATGATTGTTTACTTGATGGCTTCCCAGGGATCCAGTAGGCTTTCTTTGCTTTTTTTCATCTTTTTTCTTTGTTCTCCTTTAACATGATTATTTAAAAACTCCCATCTTCTGACTCACTTATTCTGTCTTCCTTTTGCTACTCTCTTGCAGATGCTCTCTACTGCATTTTTAATTTCATTCACTGAGCTTTTCAGCTCCAGAATTTCTGCTTGGTTTTTAAAAATGTATTCTCTCTCATATCTTATTTTGGACCTCTATTTTCCAGGAATTTGTTGAATTGCTGTTCTGAGTTATTTTATAACTTGTTTGAATTGATTAAACATAATTTTAAAATAATGATTTAAATATAAATTTTAATAATATTGATCTGATTTAAATAATTTTTGAATATTAGCTAGATTGTAAAACTCCATTTATTTGAGCTCAGTTATTGGAAAATTATTATTTGGTGATGACATGTTTCCTTGATTTTTCATATTCTTTGTAGTTTTGTATTGTTGTTCTCACATTTCAGGTAACAGATACCTCTTTAAATCTTTGCTATTGCCTTTGATGGGGTATTCTGTTGATTGGTGTAATTAACTGGGGTTTTCTTTGACTTTTTCTTTCTTTTTCTTTGCCTTTACCTGTTCTTCTCATCTGACTTTTTCTTGTGGCAGAATTCTTAAGCCTTTATATCTTCCCTGGTTCATACAACTCGCCAAGCTGGCTACTAAAAACCTCTCATTTGTTATCCAGAAGGTCTCTCTGTAGCTTGATTTTGTGCTTTCTCCCTTGTCTGAACACATTGGCCTATTTTCTGAGTGCACCTCCTGTCTACTGGAGCTTGCTCTTGCTTCTGTTCTAGGGAGTACACAAAGGAGTGGCTGAAGAGTATGGGAGGTATAGGTTTTGTTCTTGGGATGTTGGGGTACCTGAAGATTTGTAGTGAGATATATGGTTGTGGTACTTCCATAGTGTAATCAGCAAGAACCAAGTCTCTTTAGTGACCTTTGATATTCTTATCTGCCTCTTTCCCTATCTCCTTCCCTCTCTGAGTCATAGAGGTGCTTTCTCAGTACTCTGGGTGCTGCAGGAGAGAAATAAGTTTCTTTAGCTTTATCCCACACCACTGGCATAGCCAAGTACTCATTCACTTCTCTGCTTTTCCTCTACTCATTCATTCCTGCCTGATATTTCAGCCATGGCCAGCATTGCTTCTCTTATTGTCTCCTTTCTGTCCGAACATGTTTTTCCCAGTGACACGATGTAATCTGCCCTCTTGAATTCTATAATTCATCCTCCATGGGTATCTCTAGGTTTTTCCCTGACTACAGCAAGAACTGATAGGACAAGTTCACTCCTTCACTCATTCTGCAGCCTGAGCTGAGCTCTATCTGCCTAATGCAGGATAGAGAGAGAGATAAGACTTCTCCTGGGTCCCTTGGTGTATGGTGCTAGGCACCAGAACTCCTATAGAAGTGCTTTTGTTTGTGGATAGATGTCCGATTCTTGGAAAAAAGGGGACAGAAGGAGAAATGGCTTATGCCACCATAATGCTAATATCACTTTCTCCTGATTATCCACTTAACAGTTCAATCTGGCTGGTTTTTAAACTCATAAAAATTGAACATCATCTCACAGAGGATTACCACAACCTACCCAGTATCTAATATTCTCCAGTTGCTGCCTGCATCCAATCTGGTAAATAGATTGTAGTCATAGACTTGGTTAATATGCTCTAATTAATGTCCATTTCAACAGACTCTCAGATGCAGTTTGCTTTCACTTTTGAAATGACAAAAAAATACACTTACTCATTTTTAAGTGGAGTATACCTCAACAGCTTTGCCATTGCACACAATCTTTGTAGGCAAAATCTTAATCACATCCAATTTCTCTAGGAGAATAGGTACATACTGTACAACCTGTTGATGATATCCTCAGCTAAGGATTTGTTCAGTCCACTCATTCAGGACATAGAGATAATCACAGAGGAACTAAAAAAAAAGGATTTTCCTATTGGCCCACACATAGCATGTAGTCCCACCACCTCAGTTAAATTCCTGGTAACTATTTTTTGAGCTGAGGACCCCTTCATCCCTGAGACTGTCAAGAAACAACTATGAACACTCTCAGGACCAGAAACTTTAGAATAAGCCCAACACTTCTAGGCCATTTTGGGTTCTGGGGTCAACATAATCTTCATTTACAAATTTTCCTTAAGCCAGCTTATACTATTATTCACAAACTAGCTCATCTAGAATATGGCCCTATATATCAAAATGCTTTGTTTTTTGTTCAGATTGCAACACAACTCCCAAAAGACTTTTGCATCACAGATGCATTAGCAACCTGCCCTTTTCCCCACTGGAGTTACTGGCCCACCCATGATGGCCATAAGTTTCCCATAGATTTTTTGTGCAAAAATGCATTTCTTGGCTCCATGCTATACATCATTAAAGTGGCAATTGCTGGTCACATTCTGGGCTCTCTTGGAAATGGAGACTCTCACAGGCCCTGAGCACATGACCCTCTATACTCAGCTTCCCATTATGCCTTGGAAGCAATACCCCATGAGGGCACCTACATGATAGACCTAAACCTGTGCCCTCTGGCATATCCCACCTGCAAGAAAAGTAGTCTCCCCTGCTCCAGTCCCTTGGAGAAGAATATCCCTTTTCCAGACCCCTTAGAATTAGGGGAGTTTCTCTGGCATCAGCTGAGTGAATGGCAAAGGGATTTTGTCCACTTTAGAGAAGACAGTGTCACCATCCCATGTGATGTAGATCACTGGAGAACTGCTGCTCTTTGTTCCTTACCTGTGACATCTCTGACAGAACAAGACCCAAACGTCAGCGCACTGGCTGATGGTCACGCCATAATCTATGCACTGGATGTTTTGGTTAACAATTATTCCTACCTGTACATTTTTACATATTTTCAGAACATTGTTGGTGATCAGAACATCTGTCTGGCCAATGGCAGCAACAGTTCCTTTTCCAAGGTTTTTCCCTTTGGGTAAAAACTAGGCATTTCCTGCCTTGAAGATACCACTCAATATAAATCAAGCTTATACAATCCTATACATATTACAGCCATAATACATGGTCTCATCAAGACACTTATTTCCACTGAAGTTCTATATATTATTGATAGTCACCCAGGAACACATGTTACTTCCAAAAATATCCAATGCTGGGTTTTTAAATAAGGAAGTAATAGAACTTTAATTTCCTTTACTGGTCTCAGGCTACAAGGCCTCATAGGGTGCCAAGAATAGCTCATTTAAGTTCAAATCAATTAAATGAAACAGAACATTTCAGTTATTAAACATCAAGGTAAGTTGTAATCAATAGTTTAACTCAGTTTCTGAAGTTTGACTGCTGATAGCTTTTAAAACTCACCTTCCCTTTCCCTTCTTGCCCTGTATCTAGAAAAGCCAGTAAGGTAGTGCACTTCCTCCTTGGGTGTTGGCAGGAAATTCAAACCACATAGGTCCCAGTCTGTGCATGGAAACCCTTACCCAAGCCTCTCCCTCTAACCCAGTGTAACGCAAGCCGGCCTCCCCTCCCTGTTTGACTCAAGCCATTTTTGGATGTGCTTGGGGCTTGCTTGGCTCTCTCCAGAAAGCCTCACTATGTGTATAATATACTTTTTCGTAACTTTTTGGTTCATATGTGGTATCATCAATCCAAATCAATTTTGTGTTGGTGGTAGGATCCATCCTAGCTCTGGGGATTGCCTACAACAATCCTCAATCAACAATCCAATTGCTTAGGCTATTAGGACTTAAATAAATTATGAACCCCGAAAAATTTGGCACAAAAGAAGGGGTAGTTTTTCTTTTACTGCAAATCCTTTGAGATTGTTTTAGGAACCATGTGGTCTACTCTAGCAAGAGGTTTCTTCTTGGCAGTGCCCTGCCACTCTTGTTTTTTAATTTTTATTGAATTTATTGGGGGTAACAATGGTTAATAAACTTGTATAGGTTTTAAGTATACAGTTCTATAATACATCATCTGTTTATTGTATTCTGTTTTCACCTTCCCATGTCAAGTCTCCTTCCATCACCATTTACCCCAACTTTACTCTCTTCTACCTCCCCCATCTCCCTTTTCCTCTGGTTATCACCATACTGTTGTCTGTGTATATGAGGTTTTTGTTTATTTATTTGTTTTTGTTTTTGCTCAATACCTTCACCTTTTTCAATTGGAGAGTATTATGCTAAGTTAAATAAGCCAGTCAGAGAAAGACAAACACCATATGATTTTACTTATATGTGGAATCTGATGACTAAAATAAATGAAATGGAAACAGACTCAGAGAGAGCAGACTGACAGTTGTCAGAGGGGAGGGGTGTCGGGGGGCTGGGTAAAAATGGGTGCCCTGCTACTTTGACTTTCTAGTATAGGACTAGAGAAAGTTTCACCAGAAAGCTTAATAGTCTTTGAATATTCTTTAGAGCTATTTGCAGTATTCCAGTATGGGCAACCCATACTGTGTGAAGCTCTTGCATCACCTAGGAGGTGGAACAGACTAAATTGTGGGCTGATTAGATGGTTGTGGAGGCCTGAATGACTAATTGGTTGACTCAGCCAGATGTCTGAACCTAGTTGTTCCATGCATTTGCACCATGGCTTGTTTAAGATGTTGACCATGGTTCTCAGGGATTCTTGGTGGCATCATAGCAAGAATGGCAACTGTTGCTGTATCACTACCTGTGCACTCACACGTGGGTCAAGGGACAACCCAAGATACTGCTTCAGTGTAATGTCAAGGAATAACATTTTTTTCCCTGCCCTGCTTCATGTAGTCAGGGTCATGTATTGCTGTGCCAGGATGGTGCTCTCATCTGCTGCACGTTTAATATAAAAATTGGCAGAAGCAAAGTACACTCACACAAACACACATCATAATTTTTTCCTGCTGCTTCCCCATCTGTGGCAGTTGATTGTCAAATGTCAGTGATATAAGTAAGCATCATCCCCGTGTCCTAGTGGAACTCACTTTTCTAAAACATGCATAGTGTAACTAGGGCTTAAAAATAAAACAAAATAATATTAAGTTTTCAAAGAGAAGAGCATGGTCATCTTCAAACAATGTCATTTCAAAGATATGGCACCATACTTTTTATAGAAATAATGATTCCCTACCATGATGTACTCATAAGAATTTTGTGAAGTTTTCAAAAGGAATATACAGCCTAAAATTTTATCAAAAGTTTTTTTCTTTATAAAATTGTGTATGCCCCTTATCAATACAGAGTTCCATTTTGGGATAAATTCTTTACATATTTTATAAACTGACCACAACTATCTCATCAGAGTTTTCACTCTCTGAGTAGAATTTTTATTCCATAATCAGGCTCTGGCACTTATTTTGCAGTCTTTGTTGTGGGCATTCAGTAACTGGACGACATTTAAGATCATCATTCCAATCCAGAGGGCTAAAGTGGCAGAATTGGGCAGGAGGTAGCTCCTCTTGCACCTCAGGCGTGGCCCACCAGGGGGTGATAGCTGCTGTACTTCAGGCCTCAGGTACAGGAAAAAGGATGTTTACTCTGGTGGGGCTCCATGTGGCTGGTGTCTGTGATGAGGGCATGTGTGAATCCCACCTTTTGGGAAGACTGTATACTAGTTTCTAAACTGGCATCTGAACTAAGTCCAGATTTTGGTCTTCCCAATATTTTCTTGACAATATTCACCTCTCAGGCCTTTTCACTTTCTCAATATTCCTATTCTTAGGAGCCACTGTGCTTAAATACCACTGCTGTTCTTTCATTTCCTAATGCTACCAGCTATCTCGGTCTCTTCCAGAATTAGGGACAGGGTTCAGCACACCCTCCATTGCACTTCCTTAGTGAGAGCCACAGTGGTTAAAGCATCTAGATCCTACCTGCCCAGATCCATACAAGTCACAACTCCTCACAGCTCTTCTGGACTCTAAAGCAGCACAGTGCTGGTGGGGTGAGCGCCTGGCTTCTACAGTGGCTTCCAGAGTGGCTGGGGAGCAACGTGTAGACATGGTGTAATTGTCCCAGGGACAAACTTCACTGGGGGGAGTAAAGGAGTGGGATGTATCAATTGTATTTTTATTTCTGTCTGTAGTTTCTCATTCATAGACTCATTCTGAGTCAAGGTGGTTTGTTCCATGTGATCTGTCTGGAATATGGACCATGGGACTCAACAGTGGCTCTACCTTAATGTGAAATTGCTGTCAGCTTGGTAACATCTCCCTGTTTACATGCTTTCCTTCTCTGTCTCATATGACTCTTGCTATTAGATTGGCCAAAAAGTTTGTTTAGTTTTTTTCCATGTAGGACTCTAGGAGTGCTTCATTGTCTTTAACTTCATTTGAAACAATTTTGTTAGATTGTATTGTGACAGCTATCATATCAATGTGCATCAAAAAAACCCCATCAAAATTGAGGAATTTTTGTGCAGCCATTTTAATATGAAAAGATGGAAAAAGATACACATTTTTGGTGTGTAATGTTTTATTATTTCAAGAAAGGTAAAAACACAACTGAAACATCAACAACAACAAAAGATTTGTACAGTGTAGGGAGAAGGTACTGTGATTGATCAAAGGTGTCAAAAGTGGTTTGTGAAATTTTTTGGTATTATTGACATTTTGGCTAAATAATTCTTTGCTGTGGGGCTGTCTTATGCACTGAAAGATATTTAGCAGCACCCCTGGCCTCTACCCACTGGAAGCCAATTGCAGGAGATAGTCCACATACTCAGAATATCCAAATCAATAAAGTTACTAATAAAAGTGAAAAATGTGTCCTTTATTTTACATAAAAGACTAAACAAACTTTTTTGGCCAACCCAGTACACGAAGATTACACCTCCCATGTCATGAGTGTTTGAACCAATCCCATTCCCTCATAGTGAGACAAGCGTCTAAAGCCTGGCAATTATGCTTCAAAATGCTGGATAGAGGAAAAATAAGGGGATCTGTGGATATATGGCCACCAAGTCATTGCTTAAAACTCTGAAAAGGTCCATTTTTTTAGCTTTTATAAGTAGCACTGAAAGTCTTAAATGCTTTGGCCCTCTGTTCTGCTCATGGATGTTTCTGTTCTTGAGATCCCTTAAGAACACCTGGTTAAGTTTCAGAAAGATCAAAACTACTTGGCCTGTTTTTCCATCTGACACCACCCCTGCAGAGGGTCATATCTGACTACACTGCAGATTCTGGAGCGCGCCCCCCTGGGATGGGAACGTGAAGCCAGCAGAACCCAGGGGAGTGAATCCAGCAGGGCAAGCTCTGCAGCGGTGAATCTGACAGGGCAGCAGGGTGGGAGGAAGATGCTGAGGATGACTCCCATTTAATCTACAAGTCTCACCAGCTTTTACATGATTAAGATAATTCTATAGTGTTCAGTGTTCTCCCTGTCTACACTGATTCTGCTAACTTCTCATTGTTGAGGCTTTGCTGCAGATAGCAGGAGTCTTTTCTCGTGAAATAGTCTAATGGAATGAGGAATTAGGCTACTTGGGAGTTAGATTTACTACCTGTCAGTTTTTTAGATTTACTGAACTTCTTTACATAAGGAGAAGGTTCTAGAAGGGAATCTAAGGAAGGAAAAGAGCAGAAGGAGAGGGAGAGGGAAGGTGGGTATGGCAGATGTCAGCTGGATGAGCACTACAACTTTTCTGTCTGGTCATCAATATAATTTATATTCTTAAGGGAAGGATTTGTCAAGTTGGGACTCAGGCTGAAAGGGCTATGTGTGATGTAGGACTGGGGATGCCACCCAAATCAGCCATATAAAGTTAATCTTTCTGTGGAATTGATTAATTTGGCTTATTTATATAATGTGAGTTGTTTCCATAGGCCAGAGGCTGTTGAAACAGGACTGTGTTTATGAGACTAGCAAGTAAGATGTATGTAGTGGGCTCATGTGCCATCCACGGGCCCTGTAAGGATACAGACTGCTGGGAGTATGGTGGGAAGACAGTGAGCACTCAGCAATCGGCCCACATTGACATTGTCTTAGCTGAAGAGAACCACATTTCTGAAAGCCATCTCCTCTTCCTGGGGTGGCTTGCATCCAATATATCCTTATTGTGGTGGGTGTAAAGGCTTTGACTTCTTGTTCCAGTACAGGAAAGCTTTGAAATACCATTCCAGGTTTAGAAAGCCTCACAAGTTCAGCTGAGGTTTTGTGGTGATGTCATTGCCTCTGCCTGTCCTGTTCCTTCCTTCCCTCAGGCATTGATGCCAAGAGCTTTCTGATAGGCCTGACTCATGATAATCTTTGTTGCAGATTGGATTCTCTGGGAAGCTGGCCATAAGGTGATATTTAACTTCTGAGTCCAGTTTAGAGGGCTTGTGGTCCAGATGCCTTTAGGATTGTGATCTTTCTAGGTAACAAGCCTGTTGAGAGTGAGTGTGCTGATCCCTGGGAAGTTGTGGGAGTGCAGAATAGCTTTCCTTCCCATGGTGCTCTCGCTCCCCTTTGACTAGCTCAGACAAACAGCACACCCCTCATTTCTTTGGAGCGGGACTGACATATTCTGAAGTCAATCTCATTCACTTTCAAATACTTCTCATGTGAAACTCTTTTCTCCTTCAACTTTCAAAGCTAATTTATATCTCTATGGCCCCACCTGGGCTAGTCCCTAGGATTCAATCAACACTGAAACAGCAAGAAAATCCGGCTTCATACTGACCGTAATCTGTCATAGTGATAGATTGAATCCTTTGAGCCCCAAAGCTAGCCTTTACTGGATTAAATTAAATGGTGGCACAAATACACAGAGACAATGATGACTTTCCTAGCAGGAGCAGCTATCCTGAGGGAAAGCTGCTATGAGTGGTTGATTTAATCTTCTGCCCTTTCACCCAGATTTTGTGACCATTGTGCATTTAAGCCCAATGCTACATCTTGAATATTTCTTCTAGGCCAGGCAGAGTTCATCATCTTTGAGGTCCTAACCCCCTGTGAATATTTCACTTTAGGAATGTGCATCATTGGAATCACCCTTGTGAAGATGAATCTACCCCAAGGAATGGAAGTCCTGTGCCTATATGAGGACCCACACCTTTGGAACTTGACCATGTTACATTGGCTTATGGGAAGGAGGTGGTTATTTAGCTTTTTTGCTTGTTTGAGCGTCTAAGAAAAGAGGCAGCGCAGAAGCAGTTTTGCAGGGAGAATAAGGGGGACTCTGATGTGGGAACCGAGCAGCAGCTGGACTCCGCCGTTCTGGGGGCCCTGGTGTGTCTCACCAATTACTTGAATTGGACATAAGATTATTGTGTCTTTAAAAATATTTATTTCCTATCTCTTGTCAATTGAAAAGCACCTATTAGAGACTTTGATCATCCCAGTAGTAATGAGCATTCCAATTGCCCACATTATTATAGTCTCTAAATATTCCAGGTCCATTCTTGTGCCCTAGATAGAATAAGACTAGAATCCTGCCCCAAAGTGGATTCAGCTACTTTTCAAAGGAGCCACGTATTCTTCAAGTGGGAAATATGTTTTCAGAAAACAAGGAAGCTGTCTAGTGGAAACTGGTAGTGATCCATGAAGGTCCCTTTGAATTTCTTTTGCTGTTTCTGTGAGCCTCTCTCCTGGCTTTGATGTGTTCTTGCTTCCAACAGCCTGTGCCTGCAGCTCCATTCAGAGAGCTGCCATCTGCTGTGCTCAGAATGCAGGCACAGAAAGTCAGAAATACCTGGGCGTTTACTCCCTTGGCCCATGGAGGGCTTTGCTTAGTCAGTTATTCCTCAGCATTTGCCCTGACTTGGAGCAAAATACCTGGGCTCTCACAGTCCTGCAGCATCACCGTTCCCTGACTCAGCTTCTTCCTTTTCCCTGACCCGCTACTCCACTTCCTTACTGTTTTTTGGGGGGCACATTTTCTTAATAAGTCATGTGTACATATGGGGGGACCCCCTAAAAACTAAGAATATCTTCTGGAGGATGGGTCCCTTATAGTACAGGCTTCCCCCATTAGGTGAGTGTTCTAGGAACCCATCTGTAACAATGTACCAGCTGGCCTTGTTGTGAGAGGCTGCATTGAGCTTTAGTGAAATTTTTGAAGACCCTTTCAAGGCATTTTGCCTTTTCAGGGTAGGCGATTTACAAGTTCTGAGTGTTCATCAGTTTTTGACCAAAGAACAGCACGCTGTACCCCAACCTCCCTATCACCCAATCTTGCCCCAAGTGACTTTTTTTTGTTTATCCTGATGAAAGAAGTCCTCAAAGGGAAATGTTTTGCTGATGTGGAAGAGGTGAAACAAAAAATGGTAGACACACTAAAAGGCATCAAAATCAATGAGTTCAAAAACTGTTTTGAGCAGTGGAACAAACATTTCAATAGGTGTATTGCATCAAATGGAGAGTACTTTGATGTACTCTCCATTTTTGATGGTGACTGAAGTTTAAACATGTAAAAATAAATACACCATTTTTAAAGAAGATTTTTTTATTCATTTGTTTTTAGAGAGAGGGGAAAAGAAGGAGGAAGAGAAGGAGAGAAACATCAATGTGTGGTTGCTTTGTATAAAACCCCCAACTGGGGACCTGGCCCTCAACCCAGGCATGTGCCCTGACTGGGAATCAAACCGGTGAATCTTTGGTTCATAGGCTGGCACTCAATTCACTGAGTCACACCAGCCAGGGCCACCATTTTTATAAATTCCTTGTTTTGGTCCCCCCTTACAAGTTCTTATCTCAAGGTCTGCTTCTGGGAACCTTGGGAAAGTTCTGGGTACTACAGGATCAAAAGCAAAAAAAAAATTTGACAAGTTTTTGTTTTCTATATATACATTATTAAAATTCTGTAGGGCCACATGTCAGTTGGTGACTTAGAAACTTAAATCCATTACCATAAATATGGAATGGAGAATCATTTACTTGGAAGCCATAATAAATACTTCTGAGGGTTGTGGTTATTTCAAGCAGAATGTGAGTAAAAATTTGTGATCATAAAAAATACCAACCATGGGATCTAAAACCGGAACTCTGGAATTTGTTCAATGAAATCTGAGACTAGACTCCTTAGGAGGTCTGTAATTTAGGGGCTTTTGGAAAACATTATATGGGGAATCTGGAGACATTCTAGAAAAGAAGAGATGTAAATGTGGATGGATTGGTATGCCATGGAACCTTCTTGTTCTCTTTGCCATCCCTACATTTTTGGTCCTGGAGGCAATGCCACACTGTGGAGCATGGGATTGGCTTGCTGTGGCTGCATGGGGGTGGGTGACACAGCTGAAGAGTGTGAGAGGGTTAGATTCCCAGGAGGTGAACCGACACCCCGAGGAAATAGGAGAGAACTGGGCAAACAAAACTTCATGCAAAGACTGCTTGTTTAAAGCTACACTTTTCTACATTCAAACTTGCCTGAGAAATTTTGATCCTGTCTGTTGAGACAGCTGATACTTCTCCATGGCACACTGTGAGGTGGTTGCCAGCACAGCAACCTGTCACATTGTGTCTTAGCTCACCTTCTCTTTTTCTCCCTCATTTTTATTGCCCTGGCCTTGCACCTTTTATAAGATGTCATCAGTTAAAGCTTAATCTCTGACTCCAGCTCTGTTTTCTAGAGGATGTAGGTTAAGACATTTATTGATTATTTTCTTAGAGGCAATCAAAAGATACTTAAAAAGATAATTCTAAGGAAATTGCTAAGAGAAAATGATTGAGTCTCGAATTCTATACACAATGACTTAAGTATAAAGACAACATAAATAATTTCAGAGATGACTTGGTTTACCCCATGCTTCTCAAATTCCAAAGGATATGTAAGTATATTTTTATTTCTCAGTTTTCAGGAACAGTAGTGAAGGGAAAAAACTCAAGCTTAGTATTTAAATACTTGTGGATAATATGGTTGTAAAGGTTAATATAACCTTACAAAAGAATTCTTAAAATAGTAGATACAAGTGTAAAGAAGAATAAAGTGATGTAGTAATAACCTTTAAATAAAATGATACAGGAAAAAGTTAAAGTAAAATGATATTAAAAAGTATCAAGTAAACAGGAACTAAGCAAATATTTTAATTTGTTTAATATTAATACTATCACAAGAATATAAGTATTGAAGGAATCTAGAGGTAAATTTAATATTGATGAGCCATATCCTACCAACATAAGTCAAATATTTGTGTAGAGAACATGCCAAAATACACAAAGCCAAAACTTGTAGAAATGAAAAACTGACAAAACCAATCACACTGTAATTTTAACAGATCTTATTAGAAACCAAGATCAAAGTAGAGCAAAAATAAGGAAATAAAAGATATGAGCAAATAATAACTTTGACTTATTATACAATTTGATTAAGGAAAATCAGCCATTTAAAAATAGAAATTACAATGTAACATTTTAAGTCCATTGCAATAAATTAACAGTATGGTGTTATCAGATAGAAGGGAAGTGAGCAGGTAGTAAGAGCTGAAGGGGGGCAATATACGGTGACAGAAGGTTTAACTTCGGGCGGTGGGCACACAGTGCAATGTAAGATGACGTATCATACCATACACTTGAAATCTATATAATCTTATTAACCAATGTCACCCCAACATATTTAATTAAAAAGAAGTAAATTAGTAGTTAACAAGTAGCAAAAACATTCCTGAAAATTAAATAATTTGAGTTAATTTGTTTTAAATTTTTTTCTTAAGTCCATTCAGAAATTAACAAAATGAGAACATTCTTTTAGAGATGCAGTTAAAATAGTACTAAGAAGAAAATTTTATGGAATATTATTCATTACTAGACAAATGGAAAATAAACTAAACATTTAACTCAAGAATCCAGGGGAAACATTAGCTAAAATAAAGTGGATGTAAAAATCAATAAAGACAAAGCAGAGGTTTCTAAGGTTAAAGGGATTAGGGAAACCAATATATGATCAATAAAACCTTGAAAGCTACTTCTTTTGAAATATCAGTAAAGAGACATTCCTGTGGCAAGACTAACTTTTTTGCCAATAAATTTGAAACTATAGATGAAATGAATAATTCTCTAGGATGAAAATGACTGAAGAAAAGATTGAAAGTCCTTGGCAGGCCCACTACTAGTGTGAGTAATGGATTAATGTCGCTCCTGATCCAAATCTTCCTGACTTCTGGGTCCTCTGTGGAAACCATAGAGCTAAGGTCAGTGTGGACTGTGTGGTGCCTCATGTGCCGTGACCCCTATCTACGTGACATCTCTGGCCTAACGGGGACATGAGCTTGCATGCAGGCTTGGCCCTTCATGCCTAGAATGGTGGAAAAGCTGTGGGAAATAGAAGCTGCGGCTTCTATATGTCAAGGTGACCCCCACACACCCTGACGCTCATTTAGGACAGTCAAGCACACCTCATATGAACGAAAGGGCAAAAGAAATCATGCACCTGGGCAGCTGCTGGCCCCCTGGAGAGGAAGAAAGGCTGCATTTCCTGAGCTGTATCCTTCAGTAAAGCTAAGTAAAGACAGTATTAGATTAAGGCTATGTGTCTCCTGAGTCTGATTGCAGATTAGAATCCGTAATAGCCACTAACATTATTGGTAGTTAAAGCATGTGGCCTAGATGGTTTCAGTAACCAGTTTCAAAGAATCTTCAAGGAGCATATATTTTTTGTTCCTTTTTTAAAAGTAATCTTAGAGCATAGAATAAGATGCATAGCTTCTCAATTCATTTAATGAATATAGCATAACCTTTTTACCCAAATAAGACAAGCACATAGAAGCATAGGCCATTTCACTTTTAATGAGAAAGAGAAATCCTATTAAAAATCATAGTAAATTTTGTTAATCTTTCAAATGAAAAATATACAATCTTTTCAACCTTACATGTACACGTATGTAAAGATACATGGATAATTCATTATTTAAAGCATTATAAGTATGACAAAAATGAAATCAATCCAAATTCTTACCAACATTGAAATGATTGAATAAATCACATTATATTCATTCTATGAAATTTTGTGTAGTTCTTAAAGAGTTACATAGAATATGTGTATATGTCTGTACATACTGTGTTTAGAACATGGATGTGGAGCAAAAAGACTCAAGTTTTTATCCAGGCTGTGCAGCCTTGTGCAAATCTGATTCTCTTAATCCTGAAGTTCTTTGACTTGCAGTATTTCATGAGAACCAATGGAGAGTTTTATATTCAAGTATTTTTAGACTGTAATATGCTCTCAAGATATTAAAGATCAGAATATTCAGAGATAATAAAGATTATGATTTTAAATGATGGCAAGTTTCCAAGATTATCTTGGATCCAATTAATAGCCAGGGGAAAAGGAACATTGCCCATGTCAGCGATGCCAAGCAGAACAGTGACCAGAACATTAGGAAGTACTATAAGCATTAGCCATTACATCACACTGTCTTTATAGACCATCTTCGGATATCACTTCAATTTATTTGCTTTTAATGATCACCCAGGCCTTCTCATTATCCAAAGAGAATGGATGTAAGTCTAATCTAGGCCAATAATGATACCCTCTAAGATGACTCTCTAAAGCTACATTTTGGCCCAGTCATGTGTGGCTCAGTGGATTGAGCACAGCCTATGAACTCAAAGGTCACTAATTTTATTCCAGTCAGGGCAGTTGCCTGGGTTGTGGGCCAGGTCCCCCAGATGGGTGTGCGAGAGGCAGCTTGTCAATATTTCTCTCACATATCAGTGTTTCTCTTCCTCTCTTTCTCCCTTCTTTCCCCTGTCTCTAAAAAACAAATCTTTAAAGCTATGTTTTCTCTAATTAATTTTTGGGGGGGTTGTTCAGTAAACCATCTGCTCTTTAAACTGTGATAGGGCAATTTAGTTGGTTTCCTAATGGAACATTAGAGGGATAACTGAAAGACATCAATATTTACAGTCTCGAGTTAAACTAGGGCCAATCTGACAAAACATAATGATAAACTCCCCAGGCATCTGAGAGAATGCTAAAGTTTTGTGCTATAAAAAGTCTATTATCAAAGTCAATTTTTGAGGGGATGGAATAGATTCTTATCTCAGTTCTGAGTGTTTTGAAATGCCCTTTGTGCTGTGGCTATAGAATTTATGGAGTGCAGGAGTTGTGACTAGTAACTGAGTATAGGTCTGAGCCTCTGACATTGATGTGATTCAATTAGCAAGTGGATGTCAGATGCAAAGTCTTACCCCTAACAGTGGCATTTAAAGGATAAAAATGGTTCATTAAACCTTTAAAGAAATAGTGGCAGGACCAGCAGGGCTCACCATATGGTTGATCCCATGATCTGAGCAGGTTCTGTGTTAACTTAGTCTCATCCTCATCTGACTTGAATTACCTGAGTGACTAGAGGTCATCTCTTCTAACAGCCTAATTTTAAAGAGTGGGAAAGAAGAAAAGAGCTTAACTTGTTAAAGTAACCTACTTCTACCTTTAATGAGCTAAACCTCAGATCAAGGTTTTCTGATTCTTAGCCTATTTTTCTTTACACTGGATAAAGTAGTACCCCTAGGTCTACTTCTAACCACATCTGTTATGGGTTGAATTTTGTTTCCCTACAGAGATATTTTGAATTCCTAACTCCCTGTACCTATGCATGTGACCTGATTTGGGAATAAAGTCATTGCAGATGTAATTAGTTTAGCTGAGGTCATATTAGAGTAGGATAGCTCCTTTATCCAATATGACTGGTGTTTTTATAAGAAAAATAAAATTTGGATATAGGCAGTAGATAATTTAGAGTTAGTAATGGGTTTAGTTGGCTGAACAGGAGGGTCTGATGCTTAATAAACCAAGACTCTGAAATCTTCATGTTAAAAACTTTTAGCATCTTAATAATATAATATAAACTTCTAAATGCTTTTATAATGCATTCTAGTGGATTATAATTAAATGGACACAGCTTGGTGGGCATACGTATTGGCTCACTGTCTGCCAGGTCTGGTTACTCCAGATTGTCTAACCATCATGCTTTCCACTATTATTTATACCCTGAGAGCTGCCAACAAGGAAAT
The DNA here is from genome assembly GCF_004126475.2 of Phyllostomus discolor. Lineage (NCBI taxonomy): Eukaryota > Metazoa > Chordata > Mammalia > Chiroptera > Phyllostomidae > Phyllostomus > Phyllostomus discolor. The sequence continues at coordinate 158,693,458 of NC_040903.2, forward strand.
AGCTCTTCTATAATTATCATGACTCTTTTTAGAGTTAAAAGTCTCTACTTCTATTTCAAGAGCAGTATAAAAAAGATTATAAAAGGTACCTATGTATGACTGGCCAGGTGGACTTTAATACAGTGAAGCCAACCGCTATTTAACCCGATATAACTGATGAGTGCCCAGAGTGCCTCTGTTTAGAAAAGAGTGGGGAACAGGACAGACAGTGGTCTTTCCTGTAAGCATTTAACATGGTGAGTAAGTTTACCATTAAAATAATTCTTGTTTAAACACAGTGGTGGTGATAAGTTTTATGAGGATAAGCATGAGTGGGGGGAGCGCCCACACGTGGGAAAACCTGTTTGGTAGAGAATGACAGAAGGGCATCTGAGAAACAGACACAAGCTTTGTTTTTGGGGAATGAGTAGGAAGCTCACAGCCCTCATCCAATGCATCAGTAAATCCAGTGTGTTCTCCCTTCAAACCGTATCTTTAATTTAACGACTTCATTGCTTGCATCGCTAATCCAGTGATGGCCATTCCCTCACTACCACCGCAGCTCGTAGACTATTTCAATCTTGTTCTGAATAGTCTCTTGCTTCCACCCCCGTTCCATTATGGTCCCTTCTTATCATAACAGCTAGAGTCATTCTTTACAAATATGATTCAGATCATGTCAGTCTTCTCTCCAAAGCTCCAATAACTTCTGAAACTGGAGTAAAACAGAACCCTTACAATGGTCAGTGGTCAAGAAGCCCCCTTTCTGACATTATTTTCTTCTGCCCTCTGCCTCCCCCACTCTGCTCCAGCCACACTGGCCTCCTTTCTGTATCTTCATGTCCACTGAGAGTCTTTACTTTTGCTATTCCCTCTGCCTGCAATGCTCTTACTGAGATGGCTGATCAGCTCACTCATGCGTTCCAGGTCTCTGTCAGTGGTGACCTTTTCTGTAGGATCTTCCCTGATCTTTTAGTAGAAAATGACAACACCCTCCTTTCCCTCGGTTGCTTCCTGCCCCACTAGTCCTGTCTTACTTTTCTCTACAGAATTTTAGCCCTGTCTGACCAGCTTTCACTTACTTTGTTGCATTTTGAAAGAAAGTAGGATGGGGCTGAGTGGGAAAATCCTGTACAGGCAATTGTACAATGTAGCAAGGAACTTGTTGAAGGAATTGAAGGAAGGCCACTATGAAGGAAGTGTGCAGAGCCACGGGAAAATTGCGAAGGAAAAGGAGAGGTGGGCAGGACCAAGTCAGGTGGGCTACAGAGAGAAAATTAGGATTAGGGCCCAAATCCCTAAGAGAAATAGGTAGTGAATAAAGGTTTTGAATGGGAAGGTGATGACCCAGGTACATGCTCCAAAGACCACTCTGACTCTGTGTGGAAACCAGTTGGGAACAGCACATTACAGTGATCCAGGTGGGAGATGAGATGTGTCTGAGCTCAGTGGGGAAGGGCTGTAGACACAGAGGGACTGTGGACAAGGTCTGAGATGTTTGGGGAAACTCAAACTTCGAAGGGAGCAAGCGTGAAGATGCTGCTGATTGCTGAGCTGAGGAATCTGGAAATGGAGTAGGTTTTTGTTCTGACATTAGGGACTGGCAGAACAGATCAGGAATTCTACTTTAGACAGATTGTCATTATCCCAGAACTCTTCAGACAGCCAGACCTATTTATGTAATCACTCAGTTGACATTTCCACTCATGTATTTATAGGCATCACAAAGCTTATAATATGAAGCATGGAATGTGAACTCGTAGAAAAGCTCTTCGAAGATGTTTAAGAAGCAAACAGATGAGGACTGACCCCTGAGACATTCCAACTTGTAAAAGAGATTGGATAGAAAAGAAAAATCCCCAGAAGATGCCCTCGCCCCTTAGAGATTCACTCTAATCAATTTTTGACATATGAAGACACAGATGCCCAGAGCAGTGAGGCAACCTGCCTGATCTCACAGGTAGCCAAGCAGTGAGAGTAAGTACATTCTTTGTGGATCTGGGTGGGGTAGAAAGAGGAAAAATAAGTCAAAACAAGAAGAGGTTTTAAACTTTCAGCAGAGTTCATATTACTGCTATCACTATGGACAAAGGGTCTTGGATATGTTCCTATCTTCTTCCATCTGAAATTTATGTCTACCCCATTAGAAATATCTAGAAAAAAGACTTCCATTTATCTTTTATTTTTCAGGAAACCTCTCCTCTCCACTATTATCAGACTAAAAAAATTCCTACAAGTTATGAAACTTCTTTTAATTTTAAAATATCTATTTAATTCCCTCCCTTCCTCCTTCCCTCCCTCCCTATGTCTGATTTCTTTTCTCAGATAGGGATGTATGAAGCTCATGTGTTTGCAGCTCTTACCATTGTCAGTGTACAGTAATTTGTTGATAGACATGTGTTTAAATAGAATATGCAGAATGTGACAGAAGTGCATTTTTTAAAGTTAATTCCCAGTGTGTTCTAGGAGGAGCTGTAACTCTCACTGTTCTGGATAAAGAACAGATTCAGATCATTAGCATTCTGTTCCTCACAGTAGGGGAAACTTTTGGAATAAGTTATGCTCCTCAGAGCTCCCATAGACCTTTATAAACATGGCTCACAGAGCCCTTGAAAGCTGCTTCTACTAACTTTGCAAAGGATGCAGAAACCAGTTTAGACAAATTACCAACTACAAATGTAGATCCCAGAGAAGGGCCACCAGATCAATGTTAGTAGACCCCCTCAATCTCCTCAACAGAACCTTATCTCTCCTCTTTAGAATTATCACAGAATTTTAAGTTAGTACTTCAATGCCCTTTACAAAGAGTTTAAGTCACTTGCTCTTCCCCACGAACAACATTTTAGTCAAAATGTACTTGAGCTCCAATAGCTTGGTGAAAAATAGGTCACTGCTAGTCATGTTTAGCATTCTTCTTTCTTCCCCTTTGGGATAGAATCTGCCTTCCGACCATTTTTCACACAGAATAAGGATTAGTGCCTCTTTATCAATGTTGTCCATATCCCCACTCCGTATACTTTATTATCACTGCTCGAAGGTGCTTCGCAAAGACTGAGTTGTAGAGCCATAAAAAAAATCAAGCTCCCCAAAGCCAGGGAAAATTGAAATGTCACTCTTTACAAGGAGTTTTAGGAGGGAGACTAAGCATTTACTTCAATACAGACCATCCATTCTATGGCCTAGTTTAGAAACTTTCAAAATCAATTTTAAATCTTTTCTTTAGAGCTTTCACATCTCCTCAATATCATCCCTTTTTTATTATGAAATTGCTTCAGCCTGGCAACACAGGCTGGGGTGGGGTGGGCTTGGGGAGCGTAGGAGGCAGGCTGGTGATTGATTTATTGTCCGGGCTCTGTCCTTCATCCCTCCTGCTGTCCTCAGCCCCGCACACCAGCCTGGCTGTGGGCCTGGGCTCCTGCCCCAGAAGCGCTGAGCCTGCCTGCCATTTGGCAGACATTTCCCTTTGTTTGTGCTCCTTGTGCTGCTCTAATAACCCTCCTCAAGGCCAAATTAGATTTATACGGAAGGGGAAGTCAGCTAGAGGCTTCAGAATGACTATGCTAATTAGAAACCAAAATATAAACAGCAACTCCACATGGATGTATTAAATAGGCCAGCAGTCTCCACAGCAAATCAAATTAAGAGAAATCCCATTATCTCGCTCAGGGCTTCTGCATTTTTTTTTCTGACCGCCCGTTTTCCTGTTTGAACAGAATGAGGGTACAAATATATTTCATTACAGGTCCGCTTCTAAACTAAACATCTTCCAACCTTACCCCAAATTACAATGCTACCATGCCGTTATTCACAGTTCAACCAAATTCATTTTTTAAAAATCCATCAAACATTTATGTATCACCCTCAAAAGATTTTAGATTTCATTGCAGCCTCAACTATTTCATTTGTCCTCACCAGCTTGGGTTCAGTGTAAACTACTTACCACAAAGTATTCTAAACAGCTCTCTGAAGAGCCCATGTATCCTAGGATAGTTTATGTTTATTAATAATGTTTATTAATATCTACTATGGGAAATGAATATTCCATCCATTAATCTTTAACCTTGTGCAGTCAGGCGGATTCTGCAAGGGAATGTAAAAGCAAAAGTAGCCTGTCTCCTTTAAAATGAACCAACTTTAGTGGTCAGAGAGTTTTTAGATACTTAATCGGAGAGGTGACAGAGCAGCTGGGAAGGGTAGTTCCTTTTGCAGTCAACAGGCTTTGTTTGAAGACCTGTATCCAAATTGTGTGCCAAGAATCATATTTTATGACCAGAAGGACTTGTGTCAAAAAAATTAAGGGGGACAGCTCAGAATTATTCTTTAAGTTTTAAAAGGGGGAGGCAACAGTAATATCCTTAACATATTAGATACAGAGTCATCAAATAAAGTCTCTGTTATGCAATAGATGTTCCTTCTTTCAATTTTATCAGTTTACAAAATTTATGAGGTTAATAAGTATTAAAAATCTCATTACTGTAGCATATCAGATAGGGATGTAGCTGGAGGGTGCAATAAACTAGTTCTATTGTAGAAATGCCATCAAAAAGCAAGACTGCACTTACCCAGCATTATAAAAACCTCTGTATCTCTTGGCATACAACTTAATGTAATGAAAAATATTACATACAGGGTTTCTGAAAACTCACAATTCAAATCTTGAAACTTGTTGACTTCACATATAAAGTCTGAGCAGGTGGTTATTAGAGTTTGAAAAAGGTTCACTGTCAATGTGATGTTCTTGGTCTAGCTATAGATATATCTGGGCAGTTATATCAATAGTCATGTTTTTCCCTATTTGAAAATCACATGTGACTTTACTGAAGCCATACTAGTTCTAAATACTTTCATGGTGTACCTGTTACTCCTCCTCCCTGGAGAGGTTATAAATCAACACTGATAGCATTTAATAGCTGCCTACTCCCTTCTAGGAAGAAGGGAAGATGGTTTTCCAGCATTTATCAGTAATGACTTTACCAACTCCCTTCCCTATACTTTTCTGCCTCCAACCCTCCCAGCATACCTTAGGAGCCCACATCACTCTTAGCTAATTGTCAGCTACACCATTGTCCTTCTCAAATATTACTCTGCTTGAATAGATAACTTAAGATAAATTACCATTAGAGAAATTCACCTGGGGGCCTTAATTATAAAAAGCAACCGAATGGGTAGAATCCTATGTAGACATTTAAACTACTTTGCTGGAACATGAGATATTTGCTCATCAGCCCTTGGGTAATTCTAAATACAGTAGGCAAAGAAGGTAGGTGTGGAAGATATATTGCTTTCCTACCCAGGACTTTTTCCCTCCTAAAGAACTCTTAATTTTTAGGGAGCAGATAGGACTATATCTCAAGGAGCTTAGGTTCTCATCTCAGCTGACAAATCATGATTTGTCTAAACCACTCATGGATATCTATTTCCACAGATTGATGTAAGCACAGGGGAGGGGAGGAGCAGGGGACATGGCTAGGTTTTGACAAATGAGCTGTAGGGGAACACTCATTTTTATTCAAAAAGGGAAGCCACCCTCAGCAAAGCCTTAGGAAGGATAGGCCTTTGGCTTCCTCATTCTGTCTGCCTGGAAGTCAAATGAGAGGCATGGAAGTCATCCTTCTATCACATATTGAAAATTATGTGGAACAAAATAACATTTTAAAGATGAGGAATAGAGAGCCTGGGCCCATGCTATCATAGAGCCTACCTCTAAAATTCTCATGTAAAAAAGATAAACTTCCAATTTTTAAGTACCTCCACACCTTTTTTTTTCTCTTTTTTTTTTTTTTTTTTTTTTTTTTTAAGCAGGAAGCATTCTTAGGAATGTAGTAGCTGACAGGCATTAGCATTCTTAGGCTACATTTTATTCTCCAGGGCCAGTGCAATGTTTTCAGAACTGGAATCCAGTGCTTTCCACCAGAGCTGGGTGTGAATTGAGAGCAGTCAAACTTTGGATCATTGTATTAATCAAGTTGGACTGTGTTATAAAATACCACAGACTGGATGGCTTGAACAATGGAGACCCTTTTCTCCCAGTTCTGAAGGCTGAAAGTCCAAGATCAGGGTGTCTTCCTGGTTGGGTTCTGGAGAGGACTCTCTTCCTGGCTTAGAGATGGATGCCGTCTTGTTCCTTACATGTCAGAGAAAGTGAGCTTTGGTACTTCTTTTTTTTTTTTTTTAAATAGAAGGGCACTAATTCCATCCTGAGGGCTCTACTCTCATGACCTCATCTGAACATAATTATCTCTCAAAGGTCTGATCTTCAAATACCATAACATTGGAGGTTAGGGGTTCAACATATATGTTTTAGGGGGATACTTCAGTCATAGTGATATTCATCTAACACACACACACACACACACACACACACACACACGGTCCAGCACAAATAATGTCCCATTTTTATTACAAAATCTTTTATTACAAAATCATAAGTATGGAATTCTGTAACATAACAATATCACACTGAAGCATACAATATGACATTTTAGGTGAAATGCTCAAATTAAAACTACAAGTTATTACACCCATATTATTACCCTACCAACCATACTCAAGGAGGCTTTACTTCTGCTGGACCCTGTATATTTATATTTATCACTAAAATGGTAAGGCAATTCCCTTTGCTGGTGTCACAGGCTTGTTGGAGCTTACATGAAAACAAGGGATCTACTCATGCTTACCAGGTTTGCACTTGTCCAGCACATCATCACACTATGTTGCTTCCTTAGTAAGGTCAGTTGCCCATCTGTTCTTCCTGGCCTCTTGCATTGTACATTTAGTTTCTCCCTTCACTTCTATTCATCCACCATGTGTCTAGTTACCTTCCCCAAGAGTAACAGGTCTGGATTTCACAATACACAGCAAATATGGAAACATGCAACCTTATGTATTTTTTAGAATTTACCTCATCTTATTGAGTCCCTACTAGGAATGACTCATAAAATATTCTAAACACTTCAGACTCAAATGAGTTATCAAATTAGTCACTTCAGTTTTGATTAATGATAAACTCAGGATTTTTGTTCCTTCTACTCTTATTTCCTGGGGCTTCTGATAGTCATGCCAAAGGTACAAGGAGAAATGATCAAACTCGCACCAGTGTTTGAAGACATCACACAGATGAAGCTGCCTGTGCCTGGGCTTGGGCAACAGTACAACTCTTTCTTCTACATCTCTTGCCTGGACAACTGCAATGGCATCCTTACTGATCCCCATACATTGACTGTTGTTAACATGTGCATACATTGGTTACCTATTCAAACATTACAGACTGATATACAAATATGAATGTCAAGTCTCCTTCCCAAGCTCCAAGCCTATTATCAAGATGCAATGACTTAATACTAGTTCAATGGTTTACATCATAACGTTAAAGTTGACAAGTACAAGACTGAGATTTTAGACAGGACTTATTTTCTGTGCTGGGAAAGGGGAAGAATTTACTAAATTTACCAAACTTCCTACCTCTTCTGTGAAATCTGTTAATTATAGTTACAGAAAAGATTGTAAATGTCAGTGCTTGATTTAAAAAATAAATGATAACTAAGTCTTCCATTCTTTGGTTTATAGATTCAACCCATAGATAATGAATGACATTTATCGTATTATGTAAATGTTCTTTTAATACCAATACATATGAATGGATTCTTACAGGAGTAGATGATTCTAGGTTATTGAAACATTGCTGTTTGAAGGCTACTTTTTCATGGGTTGAGATCTAATGTATTCTATTAATTTCAGTTTATCTAACTTTTCTGGGTTCTTGTAACTATTCTTTCCCTTCAATGTAGGGTTGGAATGTCTTCCTGTGTTACTTAGCCCCAAGAATTATTGTTTTTTGTTTCTCTGTACCCTGTCCATACTTTGAAGAATGTCTAGTAAAGGGATTCTTCATAGTATATCTCATCAGGTATGCCAGCTTGTTTCTATTAGGACCCTGACTTTTAAGTTTATACACAGCCAAGATATAAAACCTCTTAACCCTGGCCTTAGTCAGCCCAATCCCATGATTTTCTTGGCAAGATTATCATAATTGTTGGTCAAATCAAGTTAGCATCTTTGGCTATAGAAATGTTGCTTTCTGCTGAGCTAGGGAGCATGCTAACATATTCTCCTCTTGTACAACATTTAGGTTTCTGTGTCATATTTTTCTAAATGCCAAAATACAAATCCATCAGTTTCCTTTATTTCCTAGATAACTTCCTCTTGCAGCTTCTGTGTTGTAGCTCCAACTGGGATTCATTATTCTCTGGTCATGATTTCTTACTCCTCTGGGACTTTCTCTTCTCTCCATTGTTTGAGCTCCCAATTCTTGAATCATATCTCTTGTTATTTTTGTTTATAACCTTGATATGATAGAATCCATGCTCCAGTAGCATCTGAGGAAAGGTATGTAAAAGGCTTAGTTTAGTTCTATGACATCGGTGCATAAAGTATTTAACCATGTAATATGAAAAACAGAGACATTTACTGAAGAAGACACAAGAAACATTGTACACAGGACAATGACACCTCAGTCCCCTTAAAGTAGGCACTTTGGGACCTCACACAATTCTCCCTCTTGCCATCAGCTGCCCCATTGTATTTTCCTGAATCTCACTGATGGTCTGAAATCTCTTCCCTTTCAAAGGTTATTTTAGTTTTGAGAAAAGTCATAAGTTGCAGGGCACCAACTCTGGACTGTAGGGGGTGCTGAGTCACTTGGGTGATTTGATATTTTGCCAAAAAACTCTGCATGAGACCTGATGCATGAGTAGGTGCATTGTGATGATGAAGCAGCCAAATCACCAAATGCCCATAACTGCAGCTTTCTGAATCATCTGAATAGTTTCTGTGGAGGAATGTTCAAGCTTAATGCAAAATTTGATGCAGAACTGTTGCTTTATTTACTCACTCATTTGAATGCAACAACCACACAGTACACATTATTGCTCAACAGCATCTACTGCCCTCACTGACCAGTACAGTGATGTGGTCATTGTTGATGCATGCCCACTCCAGTCCACTCTTCTTTGCTTCCAGGTTATATTGATGTCACATAAACTGTTCTTGTTATATTAACAATGGTTGGTCTAGCCACACCAGCTAGGGCCTCTTTAATATTTTTATTAAAGGAGCAGAACTACCATCCTGACTCCTGCGACTTCACGTAGCTTCTGTGGATAACTATGGCTCCCATGGATGACTAGGAAGTGCATTTAGTCCTCTGCAGTAGGGGCACCAGGACATAGTGGAAACATGCCTGACGTTTTTCCTACTTCGGCAAGAACAAAGTTGTAGGTAAGGACTTGGTCTTTGTAGATAAAGGTTAGTACAATGACTGCTTCTCTTCTGCAGATTTATTTGACTTAATTTCTTGTGGATTTCCTTACCTGTGGATTCAAGAATTGAGGCAAAAACTTACCTGGATGCTCGAGAGAACTCCCAGGGTATACTCAGCTTTCAACATAATATTTTTGTCACAGGATGAGAGACACAAATTCAGGCATAAATGCTGATACATATGCAGTCTGGATGAAGCATAGCACACATTTTTCAAAGTGGAAAGGATGTCTGCTAATTGTCTATTTGTATATGCTTCCCTTCACTTCAATGCCTAGAGTGCAAAATAGACAATGGCCTTTAGGAAATGGAGTTCAGATTAAGGATCCCTACTGTCTGTACTATATAGAGTTAATGGCTAATGTGGATGGAGACAGTGACCAGCCTCCATTTCACCTTTCCATTGTCTTCCAGAGTAGCATGTAACCTATTCCAAGCATCTGCAACTAGAGGCAAAACATGCCAATTATTTTTATTGATCTACAACCTTCATAGGTGGGACACCTTGCCAGGGCAGCATATGGAAATTTAGATAAGGAAATGATTGCAGAGACACGGAAAGTGCTTTGCTATTTGGAAGAGAATGCATAGGCCTTAAAAAAATAACAAGTACTTGGTATTCCAGAGCTTAAGAGCGCCAAGACAAATTATGCAGTTGCTGCAATGGAAATTGATTACTAAGCCTTCGATGAGTCACATGCCTTAGGAATTAAGTACTCCAATCTATTATTGTCAGTATCCTGATGGGTCAACCAGGCTGTGAATGGGAATTTGCATAAAATTGATTTGAGTGTTTTTTCTTGAACTAACATCACTCAATCAAGGGACACATTCAGACAGAGCTAGATAAGTCCGACTGAATTTGATTTAGAAAAGCAGAGTAGCAAGGGATTAGCAGGCAGGATTTAAAAGCATCATAAATCTGGCACTACAGGCTGGCCTGGGAGAAGCAGATGAGCACTCTCTGGGCCACAAATAGGGTATACAGTCAAAGCAAATTTGTTTTACAGTTCTGTAGCATGTTGATATGGTCATGGATTACAAAAATCACCATCACTATTTCTTGGTGGATTTGAGACCTGATACAGAATTGATGCAGCTTGGGTGATAGAGGAGGCTGTGCCACTGGACCCTGCAGAACATCCACTACATTAGGCCACACTACCAAGACAGAGACTCATAGCAGCTCTACCTAATACATAGAAACAAACAGAGGGGAGCTGCCAAAACTAGGAGACAAAGAAACTGGTCCAAGTGAAAGAACTACAGAAAAAGAACTAAACAAAATGGAGATAAGCAGTCTGTCAGGTGCAGAGTTTGAAACACTGGTTATAAGGTTGCTCAAGTAAGTTAGTGAGGACCTCAACAGCATAAAAAAGATCCAGTCAGAAATGAAGGATACACTCATTGAAATAAATAAAGAATCAATGATTTGGAACATAAGGAAGCAAAAACCAATCAGAAAAAGAAGAAAAAAGAATAAAAAAAATCAAGGCTAGTATAAGCAGCTTTTGGGATAACTTCAAGTGTTCCAAGATATGCATCATAGGAGCACCAGAAGAAGAAGAGAAAGAGCAAGAAATTGGAAATCTATTAAAAAAAACAGTGAAAGAAAACTTCCCTAACTTGGTGAAGGAAATAGACATGTAAGTCCATAAAGTACAGAGAGTCCCAAATAAGATGGATGCAAAGAGGCCCACTCCAAGACATATAATTAAAGCACCAGAAGTTAAAGATAAGGAGAGAATTTTAAAAGCAGCAAGAGAAAAGCAGTTATCTCCAGGGGAGTTTTCATAAGACTGTCAGCTGATTTCTCAAAAGAGACTTTGCAGACTAGGAGGGATTGGTAAGAAATATTCAGAATCATGAAAAGCAGAGACCTACAGCCACGATTGCTCTACCCAGCAAAAGTGTTATTTAGAATCAAAGGGAAGATAAAGAGGTTTCCAGACAAGAAAAAAACTAAAGGAGTTAATCATCACCAAAATATTATTATATTTAAAGGGACTTATATTATTATAAGTTAAAGGGACTTTTTAAGAAAAAAGGGAAGTTCAAAACTATGAATAATAAAATGGTAATAAGTACATATTTATCAACAGTTGAATGTAAAAAATCAAACTAAGCAAACAAGAAGAACAGAGACAGTCATGGATATGAAGAGTGTTTGATGGTTGCCAGATGGGAGCAGAGTGTGGGGGATGGGTGAAGAGGTGAGGAAATTAAGAAGCCCAAATAGGTAGTTATAGAATAGTTATGGGGTTGTAAAGTATAGGAGATGGAGCAGCCAAAGAACTTACATGCATGACCCATGGACATGAACAATGGTGTGGGGATTGCTTGAAGGAGTGGGGGCTGCTGGGTGGAGGGAGGCAACAGAAATAATCAGGACAATTGTAATAGTATAATAAATAAAATATAATTAAAAAATGATAGCATTTGCCATCTGTCTCAGGACCGAGCTTGTGTTTCTAGTGTAAATTTCTCATGCAGTGAGTGATCTTTTGACTTCACAGAAGTCACTCTATGCATAAGGAAGCTTTTAGATAAAGAGAGTAGGTAGACTAAATGACCTCAGTTCCACATAAGTTTAATATTATATGATTGAGCAGAAAAATATTATTAAGTGCCAAATTTCACTCAAATATTTGATGCTCTTTGAACTGGATCAGTGATTTTCAACCTTTTTCATCTCATGGCACACATAAACTAATTACTAAAATTCTATAGCACACCAATATTTTTGCCAACCCATAAAATAGTAATAATTTTGATTCATTCATGCCAGGCTGCTATTGTTGTGTTGGCTGTTGTCATTTTTTAATTTGACAATCTAAGGGGAAAGAGGTCAGTACCCCTGATGAATAGTCAAGTATTGCATGTTTTAAAAATTCCTACATTATTCTGATGGAAACTTGCTGGGCTAGCTGCTTGGTTTCCCAAAGAGCCTCAGCCGTGCCATGCAGGCTGTCCCAGCAAGGAACTGATGGTTTAATGAAGACATGAGTCCCCAGGAGCTATGGTGAATTGAAAAGTTTTGAGGCACTGCGAGCTGACAATATTTGAATGTTGAGAGAATAATTATGGTTCAGGAAGGAGCATCTGTTGATATTCAAAATGATTATGACTTACTAACAAATTATAAAATAAGTAAATGAGTTTCCTTTTTAACTGCTATTAACCACTCACATACATACACTGATAGGAATCCAGATACTTGCTTTGAATGGTGGAGAAACAACATTAAAAACTTGTCAGATAGTCTCCTAAGGTAAGAGCAAAATGTGAATTCTCAAAGAACCCATAGTGTCCTTATATCTTAGCCTGTTCTAACTAAATAACACCAGGTCAAAATTTCATTTCTTCATTTAAAAAACACCTGTAACTTTGCAGTATTAGAGTATTCTGGTTGAAGGGTACTTAAAAGAAATATAATTGACTAAAATTCACTGTACTAATCACTAAGCTAAAAACTTGTTAAAGATGTGAGGTTACTGGTTCACTGATCAGACAGGATTTGTAGGAGTAATAGCTGACCTCTTATCAATGTTGAGAGTCTCTTCCATTTCCATCATGTCTGTTCCCAGGGTTGCCATGGTAACACTATCAGGATGTCCTTACTGTTGATTACCGCTTGCCAGGAATCTTAGAGTTATCTTAGAATATAGGTGTCTAAATTGCCACCTGCCCCTTTCATGGCTGTTTCTGCCATTGCAGGGCACAGAAATCATAACACTGTTGGAGTCTCTAATTGTGCTTGCATTCATAGGATATGCATCTTTGATGTTTTAGGCTGTATCTTTGCTGGTTTGGTTTTGTGTGTTAGGTAGATCTGCAAAGGCTCTGGTTCAGGCCTATGTCAGATGCTGCCTCTGACTCTGATTAAAATACAAGAAGTACTTCTTAAAGATCAATATCTTGAAGTTACTTTGCCCCTTGAAGTTCACTCTTAAGCAGAAGTCGGTAAAGTTTTGAAGATAAGCCATTTGTACAAGAAGTACTCATTGTTTGAATATGTTACCATTTGAAGATACTGTAATCAATAATTTTGCAGCATTGTGCATTAGAGTTGTTCAATCAAACTCCATTCAACTTGAACCATGGAGTCTGTTGAATTCTTGTTTGAACTAGAAAGCTATTGAAGTTGAAAACAGTACACCAAAGATAAAATTACTATATTATAATGCTCTAGTGAATATATGGGATGTACTGAGCCTAGAATAATGAAAATTGGGTAGAAGCCAAGAAAAAGAAGTTGAGAATCCATTTTTAAGCGTATAAGTTTGGTCAGGAGATGAATTTGAAGTATCATTAAAGGTGTGTATTATCCTCACCTAGTAAACATATATAAAGGGCTTGGGAAAATAAATCTAGAGAGAGCACTATTTGTGTGTTTCCAGCACAGAGGGGACATGACCCTAGACTGTCAATATTCAGTGGGTCTAAGATACAAATTTCAGGATGCCCAAAGAGTGTGTCGAATATCTGTACTGCAAGAGCAGGAATTCAAATGAAAGCAAATGGTGAGGATTCATGAAATGAAATATGGAATAGAGAAAGTAGCATTAAAATTGGGGGAAATTCAGCTAGGAAAGAACTGGGGTAACGTTTCCTCAGCCACTAGGGGGCTTCAGTTGAATACATGATGTGTATTTGAAGGCCCCTCTCCTTGTTCTGTGTCCTCCCTGGCATCTTCGGACCTTAGAGGGAAAATAAACAGCTGGTCAGTGTTTCCACAGATGTCATGATCTGTGTTTCCAGTTGTTTCCATAGTGATCTTCAAAGAGAAGAGACAAATAGGCAAGAACTCACGCTCATTTTTGTGGTACCTCTTATTTAAGGACTCTTTTTTGAATAATAAACCCAAAGGCTTAACTGATGTCGAAAGGTCATACAGTTTACAAATGAATAAATCCACATTTATACTTTTCCATTAACTTCATAGGAAATAAAGATACTCAATAATCTAAAATTCAGCAAAAAGAAGTGAGTGCAATGACATATTCTAGGTTCTAGAATATAAATGTAGTAACCATATTCATGTCATAAGCATTTGTTTAAGTCTTGAATAATTATTATATAATGGGGGACCCCCCCAAAGAAATGGAACTATCTTCTAGAGGGTGGGCCCCGGGTAGTACAGGTTTCCCTCACTAGGTGAGTGTTCTAGGAATCCATCTGTAACAGTGTACCAGCTGGCATTGTTGTTAAGAGGCTGCCTTTGGCTTCAGTGAAGTTGTTTTGAAGACTCTTTTGACATGTTTGCCCGTTTCATGATGAGTGATTTATCATGTGGTACCTGACCATACTGCACTCAGTGTTCAGCAGTTTTTGACCAAAACAGCATGATCCCCATGCCCCACACTCTCTATTCACCCACTTTAACCCAAGTGACATTTTTTTTTATTTCCCTGGATGAAAAAAGTCCTTGAAGAGAAACATTTTGCCGATGTGGGTGAATCAAAAAATGGCAGCACTAAAAGGCATCAAAATTGGCGAGCTCAAAAACTGTTTTGAGCAGTGGAAAAGATGTCTTGATAGGTGTATTGCATCAGATGGAGGGTATTTGAAGGTGACTGGAGTTTAAATATGTAAGAATAAATGCACAATTTTTTAACAAATACATTCTATTTTTTTGTCCCCCCATAAGATATTAAATTATGCAGATATTTTCCTCTGAGGAGTCTGAGTCCTTGGTTACCATACTCTCCACAGGCTGAGTTTGTAGTACCCACTGAGTTGCAAGAATGCCCAAGAGAGTCTGCTATGTAAAAGCAGTCCTACCTCTTCCTGAGGGTCAAGGTCAATTTCTCCTGTCAAGATTGTGATTCTGTTTTCTTTCATGTGTCAACTCCCACATGGGTCACCAGGGTATTTTGAGTTTACAGTTTTCATGACCACTTTACCTCCCTTTTCCAACAGTACTTGAAATATTGGGAATTCTTTCCCCTGCAATGTATAGTTTCCCTGAGTATGTGCCTACAAAACTCATTGAAGAGGAATCATTACCATGTATACTTGCTGTGGCTTTATAGGATCCTTCGTGCTGGAAATCTGGCCACCTCTTCAATAAATGGGTTCTGCATCTAAAAACTGGTTCAGGACTATAAACTACACAATGGATTATGATTTTTTAATGGGGTGACCTTTCTCAGACTCCTTGTCATCCATCATTGATTTTTTTGTTGGTACACGTTGAACTGTATCCTTGTTGGCTGCCCACCTATTTTGCTTCTAGAGTGGCTGTGATCCATTGACTATCTCCATGCTCTTTTGTGGGTTAGTGCCCTGTGACTGCCACTAACCTTGCACTCTAATAACTGCGACCCTTTGACTTGGCTTCTATTATTTAGGGTTCTACTATCTTCATACCATAACTTTCCAAACGTCATCCCTGACCTCTATAGTAAAGCTACTACTAGTTCACACGTTAGTGAGGCTGGTGCCCTTCCCGACAGCACATTTCTTCTGGCTTTACTAGTAGCATTTGCAACAGGCTTTTCTGTGGAACATAATCACCTGGCAGGTCTTCCAAATGAATATATCATAGTATAACCATTCTAGCATGCTCACTTCCCTAAGCCTTTAAAGTTGTTCCTCCACTTCCTTCCATGGAAATTCTAGCATTTCAACCTCTCCAGCATGGGTCATTGCTTTTTCCTTCTTTCTAAAAATCATAGTAGTAGGTCACATGATTTTCTGGGGTTCTTGCAAGGATGTTAAGTCATATATCTCAGGAGAGTACTCCTAAGTCAATATCCTCCTTATCCAAATGTAACTCTCAGGAGATAGCATACAGAGTTTATTGTCTTGACAGTATTCTTTTCCAACCTTGAACAAACATGCTCTTACGCCAGCCCCACACATACTCCCCTGATTCCTGCTCATACATGTGGCCATGCTTTCCTTCCCTCTTCAACCAAGCATAACCTCAACCAGGCTATGATGCCAGCTTTAACAACTGGACTGCCACCTTGTGCCAGGGTCCATTTGTGTGTTCCTTCTGCTACCATTGATGGGGTCTTCATTGCCAGCCAGTAGTGATTCCGCTCTAAGCCTCATCTTATCACATACTTTCTCAGACTGTTCTGAGTACCAACTCTCTTAGGTTTGGTTCCTTTGGCGTGAACACTGAGATGATGTTTTGGGTGCATTATATTTATTAAGAACTAATACATGTGAAAGAGAGAAGGAGGAGATAAGATTGGACAGAGGAAGACGTAAAATTGTGATGTAGACCCAATAGGGCTTTGGCTTAACCTGTCAGGCTGTCAGGGAGTTCTGGAGCAGGTATCATTCACCTGAGTTGTTACAACTCAGAATGGAATTACCATCATTTATACTTGTCCCTTACTTGGTCCCTAGGTGATGCCTTTCCAGGGAAGGGAATGACCTTGGGCAACGCAGCTTTCTTCCACTGAGGCAGACTTTAAATGAACTGTCAGCTTGAGGCTATTTGCATTTTCTACTGTGGCTGGTAGCCATGGAAAAGTACTCTTTACCTTTCAAGGAAGGACTTGTCTAGGGTGCAGTCAGCAAGCAACCACTTTTGTGGCAGTATTTTCTTTTTAATTTATGTTGATTTTAGAGGGAAAGGGAAGGAGAGAGGGAGAGAAACATCAATGTGAGAAAAAACCATCAATTGGTTGCCTTTCTTATGCACACCCTGACTTACAACCGGAGGACAGAACCCACAAGCTAGGCTTGTGCCCTGACTGGGAATTAAGCAGGAAACCTTTTGGTTTTTAGGACAACTCTCCAACCAACAGAGCCGTACTGGCCAGGGTGCCAGCATATCTAACTAATGGCAGGTGGCACACCGTAAAGGGCAGTGTTGAAGAGGAAGGAAGGGATTTTCTTCCTAGATGAAATGTGGTAAGGTAATAGGATGCATAAGTGTAGAGAAAGTAACTAGGCCTAGTTCCAGCTCGACTCCATCCAATTTCTATAATTTTTTTTCCCCAAAACAATCTCCTCTTCCCCATTTATTATTGAAGGGTTAAGTGCAAAAATACTAGCCTGGCCCAGGCCAGAAATGAAGCTTACACATGCTATCTAGTTATCTCACTTGAAGGCTGCGTAAGAAATAGAACCGTTAGTCTGTGCATGGGAATTGGGAGGAAGTATTGTTTCATTGGTGATACTTTTTCAGTTCTGAGGTCTTAAATTGAAGAAGTCAGTTTCCATTTCTTCTTCTGGTTTCTCAAACTCTTACATCCAGAACATTGTACATAGTCATTTGCTCTTGATGTTTATGGCAGTCTGGTAGGGCCCAAAGCCAAGCAGCACTTTTTTTTTATAAAAATCAGTTTTAAGGTCATACTATTTCCTGGGGTGTATAATAAGAACTTGTAGCTTGGTGTGGGAAGCCTGGGTATTTCTACATAAAAATTCATATATTTCATGAAGGAAGAATCTCTGCATAAGCTATGTCCCAAATGGTTCTCTTGTTTATTTTTTCTGCAAAGAAGCCTATATGTATGGTCATCTATACAGCAAACCCATAAGAGTATGTACTAAATATTCTACTTGATTTGTTTTTTAAGTTTGCATAAATGTTGTCATACTGTGTGTATCCTCTGGACCTTGCTTCCCCCTGCCTCTTGACCTTGCTTCCCCCTGCCTCCTTTCCCACATGTAATTTTTAAAGAACTATTCACTATTACATATGCAGTATATGTGCCTAGTGCATGTTTGTGTATCTATAAATATATGTACACATATATATGTGTCTATACACATACAACATACACCTATATCTGCTGAGGAACATACCGTTATTGATTGTAGTCCAATTTACCAATTTTGAAATGGATATCCAGGTTGGTTTCTATTTTGCACTGTTATAAAGTTTGCTACAATTAAAGCCATTGTATATACCTGCAACACATAAAACTTGCAGCACAAATTTTATGCAACACATAAAATTCTCTGGAGAATGTTCCTAGAAGTGTAAATGTATATACCCTGTAATACAGAAATAAATGTGGGGGCACCAATTTGCCAATATTTTCTAAGAGATTATGCCAATTTACAGTTCTGTGAGCAGTGTTGTAACTAAGTCTAAAAATTTCAGCTTTCAGTTTTGTCAATCTGATAACTGTCTCTCTGTATCTCAAGGTAATTTGATTTTGAATTTCCTTGAATATTAATGGGGTTGGGATATTTTGTGGCTATTGGCCATTTTTCCTTTCTCTTGTGAATTTTTCTCATTGTTTCCATCCATTTTTCTAATTTGCTGTCTGCCCTTATCAATTTCTAAGAATTGAATATAATTGAATATAATCCTTTGCTGTTCTTGTTGCAATTATGTTCCCTTGATCTCTGGTTTGTACATTTTGATGTAATTACATTTATTACATTGAAAAAGCAAATAGTTTAAGTGCATTTCCTTTATTAGCTTTGTTTGCTTTCTCTAAGAAAGCCTTTCCTACTGTGAGTCCCTCAAGATTTTGTTCTATATTTTCTTTCAGCTTTTAAGTTTAACTTTTCACATTTATGTCTCATGAAACAACTGTTTTTTAAAAGAAAATTAAGTTTATCTCAAATATTTTTTTTCATGCTGGGAGGTGAGGATCTGATATTTATTGGCCAGTTCTTCTCTAGTGATTACTAATGCCACCTCTTCAGATACCATACATTTAGGACTTTTTTTCCATGTTGTACGTTGGCTGGTTTGGTCTGTTTTCCACCTCCCTTTTTCCCCAAACACATACTCTGCACTCAAAACACGTAGTTTATCATGAATCTTCTGTTGTATGGCCACCCCTATTTTTCCAAATAAATTTATTTCAATGCATCCTTATGAATTTTATCATTAGTATGTTTAGTTCCATGATAAATCTCAGAACTGATTAAATTGCATTTAAAAACTATTAATTCTAGGGAGCAAATTGACCATACATTCCACATTTATGGATTGAAAGACAAAATCCTTCCATTCATTAAAACTTTAATAAGGTCAAAAAGAGCAATATAGTTTTCCTTTCAAAATTCTTAGGAGTAAATATAATAAAATATATAAATTCTTAGTGGGGTACTTTGTTTCCATTTCATTGTTCTAATTTGTATTTTTTAGAATACAGAAACACTTGATTTTAGTGAACTTTGCAGATAAGCTCATAGAACTAATAAAATTTGGCTCTGATAAAAATCAGGTCCTTGGCACTGTATGGTGATGATAACATGTAATTGCTCATCTGTTTCTTCCTTTTCATTCTTTATATCATGTTTCTTAAGTTTCTTTATCTTATTGCACTAACTAGAAACTTTAGTGCAATGTTGAGTATTAGGTGTGATGGTGGACACCATTGCCGTATTTCTCACTTCAGTAGAATTGCCTCTAATTAGTGTCACCATTCATCATGAGGTTTCCTGTGGCTTAGTGGTAGGTGCTTTTTACCAAGTTAAGTTCCCTTCTATTCATAGTTATTAGAATAGAATAGTTATTAGAATGTGTGTTATTAGAATATTAGAATATTCTAATAGTTATTAGAATGTGTGTTATATTTTACTGGAATTTTTAATAAGCCTGTTGAAATAAGAATATGGTTCTTTCCTTAAATCTCAGTCTAATGTATTACTGCATATTATCTGATATTTAATTTTCTTTGCATTTTGAGGGTAAATTTTACTAGGTTATGGTGCATTATTTTGTCTATGTGTAATAACTAAACCTAAGTATTAGTAACTAAACCTGAGATATTTGCTTCCATGTTTATTGAAGTATTTTATACATGTTAATTTTGACAGCTACAAAAGAAGTAATGATACTCATTTTAAGAAGTAAACCCTTGTCCTATACAGATTGAAGATAGTATAAATTTCATACCAAAACTGAGGGAAAAGATTCGGTAAAGCTTGCCTGTCAAAAGTTGGAACTTGGTGGGATATTGTCTGCTTTCCATGATTCTACCTTCTTCATATCTCACCCAAAACACACACGTCCTTCCACCCAAAACAGAGTCTTGATTGTTTATTGCTATTTTCAGAAGACATTCAAATCTACATTAAAATTCATCATTCTTGCCCTGCTGGTGTGGCTGTTGTTTGGGTGTCATTCTGCAAAGCCAAGGGTTACAGGTTCCTTCCCAGCTCAGGGTTCATGCTTGGGTTGCAGGATAAGTCCCTGGTTGGGGAGCATACAAGAGGCAACTACTAATGTTTCTCCCCTTCTTTTTATCCCTCCCTTCCCCTCTCTCTAAAAATAAAGAAATAAAATATTTTAAAAATGTTGATCATTCATGGTTAATTCAGGTTTTCTACTTAACCAGAAAATTATCAAAACATGAAGTAAATTATGCTAATAGGTTTGAAACATGAATGATAAGAACAAGCTTGTTTACTTTATTTTTATGATGGATGTTAATCTCAGTTGTGTTGTCCTTTTTCTTTTCTACTTTGCTAGAAGTTTGTATATTTGAAGAAGAAAAGATTTTATTCTGAAGGTTTACTAGTGGTTTCCTTCTCACAATTTAGAAGCATTACATTTGAGCTTTTATTTTGAATATGAACAAGTTATCTTTGCAATATGTAAAAACATTTATTTAAAAAATCTCAGACTAGCAAAAAGTACTTGAATAAATTAGAAGGAAAGCAAAACCATTTTAAAAAGCAGAAATCAGTAGAATAGAATTTTTCTTTTTTGGCCATCTGGAATTCTTTGTGTTTAAGTCTTCACAAAGAACAAAAGAACTATAAAAGCAAACTGTAAGATACAGAAATTTTAAATACCCTATAGGTTAGAGTGCTTAATTTATTCATAAATATTTCAGTGTGTATTTCCAAGGGCTGATTTATTAGATTTGCTTCAAAGTAATATGGAAGCAGGGAAGCAAGTGGGGGTTTAGATGAAAGAAAACTGGCTCTGAGTTAATAAATGATGAGAACGTGAGGGTTCATTAAACATAAAAGTAGGGAAATTAGTAAAAGATCTTTTAAATTTATCGTAGAAATGTTCATTGACTTCTTACTTAAATTGCACTGCAGTCAGACACGATGGTGTGGAAATGATTGTTTGGAAACCAAAAATGTCTATTTTTAATATACCTAAATAAAAATAAATAATATATATTCACATATATAAATCCAGTTGTATCAGTGTTCTATTTTTGTTAGCTACAGTGTTCTTAGATATGTTTATCGAAATAATCATGTTAATAGTTTAAAGTTTCTCTATACTTACCAATTTATTTAAATTAATTTGGGAGATTTATAATAGAAATATAAGGAGAAATGGTACATTTTCCATTCATAAAAATGCATTGTTAGAGATAAATACCACCTATTGATCTCTGCCTACTCAATCTAATGTGCATATTTTTATATTAGCAACTTTTTTTCATTTAGTGTTTGCTAGGTGTATCTCTTCTATTAATTTACTCAAAGGTAAAGTAATGACCCTAGTAAGCTAATAACCAGTTTTCTAGAGAACCATTCAGATTATCTGTTTTTAAAACATATGTTTAATCATTACATTTGATGATTCCACTGTCTTATGGTTTGGGGGTTTGTTTTTTACCCTTTTAATTTCCCTCTTTAGTTGATTTCTTGAATCCTCCATTCCCTTTTTCTTTACTGGTTTGAAATTTATGGATCCTATATCTAGTATTTTTTGTGTTACCTTTATGTATTAACATGAGTGTTGACTTAGAAGAAAATTGGCCTTGGACTGTGTGTTGGTCAAGAGGAAGATAAAGATTGAAAGACTTCTAATGCAACTTCTGCTTCACCTTCCATGTTGTTACTAATACTTTTGGCCTCCTGGTGAGACATTTCTCATGCACCACTTAATGCCTCAACCTCATCTGTCTTTTATCAGCTGCTTCTGCAACAACTAGCTCCTGTGGATCATGCCTGACTTTACACAGGTGCAGTCTGACAGTATCTCATCTTTTTTTTTTTTTTTTAAGATTTTATTTATTTATTTCTAGAGAGGGAAGGGAGAGAGAGAGAGAGAGAGAGAGAGAGAGAGAGAGAGAGAGAGAGAGAAACATCAATGTGCAGTTGCTGGGGGTTATGGCCTGCAACCCAGGAATGTACCCTGGCTGGGAATCGAACCTGGGACACTTTGGTTCCCAGCCCGTGCTCAATCTACTGAGCTATGCCAGCCAGGGCTAGTATCTCATCTTTTACCATCTTCCTCTTGCTATTTTCACTTTGGGACCCTTCTTAGAGCCTTCACATACTCATCCTGGATGTGTAGAAACTTATTATATTTTAAGGGCAAACCTTTGTTCATTCCCATTGGCCAAATACTTAACCACTAGCTCCACTTTCTCTCTCCTCCTGCAGAAAAATTCACTAGACACTTTTGGGTCTTCCTCTTTTCTGGATTCATTCCTGTGATCATTCATACTGGTTCTCTAGGGCCATCTTCTCCAATAAAATAGTAGTAGTATATAAATTCCCTGTTTTTGGCTCTAATAATTTAAGATTAGGTTCCTGAGATCTGAGATGGGTAATATGGGATAAATAAGCCTGATAAGCCTAAAACCCTGAAATGACAGATATTGTTAAAGTTCTGCCCTGTAACCTCAAGCCCTAAGTTTACCTAGAGCAGTGGTGGATAGTTCCTATGCATACTGATAGCTTGTCATTTCAATACTTACATCTGTGCTCCTCTGCCTGAGGGCTTTCTCTGGTGTCTTGGAAGCTTGTAAACACATGTGGGGAGCAGCCCAGAAAAGCTGGTGAAATGGCCCTGGGATAACCTTCAACCATTGAGGAATGGAAGTTGGCAGATAAACAGTCCAGCTTTCCTGTCCCTTTTCAGGGACAACGGCATATTTACAGGGATCCCTAAAGCAGGATGGAGCTTTGGTTACTCAGTGGTGGCTCACGCAGTAATGTATTCTTTATTGTATCTTCCCCATTCTCTGTCTCTTCCCTGTCTCATTCTCCCCACTACTTTGCTGGAAACAGATAATTTGGTAAGCAATCCCAACACACACAGGACTTTGCCTTAGGGTATATATTTAGGGAGGTCCAAATTAAGATAACCCAGATTCCCTTGCACCCACCAGGAAGGGAGTCAGGATTAGAAGATCATCTCTTTTTGGTTAATAATAATCACAAATATTTCAGTTTATATATGGACATGACACACTTGTCTCAGACTACACATTCAAATCTTTGGGAACTTAAAAACAAATATGTCTACAGGTATACATAAGGTTGCTGTGCTTTGTCACCCAGGTCCTCACTCAGGAACATAGCACTGATCCCCAAGCCGTAGACTGCTGCAGGCAGACAGCCCTCCGTTCTGAGTCTTCTTTGGGGGTTCCTCAGTGGTACAGAACAACCTAGACTAAAGTCATGCCTCTTTCCTGGGTAGACTATCCAGTAAATGATTGTTCCAGGAGTATAAAAGCCTGGCTGTCTTGTTCCAGCTGTGGGCAGCTCAGAAGAAGAAATTGATCTGCAGACCTTCCTATGGGGTTGGCTGAGGTATTCTATCCAGACAGAATTGCAGTTTGACTCCTTCCTTTGCCCAGTCCTACTTGCTTCCTGTCCCCAGTTGAGGATTCCAAGAGCACTCCTAAATTTTACCCCTTTGATCTCCTGCTGATCTCCATCTCAGGGTCTAGTCTTGCAGATTACATTCTCAGAAAACAGTGAGAGAAAGATAAAATGAAAACTGGGTTGTCTCACTTTTGCTTTAGTTATTATCTTCTCTTACAGAAACTCAACCCTTTTATCCTATGGAGTAGGACATGGGGATAATAGGGAGGTATATGAAAAGCTGAATCTGAAATTTGGGATGCGGGGTGCCCTGGAGGACTAGACTAAAGCCTGCAAGACCCAAAAAGGGCAGCAGGTGCTCTCTCTCTGTGTTTGGTATCGTGGTGGTAACATCCATTTTTTTGCTCCCTCCCCATTTGACAGTTTTTAAAAACTTCTCCCCATTTTACATTTAACTTAGCTATTTGTAAAGTATCTGGATTAAAAACATTTTTTTTAAAAGAAATCTTATATGCCAAGGGTTAGAGAGATGCCTGTGTAAAGAAAGTCTGAATGGTAGAGGAAAATAGGTCAATCATTCTCCCAGAGATTGATTGCACTAGCAGGCTGTGAGCTTGGAGGGTAAGGGAGGTATAGTAGTGTTTGAAAGCACGCCCACAGAGTTGGGGCCATGAGTCTAGATGGGGTTAAGTGAATTCTCTACTTCCCTAACGGCACTACTGTGGGTGGTAAAGAAGAGAACTGATCTTTTGTACTTTTGTATGGATGAATGGTTG
The DNA here is from genome assembly GCF_004126475.2 of Phyllostomus discolor. Lineage (NCBI taxonomy): Eukaryota > Metazoa > Chordata > Mammalia > Chiroptera > Phyllostomidae > Phyllostomus > Phyllostomus discolor. Next base: position 158,717,994 of record NC_040903.2, read on the forward strand.
CATTGGCTCAGACCTCTTTAAAAGTTCCCAGTAGGCATGTACAAAACAGAAGAAAAGGAACATATCAAACTGAGCCTGATTTGTACATTCACCCCACACTAGCCTTCTGAGGCTCTTGAGGAAGATGCGCTCAAAGATGAAACTCTCCTGACCCCTAAAAAAACCTCACTTATGTGATCAGAGAGGAAAATAAAGAAAAGTCTGTATTAGCATTAGCAGGTAAAGAAGAATACATGACATCGAGTGTATTTCTTGAAGTTGTAGATAGTATGTAACCAGAGGGATGGAATGGAAGTCAAGGTTGGTCACTGCCTTGTTATTGTGGACTAAAAGCAATGACTACTTAGGGAAAGGGGAGGTCAGTCTTAAGTCAAAACCAGCAATACTTTTTCCTGATATGGATGATTACTGGGAAGAAGGTGAACTGGACACCACCTTAGAGTTCAACTAAATTGTTAGGGCACAGCAACTACAGTGAAAGCCACACAGCCAAAGCCCATCTGTACCCTCACTTCCCACAGGCCGAAGTGCTAATCCAAACATCAACAGAAGAATGTTAACAGATCTAAAATCTGGAAAATGTAAGGGCTTAGATCTATTTAATCCCAGAAAACAAAAGCTACCTATTTCTTATGCAAAATTAGACAATATTTTCCAAAGTCTTAGTCTTTTGCCTCATTTTACTCTTTAAATTCTTTCTATGAGAGCTGTTGTTAACAAATAGTTTATCATTTCTCATTGATTCAGGATTGAGCAGGCAAACTATAAAATTCAGATTCAATGAAGGTAAGGGTTTGGGGAAATAGAAATTTCCCTAATAGATAAACACAGTCAGTTTGGCTCTTTATATCTAAGTGGTGAATTAGAACTTTAAAAAAAATATTGTATTTTCCCATTGCCATTTAATCCCCTTATACCTCCCTCACCCCACCCCCTGCAATTACCACACTGTTGTCTATGTCCATGAGTCCCTTCTCTTTTTGCTCAATCCCTCCACCCCCTAACCTCTTCCCACCAGGGCTATCATCCAGTTCCATCTATGAGTCTGCCTCTATTTTCCTTGTTAGTTCAGTTTGTTCTTTAGGCTCCACATATCAGTGAAATCATATGGCATTTGTCTTTCCCTGACTGTCTTATTTCACTTAGTATAATGTTCTCCAGGTCCATCCATGCTGTCATAAGGGGTAAAATTTTCTTACTTTTTATGGCTCAGTAGAATTCCATTGTGTAAATGTCCCATAGTTGTTTTACCCACTCATTTACTGATGGACATGGGCTGCTTCCATATCTTGGCTATTGTAAATAATGCTGCAATGAACATAGGGGTGCTTATGTTCTTTCAAATTAGTGTTTGGGCTTTCTTCAGGTATATTAACAGAAGTGGGATTGCTGGATCAAAAGGCAGATCCATTTTTAATTTTTTGAGGTATCTCCATAGTGCTTTCAACTGTGGCTGCACCAGTCTGCATTCCCACCAACAGTGCAAAAGGGTCCCCATTTCTCCACATGCTTGCCAGCACTTGTTTGTTGATTTATTGATAATAGCCATTCTGACAGGTGTGAGAATGTAAGGTGTAAGGTGACATCTCATTGTGGTTTTAATTTGCATTTCTTTGATGATTAGTGCCATTGAGCATATTTTCATATGTCTATTGACCATCTGTCCTCTTTGGAGAAGTGTGTATTCAGGTCCTTTGGCAATTTTTTAACTCAATTTTTTTTTTGCATTGAGTTTTGTAAGTTCTTTATAAATTTTGAATATGAACTTCTCAGATATATCAGCAAATATGTCCTCCCATTTTGTGGATTATCTTTTTATTTTGTTGATGTTTTCCTTTGCTGTACAAAAACCTTTTAGTTTGATATAGTCCTATTTATTTGTTTCCCTTACTTTGGGATATATATCCAAGAAAATGTTGTTAATGAGCAATGTCTGAAATTTTGCTGCCAATGTTTACTTCTAGGATATATGGCTTCAGGTCTAGCATTTAAGTCTTTGATCCATTTTGAATTTATTCTTTTGTGTGGTGTAAGAAAGTGATCTAGTTTTATTTTTCTGCATGCATCTGTCCAATTTCCCAGTGCCATTTATTGAATAAATTATCCTTAGCTCATTGTATGTGCTTGCTTCCGCTGTCAAATATTAATTGGCTATAAAAGTATAGGTTTGTTTCTGGGATCTCTATTCTGTTCCATTGATCTATGTGTCTGCTAGTACTATGCTATTTTCACTACCATGGGTTTATAGCGTAGTTTCATATTAGGTAGAATGATTCCTCCAATTTTGTTCTTTCTCAGGATTGCTGTTGCTATGTAGGGCCTTTTGAGAGTCCATATAAATTTTTAAAATACTTGTTCTAGTTCTGTGAAATACATCATTGGAATCTTGATAGGAATTGTGTTGAATCTATAGATTACTTTGGGTAGTATGGACATTTTAATGATGTTAATTGCTATCCATGAACATTGTATACACTTCCACTTATTTGTATCTTCTTCAATTTCTCTTTTTAGTGTCTTTTAACTTTCTCAGTACGGTCTTTTACATTGTTGGTTAGGTGTATTCCTAAGTATTTTATTCTTTTTGAAGCAATTGTGAAGGGGATTGTTTTCTTAATTTCCCTTTCTATTAGTTCATTACTGGCATCTAAAAATGCAACTGATTTCTTGATATTAATTTTGTATCCTGCTACTTTGCTGAATTCGTTGATCAGTTCTAGTAGTTTCTTGGTGGAATCATTGGGGTTCTATGTTCAGTATCATGTCATCTGCAAATAAAGACAGTTTTACTACCTCCTTTCCAATTTGAATGCCTTTTATTTCTTCTTCTTGTCTGATTGATGTGGCTAGGACTTCCAGTACTATGTTGAATAAGAGAGGTGAAAGCAGACATCCCTGTCTTGTTCCCAATTGTAAGGGGAACAGTTGTAGTTTTTGCCTATTAAGTATGATGTTGGCAGTGGACTTCTCATATATAGCCTTTATTATGTTTAGGTATGTTCCCTCTATTCCCACTTTGCTGAGAGTCTTTATCATAATTGGGTGCTGGATTTTCTCAAATGCTTTTTCTGCATCTATTGATATGATCATATGGCTTTATCCTTCATTTTGTTTATGTGGTGAATCACATTTTCGACTTGCAAATGTTGTACCAACCATGAATTCCCAGAATAAATCCCTCTTGATCATGGTGTATGATCTTTTTGATGCATTGCTATATTTGATTTGCTAATATTTTGTTGAGGATTTTAGCATCTATGTTCATCAGGGATATTGGCCTATAGTTTTCTTTTTTTGTACTGTCTTTGTCTGGTTTTGGAAATAGGATAATGCTGGCCTTGTAAAATGAGTTTGGGAGGCTTCCCTCCACTTAAATTTTTTGAAGTAGCTTGAGAAGGAGAGATTTTGGTTCTTCCTGGAATGTTTGGTAAAACTTTCCTGTGAAGCCATTGAGCCCACACTTTTGTTTGTTGGTTCAATATTTTTTTTTTTTGCTGCTTCAATTTCACTGGGTGTAATCTGCCTATTCAGATTCTCTTCCTGATTTATTTTCAGAAGATTGTATGTTTCTATGAATTTATCCATTTCATCCAGGTTGTCCACTTTGTTGGCATATAGTGTTCATATTATTTTCTTACAACCTTGTATTTGTTTGCTTTCAGTTTGGTTATTCTTTGTATTTGTTTGGTTATTCTCTTTCATTTCTGATATCATTAATTTGAGTCCTCCCTTTCTCTTGATGAATCAGGTTAACAGTTTGTCTTATTTTTCTTTTCAAATAACCATCTCTCAGATTCATTGATCTTTTGCACCATTTTTTTTACAACTGTAATTTAGTTCTGCTCCCATCTTTATTATTTTCTTCCTTCTACTCACGTTGGGCATTTTTTTGTTGTTCTTTTTCAAGTCCCTTTAAATGTGAAGTTAATGGTTTATTTGAGCTCCCCCCCCACACACTTTTCTCATTTGGTTAGGCCTGTAATACTATGAATTTCCCATTTCCTTCTTAGATTTGCTTTTCCTGTGTCTCAAGATTTTGGATTGTTGTGTCCTCATTTTAATTTATTTCAAGGTATCTTTTGATTTCTTCCTTGATCTCACTGTTGACTCATTCATTGTTTAATAACATGTTATTTAGCTTCCATGTCTTGATGTGTTTTTAGTGTTCTTCTTGTGATTGATTTCTAGTTTCATAGCTTTGTGGTCAGAGAACAAGCTTGATATGATTTTAATCCCCTTAAATTTATTAAGACTTGTTTTGTGTCCTAACATGTGGTCTATCCTAGAAAATGTTCCATGTACAGTTCACAAGTATTCTGCTGCTTTAGGGTAAAATGCTGTGAAGATATCAATTAAATCCATTTGATTTAGTGTGTTGCTTAAAGCTGCTATTTCCTTGTTGATTTTCTGTCTGGAAGATCTATCCATTAAAGTCAATAGAGTGTTAAAATCCCTGACTATGACTGTTTTGTTTTCTCTCCTTTAATGTACGTCAAGGTTTGCTTCACATATTTTCGATACTCCTATATCTCTTATTTTTGATGTGTAAATATTTACTAGGGTTATATCCTCTTGTTGGATTGTTTCCTTTATGATTATGTAGTGTCCTTCTTTGTCTGTTACTGTAACCTTTGTCTTGAAGCCTATTTTGTCAGAATAAATATTGCTACCCCAGCTTTTTCCCCCCTTTTCATTGGGATGAAATATTTTTTTTTTTATATCCCTTTACTTTTGGTCTCTGTGTATCCTTCATTCTGGGGTGGATCTATTGGAAGCAGCATATATATGGGTCTTGCTATCTTATCTAATCAGCTACCCTATGTTTTGGTTGGAGCATTTAATCCATTTATATTTAAGGCGATTATTCATAGATGTGTATTTAATGCCATTTTATTGTTACACTGTTTTCTTCTGGTTTTTTTTTTTTTTTTTTCCTCTTTTTCTTCTTCTTAAAGCAAGCCCTTTAACATTTGTTGCAGTACTAGTTTGGTGTTAACAAACTCCTTAGCTTTTTCTTGTCTGGGAAGCTCCTTGTTTCTTTACTTTAAATGATAGACTTGCTGGGTAAAGTAGCCTTGGTCCTTGCTTTTCATCACCTTGAATATTTCACTCCACTCCCTTCTGGCCTGAAATGTTTCTGATGAGTAATCAGATGATAGTTTAATTGGTGCTCCCTTGTATGTAACTACCTGCTTTTCTCTAGTGGCTTTTAGGATTTTCTCCTTGTCCTTAAACTTTGCCATTTTAGGTATGATGTGTTTCAGTGTAGGCCTCTTTGGATCCATTTTGTTTGGGACTCTGCACTTCCTGGACTTGTGTATCTTTTTCCTTCACCAGATTAGGGAAGTTTTTGGTCATTATTTCTTCAAGTAAGTTCTCAATTCCTTGCTTACTCTCTTCTCCTTTTGGTATTCCCATGATGAGGATGTCATTACTCTTCATGTTGTTCAAAATGGTTTTTAAGCTCTCCTCATTTTTTATAATTCTTTTTTGGTTTTGCTGCTCTGTTGGTAATTTTTTCTACCTTACCTTCCAAATCACTGATCTCATCCTCTGCCTCATCTAATCTACTATTTATTTTTTCCAGTGTATTATTTGTTTCAGATATTGCATTCTTTATCTCTGAGTGGTACTTTTTTATGGTTACTGTGTATTTTTATCATGCTGTCGAGTATCCTTAAAATCATTACTCTAAACTCTCTATCTGATAAATTGCTTGCCTCCATTTCATCTAGTTCTTCTGGAGAATTCTCCTGTTTTTTCACATGGGGTCTGTTTCTTTATCTTCCAATTTTGGCTGCTCCTTTGTATTTGTTCCTTTGTATTTGTTTCTATGTATTAGGTAGATCTACAGTTACTCTGGTGCAGACCTTTTTCAGATGCTGCTTTTGACTGGCCCCAGTCAAGGTGTTCAGAGCTTTCAGTTATCCACAGAATGTGACTTTCTCTGCTGGGCTTGCCTGTGTGCAGAAAGAACCAGGTTGCACACCAAGGCTGGATTTTGCCAGCACTAGTCCTGGGGGATGTTAAGCTAAACTCTCAGAGCTCCCAGAGATCCATCTTAGTTGTTAAACTTAATTAATGATATAGTCTCAAGCTGTCCTCGGTAGCTAAATTCCACAGTGGGGAGAGTAATTCCTGTGGGCAGGGCTATTTCTTCCCCTCTGGCTAAAGCCACTTGGAGGGAGTGCTTTGCCTGAGAAAAATAGCCTCTGCAGTATGGTAAATAACTTTGCACATGGATCCTGACAGCTGTTCCTTCAGTTCTCTCCCCAGAGCCACCAGCTCCCAACTTCCTTCATGCATTTCTAGTTCACTCTGCCCTTCCTCTGCTGGAGCCCAGGGCAAGTGTCTGCAAACAAAATTGTATGCATTGGTCCTTTAAGAGGCTCTCTGCATCTCTAGCCATCTTTCCCTGGCACAGAAACTCTGCTGCTTTTCATAGCTGAATATTATCTGGGTTCCTTTTCCAGCTCTGGTGCTGTATGCTAGAGAGGCCAGCTTGGGGTTTAGACCCCACATTTTTCAGTGACCTCTCTTGGCCACTGAAATATCCCTCTGGAACTTTAGATGCTGCCCATGGGAGCCCAAACAGCCTTCTCATGCCTCCTTTGTACTCCCTACCAGTCACATTATGGTGAAGTGGTTTCTCTCATATATCCTTGGCTATAAGGCTTCTTTTCTGCTCTACTAGCATTCAATTTGTTATTCAGGGTGATTTCTCTACAATTTAGTTGTAATTCCAATTTGGTCCTGGGAGGAGGTTAGTGTAGCTTCTGCCATCTTGGGTCCTCTCTACAAATTAGAATTGATTATGAAACCCATAGAGCTAAGATATTTAGGTTACTAATGGTAGACTATAGTGGGGAAAAACAATCTATCTTTATAGCCCATTTATTCCCTAAATTATTAAATATTGAATATTTTTTAAACTCTACTAACTTGACAACAAAGCACCTACACTCACTCATTTGGGAAGTCTCAACTTAACAAAGGCCTTCCAGGGGAGGTGAACTGTGACTCTCTGGATTGAATCTTCCATGTGGAATCTTCCATTCCACAGCATGCTGAATACCCTTTAATACCACTCATATATCTCATTTTTATAATTAGTAATTTTTTCTTTATTTTTCCTGGTTGGCACTAAAAAACATTAAGTTGGGGACTATGTAATGTCTCTAGTCTAGAACATAGATGGCATACACTTTGTGCAACTTTAAACATTTTCTATGATTCTCTTCATCCCTGATTAGGCTTTTGAGAAAATAGGAACTTTATGGAACAGTAAGAGAAGAAAGATGTTATAAAAACAGCTACCTTTATGAGAGAAGGCTTCAGTGAAGCTGTAAATTTTAAGTCATTAGAAGCAATGAGGAGTAGAGTGGACACTGAAGGCCTTTCTTGAGATGTTCTCTCAAACTGCAGATGAAGGGAACCCATCTTAAGTAGGAGACTAACATGGCTCAAATTTAAGACAATGAGCTGCTGCAGAGGCACAATTTTAGGTTCCAAACTAATGAGAAGGAATTCCATCCTTTATAATTACTCTTCTCTTGAATGACCTTAAATAAAAAGCTATGGTCCACAGCAAAACTTAACTGAAATCTTCTGCCCTCAAACTGCTCATCTCTCTGACATCTCTCATCTACATAGTGTATACACTTGACCCTATTCAGGGTCAAGGACCTTCTCTCTCCCCCTGTTCTTTGGTCTTTAATTCTTTCCTCTTGGGAATAAGGCTCAGTTCATTCTTCTAGAGAAATAATGAACCTTTCTATAAACTTACCCCTTCTTCTCCCTTTAGGCAAAAGCCCTTGTACGGTACTTTCTGTTGGGTTGGCAAAAGAAGAAAGGAAATCTTTCTTCCTGGCTGTTAATTTTTATATTGTTGTAGATTGAAGTATGTCTCTTTGTGTATTACTTCTGTTCCCTTGTTATAGTATCTTCCTGAACATCTGTTCTTTCTGCCATATCTATATTTCATCCAGATAATATCTGCTCTCTGATCATTTATCTGTCATGTATCTAAGAAGTGGGTAGTTAAGAATCAGGCAAGGATATTCTGTCATCTATAAATCCTTTCAATATTCTTTCCCCCATGGTGCTCTCTTCTGGATTTCGGTGGCTCTGGCACATGGCTTGCAGCAGCTTGTCTATCCAGTTACAGCAGAGAATGATCAGGCTCTTGAGATGAACTTGATGGATGCCTAAGCAGGCAACTTAGCTAAGCTGAAAAGAAAATCCATGTGTCTAAACTTACATCCCCAATGAAGAACCCCAATCAATGCATCTGAGCAGAGGTAGGGTTTCTTTGTCCCATGGCATTGGGAAAGGGACATATCATGGGGTAAGTTTACCATGCTTCAGAAACTGCCACCAGAAATATCTCTGGACTCCTGCAGAATCAGAATATGATAGACTCTAGAAATCTTCATTCCTAGGCCTTGTAGTTTGCAAACACACTTTGTGGGCAGCACTGGTGGGATCTATTGTTATACGCAGTGGGTCTCTCTAGGTGGCCACAGAGCTTATTACTTTACAGATGGGTCACTCATGTTAAATAATCTTTGGAATAGTAGATGGACACAATATAGAGGGTAAAACTGGACTGTTGGCCTTATGCTATTAGTCTTGAATGACTAAGACTACCATCTGGGCCAGCATTGGAATTGAAACATGATTCATCTGCCCTATGAAAGATTCTCCCATTCAATTAGATTAGAAAAGTCAGAAGTCCATGAATTTGTTGTTATTGTTGTTACAAGGTAAGGACTGGTCTGAGATTTTCCTCTATTCCCTCTCATCCTGCGTGCAGAGTTAGTGTCAAGGGGTCCAAGTTTTTTAAGAAGTTGAATTTTCACTGAACTTACTACCTCATTGGAACCACTGAATATTAAGCCATACTCTTCATATAGTTCAGCATCTTATTGGAGACTGGCTTCTACAATGTTATAACACAGTGAATTAACTTCTCAAACATGGCTAAGAAGGCAGTTTTTACTCCAGCAGTGGGCAGCCTAGCATAGCAATAATCTTATAGGCCTTGAAGTGAAGGTAGGCCTTGGTATCGATCTTGGTCTCTGCAACGTTCCCCAAAATATCTCCAAGTTAATTGGTAGAAGCAAGTTTTGGTTTCCTCACTTAAAAATAGAGATACCAAAATTGGAAGATGATGGATATATAAAACACCTAGGAGTTACCATTTGTTAGGAAGAGTGCTAAGCCAGTGATTCTTCTCAGCCCTTGTCTTATGAATATCAAGTTCAAATTATTATTCAGTGAGCACAGAAAGTAACTCACATTGACTAAATAGTTCACTGGTCAATGCTCAGTTACCTAAAACTGGTGTAAACAAGTTTCTAGTATGTCTTTCTCAATGAGATACTTCCTCAAGATCCTGTACAACAGTATTGATTTACAGGATTGCTTTGACTAACATCAATTTTCATTACTTTGAATGCCACTCCAGGTACTAAGTATACCATTTCATTACATACCTTCCCTGGTTAAAGGGGGTACATTAGAAAATGGCCAAGGCTAGAATATTCACTTCAATAGATTTGAAACCTTCCTCCCCATAGAGGAATTTTCATCTGCTATCTCTACACATACCTTGTCATTCTGTTATATTGCTTTCTAACTTGCTAAAGAAAATCCAGTGTGGCTACACTGAGGTCTGGACCTTCTGTCCTTAACACAGTGAGCCAGTTGTGTGCTGGGAACAGTCTAAGCACCAGTGCTTGATTATCTCTCCAGGGGCCTGGCAGTAGAAATAACCCCAGACTGCCTGTGTTAGGGGAACCAGCTGGGCCTTGTTCCCTTGTTTCCTCAGCTTGTATGCATGTTCTCACTAGGAGGCTGAGGAGTGATTTGTGAAGAACTACAGGAGGCTTTTTGACATAGTCTAGTATGGCGTGACGGAGTGAAAGGGGCAGCGTCATTTTCTTTGTTTGATTACTGGTTTCATCTAGTTTTTGGGTCTCATAAGAATGGCACCTGGGCATGGTCATCACCCTCAAACTTGGTCAGTGTGGCATTACTGGAGCTCAGAAAAGTCTTTTCCTGGTATATTACAGGATTTCTGTTATGTTAAAAAGAAATCTCACAGCTTTATTGAGATATAGTTGACATACTGCCTACATATTTGATGTAGACAGTGAGTTTTACCATATGTACACACTGTTAAACTATTACCACAATGTAAATAATGAACATATGCATTATTGCCAAAATTTTCCTTGTGCTTCTTTGTAGCTCCTCATTCCTCCTGCTTTACTCTGTTACTATATATTAGTTTTCATTTTCTAGAATGAAATTATACATTATGCACTCTTCTTTTAAAATGGGTTCTATCAGTCAGCATAATTATATTGAGATTCATCCATATTATTGGGTCATTGTTTATTCTTTTGTATTGCTAAGTAGTATTCACTGTATGGATATACCAAAATTTCTTTATCCATGTATCTGTTGATGGGTATTTGGGTTGTTTCCAGGTTTGGGCTACTACAAATAAAGCTAATATGAATGTTTGTATACAAGGTTTTGTCTGGACATATGCTTTCATTTATCTTGGATAATATCTGGGTATGGAATGACTAGATTGTATAGTAAGTATATGTTTAGCTTAAAAAAAAAACTGCAAATGGTTTCCCAGTGTGATTGTACAATTTGCCCTTCCATGGGTGTGTATGATAGTGAAAGTTGCTCCATACCCTCACCAACACTTGTTGTGGGCCTGGAGTAGAGGGCAAAAGTCAGCTGTACCAGCACCCCTCCTGCTTGAGCTCATTTTCAAATGTATCATTTCTGTCTTATAAGGTTAGATAAGCTGAGCAATAATAATCCATGTGACTTAACGGGCCAGGTATAATCTGCTTATACCAGAAGAGACAAATGGTCAGTTGGTGGTCCAAGTCAATGTTCCATCTCTACCAAGCCCTGGTAACACCACTGGGAACTATTTCTCAGAGGCATATCATTCTCTGTTGCAGATGACATGGCCTTGCTTCAGAACCCCAGGGCCTTTTCATAAACTCTACAACAAAGCATTCTGACCATTGACACAATAATTCTGCTGAATCATCAGACTGAAGAGGTAAAGCTGCTTGCATTATAGTTTGGACCTGTCAACAAGCACCTTTCTGCTCTAGACCCCACTTCAAATTGGTAGTCTTTTAAGTTACCTCACTTATAGGTCAGACCAGTATCTCAGGTGAGGGGTTTGCTATCCCCAGAACCCAAAGAGGTGGAACAAGCTTTGGACTTCCTTCTTGGTGGCAAGGCCTGCAAGATGCAGCAATTTGTAGTTTATGTTGGGGATGTCCAGGCACATTCCTGGTCACTAGACCTCTAAAAATCTGATTAAAATGATAGGTTTCTGAATCTTGGAATGGTTCCTTTCTTCCCTTCAAGAGAATGTAGTTCTCATCAAAGCCTTCAGTATACTAGCAAACTCTTCCACATCCTGCCTTATCAGCATGTTTTCATGGCTGTCAGGGATCAATGTGCTGTTCTGTACATATTCACGTGGTCCAGATCTCTTAGGACTAGATTATGACAGCAAGGAAGAGTTATCATAGTTTATAAATGCATTTTCTTGTCCAATCCATTTGAATAAAGTTTTTCCCAGGGCTGTTTTTAATATTCTTTCCTGGTTTGGATGGAAAAAAATACATTCGCCTAATCAATGGCTGTATCTAATTTACTCATTAATCTGCTCTCTTAAAGATACTACCTCTAGCACAACAGCTGCAGTTATGGTTTCTACTTGACTGAGTTTGCAGTAATATAGTCATTTTCAGGATTCATCCTTACTGTAATATAATGAGGCACCCCATAATCTACCACAGAAACTCAGGCATTTTAACTTTGCTCAGCATGGGTTGTCATTTTCTCTAGGCTTCTAAATGCCTCCCGAGCAGTGAGTTTTCCCTGTCTTCTGTGAGGGGAAGAAGGGTGTTAAATCTTCTGTACCAAAGTCAATAAATTATTGCTTATCTGGTCTTATATTCCAGTCCTCTTCATCAAGAATCTCAAAATCTAGTCTTACAGATACTTCCCTGGCTGGCACATGCTGACTATTTACATTGTTCTTATAGTTACACTCTGTCTCTTCCACACATCCAGACGTCCCTAGCTGTGTTTCAATGGGATCACTCTCACTATGCACCTGGGGAAGTTTCTGATGGGAGCTGCTGCCACCTTGTATGGGAGAAGACTATCTAGTGTCTTCCCACAGAGTGGAGGTGGAGGTGGAAGTGGGTGGGGACTAGCTCTGGAAGCTCTGAGGGTTTAAGGAAGTCCAAGGAACCATAATATACAGGGAACATCCACCCAGATATGCCTGTCCCATGTGAGATTTCTAAGTTTTTCCTAACCAGGGCTCTAACCTTAACATAACAGATCTCCCTTGGCTGAGAGTTCAATCATCTTTGAAGCTCAGCAACTCTCATTGTCAGATCCTCAGTCTGTTTTTGGGTGGGTCCACTCTTCCATGGCAGGAGGTATGAGCCTCTTGAAAATTGTAAGAGAAAAAGCAAGTAACAAAGAAACAAGTAAAAAAGGTAGCAATACTGTATATATGCAATATCACTTTCCCCTGGCTTCCACACTGCCAGCAGATTATCTTCGTTCCATATAGGACCCTTGGCTTGTTGTCCTCTTATCTCAGAAAAAAGGAAGATATAATGTCAGAATCTGGGTACATTTACTGATCTCACACATTTACCACATCTGAGGAACATATTGGAGAAAATCTTCAAAGCACTGAGCAAAAAGGGAGACCAACATGGAGGGAGATGGAGGAAGGAAACAATGATGAATAATAAACCTTGAAATAGAAACAAATCTGAATGGACATCAGGCTATCTGGTAATGCACAGCATAGATGCCAAATGAGGACAAACTCTTAGGATAATTCCTATAAGCTAACATTAAAATTACTAAACTAGACTATATTACTGCAAACTCAGCAAAATCGAGACATTGTCACACAGGGTTGGAGGAAGATGCCTACAATGAAAAGGTAAAGTAAAAGTATTTAAAATTCTCAGGGGGAAAGGCAATCAAAAACAAAGGTGGGTGAAAGAATTGAAAGTATTCTGCGGGTCTTGTCTTATTGTGACTGGGGTAACAACCATTTCTACGAGGTTACTCTTATTTTCATAGTAGTTTGATTATGAGGCTAAAGACAGGAATGGTGAGCTTTAATGGACTGGGTAAGTATGTAATGAATAGCAAATTGATCAAATCGAAGAATAGTGAAACAAGAATATAAAGATAAAAGAAAGTGAGTTAAATATTATTTATTATACTAAGTTTACAGGACTTTAAAAAATATTTTTCAATTACAGTTGATATGAAGTATTATATTTATTTCATACATACAACTGTGATTGATATTTATATAACATGCAAAGTGGTAAGTCTAGAACCCTGATAAATCTAGAACCCAACTGATGCCACACATAGTTATTATGATATTATTGACTATATCCCCTATGCTGTGCCCTACATCCCCAGGACTTTTTATAACTGTGAATTTGTACTTCTCTCTTCATCTTTTTCACCCATTCCCCAACCCTCTCTCACCTGGCAGCCATCAATTTATTCTCCATATCTTTTAGTTTGTTTCTGGGGTTTTTTTGTTTGCTTATTTTTTTTTAGATTCCTCACATAAGTGAAATCATGTGATTTTTTTTTCCTGTTTGACTTATTTCACTGAACATAATAAACTGTAGGCCCATCTGTGTAGTTGCAAATGGCAAGATTTCATTCTTTTTTATGGCTCACTAATATTCCATTGTATGTACCACCTTTTCTTTATCCATTGTATGTACTACCTCTTCTTTATCCTTTTGTATATTGATGAACACTTGGATTGCTTCAATATTTTGGCTATTGTAAATAATGCTGCAATGAACATAGGGGTGCATTTACTTTTTTTGAATTGGTGTTTTGGGTTTCCTCAGCTGTATACCCTTAAGTGGAATTGTTGGGTCATTTGGTAGTTCTATTTTTAATTTTCTGAGGCAACTAAATACTGGTTTCCATAGTCACTGCACCAAGTTACAGTCCCACTAGCAGTGCACTAGGGCTCCCTTCACATCATCACCAACACTAATGTTGATTTTTTTGATGATAGCCATCAGGCATGTGTGAGGTGGTATCCCATTGTGGTTTCAACTGCATTTTAATGAGAATCAGTGATGTTGAGCATCTTTTCATATGTCTGTTGGCCATCTATATGTCCTCTTAGAAGAAATGTCTATTTAGGTCCTCTGCCCATTTTTAAAATTTACTGGACTTTTTAAAAGATAGACTGTCAGGGTGACTTGAGAAATAAAAAGTTATATACTTCCTACAAGAAATTCTTAAACCAAAGTGGTACAAATTAAAAATAAAAGTGTGGGAAAAGAGATTCCTAGCACACAAATAAAAATAAGTCAGTGTTGGCAATATTAATTACAAAAATGCCTAGGATAAAATGATATAGCATGACTCATGATATCATAAACCCATAGTATAAAATATGTACATTTAAAGGAAACATTTATTAGAAATGGAAGATCTTGATACAAATCTATTTATAACACATATAATTTATGTGCTACAATTTCAAACTCAGTTTGGTTATATTTTTATTGTATCTCATAAGTAAACATATATTGTAGAATACAGTATGGACATAATTAACTTGCTTTTTGTAATTATTCCAAGGGTATGACACAATGATATGTATTACCTGAAGACTTTCTCATAATTAAATCTATCATTTTCTTGGTCACACACAAAGTTAGGAGCTAACCTAATAAGATTTTTCTTTGTCACCTTTTTAATTATCAGCTGTCAGGCGATAAATAATCTGCCCATTCATTCTTAGGAGGGAGCTCTCAACCTTTAAATCTTTGCCTTAATTATATAGTTGGAATAATCTGAGAGCAGTGACTGCAAGAGAGAAGTGGGGTTCTCACCTTTGGCCTCACCTTTGATCTACTATGGCCTCACCTTTGATCTACTATGCCAGTTTAGGACCCTCAAATCTTCATAGTTTCTAGGGAGCTTATAGCAACTTTCAGAAGTAGGAAGTTAAAGAGGGTTATTTAGATCATGTGGGGAAAAGATGAATACAAGTCATTAATCATGGCATTTTTAGGGCAAGCACCGCATTTCAATATCTAATTAATAAATTCTAACATGACTTGAAATTGGGAGATTATTGTATATTTAAATAATGTACAAACTAGGAGATAACAGGAGGAAACTCAGAGGTCCAGAGCTAGACAGGTTACCTGGTTGCTTAGTGGAAGAAATAAAACCAAAATAGGACTTTATAATTAAGAAGTATTAGGTATTTTTACAAGAATCAGAGATGCCAGCTGACACCAACACCTGTGTAAATGAAAGGCGATAACAATATAGAATAACTGGTTCATGCAGCATTCAGTTCAGCATCAACTTAACACCTGTAAGTCAGGAGAAAAGAATTCAGAATATTAAAAATAAGAGGCAGAAAATGACTGATGTGAGTACTTCAGAAAAGGACAGGTTTTGAGTTAGGTCTCTATTACCAATATCTTAGAAAATACTTTGGGTTCAAACCCAACTCTTTTTCTGTTTTTAGGATCTGGAGGTCTTCATTTATGGCATGACTTAAAGGCTGATCAAACAAATATGAATTATGCTTTGTTGTTAGTTGTAATGTGGTCCTCTTTCATAGTGCCATATTCTACCACACACAATCCTAGAGAAAATGGGTAATCCCTAAGTTGCTGAAGTACTATGTCAATATTTGTTTGGACATTGATCTACCCTCCTTGGCAGAAGGGAAGACATACTTACTTTATATCTCCTCTAGGCATTGTGGTTACATTGTAAGTTTTTTTTTTATTGTTGAGAAATTACAGGTGTCCCCATTACTCTCCCCCTGACATACCCACTCCCACCTCTCACATTCAATCCTCCCCTGCTGTGTTGTCTTTGTCCATGGGCCTTTTATACCTGTTCCTTGATGACTCTTCCCCTTCTTTGCGCTGTTATCCTTCTCCCCCCTCCCCTCTGGTTACTATCAGTTTATCCTTTATTTCCATGTCTCTGGTTATATTTTGCTTGCTTGTTTTCCACTGCTGGGATTATACCCTAAGAATCCTGTGCAATCCAAAAGAACCTATGCACCCCAATGTTCAAAGCAGAACAATTTATAATAGCCAAGTGCTGGAAGCAACCTAACTGTCCATCAGTAAATGAGTGGATCAAAAAACTATGGTACATTTATGCAGTGGAATATGATGCATGAGAAAGAAAGAAGGAATTCCTACCCTTCATGACAGCATGGATGGAATTGGAGAGCATTATGCTAAGTGAAATAAGGCAGGCAGTGAAAACAAATACCTTATGATATGACCCATAAGTGGAACTTAATCAACAAAACAAACAAGTGAGCAAAATATAACCACAAACATGGAAATAAAGAATAAACTCTTATTTCTTAATTGTAGGAAAGTAAAGAAAGGTCAAGTTTATAACTAGTGAGGCCACTATGCTGCAGTCTGTGAGCAGAGGAGTAAAGGGATTAACTGTGAAGATTCAGGATGGCTATGGGCTTGTACTATGTTTTGAGAATGAAGAATTAATCCTGAGATCCATGTGAGCTGGAAGGAGCAGCTCACATGGTGTTGGGAGGTAGGCCTGGTCCTCTGTGCTTGGTCAATCTTCCCCATTTATAGTTTTTGGCCTCCAGCCCTATTTACATATCCTGGTATACTAGAATACTTGCCTATCAGGACTTAACTCTGTCCAATTAAGATAGAATATTTCATATAAAGAGTGCTAGTTGCAGATATGTGTACAATGGGATGCATTCAAAGTAAATCTCTGAAAATTCAACTACAAATAAGTGCACATCCAAGGCTTTGGATTTATACCACGAGAACTTAGATGAGCTTGCCATGCTCCAGCAGACAGTGGTATGTAGTACAAAGAAAAGGGCAATCATTTTTGGCATGACCCCATCTTCACCTCCAAAGGCGTGCTTCATATAGTTGCCAATAAATCATACTAAGATGAATTTGCTCTGCTCACTAAGGGCTGTGTGCCTGCAAAGAACTATATAGGGATATTCTTGGGATGTGTATCATTGTAAACCCCTTAAAGGCACATCACCCTGGCCATGAAGGAACAGTGACTTATCAGTGGTCATTGCATTCTATAGACATGCAGGAGCCCTGGGGGCAGATCTATAATTTCTACAGCATTTTTGTCTACCTGTATATTTTCATAGGCATAAAGAAGGCTATCACTTTGTATGTGAGACTCCTTGCTCTGACGGAGGGCCTTACTATAGGATCCCCATCTGAGTTAGCAGCTCTCCTCAAATCCTTTCTCATACTAAAAATGCTGTAGCATTGTCACAGTCCACAATAATATAGCATCTTATTTTTTGTGCTTCCCCCAGTCTTGACCCTCTAGTCATTTGATTCCCATCTGCCTTTCTTCATGCTTTATAGGTAACACTGATGGCTGCCAGTACCCTCTGTCGTTCTCTCAGACTTGGCCTGGGTAAAGGGAGAGTCTTGGTGGGATATGGAAATATTAAAACAGAAACTCTTTTACCATGTTGGGTGAGGGGGGACTACCTTGAAAGATCCAAAAGTGACTCTTTCATATAAATATATACTGAGGTGAGATTTTTTTTTTACTGAAGCTGATAAAAATTTTTCTTGTTATAGCTTACTAGGACAGGAAGAGCTATAAACCCAAGTGTGAATGAGAAACCACAAGAATCATCTTCTGGTACCTGGAGTATAGCACTGGTTGGGGATGTTGATACCTTGAAAGAAGAACATGGGCAATGGTCTTAAATTAGAGCTCATGTGAAAAATATGGGCGGTATCAGGGCACAGGTGGGAATGAGGAAGGGGAGGACAGGGCCAGTCTGGTAACATATTTGAGGAGCAGTGAGGTCCTGACAGTATGACAACAGGGATGGTAGCACAAAGTCACATTCTATGACACTCATTGCATGTGTAGGCTGACTATGGCTTTCCTGAAATTCTTACATGTATGTCTTGGTGGCTAAGATATTATTATAAAAACACTTTACTACACTATTTTCAGAATTGACTATCTCAGGATCAGATATATATTTTTTATGAGTGATAAAGGAACAACCACAAGATAAATGATAATAGCTTGAATTATGGGACACTCTTCAGATATTAGAAGATTGGGAAGAAAAAGAAGTACATGGTGACCTTGAGTTATCATCAGAATGTACATCTTTAGCACAAGAGAATTTGTAAGCACTGTAGTTAGGGAAAGAAGAAAGTAGGCAGAATGGCAGGGTTAATTGGAGAAACGTTCATCCAGTTTAAACAGAACCATGCTGGCTCAATAATACCTGAATTTGCTTTTCCTCCTCATCTGTCTGAATGCCCTCATAACCCTTCTCATGAGTAAGTCTCTTTCTTCCCTGACTCCAGATATTTTTAAAGCAGTTTCCAATTGAAGATTAACTAGTATGTAAACTATCCTATCTCTTGAACCAAAATCAGAAGACCCCTATCTTTCATAAACTTTTTATTTTTCACACACACAAATAAGGTAAAACCCTCACTTCAGACCAGGCTTAGATTATATGCTTGCCAGGCCATGCTCTCACATTATGTTCACATCCCAAGGTAAGTTTGAGCGATATTGGCTGGCGGACTACCTCTTGGTCAGAAAGCTCTCGGAGGCAGATCTGCATCTAGTGTGAATTCATAAGTCATTCTCAGTCACTCAATGAATATGCCTCATTTTAAAGTGACTTGATCCCCTTTTTCAGTGTCTTTGGTTATATTTTGCTTGTTTCTTTGTTTTGTTGACCAGGTTCCAGTTAAAGGTGAGATCATACGGTATTTGTCTTTCACCGCTTGGCTTATTTCACTTAGCATAATGCTTTCCCATTGCATCCATGCTGTTGCAAAGGGTAGAAGTTCTTTCATTCTTTCTGCTGCATAGAATTCCATTGTGCAAATGTACCATAATTTTTTGATCCATTCATTTACTGATGGGCACTTAGGTTGCTTCCAACACTTGGCTATTGTAAATTGTGCTGCTGTGAACACTGGGGTTCATAGGTTCTTTTGGATTGGTGTTTCAGGGTTCTTAGGATATAATCCTAGCAGTGGAATTGCTGGGTCAAAAGGCAGATCCATTTTTAGTTTTATGAGGAAATTCCATACTGTTTTCCATAGTGGTTGTACCAGTCTGCAGTCCCACCAACAGTGTACTATAGGAACAAGTATAAAGGACACATGGACAAAAACTAGGGGCGGGTGGAAATGGGAAGGAGGTGGGGAGGGCTGGGTGGGTAGGCTGGGATGGGAGTAAAAGATAGAAAATTATACTTGAACAATAATTAAAATAAAATTATTAAAAAATAAAATACAGATTACAAGGCAAAAAAAGAATACCTTAATTCAATTCTAAATGCGGAGTTTAAAAAAATTCTTTGTAATTGATAAGAACGAATTAAAGCAGCATCAAAATAAAATAAAAGTTAATGTAAATAAAGTTACAGTGAATAAACTCTATTGACACTCCCCCCGCAAAAAATAAAGTTACTTGATCCAATAAAATAGAGATGCCTGTAGAATCATTGGGAGGAATAGTAGAGATATTGATGTCAGTTCATAACAGTATGGTTGAACCTAAATGAGGTTACTAATTCTCCTAACCAAAGAATCCCCAGGTCCTGAAAATATTAAATGGGTATTAGAACAAAGTCATAGTCAGAATGCTAACATTTCATATATACAGATATGGTTCAGAAGAGTTTCTAGTGTTTTAAATCCCCCTCTTCTCCCAAATTACTGAGGAGCATTATTACTGTTGGAAACAAGGAAATTAAGAACTAAATGTGACCTTAGTAAACAGGAACCACATTGTAGCTAAAAGGAACTAACAAGGGAGACAGAGTGCAGGATGTAGTTGAGCAAACGTCCTGTGTCATGCAGATGTTCTCCCATGGGTATGCTAGATAAGCAATGCTTTGTTTAGTTTTAAAAATTTGAATTTTACCACTGAAGTTAAGCAAGACCCTACCCTGTTCCCTCCTGAGGTCTCTGTAAGCAAATAGCTAACTGCCACATCAGCTTCTGTGAAATGCTTGCTTGCTTGCCTGCACTAAAACCCCTATATAAGGACTTAGCTGTAAGCGCTCTGCACGACTCTCGTCTGCAGCCCTTGTGGGTACCGTGTCTCCGGACACTTTGAGAGTTCGCCCCTGCACAAGTTAAACTTGGCCAATAAAGCAACATCTTTGATACCCTGAAAGTCTCTGATATTTGTTCTCGAGTTTGCTGGATGCAACAATTACCCCAGTGAATAGGACCACTTCATCTCTAAGCAAATACCTTAGTTTGGATATCTTTGGAGTAATAGCTCCACACACACACACATACACACACACACACACACATCACATCTATATCCACACACATACTCAGAATGCATAAACAAATACATATGTGAACATTAAAATTTTACTAGGGCACAATCAGGAAAAACAAAATAAAAACATTCCTTAGGGAATTTAATGATAATGAAGGTTGATAAACACTGATTTAGATTACACTGACTTTAAAAAATAACAGTATTATTGTGTTATTTCACATAAAATTCACCATTCTAAAGTATATAGTCCAATGGTTTTTAATATTGTCACATAGTTGTGCAGCTGTCACAATGATCTAATGTTGGCACTGTTTTTAATACAAATAGAAACCCCAAACCCATCAGCAGTCATTTCTCATTCCTGCTCCCCACCACCCTCAGTCAGCTACTAAGCCCCAGGGGTGCCCAACCTGCAGCCTTCAGGCTGCATGCAGCACAGGATGGCTGTCAATGTGGCCCAACACAAAATCATAATTTTACTTAAAACATGATGAGATGTTTTTGTGATTACGTGTTGCAATGTATTTAATGTGTGGCCCAAAACAACACTTCTTCTGCCAGTGTGGCCCAGAGATGCCAAAAGGTTGGACACCTCTGATACTGTCTCTATAGATTTTCCTATTCTAGGCATTTCATGTAGTTGTGATTATGTATTAAGTAATCTTTATGACTAGACATGTCACTTAGCATAATGTTTTCCAGGTTCTTCCATAATATTGTGTGTATCAGCCCTTCACTCTTTTATTTTCCATGTTATAACCCATTGTATGGAATACAGTACATTTGTTTATCATTCCTCATTGGATGCACATTACTTTTCAGTTATTATGAATAATGCTGTGATGAACATTTATGTATAAGGTTTTGTGGACATCTATTTCATTTCTCTTGGATATATGGTAGGACTGGAATTGCTGGGTCATTTTGATCTTTTATCCTGCAAGTGTGCTGAATTTTTTTTTATAAATTCTAACCATTTTTTAGTAGATTTCTTAGGATTTTTAATATACAAGATAATGCTGTCTATGACTATAGTTTTAAATCTTTCTTTCTAAACTGTATGCATTTTCTTTCTTTTTCTTGCTTAATTTCCCTGGCTATAACCTCTATTACAATGTCGAATAGAAGAAGTAAGAGTAGACATCCTAGTTTTGTTCTTGATTTTTAGGAAGAAAGCACTCAATTTTTTGCCATTAAGTGCAATATTATATGTGAGTTTTTCATAGGCGACCTTTATTAAATTAAGGAAGTTCCCTTCTACTCCTAGTTTTTCAGCGTTTTTGCCCCTTATTCTATTGATGTCATGTATTACAATTCATTTTTTAGATGTTAAATGGATATTGCATTTATGAGATAAATACCATTTGGTCATGGTTTATAATCTTTTAAAATATATTTCTATATTTGGTTTGCCAGTATATGTTGAGGATTTTTTGTTTTTATTCACAAGGGGTGTTGGTTTGTAGTTTTTTTACCTCGTGATTTATTTTAATTGTCACCAGAGGATATGTTTTTTGTTGAGAGAGAGAGTGAGAGACAGAGAGAGAGAGAGAGACAGAGACCCGTCAGTTGCCACCTATACACACCCTGACTGGGAATCAAACCTGAAGCCTCTGTATGTGCCCCGACAGGAAATCTAATGAGCAAACTTTTTTGCACAGTATGATATGCCAACCAACTGAGCCATGTGACCAGGGCTTTACCTTGTGATTTTTGAAATTGGGTTTTAGTATCAGGGTAATTAGTAGACTTGTAGAATGAGTTGGGAGTATTTCCTATGGTTCTATTTTTTGGGGAGAAGAGTTTGTGAGAGACTGATATTAATTCTTTTAATGTTTAGTAAAATTTACCAGTGGAACTATCTGGTTCTAGACTTTTTTAATGGGAAGTTTTTTGATTACTAACCATTCTTAATTGTTACAGTTCTTAGAGTATCTATTTTCTACTACATTTAATTTTTCTAATTTGATGGCATACAGTTACTTATAACATTCTTTTATGATTCTTTATTCTGTAAGGTTGGTAGTTGGTAGTGATATTCCCTCATTTCTGATTCTAGTAAGTTGAGTCTTCTCTCTTTTACTTGAGTTAAGTCTAGGTAAAGGTTTGTCAATTTTGTTGTTTTTTTTTCAAAGTACTATATTTTAGTTTCATTGGCATCTCTACAATTTTTCTATTCTCTATTTCATTTATTTCCCCTCTATGGATACAAAAGAAACAAACAAACTGTGGTACATTTAGACAATGGAGTAGTACATAACAAAAAAGGGAATTACTACCTTTTGCGACAGCAAGGATGGAACTGGAGACTCTTATGCTAAGTGCAATAAACCAGTCAGTGAAAGACAAATACCAAATGATCTCACTTATAAGTGGAATCTAATGAACAAAATAAGCAAAATAGATCTAATAAAAATCTAATAAACTAATAAGCAAAATAGAACCAGAGGCATGGAAACATAGAACAGACTGACAATTGTAAGAAGGGAACAGGAAGTGAGACTGGCTGAAAGAAAATAAAGAGATTAGACAAAGAGCTTGAATGAATGACCCATGGTCATGGACAGTGGTGTGGGGATTATCTGAGGGTGTGGAGGAGCTGAGTGGAGGGGCAAAGGGGGAAAAATTGGGACAACTGTAATAGGAAAAACAATAAATATTTAAATCATTTATTTCCACTCTTTTTTTTTTTTTATTATTATTCCCCTGTTGCTCATTTTGGTTTATATTGCTCTTCTGTATGTTAAAATGAAAGATCTGGTTAACTTGGACCTTATTTTTTAGCATCGGTATTTTTATGGCTATTTAGATTACCTATATCTTTTCTCTTTAATTCTTTAAAATATTGAGGTATATTTGATATAACATTAGTTTCAGGTATACAGACTAATGATTTTATATTTGTATAAATTGTCAAATGACTACCACAATAAGTCTAGTTAACATCTATCATCACAAGTAGTTATATTTTTTTCTTGTGATGAGAACATTTAAGATTTATTCTGTTAGCAATTTTCAATATACAATACAGTATTAATATTATTAACAGTAACTATGTTATACATTACATCATCACAACTTATTTTATAATGAGAAGTTTGTACCTTTTGACCATTTTCCCTTATTTTACCTATCCCCCATCCCTTGCCTGGGGTAACCACTAATCTACTCTCTGTGTATGTGAGTTTGTGTTTTTATATTCCACACACAAGTGGGATCATACAGTATTTGTCTTTCTCTTTCTGACTTATTTCACTTATTATAATGCTTTCAAGGTTTAGCCATGTTTTTTTTTTTTTTGCAAATGGCAAGATTTCCTTATTTTATGGCTAAATAGTATTCAATTTTTGTGTAAATGCATGCCTTAAATTTTCACTTTAGTTATACCTTTTTAGATATGGAATTTCTGTTTTTTTTTTTTTAATTTTTCCTGAATTGATGTCCTCTACTTGGTGTGAGACACCATTGTCATACTTTCCTTTAATTTTTTAGACTTTACTCTTGAACATATTTAAAAAGCCAATTTAAAGTCTTTGTTTACTATGTCCAGTACTGGGTTCTTTAGCAGCATTTCCTGTTGGCTATTTTTTTCTCCTCTGTGTATAAGGCATAATTCCCTTTAGTTTTGCCTGTCTCAATTTTTGCTGAAAAAATGAGTATTTTAGGTAAGTATTATAACAATTTTGGTATCAGCCCCCTCCCCCTTAACCAAGGTTTATTATTATTTTTTTTGTTGTTGCTGCTTATTTTTTGGCGACTTTCAGGACGAATTCTGCAGATTCTATATTTCACGCAGTATCTGGCCACTGAGTCCTGTAGTAGCTCTTCGTTGTTGTTGTTCTTGTTTCTATTTTAAGTCTGGCTTCCTAATGGTCACCCTGGGTCAGTATAATTTAATCATTAACAAATAACTGGTAGGAAGATTTTTTTACATGCCTTGCCTGTATGTCTTCCACCATTTGACAAGGGGATCAATGAGGGGGACCCACAAAACTTAATTTATTTATAAAAATTGTGTATTTATTCTTACATGTTTAAACTTCTATCACCTTCAAAGTGTGATGGGGTGGAGGCTGAGAAGCCCCAGCAACCCCCACCACAAGCCTAGTTTGGGAGCTGGGAAAAGCAACAACACAGGGATTGAGAGTTATTTTGCGTATCAATAACAGCAGGCTAGATTGTAGCCTGCAAGGAGCTAGGGAGATGAGCATGACTATGACCTGTGATGTAGCTGTGAGACAACTGCTCTCTCCCCTTTAACAGAGCCTGTGCCAGAGCTTGGAGGTGGCTTGCTCTACACCACGGGCCACGACTGCCCAGATTAATTATGGCAACCAAGAAAGGCAGAGAATACGGGGAGTGCTAGCAGGTGTAGCTGATTGTGGGAAGAGTTGGAAATGGGGGTTAAAAAGGAGGTTCTAGGCTGGGATTTAAACAAAAAGGCAGGCCACCATGTAGGGTGGGGACAAGGTGTGACAATGGGGTACAAGTGAGGCCATGCAGGAAGAAAAGGGGTGAAAAGACTCTCACTGTCAGGCCATGAGAAAGGGCCATGTAGTTTTGGATTAAGAACTGGAGATCCTTGCAACACAGCTGACGGTGCTGGGAACTGCAGGAGACCTGCCCAGTCATGCATGGATTACTAGGAGGAACCAGTAGAAGTGAGCTGTGGACTTCTGTTTTTTCTTCTGGAAGGTAGTATTTCTGACTGGCAAGCTCTGAGACTAGCCTGACTGGGCAGACAGGGGAGGGAAGGACTATGTGTTTGTGGGTGTATCTTTGTTTCCAAAGGGAGTGAGATTTAACGGTAGAATTCCACCATTATTCTAAACCTGTATAACTTTTAATTAAATAATCCCTTTCCTTTTTACCAAACTCTGGCATTGAGAGCCACAGTTCCTAACAGTGGTGGGCAAAAGAAGAACCATAGTACAGAAAGACCTGGGGGCTTGTTTCTGTAACAAAAGTATTTTCCATTTGATGTAATACACCTATTGAGACATTTTTTTCCAATGCTCAAAACAGTTTTTGAACTTTATTTCAATGCCTTTTAGGGCTTTTGTTGTTTTTTGTTTTGTTTTGTTTTACCTCTTCCATGTCAGCAAAATGTTTCCCTTTGAGGACCTTTTTCATTCAAGGAAACATAAAAGTTGCTTGGGGCAAGATTGGGTGAACAGGGAGGGTGGGACATGGGGGTCATGCTGTTCTTGGTCAAAAGCCGGTGAACACTCAGTGTGGTGTGGGCAGGTGCACTTGAAAATCACCCATCATGAAATGGGCAAACATGTCAAATCTTCAAAAATAATTCACTGAAGCTGAATGCAGCCTCTCACAATAACACCAGTTGGCATGTTACAGAACAAACAAGGGAGGGGCCTGGGATGATATACTATTACTGAAAGAAGCCCCCAGGTCCATTATGTCCACTGCCAGAGAAAAGATGTCTCTCAATGCCAGAGATTCATGAAAAGGAAAGAAAATGTTTATTTAATGCTATATAAACTTAAAGTAGTGACCTAATATCTTTATCAAAAATCCTAAAGTCCTTTTTAAAACACCCACAAACAGAC
Organism: Phyllostomus discolor; assembly: GCF_004126475.2. Taxonomy (NCBI): domain Eukaryota; kingdom Metazoa; phylum Chordata; class Mammalia; order Chiroptera; family Phyllostomidae; genus Phyllostomus; species Phyllostomus discolor. Next base: position 158,744,003 of record NC_040903.2, read on the forward strand.
ACAGTCCTTCCTTCCCCCTTTGCCCAGTCCAGAGTACCATATCTCAGGAAAGGAAATAGAAGTCCACGGCTCAGGCAGTTCTCTGGTTATTCCCAGTTAGTACTCCATCTCGACTGGGAGATCTCCCTGGGTTCCCAGCACCCTCAGCTGTGTTGCCGGGATCTCTACTAAAACCAGGTGGTGGTTCCCCCTTCTAAAGCTGCAGGGGTCCCCACTCTGGCAAAGGCACGTGGTCCTCTCTCCCAGGGCCACGGGAGTCCCCACTCAGCCAAAACCGCGTGCTTCTCCCCCTGCACAATGGCTGCAGGGGGCGGGGGGGGGGGGGTGGGCGTCGCCACTCTGCCAAAGCCAAGTGGCAAGTGGTGGTTCTCTGCTAAAGCCGCATGGTGCTTCTCTCCTGCCAGGCTGCGGGAGTCCTCACTCTGCTAAAGCTGCGTAGTTCTCTCTCCCCCAATGGCTGCTGCATCTGGGTTTAAATCCCTGCTCCAGTATTCCTTTGCAGCCCCATTTCCAACTCCTCCCAAACTCGGCCACACTTGCCCTCAATCTGCTGTCTTTTCCAGCTTTTCTGGTCACCATTGTGGGTCTGGGCAGGTGTGACCCCATGTCATGGAGCCAATCTTCTCCTAGCTCCCATGCGCTGTAACTTGGGGGACCTGCCCCCCCAGTTACGTCTTAGTGGGGTAGTTACTTCCATTTCCCTGGCTCAGAGCATGGCCACAGCTATTTAACATATCTAAGTGACCAGCCAAAGGCTATAGATATGTTAAATGACCACACCAGAGGTTAGCTGCAAAGCTGTTGCTATTTGAAACAGCTCTCAAAGGCCCTGCTCCATGTGTCCCTTCCCCCAACCCATACCTGGGGGGTGGGGGTAAAGACATCTTAAAATCTCCTGGACACCTTAAGTTCTGGGTCCCATTTCAAATGCCCATTTGGGGTCCCCTCTCTTGGCTGCACCCTGTAACAGGCACACTGATACAGATGGATTCCTAGAACACTCACCTAGTAGGGGAAGCCTGTACTACAAGGGGGCCACCCATCAGAAGATAATCCTGGTTGTTTTGGGGTTGCCCTTTGTGTGGGAAGACATGTCTTCAACTTTCTTTTATTTCCTCCTTGCACAGGCTCTCAAAATCAATCAGAGGTGAGTCGGTTTTCTTTACCATGCATCATGACCACTCAGATCCAAAGGAATATGTCTCAGTTTTTCAGTGTCTTATGGCCATGTAGTTTTCCAAAATTTCCTCTAAACTTCTTGACTGGGTTCTTATTTTGTGCACCTTAAATCACAGCCTTAAGCAGATGTGACATAGCCAGCACATTACTATTGTTTTGGTAATGCCCAGGGTTGGATACTCTGTGCCTCCACTTCCCCCTTCCCACACCAACCCCCTACCCCACGTAAACTCTTACTCAAATTAAACAGACAATACCCTAGGAATATAGATTTCCCAGTGAGCTTCGACATGGGACAAATATTGGCAGTACTCTGGGGATAGTACTTTTAAAGCAGCTGCAAAAGATATCAGACATCTCCATTAACTGTGAGGCTCTTGGCTTTTATAGCTAGTGTACTAGTGAGGTAGGTGAAAAGGGGTAAGAGAACAACCCTAAATTAAAAAAAAACACAGTATTTTATTGAGGTTGCTTAGTTTCCCTGGGGTGGATGATTTTCAGTTCAATCTCTGATTTTGGTTAATTTCTATAGTACTGTAATGGTTGATTTTAGGGGTTTTTTTTCCCCCAGTTATTTTCATGGGTTTTGTAGGAAAGTTCACCAAGGTCCTCAGTCTACTATCCTGGAAGTCAACCTTTAGATAGCTTTTTAAAGTCTGTTCAGCACAGCTTGAGGTAATATGTGACTCATTAGCATAAAGACCTGAGGCAAGTGGGTTAGGTAAGCTGGAGAAAGGCCCATGTTCCACAAGGAGCTGCAGCGAGGAGGAGCTAATTCAGTTGGCTAAGACTCTATCCTATCTTTGTTCCATGAGAGCTGTAGGAACAGAGAAATCTACAAAACTCTGGACATGGCAGATACCTCAACAACTGATCACCAATATTACTTTAGCCTGAGTAGTAGAAGAGGGCACATAATTAGCTGCCTTATTTATTTTTATAGCAGATGCTATTATAACTGTGGGTAATATCCCCATTGCCTGTTAATACTAGCAGTCATGACTGTGGTGAGAAGTTGTCAGGCTTGACTATGACTTCCTGATTCAAATGCCTACCATCTCTCTTAGTTTTTCTCTTGGAGCTCTGGAATGCCAGTCAGCTCAAACACAGTAGCACCTCAGTAAAAAAAGGGGAATTGAATCCACAAAGGATCACCCTTACCAGTAGAAAATAGGATTCAGGGTATAAATGCCCCATTCTCTCAATATCCAGGGGGCAATTGAGAAGGTACCTTTGAAAAGTGGAGGCTATAAAGAGCCTTCCCAGACTGTAGGAGTAACTGTGGACAGGTGGCACTGAACTCCCTCGTATTGCCCAGGTGAGGAGAGTAGGTAGAATAGGTAGTGAGAGCCATGCTTAGGGTTGGACGAGGGGAAGACTGGTAAGAATGTAGGGATCAGAGGTAAGCAACAATAGTCTGGAGGTGGTCTGTATGCCACTTTACATGATACTTTATTTTCTAAAAGTTTCTACCCATTAAGGAGTAGGTACTGTCCTCTAGGTCTAAGTCCATCCATGTTGTCCCAAATGGTAAGATTTCGTTCTTTTATGGCTGAGTAATATTCCATCGTATTTTTGTACCACATCTTCTTTATCCAATTGTCTATTGATGGGCACTTGGGTAGCTTCCATAATTTGGTTTGCAAATAATGCTGCAATGAACAAAGGTTACATATATCTTTTCAAATTAGTGTTTTGGATTTTTTTGGCTATGCCAACTGTAGTTGGAAAAAAAAAGTAGATATGAGAGCAAAGATTTCAGCTGGATAGTGGACCTTGGCAAAGAATATAGTGGACTTGGGGAAGAATCATGAGAATTATGTTCATTTAGAGAGGTTGCTTAGCTGTCTTTAAATTATGAGTAAAAGCTGTTTAAAGTTGCCACCCCAAAAAACACATTTTGCTGTGACAAACTAAATACAACTAAACACAATTAGAATATACCTTTCTAATCTAAATTATTTACAGGCTTGACGTTTTGCAAAAACACTCCATCATTTTACACATAAAGATTAAGCCAAAATATGGATTTACTTCTTTTCCAATGTTATTCCTATATGCAGTGAAAAGTTCAGGTAGCAATTAGAAAATAGAAAGATAAATAAATATAGACCTACTCAATCTCTTCTAAAGAAAAAAATACAAACAGGATGCACTTTTGCACTTTGCCTTAAAAGGCTATTATATGTGTAGGAGGCACTCAGTGACTTTTAACCTCAGTAAATTCACTTGTGGCTGATAGGATTCTCCTTATACCATGGTTGATTAGAATGAGATGATTTTTTTTGTCCTTCAACTCAAGATTGTCTAATAATTCCTAATGCCCTTAACACTGGAAGTTCCCAGGGAGACTGGGTTCTGGTTGTCCTCACAGCCACCCTTCATCGTGTCTCTCTCCATCCTTCTCTTGTACTTCCTGCCTTTCCCCTTTAGATATTGGGGTAGGATTGCTTTTCAATGCCTGCCAAATAAGACAGTCTGTTCCACTCACAATGCTCACAACTCTCTTGCCTCTCTGAGAAATTACCTGATGTACCAATAAAATTAAACTGGGCCTTCTTTAACCTGTGACTGTCCTGTGTTGCTCCTTTCCTTAGTTCTGGCTTCCTGGCTGCTCTGTTAATCTTCATTTTTCACAATTGAAATTCATGTTCCAAGTTCAAACCAAAGTTGGTACTGGGCCACAGATAAGATTCTCAACAAAAGCAATGTAAGGAACATAGAGAAACTGTCAAGTGGAAGATCATGTTGCTTTTAATGTGAGCTTGTCTGTACATACTGGCTGTACCCTAGCAAGCTGCTAAGGACCTTCCCCTGATTCATTTGCAATAGAGTCACTGCTGGTTTAATGTCTACCTTTCATGTTGTCTCCATTTTTTGAAAAAATGTACTCCAATCCTTTTATTTTTTTTCTAGGTTCACAAACCTACTTCTCTGTCACCTACAGTTGGAATTCTACATGCAGAACAGTTGATAGCATTGTTGGTGATGGACCAGATGTTTTCCAATCTTCTAATAAATAACTGATTTGAACAGAGTTCTCTTAGGTATGGCTCAGCATGCCACAGAGGTACAGAATCTTCCCAGTAAAGTTGCTACCCAAGAGATTACGTTTCTTAACTAATCTGGGATGCTGTTTGATCTTCATTCTCTGGATGATCTTTGATGTGTAGTATGTATTGGTTCACATATCTATCATACACATAAAACTTCTCAATATACACTATATTTCTAAATGGTTTTACATCATTATAATTCACTCATAAGAGTAGAGAGAAGAGAAAATTTAAGGTAACTTTAAACTTGTTTCTCAAGTAGACCACATTGCCTTTGAATTTTTTTACATATTATAAACCTGTATAATTAAATTGTAGATGTGTTGATTTCTTCACAGTAACTACTTAAATTTTATTCATTTTTATTTAGTTTTATTGAGAGATAATGATATAGTTTATATAAGTTTAAGGTGTACAGAATAATGACTCCACTTACATATATCATATATTGGGATATGATTACCACAGTAAGTTAACAAGCATCATCTCATATAGATTTAAAAAAATGGTTTTTTTTTCCTTGTGAAGAACTCTAGGATGTACTCTCTCAGCAACTTTCAAGTAGATTATACAGCAGTGTTAACTACAGTCATCATGCTGTACATTACATCCCCAGAACGTAACTATATTATACCTTTTGACCACCTTCACCCAATTCTCCTACCCTCTGTCCCATCTCTGGTAACCACAAATCTGATCTCTTTTTTTTAATGGAGTTTGTCATTGTTCCACACATAAGTGAGATCATATGGTATTTGTCTTTCCCTTATTTCTTTTGATTTTGTAGGAGAGATCATGAATACAGTCCCCCTCTACTACAAATTATGCAGTCAGGTTTCCCACATTTGGGGAAATTGCAGGGGTCAGCACACCCAGAGTGCAATGGATAAGACTCGCCCTAGGAAAACCACTTTCACGATCATGGTATCTGACCTGCCAGGTTAAGTATTTCTGTGACTTATTTCACTCAGCATGATGACCTCAAGGTCATTATATTGTTGCTAATGGCAGGATTTTCTTTTTTAATGGCTGAATAGTATTCTATTACTTATACATATATAGACATATATGTATATGTAGACACACATGCAAATACATACAATATACATAACACACTAAATTTATTATCCCTTATCTGTCAATAAACACAGGGTTGTTTCCATGTCTTGGATGTTGTGAATAATGCTGGAGTGAATATGGGGGTGAGATAACTCTTTGACCTAGTGGTTTTATTCCCTTCAGGTATATATCCAGAATTAGATGCTGGATCACATGGTAGTTCTGTTTTTAATTCTTTGAGGAACCTCCATATTGATTTCCATAGTGGCTGTACCAGTTTACAGTTCTACCAACAGTGCACAAGGGTTCCCTTTTTTGTCCATCCTTGCTGGAATGTATTATCTCTTGTCTTTTGGCTGATAGCTATTCTAACATGCATGAGGTGATATTTCATTGTGGTTTTCATTTGTATTTACCTAATGATTAGTGATGTTGAGCACCTTTTCATGTACCTGTTGGACATTACTATATCTTCTTTGGAAAATGTCTATTCCGTTTCTTTGGATGGTTTTTAAATTATATTATTTTTATTATCAGTTTTATCCAGTTTGTGCTCATATAGTTGTTCCAGTAGCCTGGTTCCTTGTTATCTGTAATATTATATTCCCTCTTTCATTTATAATTTTGGTTTGGATCCTGTTTTTTCTTTGGTTAGTTTCACTAAAAGTTTGTCAGCTTTGTTTTCTTTTCAAAGAACCAACTCTAGGTTCTAAATTTTCCTGGTCTCTATGTCATTTACCTCTGCTCTATTACTTCTTTTCTTCTGGTTCCTCGAGGTGTAGAGTTAAGTTTACTTAAGATTTTTCTTGATTTTTAATGTGTTTATTGATAAGAACATCACTCTTCCAGCTGCTTTTGCTGGATCCTATAAAGTTTTGGTATATTGTATTTCCATTTTCATTTGCCTCAAGATATTTTATTTCCCCTTTCTTTTTTGATCCTCTATTTAAGAGAAAAATTAAACTTAAAATTAAACTTTTAATTTTCTCTATTTGTGGATTTCCTCCAGTTTTTTACTATTATTGTCAGAGAAGATACTTACTATGATTTCAGTGTTCTTGAATTTTCTAAGACTTTTCATGTGGCCTAACATATGGTTTACCCTAGAAAATGTTTCATGTGCACTGGAGAAAAATGTGTATTCTGCTCTTGTTGGAAAGTTCTGTATATATCTGTCAGGTGTTTTTGATTTATAGTGTTATTCAAATATGCTGTTTCCTTAGTGATTCTCTGTCTAGATGATCTATATTTTGTTGAGAGTGGATTATTAAAGTCTCCAACTATTATTTTATTGCTATTTATTTCTCATTTTACCTATGTTATTTTTTTTTTGCTTTATATATTTTGCTCTGTGTTGGGTGCATAAATATTTACAATAGTTATATTCTTGATATATTGACCCCTTTATCATTTTATGATGGCATTCTTTGTCTTTACTATTTTTAGTACAAAGTGTATTTTATATTGCTTAAAATATATTTTTGTATTTTTTACATCCTCAGTCAGTCCATATGTGTCAAGTCAAAGAACTTGGTGTACAGTTCTGCCTAATATCCTCAAACAAGAGCCTTGCCACCTATATGGGTCCCTGTCTGGGAAAGTGATTTGTCTTCAACCCACTGCAGAATACAACCTTCAGCCCACCTGACAAGAGGACCTAACCAAAGCATATAGGGAGTTAACTGTTGTCTAGGGAGATAATCAGGTACGCCTGTCCACCAAACTCTCTGGCCAGATGAGCAGAGCCATTAGACAGGCTCTGAGCTCCAGTACTGCTGGGTCAAGCAGTTTCCCAGGTGCTCCAGCAAGGCTTCAAGGTCAGGTGGGGTCAGAAGCTACCTTCAGCAGGAGCAAGGCCATGAATTAGCTCCTCTGTCTAGTGGGGCAGCAGAACTGACTCTAAGGCCAGAAAAGTTCTTTGGGATCTTGACTCAAGCAGAGCTGTGCCCTAATTTCCACAGCCGAATGGAGGTATGTGTTTTGTTCTAAGCTGGAAACCACAGGGAGAAAAATGTCTGAAAACTATTTTGATGTGACTGTAACTCACTCTGATCTTCTCTAGGCAATGAATGCCTTATAAACACTTAAACACTTCATTGGCTTTTCCAGTTTATTCCATTGTATAGAGTCAGTCCTATTTATTCCCTTGTTAACTAAACAAATATAGCTTGACTCCACTGCAGATCATACCTAAAGAAATATTTTCATTTGGCTCTAACTATATTCAAAAAAATTAGTCTAATATACCTTGCAAGCTTCAATATGTAGTTCTTTAAAAAAATCACTAGCACTCCTCTATGACTACCTTTAATATCAAGATCAACACTGAAAAGGAGATAATTTGTTTGGGTAAATGTGTTTTTCATGTGGAAGGGCTAATACAGATGATAAAGTTTCACCCTCTGATCATAGACATGTCTCACCATATCCAGCAATTTACCTGTTTGTCTTAGATGCTTTTCTGCAGGAAAATGACATTTTTTTATGAAGTTATAGAGGGGAATAAGTTGTATGTATGCTGTGTCCTGGGCACCTGGGGGCAGAAGTAAAATTTCTAATGGAATACATCTAACAGAGTGCTTTCCAGATCCTATGTTTATGGTAGATTCCAAAGACACAAGTCAATGGATCACAGATATAATAGCAATTCTGCTGTTAGTTCAAAGACAACATTACATCTGATAATTTCTGAGGTTCTAGTCCAAGATGGTGACACAGGAGGGATTCCTGAATTGACCTCCTGCAATAGACACACCAAATAGACAGCTACAGACAGAACAATTTACCTTGAAAAATATCCACGAGCTAGTTGAACAACTTCTACCCAAGAAAAAAACCCTTCATCAAACAGATAGGAGAGGCTAAGACACAATTTCACAATAAAACCTGCCTTTAGTGTCAGGGGGAACTCAACTCCCAGCTTCTCCCTGAGAAGTGAAGGGTTTGGGTCTCAGAGATTTGGTACCCCAATGCTTAAAACAGTCACCTAGAGTTGGGCCCCAAAATGCCTAGTTCTGAAAGCGACTGGGGCTCATAGTCATGAGAACCTCAAGGCTATAGTGATGTAAGAGATAGCAGAATGAGACAAGCCCAGCCATTTCATGAAAGAGACATATTTACTTATCTAAAAAGTTTCAGCCTGAGGAGCAGACTTCTAATTTCATACACATCTAGGGGCTGACTACAATACTTTCAATAGATTGGGGGGCTGCTATATGTCATCATCATGGTCTCCCTCTGCCTTGCTTCAGATAACCAGTGTCACCTGAAAAGGATCTTGTGTACACATTGGGCATGCCAGTTTCTGTGGCTGCTTCCCAGGGACATGCCTTGTTAGCCTGACTCTGGTGCAGCAGGGCATATGTTCATGGATCCCACAGGACTGTACAAAGAGAGGAAAAATTATGAATAAGCTATTCCCCCAAGGTACAGTTCAGAGGCAACAGACAGAAATGTCCAGTCTTTCTATGAAAGAAACCTATTTCTTAAAAGCTGTAGGCTTCTACTTTAATACACACTTTAGGGGCTGAATACAATCCTCTCCACAGGTGGGAAAGGCCAGCAGATGCCTTTTTTGTACTATCCCTCTGTCATAAGAAACCATGTCTCAGAAAGGGAGCTTGCACACCTGTTTGACACCCTGGCATTGGGGCTACTGCCCTGAAGGCTCATTCCTTGATAAACTGGCTTTAGTGGCCAGTAGGGCTGTGCTCACATGCTCAACACAACCTTAAACAAACACTTCTTAACTACTTCTTATCCCTTAAGGGCTCAGGGCAGAGAGTGAACACAGAAAGGCCCACATCCTAGTCTTTCCACAAAAGAGGTGCATTTTCATACCTTAAGAGCTCCTGCCTGAGAGTTTGGCTTCCAAATAGTCTGCATGACTGAGAGCCTCTCTTTCAGGATACTGACAGGTGTTGGCACTTAACTACTGGGAGCCACTAAGAACCTGCTATAATGAGCACAGAGGATTGAGAGAGAACTAAGAGCTATGATGGGGTTGAATGATAAGGTTCATCTGCTACCTAAGATCAGTTCTTCAAGACTGGGGGAGATGACTGTTTTGTATAATGCATAGGAAATAACACAGAGAGTCAAGAAAATGGAGAAGTAGAAGAATATATTCCAAAGAAAACCTTAGAAAAAGATCTTAATGAGATGGTGTTACTAATTTACCTAATAAATGGTTGAATATATGGTCATAAAGATACTTCCCAAGGAGAGGAGAACAATGCATAAATACAATGAGAATTTCAACAAAGAGATAGACCATATAAGAAAGTACCAAACAGAAATAAGTGAGATGAAACATATAATAATTGAACTGAAAAATTCTATAGAGGGGTTCAAGAGAAGACTAGATGAAGTAGAAGATAAAATAAGGCAAAAAATAGTCAAAACTTAAAGACAAGGACAGAATCTTAAAAGCAAAAAGACCTGGCTGGTGTAGTTCAGTGGACTGAGCATGGATTGTGAACCAAAATGTTGCAGGTTTGATTCCCAGCCAGGGCAAATGCCAGGGTTGCAGGCCACGGCCCCCAGCAACTGCACATTGATGTTTCTCTCTCTCTCTCCCTCCCTGCCTTCTCTAAAAATAAATAAATCTTTTTAAAAAAAGCAAAAAACACAATGAGATACCACTTCACACTGGTGAGAATGGCCATCATAAATCAACAAACAAAAAGTGTTGGAGAGGATATGGAGAAAAGGGAACCCTAATGTACAGTTGGTGGGAATGCAGGCTGGTGCAGCTACCATGCTGTAGGAAACAATATGGAATTTCCTCAGAAAACTAAAAATGGAACTGCCTTTTGACCTAGCAATTTCATTGCTAGGATTATATCCTAAGAACCCTGAAACACCAATCCAAAAGAATCTGTGCACCTCAATGTTCATAGCAGTGCAATTTACAATAGCCAAGTGCTGGAAACAACCTAAGTGCCCATCAGTAAATGAATGGATCAAAAAACTGCAGTATATTTACACAATGGAATTCTACGCAGTAGAAAGGAGGAGGTCCTACCCTTTGCAACAGCATGGGTGGAACTGGAGAGCATTATGCTAAGTGAACCAGGTGGTGAGGGACAGATACCATATGATCTCACCTTTAAGTGGAACCTAATAAACAAAACAAGCAAGCAAAATATAACCGGAGACATTGAAATTAAGAACAATCTGACAGTAACCAGAGGGGAAGTGGAAGGGGATAATGGGGGGAAAGGGAGAAGGGTTTTCAGGACAACTATAAAGGACACATGTACAAAACCAAGGGGGAATGGAAGCAGAAGAGGCAGGTGGGGATGGCTGGGGTCAGGGGGAGTTGGAGGGGTAAATGCAGACAACGGTACTTGAAAAACAATAAAATAATTAAAAAGAAGAAGAAAAAAACCAACTGGTTATGTACAAGTGAACTCCCATAAGACTATCAACTGATTTTTCAGCATAAACTTTTAGTACATCATGCCACACCCTTCAAAACTGCTAACCAAGAACACTCTACCTGCCAATAATTCCCTTTAGATATGTAGGAGAGAGTTTTACAGATGAGTAAAAGCTGGAAGAGTTCATCACCATTCCTTTATAAGAAATGTTAAAGGGGCTTCTTCAAGGTGAAACAAAAGGGTACAAATTAGTACCAGGAAAATATATGAAAGTATAAATCTCACAGGTGAAGTAAATATATAGAATTTAAAATAATCTAATGTTGTAATGGTTGTGGGCTAATTGCTTAAATCTAGTATGAAGGTTTAAAGACAAAAGGAATAAAAACTACAAAAATGTGTTAATGGATATATAAGATAAAAAAGATTTACATTGTGACAACAAAAAAAATCATGGGGAGAACAAAAATGTACAACTTCAGAGCACATTTTACTTTAAGTAGTTGTTCAACTTAAAATAGATAAAATATATTTATAACAATCTAAGTTTCATATTAAACACAAATAAAAATCTATTGTAGATATATAAAAGAGAAATCTAATTATTGCACTACAGAAAATCATCAAATCACAAGAGAACAAGACAGAAAGGGATGAAATAATTGCAAAGAAACAGCCACAAAATAATTAAGAGAACACCAATAGTTAAGTCCATACATATCAATAATTATATTAAATATAAGTGGACTAAATTCTCCAAATAAAGACACAGTGGTTGGTGAATGAAAATATAAGACCCAACTATATGCTGTCTACAGGAGACTCACTTCAGCTTTAAGGACACACATACACTAAAAGTGAAGGTATGGAAGAAGGTATCCCAAGCAAATTCATAAGAAAGCTTGAGTAGCTATAGGTATATCAGACATAATAGACTTGAAGACAAAGGCTGTTAATAAGATTTAATTATAAAAGAGTCAGTCCAACAAGAAGATATAACAGTTGAAATATTTATGCAACCAAAAGAGGATCACATAAATAATTAAAGCAAATTTTAACAGAAATAAAGGGAGAAACAGTGATATAACAACAGTGAGGACTTCAATACCCCACTTTCATCAATCACTAGATCACCTAGACAACAAAATTAATAAGCAAACCTTGGCCTTAAATGACTTGTTAGTTCAGATGAACTTAATAGACATTTACAGAACATTGTATCCAAAGGCAGGAGAATACAAAATCTCAAGCACAAATGAAGCATTCTCCAGGATAAATCACACATTAGGCCACAAAACTAGCCCAAATAAATTTAAGAAGCTTGAAATAATACCAAGCATCTTTTCCATTCATAATGGTATGAAACTAGAATCAAATTATAAGAAATATGGAAAATTCATATATATGGGGAGATTAAACAACATGCTAGTAAATAACTAATGTATCAAAAAATGTTCAAAAGAGAAAAAAAATATCTTGAAGCAAAATATAATGTATATGAAGTATACCAAAAGGACAATAAAAAATAGAGTCTAAAAAGACAATATGAGCCCTGGCTGGCATAGCTCAGTGGATTGAGTGCAGGCTACGAACCAAAGTGTTGCAGGTTCAATTCCCAGTCAGGGTACATGCCTGGGTTGCAGGCCATGACCCCCAGCAACCACATATTGATGTTTCTCTCTCTCTCTTTCTCCCTCCCTTCCCTCTCTAAAAATAAATAAATAAAATCTTAAAAAAAGACAATATGAAAGATCAATGAAATTAAGAATTGCGTTTTTTTGAAATATTAACAAAATAGTTGAATATTTAGCTAGATTAATCATAAAGAAGAGAAACACAAGTAAAATTAGAAATGAAAAAGGAGACATTACACAGATATAAAAAAATACAAAGGATAATAGAAGAGATTAATATGAACATTACCAACAAACTGGACTCCTAGAATAAATGGATACATTTCTAAAACATACCACCTATCAAGACTGAATCATGAAGAAATAGAAAATCTGAACAGACCAATTACTATTAAAGAGATTTAATCAGTAATAAAAAATTTCCTAACATAGGTTCTTTTGAATTGGTATTTTAGGATTCTTAGGGCGTAGTCTCAGCAATGGAATTGCCGGGTCAAAAGGCAGTTCTACCTGAAACACCAATTCAAAAGAACCTATGCACCCCAATGTTCATAGCAGCACAATTTACAATAGCCAAGTGCTGGAAGCAATGTAAGTGCTCATCAGTAAATGAGTGGCTCAAAAACTGTGGTATATTTACACAATGGAATACGACGCAGCAGAAAGAAAGAAGGACCTCCTACCTTTTGTGACAGCTTGGATGGATCTGGAGAACGTTATGCTAAGTGAAATAAGCCAGGCAGTGAAAGACAAATAGCATACGATCTCACCTATAAGTGGAACCTAATCAACAAAACCAACAAGCAAGCAAAATATAACCAGAGACATGAAATTAAGAACAAACTGACAGTAACCAGAGGAGAGGTGGGAGGGAATAATGGGGGGAGAAGGTGGAAGGGTTGTCAAGGAGCATGTATAAAGGACACATGGACAAAGCCAAAGGGGGTAGGATTTAGGGTGGGAGGTGGGGATTGCTGGGGTGGGAGGAAAATGGAGATGACTGTACTTGAACAAAAATAAAAAAAAGAAAATGCTCAAAATATCCAAAAATTTTTTTCCTAACAACCAAAAGTCCAGGATGAGATAGATTCACTAGTACATTGTACTAAACACTGAAAGAACTACTACCAATACTTTTAAAACTATTTCAAAAGATAGAAGAAGAAACACTTCCCAAATAATTTTTATGTGGCCAGGATCACCTTGGTACCCTAGGCGGACAAAGACACTACCAGAAAAGAAACTACAGGCCAATAACCCCTGATGAACATAGATGCAAAAATCCTCAACCAAATATTAGCAAACTGAATTCAACATTACATTAAAAGCATCATATAGCATAATCAAGTGGGATTTATTCCAGAGACCAGGAATGGTTCAACATCCACAAAACAATTAATGTGCTTTTGCAAATTAACAAAATGTGCAGAATGTGCTGTTGCACATTAACAAAATAAGGGATAAAATATTATCATTTTAATAGATGCAGAAAAAGCATTTGACAAAATTCAACATCTGTTCATGGCAAAAACTCAAGAAAGTTGATGTACAGGGAATATATCTCAACCTAATAAATGCCATATGTGACCATCAACAGAGGAGTTTCTCCTACCATCACCTTCCCACCAAAGGGATCCATACCATTTGGGTCCGGGCCATTTTCAGAACATGGTGGCCACACTACAGAGAAACAAATGGAATGAGCCAGAACTACATGTGCCTAAACCACATTAGAAAGTTATCTTGAATTTTTAATGATTCCCTGCTGCCTCTAAGAGCTCAGATATTTCCAAATAATAAACATGTTTAACCAGATTCCCCTTTTCCACATTTGTTCTGCAGGATTATAGCAGAATATTGTGGCGAATGGAGCCATATGTCCTCCCCAGCCTGGATTTAAGCACAGCTGTGGTAGAAAATTTAATGCCTATTGCCTGTAACCTCTACTGACCCCTGCTTTCTTGCTTTAGGATGTTCTCTGGGGCCATGTAACAACGCTGGCATGGATGTCTGAGGAAGGCAGCTTGGCTGAGTTGAAAGGAATCTTCCTCTGACCAACCTACCGCTCCATCAAAGGCTAAAGTTTTATCCTGTGTCTCCGAATTGTATGATTTATGATCAATTTGAATGTCTCCTTATCCTGAAACAAGACAGGAAATTTGGAACCTGGGCACTTGTCATTATAAAGTGTCATAGACCGTTGGGGGCATCAACTTCCTGTGCAGCAGTGAGAAGAAAGACCCCTGCCAGAGCAGGATGTTTCCCTCTGAGTTATTCTACCTCTCCTGCTTCAGGAAGAGCCCGGAAGAACCAGAACTGGAAAGGAAGCTCATACTGCTGATGTGACGGATTTCAGCTATTGTTCAGTCTATCATTTCCAGACGTTTTAGAGTTGAGGAAAAACCCTCTTACTTTTGCCATGACTAACTACTTGATTTTTTGCTTGTCTGAGTCTGGTGGCTCGAGAGACAAAGACTAAGTTTTCCTCCCATGCTGACATTCAAAGTCCTATGAGGATACCTGTATTGCTTGAGTGGTCTCATGCATGGCTGCATCAGAATCTGAGTTACATGTGATATGTCATCTATAGAGAATTTTCCAAGCAAGTGGCTGAACAGAAGGGAAGCTTGTTCTCTTCCCCATACATTCTTTCTGTTAGCTCACAGAGGGGGTCTATGACATTTCACTGACCCCAGGATGCTAGGGATAGATGAAGGAATTATCAGAGCAGGAGATGTGAAACTTGCTGAGGTTTAAAGCGAGTCATTATCCACTCTACTGTCCCCACCTTCACCAAGTCTCTGGAGATCTATCCAGGAGCCAACATGGCTTTAAGGCACTGATGTCTGGGATAAGCTTCAGACTTCTTCCCCTTATCTTTTCAGACTAATTTTGGAGCCCCAGATATTTAATGTACCATATCTGGGAAACAGGTACCTCATTTGTTCTCATGATGAGAAAGGGTAGCTAATTGGAGGTCAGTAGATTTTTGTCTAGAATTCATAGATTGAAAAAATCCCTTTTTAGAATGTAGTTGTCATCACCTTTTCTTCATATCCAGACAATTAAATATTTACATGTATTCACATGCTTGCAGAATATGCTATAGCAGGTTATAATCATCAAGGTCTCTGAAACAAGACAAACAGGCTACTTGTCAGAGAAATCATCTGGGTAGGATTTCAGCTTCTCTTCCTTTGGTCATTGCAACTCTTAGAGAATTAGATATCTGCTACATTCTAGAAAGGAAATGTCTACAAAGCCTAGCACAAAACTTGGTATCTGGCACCTGCTCAATAATGTGGTTTTGAATTATATTCCAAAAAGGGAGTAAATGCTGCTGGTTTCAGTTTTTCTATTATCGGTATCCCAAGTTCAGTCATGATTTGAAGACCCTTTGACACCCTGAAAGTTGTGGTTTATCTTTTCTGCTTACATTTATGAGGTATCTCAAGGACAGGGGCCCCCCAAATTTTGCAGCTCAATTAGCATGCTGTTCCTCCCTTTTCATCCTAATCAGTTTTTTCCACTGTGAACAGACTTGACTTTTTAAATATACTATTTCCTCTGCTACCACCATGGCTAGTGACTAGTGGCCGAGGTGTGACCTGGAAAGAGCTCAGAGATGAACCTCAGCAATCCAAGCAGAGGTACGAGACCATATACAGTAGCACATCTTGAGGTGAACTGGCTTAGCTATTACTATAATAGATTTTTATTTGGCCTGTTTTGAGTTAACATGGAGCTTTGAGGCAGTACTCAGGATAAACTATACCACATAGAACTTTATGGTTACCTCCTTTCTGTTCCTTTCTTCAAGGCTATTCACACTTTTCTAGCAGACTCTGACTTGGTGGGTTCCCAACTCACAGTCTAATTAACTTTGCTATAGATCATGTTAGGTCTTTAAGTGCTGTCAGGACTAACTGGAGGCATACAAAATTAGAGATATAGCTTCTAAGGTGTACTCCAACAGTTCATATCAAGTAGCTTCAGACTAGGGTGCCTTAGAAGAGAAATACATCCTCAGCCCTAGCAGAGGTGAGTAGTGATTTGTGTGTGTGTGTGCACATATGTGTGAAAATGTCAAACAGATGGACAAAATTATTTGGCAGGATTTGTTTTGCCTTTATAATTAAATGCAGTCAGTCTTTTTGCTACTCAGAATTTTGCTGTTTCTATTGAATATAAGGAAACTAACTAAGGTACTTACCAAATGCCAGAAGAAAAAACCATTTGAGACATGTCACAAAGCAGTGAAAATGAATGAACTATTGATATAGGCAAAATCACATAATTTTAGGCACTCTACACTATGACAATTTAAGGAAGTGAAACAAGCAAAGCTAGATGTGATAGTTATTTAAAAAGTAAATAATTTAGATAATGGTTACCAGGTGGAATATGAGGATGGAAAGGATGGAAGCAGAGTCATGAGTAGGAATGAAAAAATAGGAATATGAAAGATATTTGAAATATTGGTTTAGATGTTGGGTTCATTAGTTTGTTATATAACCTGTACACAGAACAATATACCAAGTGTGTCAAATATTATATAGAAGGAAAAATAGCTATTTTTCCCCTGTTGTTCAATAGGGCAACTTTGGCTCTTTGCCTAGTAGCAACTTTCTACTAACAATCTTCTCCATATGTAATAGCACTTTCTCCTGGGGTGGCTAGATATCTGTAGCCAAGTTAATGAGTCTACTTCATCCCATCAAAGACAACTATTAAGAAATTTTAAAATCTTAGCATGGAAACATGTAGGCTTTTGTATTACAATTCAGCATGACTGATGGGGGTTTTTTAGTAGCTGCTTGATGTTTGTCTAAGGCAGGGGAATGCCTTAGTAAAGTGGAAAAATTTTCTTTTACCTTCAGTTTCAGTTTAAGGGCTCCTCAGGAACAAGGGAAAGCCTGGGTTTTGACCACCCTGCCCAAGATGATGTTTTTACCTGATGTCACATTACAAATGAATTTGAGTATTACTTAGGTCTCTTACATATCTGCCACCAGAAAGTACTCCAACAGGTAACATAAGTCAGAACTATGCGTAATCCTTCTCTCTCCACAGTCACATTTCATTGAATGTGTACTGCCTCTCTTAAGCTATGTGGTATGGGATTTCCTAAGCCTTGAGGGGGTTAAACCAAGAAAGTATATGAATCTATTGATTTGCCAAATATAACACTTGCTGGACTTGATACTATAGAACCCAGTCAACATGATGACTATTTTATTCTAGACTAAAGACACAGGAATCATATCAATCTTAAGAAGTCTAGATACTATGTACTATTACCTTCATTTGGAAGAAGAAATGGAGGCACAAAGGTTAACTTAAATTATATAACCTCCTGCAAATCATGGAGCTAAAATTTCAACCCTAACTATTTGATTCCTGAATTCTTCTTAAGCACCATACTCTACTGCTTCCAAAGGTTAGCCAAAGATCATGAAATGTTGCTTTCTCTAAGGGGGGGTCTCATGGGATCCAAGTGGCCCGGCAGCTGTCTTCTTTAAGTCATTTAACCTCTCTTAGAACTAAGCCATAGTTCTAAAGCAAGTCAAAGAATCAAAGACAAAAGTTCTATAGAAAACTTTCATTCAAAAGCATTGTCCAATGATAGCACTGGCTGGATCCAGTAGGCGTAAAGTACATTTGTTCAGAATATCAAGTGCCTGTGAAGAATAGAAGCATTAGTAGCTCTGTACTCATTTAAAAATCAAAAGAGAAAGATAGTCTTCTAGTTTGCAGCCCTTTGATGTAGAGCACCATACTTTGGATTCAGCAGTGTTATCAGCAATACTCATGTCTCACAACAGCCTCTTATAGCACCTTTTTGACTGGGATATTGTTGTATATTTTAATTCCATGGACATGAAGTATATGGGAAAGTGATAGAATCTTAGACAAAAAAAGATCAGGCTGTATCAGACTTCTTCCAGTTGCTTCTCCTTGATTATAATAGATTAGGGAGGCTGTAATGTAAGGTCACAGGAATCAGTCAATTTCATCTTTAACCCTGTCTGTTGGCTCTAAAAATGAGCCTAGTAGATTGGTCTCAGTAAAGCCTCTCATAGAGCATAGGGAACAAGCACAGAATCAAGCACCAAGAGAAAAATCTGACCATGTGGACAGAGACTCAAACCATTTCTGAACAACAGATGCAGTGATGTCATGCTGTCCACTCAGATAGATTTAGGTTCTAAGGTACATCATACAAAGGCAAGTGGCACAGACATACTATGCAGTAAAAATCCTAAAGGCTGAGTCCCCATGCCAGAGGCATTCCAGCCGTCCTGAGGAAAATTTAACATACTGCTCTTCAGATAGTCTGATGAGTTTGTTTTAATAATGTGAGGACAGCAGCTTCAACAAGCATCAGTATATGTGCCAGTTAATCCACATCACTTGTGAGGTGGTTCAGGAAGTAGACCATTTAAATGCAAAGCCTGTCATTTACAGAGGCATAGAATTAAACAATATATTTCTCTATGAAGCCGTCTTGATGACTACTGTGAATTTTGGCTTCATAACAAGGAGACAGTGGGATCTTCTTGGAGTTATTCTCAGCAGGTGGAATGGCCTACTTTGTTTTTTGAATGACCCCATAGAGGATCCTAATTGGAAAGCCATCCACCAGTTTGTTCCAGTTTCTTTGGCATTGTGTCATATGAGCTTATCTTACAAGAGCTGCCTCTTTCACATAGATAAGATAATCTTCATGTTAAGCCAGAGGCATGGCTCCTACCAATACCAGTAAGTTAAACAGTCCCAAAGTAAATCAGCAGCTTGGAGCAGACAATGTTAAGAACATTAAGAATGAAAAATCTCACTGTTTCTGGATTCTATCTTCCATTGAACTATCTAATACCCTTTACCAAAAAGCAGCCACAGGCATTACTGCACTGAGGGGCCCTCCTTGGCAGTGCAGTGTTTGTATGCTTGTAGACTGCCTCCCCTAGACAAAACATGCCCATAAACTTACCTGCAGACTGCTAGGGTAAGAAGGAAGGGTGGCAGAGACATCGCCTTTATGATCCCTTTCCATAGGATCAGAAAACTTGTTTTCAGAGAAGTTACTGTAAGGATACTTACAGTTCATCTTCTAGAACACTCACAGGGCCATAACTTCTTATTGTCTGTTTACTGTTTGTAGCTATGGGATAAAGAGATCATTTGTGGTTTTGGTTTATTCTGTCTCTTTACCTGTCCATGAGCCAAGTCTGCTTCAGATCTACAAATGAATGCTGATAGTCATACATCAAGTGGTGCCCATCTATTAACTAAATAAGCAAAGCACTTGAAGGGAAAGTTATCAAGAATTTTAAAGTAAAAGCTGCAACAAATCTAGCCTCCAAGTGGAGCTATACATTTGGAAACAAACCCCTTTAGGGCCTTAGTATGAAGAAACGAAGACCTGCACACCAAAGAAGTTTTTCATAGAATGCACTAGACAAATCCAGTCTGTTCAGACTTCAGCTGACTGAAGGAATTCACTTTTGTACTATGGACACTTATTTTACAAACCACAGTGAGGGTAACAGTGCTTTGGGATGGTGTTCCAGGTAAACTAATTGAACTGCCTCTCTGTCTCCCTTTGCTCAGGAGCAGAGAATAGGGGGCATTCTATATAGTTTGTATGAACGAAATCATGCAATAAGTGATTATTGTATCTGGTTTCTTTTATTTAGCATAATGTTTTCTGGGTTCACCCAAGTTATAGCATGTATCAGCACTTTATTTTCCTTTTGTGGCTGAATGACATTCCATTGTATAGATGTGCTCCATATTGTTTATCCATTCACTGTTTAATGAACACTTGAGTTGCTTTTTTATACTTTTTGGCTATTCTCAATAGTGCTTCTATGACCATCAACATGTAAGTATTTGTTAGAATACATGTTATGAATATTTTGGGTATATAGTTGACTCTTCAATGACATAGGTTTGAATAGTACAGGTCCATTATACAAATTTAACACAACATTAAAACCACCCATGAATATACCTTCATGAGAGAGTTCTGAAATCCAGGTGACTAATTACACACCCAAGCAGAGCACTGAAATTAGAAAAAATGCATTAAAAAGATTAAGAAGAACTGTTTCACTTTGCTAATCTCACCTGTACCCTAACCCAAAATAGCACAGCACCAAGGATGCTTCCTTCTGCCCATAGTTCTCCCATGGAGTAGAGAGAAAAATGAACATCCAACACCTTCAGACTTTTGGGAAGCTGCCTGACAGGCCTGCCTCTGTTGTGCCTCACCCAGATCACTGAGGGAATTGGCATGGCTAAATTTCCTTGGGGCGGCTACAAACATAGACAAGGGTGAGGACTCTCAAAAATTAGCACATGGATCACAACAGCTGGACTGTGACTCCCTGGCAGGATATCTTCCTACCCGTGGACCCTGGCACCAGCCCTGCCTTCCCATGCACACTGACCCCATGATGTCCACTCATGGACCCTAGCATTGGACCTACCCACACACAGACCCTGGCATTAGGCCTGCATGGACCCAGTCAGTCAGCCCACCTGTGAACTCCACCAACCATTCTGCCAGAATTTCTGGCCAGTATGACTTGTGAAGGGCTTTCATGCTGACACCAGTCTATAGAGACTGGGAGAGATGACTATTCAAATGTGTAGATACCAACACATGGCCACAAGCATCATAAAAAGTCGGGGAAACACAACTCCACCAAAGGAACTAAATAAAGCTGTAGTAACTGGCCCTAAAGAAATACGGATCTGTGGAATAACTGACAAATTAAAAATAATCATCTTCAAAAGCTCAGTGAATTACAAGAGAACACTGATAAACAATTAAAATAAAGTTAAAAAAGGGATGTGAACAAAATAAGAAATTCAATAAAGAAAGAGAAACTATAAGAAAAAACTAGTAGCAGTTCTAGAGCTGATGAGTACAAAGGCTAAACAACAACTCCAGAAATCAACAGAGAGCTTGCACAGCAGGCACAATCAAGCAGGAGGGAAAATCAGCAAACTCAAAGACAAATCATTAGAGATTATCACGTCAGAGAAACAAAAATGAAAGAGAATGAAAAAGAATGAAGAAAGTCTATAGAACTTATAGAATAACAGTAAATGAACACACACACACACACACACACACACACACACACACACACACATTTTGGGAGTCCAAAAAGGAGGAGAGAGAGAAAGGGGTAGATATGTTATTAAAAAAAAATAATGACTACCAGCATCCCAAATCTGTGGAGAAAAAAGGACATACAGATTCATCAAGCCTAAAGGATCTACATGGGTAGAATGTAAAGAGGTCTTCATAGAGAGGAATTATAACTAAGTTGTCAAAATGCAAAGACAAAGAGAGTGGTTTAAAGCAGCAAGAGACACATGGTTGACCACATACAAGTTAACCCCACAGGACTCAGCAGATTTCTTGGCAGAAACCTTGTAGGCCAGAAAGACTGAGGTGATATATCCAAAGTCCGGAAAGAAAATAATTGGATTAAATTTAACAATCAAAGAATATAGAGTAGATAAGTTTGTTAAAAATAATATCTAACCAAATGCTGTTTATAAGAACTCACTTTAGGTTTCAGGATACACAGGCTGAAAGTGAAGGGGTGGTAGCCAAGAGAGAGCAGGGATTGCTACTTAGATGAGAGAAAATAAGTTTTAAAATAACAATGTCACAGGACAAAGAAGATAATTGCATATGATAAAAGTGTTAAATCACCGGGAAAATATAACAGTTATAAATATATGCATCCATTATATATATAATAGACATTGATAGATCTGAAGGCACATATAGATAACAATACAAGGATAGAAGGAGACTTCAATATATTGTTTTCAACAATTCAGACAGAATATCAATAAGGAAACAGCAGACTTGAACAATATTATAGATCAAATGATCCGAATACAGAACATTTTACCCAGCAGAACACATGTTCTCACATGGAACATTCACTAGGATAGATCACACACTAGGTCAAAAAACTAGTCTCAGATTTAAGAACAATGAAATCATTTCAAGCATCTTATCCAATCACATGGAATGCAATTATAAATCAATAACAAAAGGAAAATAGAGAAACTAACAAATGCGTGGAATTAATCACAGTTTTGAAGAACTATTGGTTTAAAGAAGAAATCAAAAGGGAAACAAAATATCTTGAGACTAATAAAAACAGAAACACAACATACTATAACTTATGGGATGCAGCAAAAGAAGTACTAAAAGGGAAGTTTATAGCAATGAATTTCAACATTAAATGGAAGAAAGTTCTCAAACAACCTTGATTATACCTCAGTGAACTAGTAAAAGGATAACTTGGCCTAACATTATCAGAAGGAGGGTAATAATACAGATAGAGCAGAAATAAATAAAATGTAGAAAAATAATAATGATTAAAAGTTGATTTTCTATAATGATAAAATTGACAAACCCTTAGCTAGAGTAAGAAAAAAACCAAAGAAGAGTCAAATTCAGAAGTGAAAGAGGTGACACTACAACCGATGTCATAGAAATAATGAAGATTGTAAGGGACTATTATAAACAACTACACACTAACAAATTGATAACCTAAAAGAAACGGGTAAATTTCTAGAAATGTATATCCTACCAAGAATAAATTTTTAAAAGATAGAAAAGTCTGAAGAGACCAGTAACAAAAGAGGATATTGGATATTGAATCACTAATTAAAAAAAGAAAGAAAGAAAAAGAAAAAAAAACAACCCCATAGAGAAAAGCCCAGGATGATATGGCTTCATTGGTGAATCCTATCAAATGTTTAAAGAATGCCAATCATTTTGAAACTCTTCCAAAATAAAGAGGCAACACTTCCAAGCTCATTTTATCCTGCCACCATTATTCTGATACCCAAGCTAGATACATAGACCACAAGACAATAAAACTATAGGTCAACATGTCTGATGAAGAGATGCAAAAATCCCCAACCAAATATCAGCAAAGTGAATTCAACAGAAAACTAAAAGGATTATACACTGAGATTTAGTGTGATTTATCCCTTAGATGAATGACTTCTTCAACATATGCAGATCACTAAGTATGATAACCACATTAACAGAATGAAAGGTAAATATTATATGATAATCTCAAAAATTATAGGGAAAGCACTTCACAAAATTAAATAACCTTTCATAATGAAACTCTCGACAAATCAGATATATGTAGAAATTTTCTATTGTGTTCTTACTGCAACACAATAAAGGCGTTAAGGAAAAGCTCACAGATAACATTATACTCAATTTTGAAAAGCTGAAAGCTTTTTATCTAATGTCTGTACAAGGCAAGGATGCCCATTCTCACCACTTTCATGTAACATAGTACTGAGAAATTAGGTATTAAAACAAAATAAAAGGCATATAAATTGGAGAGGAAAAAGTAAAGTCATCTTTGTTTGCAAATGGCTTAGTCTTATTATGTAGAAAACCCTGAAGACTCTACAAAAAGCCTGTTAGAGCTAACACACAAATTCAGCAAAGTTTCTGGATACAAAATCAACTATAAACATCAGTTGCATTTCTATACACTAACAATAAACTATCTGGAAAGGAAAACCCATTTGCAATAGCAAAAAAGAGAAGAAAGCAATTAGGAATAAATTTAACCTATTAGGTAGGAAACTAGTGCACTGAAAACTATAAAATACTGATAAAAATAAAATAAGTAGAAAAAAATCCCATGTTCGTGGATTGAAATAATATTTTTATAATGTCCATAGTACCCAAATTGATCTACAGACTCAATATAACCTCTGTCAAAATTCCAATAGCATAAAATCTGGCAGATACCTCCAAATTTGTTTTTTTTTTTCCTTAGTATTGCTTAGCTATTTGGGGTCTTCTGAGATTCCACACAAATTTTAGGTGTGTTTCTGTTATTTCTATGAAGAGTGCCTTTGGTATTTTGATGGGGATTGCATTGAATCTGTAGGTGGCTTTGGGTTGTATGGAAACTTTTATAAGATCAGAGCCATAGTAATAAAAATAGTATGGTACTGGCACAAAAATAGATACATCAACCGATACAATAGAATAGGGAGCAAAGACTTAAATTTTAGCATTTACTGTCAACTGATATTCAACAAGGGAGCCAAGAACACCAAATGGAGAAAAGAGAGCCTCTTCAACAAATGGTACAAGGAAAAATTAAAGGAACACACACAGAACAAGGGAATTGAACCCCTATTTAACACCACTAATGAAAATTAACTTGAAAGGAATCAAAACCAGTATAAAACTCCAAAAGGAAAAGGTAGAAAAGAAACTCATTGATATTAGTCTTGGCAAAGACTAATGACTGTTTTTTTTTATTATATCAAAAAAAGTACACAATAAAAAGATATGGAAACAACCCAAATGTCCAGCAATGGATAAATGAATGAAAAAAAGATGTTACATGATGGAATATTTGTCAGCTGTGATGATGGAGGGTATCTTCCATTTGAGACAACATGGATGGACATTGGAAACACTATACTAAATGAGATAAGTCAGAAAGAGAAGGACAAATGCTGTATGATATCACTTACATATGGAATCTAAAAAAGTCAAACTTGTAAAAAACAAAGTAAAAAAAAAACCCCAGGAGATTGGTGGTGTACAAATGATGATGTTTAAGAGTACAAACTTTTAATGGGAAGTAAATAAACCACAGAGATCTAGTGCACAGTATAATGAATATGGACAATAATATTGTACTATAATTATATAATATGATAAATATCACTACAATGGCAATCATATGACATACATAAATGTACCAAAATAAAAAATTCCAATAGTATGTTTTATAGAAATGGGAAAAAACAATCATAAATTCACTTGAAACCACAAAAGACCCAAAATATGCAAAGTAATTTTGAGGAAAAACAACAAAGCTGGAGGCTTAGCATTTTCAGATTTTAAATGCAGTGTTTGCATCCTCTCATGGCTGCATCAAAATTACAATGAAATTATAGAATGACCATCATTGAGAACCACCTGAAGACTAGGTGAATGGAAGTCCTATAATTAAAGATATAAAAAAAGAGCCACACCAAGACTAATAGGAAAGGCATGGACATAAAATAGATAGGTTCAAATACACGGTGTCATGATTCAAAATCAGGAGGGATATATTATAACAAAAAAAAGGCAGGAGGGATATCTTAGCTGTGAAGATTCCCACTGAGGAGCAAGTGTGAGGAGTCCTATCCACACACTGAGGTCCCCTGCTCAGGGCTCCATTGCCTGGAAGAGTAGCTCCCATAACATCTGGCTGTGGAGTTCATCTGAACCACTGTGGAGTTCATCTGAATCCAGTAGGGGGTGATTTCTGGAGAGATCGGTGGCTGGAGATCTTAAAGGGCCTGGAGCACAGACTCATTAGCCCGTAAATTCATTTACCCTGGACTCCAGTACAGAGGCAGAAGCTCAAAAAGTGCCAGTGACTTTTAGGGAGGAACTAAATTGACTAGCTTCAGGATAACAGCTGGAGGGGCAGCAGTTGGGACAGTTTTTTCCAGGGGTGGAAGTGATGCCAGGCATCACTGTTCCTGTGTTATTTGCTTCCCTGACCCATCCAGCCTGGCACAGGAATGCACCAAATCTGAGCTCTCTGTTAATCTGGCTAAATTATTTGACCTGATGTGGTAATTCCATGAAACCCACCCCACTCAAATAGCAGTGCAGCCCATCCTCTTTCAGTCACTTTTCCACACAAGCAATCTGCCTCAGATCATGAGGACATTCCTAAAATCTCTCAAAGATCCACAAACCTCAAACAAGCAGTGGCTGGCCTTAGTGTGTCCTGGACCTCTTGCTAAGCCATGCCAAGCCTGGCACAAATGGAGACTGTTCTCCATTAGCATTGTTATTCCTAGCAACTAGCTCCAAGTATGACATGAGCAGTGGCCAGTCTAAGCTTGGAATGTAGCCTCAACTAAATGGCCATACACAAGTGGCCACACACAAGTAGCAGCTGGCCTCAGCTCACATTGTGGTACTCACCAAAGAGTCACAAGCCCAAAACTGGTGACAGCCCGAATCAATCCACTAAATAGCTTCTCCCAAGTGCCTCCAAGTCCACACAAGTGGCAACTAACCACAGATCACTTTGTAACTCCCATCAGATGGCCCCAAGTTGGGCAGAAGAGGAAACTGAACTTGACATGCACCAGAGCCCCTCCCCAGAGACTCTAGAAGCAAGACATGTGGTGGCTGGCTCCAAACCACACCAGATCACCACCCAACCAACTTCACAAATGACACTCCTGAAGGGTGGCCTTGGCTGGCAGTAGAAAGTGACTCCCATTCCATGGCATCAGCCCAATGCACAACATCTCATCCACTGTAGTTGAAGCCAGTTAGACTTTTGTAAGCATTAATGCATCCAATGTAAGAGCACCTAAATATATAAAGCAAATATGTCAAAGACATGAAGGGAGAGATCAATAGTACAGTAAGCATAGGGGACTTTAACACCACATGGATATCAATGGGTAGATCATCCAGACAGAAAATTAGTGAGAAAACAATAGTCTTAAATCATGCATTAGATCAGATGGATTTAATTGATTTTTTTTGGAACATTTCACCCCAAAGCAGCAGAATATACATTCTTTTCAAGTGAACATAGGGCATTTTCCAGGATAAACCACATGTTATGTCAGAAAACAAATCTCAAAAAATTTAAGAAGCTGAAATTCATTAAGCATCTTCCCTGATAATGGTATGAAACTAGAAGAAATTTGAAAAACACACCAAAACATGGGGGCTTAATAACATGCTACTGAACTATGAATGGGTTAATAGCAAGATCTAGGAAGAAATCAAAAGCTACTTGAGACAAATGAAAATGCAATGAATGAAAATGATTGAAATGAATGAAAATACAATGACCCAAATCTATGGGAGACAGCGAAAACAGTTCTAAGAGGGAAATTCATAGCGATACAGACCTACCTCAAAAAACAAGAAGGTTCTCAAATAAACAACTTAAACTTATACCTAAAGAACTAGGAAAAGACAAACAAAGCTCAAACTGAATAGATGAAGGAAATAATAAAGATCAGATTATGAATAAAGGAAATAGAATCTAAAAACAATAGAAAATATTAATGAAACCAAGAGCTGAAGATAAATAAATTGATAAACCTTGTAGCTAGACACCACCCCCCCCGCAAAGAGGACATGGCTCAAGTAAGTAAAATCAGAAATGAAAGAGAGGTGACAACAGATAACACAGAAATACAAATGTTTATAAGGAAATTCTATGAATAGTTATATGCCAATTAATTGGATAATCTGGAAGAAATTGATCATTTCATAGAAACATACACTCTTCCAAGGCTGAATGAAGAGAAACAGAAAATCTGAACAGGCCAATAAATATCAACGAAATTAAATCAGTAATCAAAACCTCCCCACAGACAAAAGTCCTGGGCTGGATGGCTTTACAGGTGAATTTTACCAAACAATCAAAGACTTAACACGTATCCTTCTCAAACTCTTCTAAAATATTCAAGAGGAGGGAAGACTCCCAAGATCATTTTATGAGGCCAGCATTATTCTGAGTCCAGAATCAAACAAAGACATTATAAAAATATAAGAAAAGTATAGGCCAATATCTCTGATAAAAAGAAATGTAAAATTTCTTAGGAGAATATTAGCAAACCAAATCCAGCAATACATTAAAAAGATCATATGCCAGGATGGTATGGTATTTATTCCTGGGATGCAAAATTGGTTCAATATCTGCAAATCAATGTGCTATACCACATAAACAAAATGAAGTATAAAAATCATTTGATTATATAAATAGATGCAGAAAAAGCATTTAACATGATCCAGCATCTATTTATGGTAAAGACTCTCAGCAAATTGGGACTAGAGGGAACATACTTCCACATAGTAAAGGCCATATATGGCAAACTCACAGATAACATCACACTCAGTGTGGAAAAGCTAAATACATTTTCCTTAAGATCAAACACAAGACGAGGATGTATACTTTCACTACTTTTTATTCAATATAGTATTGGAAGTCTAGGCACAGAAATCAGATAAGAAAAAGAAGTAAAATGCATCCAAGTTGGAAAGGAAAAGGTAAGACTATCATTATTTGCAGATGGCTCTATCTATCTGTCTATCTAGCTATCTATCAAGATAACCCTAAGATTCCACCAAAACTTATTTGAGGCTAGAAAATAGATGCTCTAGCTCCTGACACTAAGTGGTCAAATGTATTGACTCTATCACCTGATATCTCTATCCATTTCTATGATTGTTAATTACAGCCCGGAGTTAACTCTTGTATGTATTTGGAAGTCTAATCCTGTAATTTGCCTAAAATAATTAAGAATGAATCCCCTACTCTTCCACAGACATGATGGAAATGGTGTTAGCCTATAAGTACAATATATTCAGTCATACCTTAACCATACAAGGTGTGTCCGGAAAAAGTCCAGCCATTGTTAATATAATGAGAATGACATTGTGCATGATGTGCATGCACATTGTGCATGACATTGATGTAACCTGGCAGCCAAGGAGAGTGGTCTGAACAATGGTGACTTCACTGTACTGGTCAGTGGGGGCTTAGCTGTTGAGTGAACATGTGTACAGTGTGGCTGTCACATTCAAAATGACTGAATGAGTAGAGCAACGAATCTACATCAAAGTTTGCATTACACTTGAACTTTTCTCTGTGGAAACCATTCTGACGATTCAGAAGGCTGCAGCTATGGGCAACTGGTGATAGGCAGCTTCATCACGACGACTTGCCTGTTTGTGTATCACATCTCATGCAGAGTTTTTTGTCAAAACGTCACATCACCCAGGTGACTCAGCAACCCTACAGTCCAGATTTGGTGTCCTGTGACTTTTGGCTTTTCCCAAAACTAAAATCACCTTTGAAAGGGAAGATATTTCAGAATGTTGATGAGATACAGGAAAAAATACAATGGAGCAGCCCTAATGCAATTGGGAGAACTATGTGAGATCCCAAGGTGCCAACTTTAAGGGGGTCTGGGTGTCATTTTCCTGTGTACTATGTTTCTTGTATCTTGTACCTTCTTCAATAAATGTCTCTATTTTTCATATTACATGGCTGGATACCTTCTGGGACAGACCTTGTATTTCTTGGGAGGGTTCATCAATATGGAAATACCAGCAATCTTGAGATCTGTATAAGTATTTTATGTTTAAGCCAGAAATAACACCATTGAAAAGACTCTCTGATATTGCAGTAATGACAAAATCCCAGGACAGTAAGCACACTTTGTTTTTGGAACTTACCCAAAGCAAAGGTGGATATAGTTTCTTTAAATCATCAGGATGGAATAATAATGAGTCCTTTGACTTAAGTGAATCTGTGGAAATAGCTAAAGAATCAGAGACTCTATAAGGATAAAATACTTTAGATGGTATAATCATGTGAGCATAAATAGTATATGTCTAGTAGACAAATATGAATTGAGCCATCATAGTAAGAATTTGAATTCTTACCTAAGTCTATTCAGAGCTCCTTGATAGAAGAGGAGGCTAGGTCCCTTTAAGGATAAATGTATGAAAATGGCAGCAAGTGTTTGCTATAAGGTTAGCTAGCAGTGCATTAAAGAAAGAAAAATCTTAAATATTTTGAGGTTATTAGTTATTTGCTTTAATATAACATTGAATTCTTGAAACATAGAAACAACTATGATCCACTGTTCTAAGAGGCTTAGCTTATGGTTTGATGAATGCATCCTAATGCAAGCCCATGTTGCACTATGCTTATCGGGCCCATGTTTTGGTTATTTTCCCTTAATATTTTTACATTACAGGAATGGTTTTACTTAGACTTAATAGCATCTACACATAGGTTTGCTGACTTGTGGGGTGAGGGCTGTTACGATAGAAAGGGTCTAAAAGCCTACCTTATTTTATGAAGTCAGTGAGGTTAAGAACATTTAAAGTGCATTAAGAACAATGTAAAATGAGATGGCTAAACTAATGTTACAAATATGTGAAATGTTAACATACACATATATTAATATATAAATTTGATTATATTTGATTACATATGCATATATAACGTATTTTCATGTGTAAATTTTGATTTTATATATACTTTGATTATGCATAAGATTTAATTATATATACAAGTTTGATTACATATAAGATTTTATTATTTATACATAGATTTGGTTATAATCTGATTATGTAATGGCATACACATGTATGCATGTATATATGGTCAGGTTGCATGCATGGGTATATGGATTATATATGTATATATAATAGGATTATATATGTACACACACAACCACACACACATAAAATACTCAAATGAAATTCATAAAAGGATAACTTTTCGCCTCCATATTGTTTTGGTCTTTTGGAGATGGATACCTACCTACTTGATTATACAGAATTCTGTAACCTTAATAATGTGGCATTTGGAAAAATTGAGATAAACCATCAATCTTTCTTTTACCCACTGAAAACACTGAGGACAGGGCCTATGATAAAAGGCCTCATTTTAAGACATTTGGCTCTGGAAAGGATATTTCCCCGTTTGGGTAGGAAATCAGGAAAGCACTGGGCCCTCCAAGGGCTGACTATGAGCATCTGCTTCCCAACCTCGTTTGGGAAAGAAGCTGCTGCGACTGTCACGTCTGTGGTCTGAAGTCACTGATCAGCTAATAAATGTACTTTCCTAATTTCATTACTTTTCCGGTCTGAGGGCATAGGAAAAGCATGGATGTAACGCATCAGGAACACTAGAAGCTCTTGGCTGGATAAGAGTAGAACTGCTGAGAAATCAATGAGTCTTGCTGTAGCCTCTGTGGTGCTATGACCACCACGTCTGAAAACTAATCCAAAACTCTGAGTTGGGGCTTCAGACCTGCTCAGCAGGAAATGCAAAAGGAATATCTACTGGGTTGGCCAAAAAGTCTGTTACATTTTTTTCCATAAAAGACACATTTTTCATTTTCACCAATGACTTTATTGATTTGGATATTCTGAGTATCTCAGCTACCTCCACTATTGGCTCCTAGTGGGTAGAGGCCAGGGGTACTGCTAAACATTTTTCTTCCAATGCATAAGACAGTCCCACAGCAAAGAATTATTTAGCTGAATTCAACAGTACCAAGAAACTTCACAAGCCACTTCTGACGTGCTTGATCTGTCACAACACCTTCTCTAAACACGGCACAAATTTTTTTTTTGTATTTCAATTGCATTTTTACCTTTCTTGAAATAATAAAACATAATACATCAAAAATGTTGTGTATCTTCATTACATTCAGAGAGATACATACTAATAAATATTAAAATGGCTGCACAAAAAAATTTACCAATTTTAATGTTTTTTTTAAATGCACACTGATATGACAGCTGTCACAATACAATCTAACAAAATTGTTTCAAATGAAGTTAGAGACAACTAAGCACCATTACAGCCATCATACAGGAAAACGAACTAAACAAACTTTTTGGCCAACCCAATACAGTTTTAAAGAGTTAATAACATGATTCTTTTATCCAAGTTAAAGTCTGGAAGTGCCTTTTTTTTTTTTTAAGAAATGTTCCAGCTTGAGTGAGGCTGGGTGTAAGTAAAATGTTCCCTTTGAATTTCAAATGCCTCTATTAAAATTCATGACTATATAGAACTAGGTTCTGGTCTTAGTTCATCATCTAGCTCCTGGAGGACTGTGGAAGTACAACTGCAAAGTATTTTGTTGTGTTGTTTGTTTTTAAATCATATGCAGATCCCTGACTGGCCTGAAGGTGGCTTGGATGAGGTCAAGAAAGAGGGAAGGCAGAATATAATTATTCCTGGAATGACATGTTTTCTCTATCACAAAGTATCTGATTGGCCACTGGACTCCAGAAAAAGTGAGCTGGCCTCAAACTTGCTTCAGGGATGATTATAAAGACATTTTGGAGACAGTCATCACCCACACATGCAGGCACACAGCTGCAGTTAAAGTAAGCCTTGTTGTTATTATTGCCAATTAAATAAATGGGCATTTGATGACACTTTCATAGTAATGAAAATGAAATCCTGCAAGTTAAAACATCATTAAGGAATTTTTAAACAGGCCTTAATGCAAGTATAGGATGTCAGTTTTATGTGCTGAGGCGAGAGAATGAGTAATTATTTTGCTCAAGCAGCCAAAAAAAATGGCAAGAAATAAAATTTGAATTGAGTTCTGTTGGATTGGTAGTTTGCCTACAGTTTCTTATTTGTCAAGAAGTTTGCATAGTCTCAGAAGCTTTTGCACCATTTTCAATTAAAGCACAAGATTCTAGCAGGCTGCTTGACTCTCTCCAGGCAAAATGAATAATATTTTATAGCATGAAATTACTTTTGTCCTGAGATGTAGAAAAAACAGAAACCATAACCTCTTTCTTACATCCTGGGTTGGAAATACAGATATAGATCCCTACTACTGAGAGAACCTTGTTGATCAGCAGTGAGTTAGTGGCAAGTGGTTAAGTTCAGAGAGAAAAAAAAATGAGTTACTAGGAACAGATCCATTACCAATGGAAAGTAAGTCAATAGATAAACTTGTACTTTCATATAAGCTCTTGTAGTGGGATAAAGCCCACTGAGGGTCAGACTACAAGACAACTATCAGCAGACTCTGTTGGGGAGAAATTATCATCAACTTCTGTTTATCACTGAAAACCCATGACATAGAAAAACAGTTGTGACTTTTCTTTTAGCAGTTTGAGTCATTGTGAGCCACGACATAGCTTTGAATAGGGACAGAGTATAGGGGGTACACAGAGATCAGGAACAAGGTCACCCAGGTCTTAGCATGCTATAGTGCTACCTCATTAAAAAAAAATCATTTTGAGTAGCTTTTCCCTTGGACAGCCTGCAAGTTCCATTCAGACAATCTGGTTGTTACCATATAATTTATTGTACATCATATTTCAAGGCATACTCAGTAGGTGAGATTCCAACTTCTGTTTTCATTCACTACTGAATCAAGAGGAGGAGGCATTCCTGGCTAGCAGCGGTCTTCTGTGAACGAAGTAATGAGAGTTGGCAGAGCAACGTAATACAAACCTTTTGCTCATCAAATAACACTGCAGCATACAGAGTGAGCCTTTCATCATTTGTTTTTTAATTTATTTTATCCTTACCTAAGGACATTTTTCATTACTTTTAGAGAGAGAGAGAAAGGGGGAGAGGAAGGAAGAGAGAGAAACATCGATGGGAGGGAAAAATCAGTTGGTTGCCTCCTGTATATGCCTGGACTGGGTAGAGTTTCAGTTTCTGGATGATGTTCCAACCAATTGAGCCATACCAGCCAGGGCCATCATAAGAGTTCTTTAGTAAGGAATAGTCAAAATTATTCTTAGGAACACGATACATTCAAGCCTAGTCTGTGTGGTTGATGGAACAAACAATAGTGGCATGTTTGCCTTTAAACAATTTAGGAATGAATTATTGAAGCCAGAATTGGGAAACAGAAGTGGAGTTGAAACACCTACTGGAACCAACCTGAACTTTCCCTTACGGCAACACAAGAAGACAGGGACATGAACTCCATTGACTGCTCCTAAGACATGCTCCCTAGCACTCAGGAAAAGACTGGGGCTTTCCTTATCTTAATGGAATCCTAAGAAGAGTGAGGACTGAGGTCTCGGAAGATTATACACAGAAAACTAGGACTGGAGACAGAGAAAGTTAAGTTTCCTTAACCCCACTCCTGGGTGGCTCCACCCAGCTACTTCCAGCACTATTGCCCAAGCTTGCTCTGTCTTTTTGTGGAAAAATGAAGATACGATGCTAATGAGGAGCAGAAATGCTGTTTCATATCTAGAAATTTGTTATAGGACACAAAGTTGTACAAACATCACCTAACCATGGCCCTGAAAGACTATGAGGAAGACCATTGTTCTAATATTGATGTGCAGTGCTTTTAAAGTTTTTGGTTAATCATTCCACTTATTCTCCACACATTGTATTTAGCACAAGAGTTTTGACAGCCAGTTCCTTGCGATACTATCAGAATCCTGAACACAGACTATGTGTTTCATGCTCAAGCTTCAGGGAAACATATTACTGAGAAAGTCTTGTGATCTGTTCACTCAGCAAGAACTGTTTCTGTGAAAGAAAACTCACTGGAAGGCCAAAATGCAAGACTCACAAAGCAGCCCTTACCGTGTTAATCAGAAACTAGGGGCCTTTTTCTTGGACATATACAGAGTCAATGTGTCCCATTCTTAACTTCTTTTAATCAACGTGCATTTTCCCAGCAGCTCAGCTACATTAGTTGTAATGCAGTGTGTAGAATGATGCTTAGGCCAACTGCAGAAATTCCTCCTTGCTGAAACTGTGACCTCAAAGCTATTTGGGAGACTACTTTGGCCTTCTTCCAGGAGATACACTCATTTTCTATGATGTATAAGATACTCTGAAGCTTATCTCTTTGAGAGCAGGATAAGGTTCTGCTTCCAGGAGACCTCAGTCCCTATTAGTGTGGTAAGAAGCAGACATCAGTATGAGGGAGCGCTGGTCTCTGACACACTGGTGACAGGAGGCATATGTCAGGGCAAATGAAAAAGAGGTGGCCACGGCCAGGAGGAAGCAAGGCTGAATCTCTGCTCACATTATGTTTCCATGCCAGAGTGCTTGAAGGAAAGGCTCAGGGAATCCCCTACCCTTTAAAGCTAGTAATGGCTAAAATATTGATTTTCTCCTACTTCAGCAGGACTTTGTACACCTTTAAGCTACCTACCAACTTCCAATTTTGTAAGGAAATTCCAGGAGAAAT
The DNA here is from genome assembly GCF_004126475.2 of Phyllostomus discolor. NCBI lineage: Eukaryota > Metazoa > Chordata > Mammalia > Chiroptera > Phyllostomidae > Phyllostomus > Phyllostomus discolor. The sequence goes on from NC_040903.2 coordinate 158,779,109, forward strand.
AATGCAAGTCCTTCTTAAGTAAACCATTTCAGCCAACTGGGGCAAGCACATTCCCTAGAAAATAGCAGCCCATGACTCATTATTCCCCTCCTGCTCTTTCTGTATTTGGAAAGATCAGCTTATTGAAACCTGGATTCCTTGAGGAACCACCAGAAAAATGTTTATCTTGGAACTAAGTTAAAAGCTTGAGATTGCTACTCCTTCCTTGGGCTTGGACAAGTCCCGCTCAAGCCTTTCACTTTCAAGTTTAAAGTTTAAAGGGTCTTTAAAATCACCTACCTCCTTGCTCTCTGAGTCCAGAGCAGCCTGCATCTGTAAACCATCTTGTCTTTTCTTATTAAGCTCTCTTCCCGAAGGTGACTAAGTAGGTGTTATCCCTTAGTTATTTCTTTGGCAGCAGGTTCTTGATTCCTCGGGAGGCATTTTCCTTTGTCCCTTCCTCTTGAACACATCCCTCTACTTACTGGCTTGGTCTTAAGGCAGAGTGTTCTCCTGCACTTGAGGTCAGCTTCATCACTCTGGGCAGCACCCTGTGTTACAGTTTTACTCCCTTCACTGGCTTCGGGCCCCAGCCAGTCTAGACTTCAGCCTCTACTACTTCACCTGTGCTCTCATTGTACAAGGGATGCCTGGCTCCTTCGAGGGTGAAGCTGCTCTTCACTTTCCTCTCATTTTCCCCTCTTGATATTCTTACTCTCTTATATGCCACCCTCTAAGAAAGTACACAATAGACCTTTATTATCCTACCAAGAACTTTTTAAATTTGTTTGATGTTCTTTCCTATAACTTCCCACCATTTTCATCATAACCTTTCCCAAACAGCAACTCAGTCCACACTAGTTGCATTTTCTTCCTCCTGACACACAAACACCCTCCCATGGCTTTCAGCATCCACTCTCTACAACAAGTCTCCCAGCGGACTTCCTGCTTTCACAGAAACACTAAAGCCAACTCAGCTGCAAGCTCTCTCCTTAGTTATGTAAACCTATCCATGTGTGGTTTGTAGCCTAGCAACTTGCCTCCCACAAACAAGTTACTCCCTCCACAAAGATTCCTGTTTGAGTGGTGGGAGGTGGGGCCCAAGCACACTAGCTTTGAAAGATCTCCAGGTGATTTTGATTTGCAGCCAGGTTTGAGAACCACCACCGATACCTCTTTTACATATTGAATAACTGTGCTCAAGTTCCTTGCATCCAGACAACTTTAACGAACTGCACAGAGAGATCAGGCTGCAGCGAGCTGCCTCTTTGGTTAGGTTTTAGATTGATCCTTCCATCAAATATGAGATATCTCTGTCTCCCACCAGTTTTCTAGCTATTGAGTTCTCTCGTCATGTGGCCAGGATGTACTGCTCAAGGTAATGAACTCCACAGGTGAAGAAAAGGATCCCAGTTCTTCCAGGCTGATGATTACCTACTCCATGTTCTTTGTTTGTCTGTGTGATGGTCAAAAGTCTTTGCCTTAAATTCAAATAGAAATGTCTCTCTTTTAATCTAAGCCTGTTTCTTTCATGTTGGCCCCCTGTGGATATGAAAAGGACAGTAGGCTTTTCTTTCATGAAACTGCTCATGCTACCAAAGACATGAATTGAATCGTACCTTAGCCTTCTGTTTGCTGGTTAAATACAGGCATACCTCATCTTACTGCACTCCAATTTATTGTGCTTCACAGATGTGCTTTTTCCAGTTGAAGGCAAGATCCTCCACCACATAAAAATTTCATCTTGCTTTATTAGGGCACTCTTTTTATTGTGGTGGTCTGGAACTGAACCTTCAATATCTCAGAGGTATACATACCCATAGTCCCTAATTAATAGAATTAAAGAGCATCAAAACCGGAAGGGATGTCTAGACTAATACCTTCAAACTTTGTTTCTAAGCAGTGGGATCCTATTAATAAATACAATCTTAACCCTAACATGAAAACTGGCACGAGCAGAGCTGCCTCAGGTAAAGTGTGCCAGGAGACTCTACATGCAGTGGTAACTGAGGCACCTAAAAGGAACTTCGGTACTTTGCAAAACGAAGTTTGGAAAATCTCTTTTCACAGTCCAGCATTTCAACATTATGGATAAGAGAGCCAAAGTTCAGGAGCTTTATGTGAATTTTCAATTTTCTAGTAACAGTAGACCTATGACTTTGGGGGAACACAGGGATATAATGTACAACACAGGGAATATGGTCAGTAATATCACAATAACTTTGTATGGAAATAGGTGGTTATTAGACATAGTGTGGTGAAGGCATCATAAAGTATAAAATGCAGAGTATAAAATTACTATGTGGTACTCCTGAAACTAATATAATAATTTATGTCAACTATAGTTTAAAATATTATTAATAATGTAATATAAAATTGCTTAATGTAGCCACTGGAAGGTTAAGTTTTGGGTTTGGTTTTTAGTGAACAACTGAGTCTTTGCCTTATCGAGTAACTACTGATAAGCACAGACATAGCTTTTATTACCACTAACCATAGAGTACCAAATAAAAGGAGTGCCTAATCACAGGGAAAACAAATAAAGCTCCAATGCAAAGGATCTTTGAGCCTCTGTTTCCAATGCTGTCCCAACGAGCCTTCCCTCCCTCCCACCACCTCATCTTGGTCAAGCAGCTACATCCTTCTGAAGGATTCATCCTGTTCTTGGATTCTGAAAGGGGCCTGGAGGACCATCACTTCTTTTCTAGCCTAGTCACACCGTTCTGTGCCTCAGAGTGCCGAAAAATAACATGGTTAGCCGTGAAGGCACCCTTCGAGCTTCTGGATGTTGACTCTTCAGAGAGCAAGCACACAGTAGGATTGCATTGCTGAGAAAATAAAGAGTCTGGACATCCCAGATACAGACATAGTTTCCAAAGGCTAAATTATTTATTTCCTTCTCTTCTCTCACTAAATTTCCTTTAATGGAGGCACATTTTTAAGTATTCGTATTTAATTTCTATATATTTTCATTCCTACCTTCCCTCCCCATAAAATGTCCTTCAGTTCATAAAGGATGAACAAGCACCATGCAGATACAGCAGGAAATCTGGGTAATATGTCAGGGTGTTGTTGACCAGCCTCAGGAAAATGTATTATACGATCAGGGCCAGGCCAAGCCATGGAAGCATTTTGGAAAATATAATAATTTTGAATTTTGTCAAACATTCTTTGCAACTTGGAACAGCATTTATTGAGAGAAGAGGCCAAGCATTGGGGCAACTTTGCTCTAAGAAGGCACAGCCCATTTAGTGAAATAGTGGTTGTGTGGGTCATTGTGCTAACTGGTCCCCTCCATTTGATGGCAGGTGAGTGGCCATCCACCATCTGTGATTCCTTCAGCATGCCCTTCTTATATGTATGTGGGATAAGAGCCTTACTCCTGCTCCTCAGCCTAAGAAGTTTATCAAAGTATTCCTTCTAAAGATATGTAAAGATCTATTAGTGATGTTATTAGTGCCATCTACAAATTGGCCACAGCTTCCTGGCTGAATTCTCTTCATCCCCTTCTTGTTAGGTGTAATATGTGACAAAGAGACATTCTTAGAATGCTTCCCAGAGCCACAGTTTCTATAACTCCCATGCCTGTAATGTCTATTGAGTTAGGATTCCTCACTCAGCCTGTCCCTCAGCCTCTGGTCTCTGACCACCTTCAGCCTACCTCTTACAGGAGGATTTCCTCTAGCATAGCATGATCCAAATGCCCAGCAAGGCCATAAGTTCTTTACACTTATTATCCCACTTCTCTTATAAAATGCTATGATATGTGTAAAACTGTTACCACCATTTTACAAATAAGAAAACAGGAGCTTTGAGGAATCAAGTAACCCTTCTGAGGTAAAAGAACAGTGATGGTGGAAGTGTAAGACAAATGAGTTCCAGAGTCCCCAGGTCTGTCCACCTCTCTGTATTTATTCCATTCAGTACTTTCTGAAAATTTTATTTTCTCCTGAAAGTTTTCTACAAACTTTCCTGATAGTGTGTCCATGTGCCTTCCATCTAATCAATAATAACCTTTCATCTTTAATCCCAATTCTCCACATGCTTTACAAAAAGTGTCAGTCAACACATAAATACATCCGTAGCACCCAAATATACCTCTAACTGTACCCTGACTATACATAACAGGCAAGAAAGAGGTGGAGGCCCTGAAATTTCCTTTTATTCTTCCACCTCACCATTTCCCCATGTGTTGTACTTGTGTATGTGTGTGTGTGTGTATGTGCGTGTGTGTATATATGTGCATGCATGTGTATATGTAGGGTGTGTGTATATATATATATATATATATATATATATAATAAGATCCAAGCAGACAAGTTACCATTTATAACTATTAGATTATAGCTTTTTCAAAAATCCTTTCTCTCAAGATCAATGTCAAGTCTATTGATGCCTTTCAGAACCTGTGTGACTCTTAATTTAGGAATAATCTTACATTTGATGGACATGTTCTTGAAAGTCCTTTCCAAGTCATTGACAGAGACATTGATTCACCCTGATCCTGGTAGACCACCATGTGGTGTTAACCCTAAGATCAATCTTAAGCTTTTAGGTATCCTGGAGGAAGACCAACTATTTGACAACCTAAGAATACTGTAATGGTGACTGCATATTTCAAACCCTCCTATGATCATGTCACATGGGCTGAAATTTCACAGAAAACATCTATAACTGCTACATTTTTAGTGTGGTCTGAAAATCTCTAAAAAAGGAAACTCAATTGTTAGTGACATGATTTAATTATCACACAGCCATGTGATTGCTACCTATGATCTTTCAATCTTATAGGGGATAGGACATTGTGTGATGAATTGTGTTAGTCTCTTTCCAAGTTTTAATATTAAATTGGACAGTTCTTAACTTCCTGGGTAAACTTCCATAGAAATCCTTCTATAAATCCTAGGGGGCCTGGAGGTTTACTTGCTGGTTCTCTAAGTACCTAAGGGTGTATGATGTCAGATCTTGTTGATTTAAATAAATTATATTTGGGAAATTTTATATATATTTTTTCCAAAAATATATATATATTTGATTTTGGCTTTTTTTCTTCTATTAAAATTAGGCATGTTAACTAATTCATATCTGAAGGAACAGAGATTAGGAAACAAGAAATAAAGCTTTTTTTTTTTTTTTCAGATTGTGCTTAGTACCTTTCATCTCCCCCTGGGTTTTTCATTACACCTACTCTATTCTGCTCTGTGCTCCAGGAGACTGGCCTGAGTGAACTGCATCAATGTCTTCATTTTCTAGCATTTATTTGAATTCAGCCAATAGGAGACACCAGTCAAATATTGGAGTATGAAAGGAGAGAGGGGCTGGGCTATTTGTTTCCCTGGTTCCTTCCCTGTGCCTCTGACAGAGACCACGAATCCTGCCAGGTTTCCCTCCCCATATAGTGCTTCCTGAGGTTTACTGTAATCACTCCCCAACTTTGTCTCTGCAGGCCTAGGGATGGCAATCACTCCCTAAGTTACTAACTCTGTTTTTCACAACATGATTTGTTGCTTTCCCTAAGTGCTGCCCACTTAAACAGTCACCATGTGGTTAATTTCTCTTCAATTACTCAGTTTTAGGGTGTCATCTACCTCCTACTGGGACCTACATCAATGTACGAATAACACGATTGTGTTCTTATAAAACCCACTGATGAGAGGTCAGAGCAAGGAGGTGTCAGCATATGTTTAGTATACAAAAATAAGATGCACCTCTATGCCAAAGTTAGAAATAGAAAATGACAATCTTTAAAAGGTATAATTTGCAAAACATCAACTCATTTAATGTAGCTCAGAAAAAACTAAAAAAAATTCTAAGACTTTATGAAAAATGACAAATCCTTATTGAAATTTTAGAAAATCTAAATATGAGAAGATACATTATGAGTAGGGCTTGTCAAGACACAATGTAATGTTTTTAAAATATGTCCTAAAATATTTTGATATTTCTCCCTTCAATCTTTCTCTTTCTAATCATCCTCTTCTTAAGTGGGTTGGACTTAGTGACTTGCTTTTAAGGAGTACAATATGGTAGATATGATAGTGTGATTAGGTCCTAAAAGGCATCATCACTTCCTTCTTACACTCTCTTTCTTGTGATCACTCTGAGAGAAACCAGCTATCATGTCACAAAGGCAGTGAAGCTACCCAGTGTAGGGGACCTACATAGAACTGAGCCCTCTGGCCAAGACCCATGTGAGTAAGCCTGCCTGGGAACCTGTCCTCCCCTAAGCCAAGTCTTCAGATGACTGAAGTCCTGGATGAAATCTTGGACTGAAAAGTCATGAGAGACCTGGAGTCAAACCCATTCAGCTAAACTCCTCCAAAATTCCTGACCCACAGAAGTTATGTGAGATAATACATATCTGTAGTTGCTGTTTTTAGGTAGTATACTTTGGGTGATTTGTTACATACAATCAATTGATAACTATCAGGCTGGCCAAAAGACCTGGTTGGTTTGTTTTCTGTAAGATGGCTCTAGTAGCACTCAGTTGTCTTTAATGTCATTCAAAACAATTTTGTTAGATTGTATTGTGACAGCTTCTGTATCAGCATGCATTTAAAAAAAAGGAAAATCAGCACTGGTGAATTTTTGTGTAGTTATTTAAATATTGAGGATGAAAAAAAATATACATTTTGGCATATTATTCTTTATTATTTCAAGAATGGTAAGAATACAAGTGAAGCACAGGGAAAGATTTGTACAGTGTATGGCAAAGGTCCTGTGACTGATCAAATGTGTCAAAAGTGGTTTGCAAAGTTTTTGCTAGAGGTTTCCCGCTGGATGATGCTCCACGGCCAGGAAGACCAGTTGAAGTCAATAGCGATCAAATTGAGGCATTAATTGAGAACAATCAACATTATACCATGTGGAGATAGCCGACATACTCAAAATATCCAAATCAATAAAGTTGTTGGTGAAAATGAAAAATGTTTTTTATTTTATGGGAAAAAAGTAAACGGACTTTTTGGCCAACCCAATAATACATCCAATATTATAAAGGTATCAATTATTTGTAAATTTATCTCTAGATTAAATACCATCCCAACAGCAAATTCAGTGTGTATTTTGTCTAAATCCCCAAATTTATTATAAAATAAACACAGAAACAAATATTCACTTATTCTCCTGCATAAAAAAAGAGATGAGAGAACTGGTTTTAACAGATGGAAAGGCTTAATACTGGGGCAGGGGTAGATAAATAAATCAACGAAATAGAATTATCATAGAAAAATAATTATGAGTAAACACTTGATGTGTAACAGAGGTGGTACTATTGGCCAGAGGGGAGAAAATGGGTTTTTAATAAATGGCATGGGGACAATTGTGGTCCATATAGAAATAAAAACAGAAATAGCAAAATGAAGTAGAATCCACCTATGGTTTGGGTTTGTGAAAAATCAGAACCTGAAACAAGTATTTGTGTGCAAGTTGTTTAAGAGATGAATTGCAGGAAGCAGAATCAGAGAATGAGGAAGTAAAGCAAAGAAGAGAGGGAAGCAAGTAAAGGATGTGTTTACAAGGGGAACTTGATCCTCCTGGGAAATCCCTGAGAAGATCTGCAGAACACACATCGGAATTTAAATGATAAAGATGCAGGGGTATTTATTTCTCAACTCCTACCCCTCATTGGTTGAATGTCCATCTTAGGGGCAGGTTCTGATTGTTAATTGCTTGAAACAAACCACCCTAAGAATTAGTGGCATAAAAAACACTCTATTATGCTCATGAGTTCTGTGGGCAGAAATTAGGACAGGACAAATTTGGAGATGGTTTGTCTCAGCTTTACCATACCTGGAGACTTAATGAAGAAGACTCAAGTGACTGGGGGTGACTCAAACAGGGGACCAGAATCATTTGGATGCTTCTTTCATCATATCTGGCACTTGATCTGGGATGAATCAAAGCCTGACATCAGCTGAAGCCAACGACTGGAACACTTACTTTGGTTTTTATGTATGACTTCAGCTTCCACTTATTCTGAAAGTCTAAAGGTTTGAAAAATGATCAAAAGGTAGAATCTGCATGGCTAGTTCTACCTTAGCTTCAGAAATCATGCAGCATCACTTCCATTCCATGAAAGTCACCAAAGTCTGTCCAAGTACACAGTGATGGGAGGAGTGTCAAAGAATTTGTGGCCATCTTTAGAATTGTAATAGATATTACCTCTCTGGAACTTCTGTCCTACCTGTTTCTACAGGCTGGTGTGTTCACACGGATGGAGAAAAATCTCAGGCATCCAGTGCAGGCGGCTGAGGCAGGCTATTATTGGTGTGTATAGAAAGTGTCCAACGAAGCTGCATATGTCCTCTCAGGTAGGAACAACTGGTATGAGCAGGGCCCCAACAACAGTCTAGCCCATCATTTGGGTCACTCAGAGTTACCTGTGCCCTACTTTAAGTTCACTGTATTCTATCTCTTTCTGATTCTTCTAAGCATTGACCTTCTCAACCACAAAGAAAAAAAAATTCCTAAAACAGAAATTCATTGAGACAGGGTAAAGGTACTCCTATTGAATCTATCCTGAGGACCAAATTGATATTCACATCTCCCCTTCCCTGACCCTCCTCCAGAAGTTCTACTGTTGTAGGTTGCTCGCCCAGTGGAGTGAAACTGACCTTCAGCCCTGCAATGCCAGCACCTCTGGCTCCCTGGCCCCTGTTGGGCCCCTTTACTGCATTTTCTCACTTACTGTTATCACTAGGCACACAGGGACTAAGAGGTGCATCAGGGAATCCTCAGAGCTCCAGACCTATTTCTCTCTGCCCCTAATATAAAGCAGGAATCCTCGCTTTTCATCATATTTACTTCAGATTCCCTGGCTAAATTACTTTAGTAAGTAACTCCTTTTTTGTGTTTCTTTTTCCAGTTGGTCCACTGGCAAGAGGAGCCCACAGTGATCAGGTGGCAGTCATTGTTTCAGGTTCAACTGAATACTACCTGTCACCCTGGTAGAAATGTTACACCTTTGGGAACCAGGACCTCTAGCCTAACAGAGCCTACAGTTGTGGCTATAGAAATGACAAATTTGCCAATCAGGTCCCTTGGAGTTGTGGCAAGGGAGATTTATCCTGTTTCTATCCCATGGTTTCTGGACCCATATAATCTAAGTATTTGGGAGACAGAAAATAAAATGGCTGTTTATCATATATACTGCATTTTGAAGGAGCACATTCTAAACTTACAAAGTGTCATCTCCAGACTAGTATCCTATCTGAGTATTATAAGGGCTACTCTAAAATTGTATCAGGCCTCCAGCTTCCAGAAGATGTGGCATATGATAGATATATTTACCTATCATAATGGATAAACGATTCTGTGATAGTGTAATAGGGTGCAGAGCATATCCCCACAACCCTTGATTGGGGGAAGGAAGGGAATGGAGGATAATGGTGTTTAAGATACTTTGCATAACAATGCTGGGTTAATAGCTGTGCCTTCCTGAAGGGAAGGCCCAGGGCAAATTGTGTATGTGACTGAGAACATTCAGGGACTGGTGACATAGGGGGGTTGGGTGTTGGGGGAGGTGGGGGGGGGGACGGAGGAGGGGGAAGGAGTGCATATAGTGCCTGCTGGAGAGGTAGGGGGCAGATGCCCATGCATCACTGGGAACTTTTGCCCTGACTAAAGATGGCAGCCAAAAGAAGGTAAAAGATATGGGTGGCGGTGGGGGGTGGGGGACTGGCAAAAATGGCAGACACTAACACATCATAGGAGAGGCTGGATATGAGGTCATACAGGACGTTCTGGGTGGAGCATTTAAATGAGGGTGGGCTGAAAGAGAAGAGAGAACCACAAGGTCTGAAAGCTGGAGAGGGAGAAAGCCATGTGCTCTGGAGTAGGGGAGAGGAGGTCTGACAGCCAGAAGTTCAGTCACCAGATCTGGTGGTGTGCCGGGGCCTGCTCGTCCACCCAGATTCAAGTTTGCCTGGAGAAGACATGGCAGAACTGACAGAGCAGTGGGGGACCTGCCCAGCCACCCGGATTTATGAGAGATGTTTGGAGCTGAACCATGACCAGGAATGCTGAGCTGCAGACTTCTGCTTTTCTGAAAGATGGTACTTCTGACTGTTGTATTTCAAAACTGAACTGGTTTGGCACAGGGAGGCAGGACTATGTGTTTTGGGCTGTTTTGAAGAAAGTGGGACTTAATGGCAGAAATCCACCATTATGATAAATCTGTATTACCTTTAAATAAGCACCTCCTTTCCTTTTTCACCAAACTCTTGCATTGGGAGTCTACTTCTTGGCAGCAGGCAATCAAACCCCACATCATTGTCAGGATTCTGTAAGAGCAGTGTACTTACTGTTCTATCTCCTTTGGTATAAAATGGGTTGTTTTTTTCTGAAACAACCTTGCATAGGATTTTATATTAATATGTTAGAAACTATGTGATCCCTCAGACAGAGGTACTAACACAGGTACTGTAAGCAAGGACACAGACCCTTACCCAGAATGCATGTGAATTCCAATTAGGGCAAAATGCTGTGCTACCCAGAGTGGAAAGGGTCAGATGTAATTTCCATGAACTTTCATCCTCTGTTACATTAACATCTAGTGGCCTACTATGCATTTAAAATAAATCTTTTAGCCATGTATGATCTTGAAGCATCATGCATTGGCCATTAAAAAATATAAAATGATAATAATAAAAAAATATGAACTCCCTGAGCTAAACAGACCTCCCTAAGTATTGATTTGTTTTATTATACAATGTTAAAAACATGATGTTCTTTAATAAAATTACCAATTTTATCAAAAAGTATAGGTTTCTGGAAGTTGTTGAACTCAAGGTATAATGCACAAATTTCCCACAGTTGTAATATTTACTTAAAACTGCAAATTTTATCACTGGCCACAAAGACTGTCATCTGCTTTCTTTGAAATGGTAGGCTTACTTTGTTAACTTTTGTGAAGATGGCTACCAAATAACCAAGTCTGAATATTGATATTTTGCTTGTCGGTTATTATTTCAAGGCAAATGTGATTCTGGTAAGGGGTTGATTTAGGTTTCAAGTGAAATAATTGCAGCATTACTTTTCCTTGATAGAACAATTATATACCAATATACTTTGGTATGTCGCAAAAGTTTTGTACATACTTCCTATTTTGTCACATAGAATATTAAGATATTTACTCAAGTATGAGGTTTTTTAAATTAATAATATTTCTGACTGCTTCATCAAGAGCATCTCTAGGAAAGCTGACTTTAAAAATTGGCAGTGGAGAACATTAGTACAGTTTGGCACCACGGCCTTAATTTTTTGCTAAGGCACCAGCAACTTGATACACCATTGCTTTGGCACTATCAGTGGAAATTTCAATAAAGCAGAATATGCAAAAACAATCTTAGTGTTATTATTGGAGTTTGTGGACTCCCTGAAAGGTTCCCTAGGGGTATATAGACCACACTCCAGAGCTGCTGCTGTGGAAGCATCACTCCCAAGCTGCTTGGTACCATTCCGGCAGTATATCCAGACTGGCTCCAAATGTCTACATACAATTGATGAGGTGATGCATTGATTGTATTGTATATTAATTTTTATTTAATTGTTTTGTATTGAAGAAAATTTAGTGAATCATCACCTTTTCATGGATTTTTAAAGCACGTACAGTGATCCCTCACTTATTGCAGAAGTTACATTCCAGAGAACCCTGCAATAGGTGAAAATCCACGAAGTAGTGGTATTATATTTATTTTATTATTTATATATATTTAAGGCTTTATAAACCCTTCCCACACCCCTATAAACCTTTCCCACTCTCTTATTAACCTTTCCCACACTCTTATAAACACTTCTTATGCTCTTAAACACTTTCTACACTCTTAAACCTACATAATTTTAACAACATATAAAGTTCTATATGGGTACTCACCAGTGAAGTATACTATAACTTGAATGATGAAGATCATGAATTATGTAGCTGTGCAGTACTGATGGTGATGAAGGTGATGACAATGAGATGAAGGTACTGCACAGCCAAGAAGAGCATAACAGCTCTTCTGAAGGCAGCACTTCATCAGGTGCTTCATCAGGTGGTGCAGTATCTTTGCCCTGGGCAATAACTTCTATTTCTGCTAATGGTGTGGGTGCAACTGATCTCTTTCTCTGAGTGATGAACATAGTTATGGGGAGTTGCTTGCACTGCTTTTTATCCACAGAGGCAGCTTCTCCATGCAGAGAGATGCTCTTGAGTCCAAAGCATCTCTGAAATTTGTCAAACCAGCCCTTGCTGGCACTGAATGGGGTTGGTCTAGTGGGAGAAGCACTGGCGGTCCTGTTTCTGTGTTGTCCTGCTTTTGCGTTGTCATCCTCGTCTTCATCCTTGTCACTGTCATGAACTTCCGTGCTTTCTGCAAAACTATCATAAAGTTTCTTGGCCTTTGTCCAATGGTGCTGGTATACAGTGAGATAGTCTTCTTCCTGCAGTCATTTATCCACAGGGCTTTCATTGGAGAGACTCCATCCTCATAATGGCCTTATTTCGGGAAGCGACCACCCTCTTTGCAGTCATGTTAAAAGACATTGTTGCTGTAGACCTAATAGTCTTCTCATCTCCCTTTATGTAGCAAACAGTAGATTTGTTGATCCCATAATGGCGGCCTACAGCAACGTAGCTTTTGCCTTCCTTTAACATGTTGAGAAGTTCCACCTTTTCTTTGAAGGTAAGCATATTCCTTTGGCACTTGGGTTCACTGCCAGAAGCCTTAGAAGGTGCAAAACATTTGGGTGGCATCATAGGGCTTGAAATAAATTAAAAGTTTTATGAAAATTTCACAAAAACACAATACCATAGAGCAACACTATGTGCAGTGATCAGACGTTGATGTGAAGTGCACAAGGAGAGATGCTGAATGTATGGACACAGCGTGGAAGAGCAAACAGACTGATGCTACGGTTACTGAGCCAATCAGTGCCCAGGATACAGAACACAGTGCTGTGGTTTGTCGCCTTCCATTCCATCAGCCAAGAGTGTGCCGTGTACAAGCTCACGTTGGCAAACTTGCGCAAGAGGTAGTGGTGTACTGCATTTCCATTGTGTATAGTACAGTATTCAGTCACTGATGAAATACATACTGTATTTTATTTCAGTTTAATTTTCTTTTAATATGTTTGAATTAACATTTTTTATATTGTTTTAAATTTTTAGGCAAAAATAATTAAAGTTATAAATATTATATAAATACATATATACCGCAAAATTTCACAATATAGCAAAAACTCCACAATACAGAATTAGATATATTTGTTTAAAAAACCCGTGATACAGTGAAGCCACAATAAATGAACCGCAATATAGCAAGGGAAGACCATAATTCTGATCTACTCTAGAAGGAGGTGAGAGCTTTTTTTGCTGACCGATAGGGTTCAGAGCCATCCAGGAGCTCAAGGTTTTCAAATATTTCTGTCCCAGACTTCATGGTCCCATTCTTCTTCTTTAACATATATATTTTAGCATAGGAGACTTGCCATCACTATTAATTCACCTCCTTCTGAGCTCTTGCCATCTTCACAATCAAATATTAATCTTGATTTTCAGTAGTACATTTTGCCCTCTGGCTGTGGGAGATAAGGGTCTCTTTAAGTATCCAATGGAGGCCTTCTGCCTCTCACAATACTTCCTAAGTTAATATTTGAGTGACATGAAACTGTCTTTTTTTTTGGGGGGGTTCCAAGATAGTTAACAAAACCCAGCCAACTTTACCATCCTGATTACCACTGTTCTTATACATTTCAAATGTTGGAACTGTAGGAGAGCCAGTGTTTCCTCTGTCACCTATGCTTCTTCCCAATAAACCATAGTGAGAGTCTAAGTAAATGTGATGATGCTGCCGCATTCCAGTGTGATCACCACCCTACTGATTACCAGTAATGGAGATCCTTTGTCATCTGATGTAAAGTGATCTAGTTGTAGAATCTCACCCTGAGAATCTGGATTCTAGGACAGTTTGAGCTAAAGCCAAAACCAAACCTGAACCAATAATTTGGGAAATGTTATTTATCTGGGAGGTGATCTCAGGAAGCAAGTCAGTGAGTGGGGAAGTGAAACAGGAAAGGGAAAAAAGCCAATAAAGTGTATGTTAATAAGTGGTTATTACTGTGGCGACTAGAGTTCAAGTCTACTGTGAATTTCCCGAAAGACTGTTAAACATAATTAGCAATTGTCCCATTTAGGGGTGAGGAAGAAATTTCTCTGCTCATTTTTTTCTGTATTGATTGAAGACCATTCCTGGAACACTGAGCCTTGTCTTTTTCAGCCAGCCCCATATGTGGGCCAAGCCTGCTCCAGCAGCCAGAGCAACTCCAGCTTCGAGGGAACTTGTCAAATGAAGCCCATCCTGATGAGTGAATGCTTGAGGTAGAAAGTCAAGAGTGGGCCTCTTCTTCATTAAAGCTCTGGGTGACCTGAGTTGGATTAAGGAGTAAGTGTGGACTGTGATTGTATCTATCACAGATCCTAATTTCACATGCACATTAAAAACCAAATTCAGAAATATTAAAGGCTTAAATGTGAAAGGCAAAAACTTTGAAACTTCTAAAGATTTTACTTATTTATTTAGAGAAAGGGGAAGACAGGGAGAAGGAGAGGGAGAGAAACATCCATTTTCTCACCAACTGGGACAAGACCCTCAACCCAGGCATGTGCCCTGACCAGGAATTGAATCAGCAACCTTTTGTTTTGCAGGTCAATGCCCAACTAACTAAGCCACAACAACCAGGGCACTATGAAACTTTTAGAAGATAACCTTATACATGTTAGACACTGTAGTAGAGAAAGATTTCTTTAAAAAGATACAAAAAGCACAATCTATAAGGAAAAATATTCAACAATTTCTCATCACTCAGACACTATAAAGAGAATGAATAAAAATAGGCTACAACTTGGAGAAAATATTTGCAATACATATAAATAGCAAAGAATTAGTTTATTGTATATTTAAATACTTTGAATTAAGAAAGGGAGAAAGAGAGAAAGAAGAAAAAGAATGAATGAAAGAAAGAAAGAAAGCCCAAAAGAAAAACAGAGGAAAAATTCAATGAGCAGGAACTTCACAGATGATCAAATGAAAATGGTCTAAAAATATTTGAAAATATTCAATCTGATTATTAAACAGAAAAGAAAATTGACACAAAATTAGTAGAAATGGGAATGTCAGAATGTATCAGGTTTTGGCAAAAATGTAGAACTCTCGTTCACCTTTGAAGAAAGGGAGTGTAAATTGTGTAATTTCTGTGAAAGTTGGATTGCCATTTCTTAGCAGAGTTGAATGTTGAATGTATGTATTTCCTATGGTCTATCAACATCTCCTATAGGTGTGTGCCTGAAGAAACTTTTGTACACTAGGATGTGCACAGAGATAAGTTTTTGAAGAATATTACAAAACTGGAAACAAACCAACTGGTGTCAAGAAGACTTTGAGCTTTGGTTCTGTTTCTTACTAGTTGTGTGATTTTGGACAATTATTTAACCTCACTAAATCTCAATTCCCTCTTCAGTAAAATGAAAATAACAGTAGCTTCTAACTCATAGGCTTGTTATTGAAATTAAATAATACATGTAATATCCTTAAAATGTGCTTTCTTGTTAATTGCTCAATAAAATGTTAATAAAATGAATAATTCTTATTTTCATTACAGAGTATCAGAGAGGACTACTAAGAAAACTAGATTACTGCAACTTTTAGTTCCTAAGGGCTTGTTAAATGGCGTTTTAATTTTATTTCCTTCCAGTCATCTAGCCTTAATAATAGGGCCTCCCCCGTGCTGCTGCTGAGCGAATTGAATGAGATGAGGCAGACCAAAGGGTGTCTGCCTGGTGGTGCTGGCACAGGGACAGCCGCTGTGGTTATTTCTTCTGTCTTATTACGCTATTCTCTTCGGTTTTCAACTCTGTGAAATTGGAGGGTTAACTTAATTTGTTTCTTATTCTTTTTATTGGCTTTTCTCCTCCCATAATTAATTTTAAATATTTTTCTCTTAAAGCATAAACCATCTATACATATGGATTTTACCTGCCTTTTAGACTTATTTTGCAATAGTTTCTTTTTCTTTTGATTGATCTGGGTTTGGTTTTGATTTCCTAAAATCCATTTGTTTTAAATTTTGTTCAATTTCCTTTTTCTTTATGACCTTGAATACTATCATGTTTTGGCCATTTTCTATCAAGTTTTTATTTAAACAGGGTAATTCCCAAAACACTGCTGTTTTGATTCATCTATATGGTTGGTAAATCTAGAGTGGATTGCTCTATGATTCACAGGTCAGAAACTGGGGCTTAGTATTGAAAAAGTAGATAATTCAAAATAATATAAAACAATAAAAGTAAAATAATAAAATAAAAATTTCTGTATTATGAGAAAGACTGACAATATTTGGAACTCAGTTTAATCATGAAAAATACTTGCTTATCAAACTATGGGTCAACAGCATTAGCTGAAATCCACTTACATATTAACACGAGGTAGCAGAAACTTTCAGTACAGTTATGTGCACAGCAGTAAAATACTTTTACATCCAGTTCCCTGCAAACCATATTACTCTAGGTGATGTTGAGATGCTGTCTTTCCTTGCCACTTAAAGTGAGGGCCAAGGGCCAGCAACATCGACATTATCTGGAAGTTTAATAGATTTACAAAATCTCAACTACCATTCCAGAACTGCTGAATCAGAGTCTCCAGTTTGACAGATCACCAGTGATTTCTATGCATAACTGTTTGAGAAGCTCAGAGCTAGAGTCAGATTTGTTTGTAGAAGGCACTGTCCTCTTTGAATGTAAGTGAATAAGTGGTCAGGTTCCCTAGACCATAAAGTACATAGGGCAAATGGGATTTTTAGAGAATAACTCCATTAAGTGAAATGTTAAATATGAGCAATTACATTGAATAGTATTTGTGTCCAAATCTCTTTCTCAGCAATCTAATTCTTTGTGGCATTTCATTCCACATGTATTAGCCATGTGTAAATGTGTGATTTATTTATACCAGACTTACTTGAATATTTGGTAAAACATGACTTTTACCATACTATTTTGAAACAAGAGAAGAAAACATTTTCATGTATTCACTCATTGAACAAGCATTAAATGAGCACCTTTTCTGCCCTGTATTAGAGGCTGGGGACAGAGGTGAATAAAACATGGGACCTGTTCTCAATGAACTCACCATCTAACGTGGCCTGAAGACATAAACAGAACCTCTAGTGAAGTGGGAGACATACTTTGATAGAACACCTACAGGGTCAAAAGGAGGCACCAATGAGGGGCAGCGCATCAGGATAGGAGGAGAGTAAGAAGGCTGGAAGAAGTAATTACCAAGCCTTCTTAAAGGATGAATATGGAAATTGTTTGGGGAATAGAGAGGAAAAGACCTTCCTTGGGGATGTGATGGCATAGCAGAAATTCAGAGAGAAAGGTGTGATTTCATCAGGGCTGTAGGTGCTACTGAAGCACCATGTTCAAGACAGAGAGAAGAAGAGGATGAGGCTGGAGAGCCAACCGGGGCATTTCAAGTCCACATGAAGAATTTTGTACTTTATCTTGTAGGGCAGCACTGATAGGTTTTTTAGTAGGGAAGAGCCCAGTCAGATTATCACTGTTGGTGGAACACTCTGGATACAGAATGGGGGAAGGAAGAAGGGCGTGGGAAGTAAACCCTAAGCAGAGAGACCAATTAAGAAGCTGTTATACTCTTGCTGGCAGAAGTTAGAGTTGTGTGATGGTGAGATGTCAGCATTACTACCAGTGCAAAGGTACAAAGACTCCCCAGAGACTGAAGACTCCTACATACTTTCTCTACCACCTTCTTCATGTCATATTATACTCTTCAGAACAATGTTGCAATCACTGCTGTAAATGAAGAAATTCTCAAGATACCATCCTCCTTCATCCATCCATTATACTGTAAAAAATGAAACAATTAAATCCTATTATACAAGCATCTTGAACAGAGATCAAATGTAATTCATCCTACGAGCTGTCAGCTAATTAAAGTATTTGTTCCACAGATTACTTAGCCTATCATACAACCTTAGCCTCTCACACAACCTTGGGGTTTTATTTTAGGAGACAAACAAAACAAATCACTGGCCATTTCTCCTTATTTCATTTGTGCCACGTTACCAGTAGTTTATTATGGTGCTGCAGGTTCAATCTTTATATTTAACCTGGAAGTTAAATAAGCACTTTCAGAAAACTGCCTGCCAGGAGGCATAACACATTAAAGAAACCTTTAAACTGAGATGAACTGGTTTCTCCACCCAGTACACCCTGCTTTCTGTCTTACACATTATTCCCTTCACACTATTATTTACTTTTCTCTGTGACCTCAATCCCTCGAAAACTGAGATCCTAGAGGAAGACATCCATTTTCCCCTAGCTACAGCATGACATAAGCTTCAGAGACAGGAAATCAGGGAAATATAAGTTATCAATATGAGAACTAATTTGACAGGTTCTATGCATACTGAGAAACTCACTAGGTTCTGTGGTCTATCTTCATGTGAACAATAACTCATTTTCACCTAAAACTGGCACGGGGTCAAACTCAGCGGCAGAGATTTCCATTGGACTACTCATTCGGTGGCCAGCCACCAAACACTTGAGTTTCATGCAGGCAAATTTAGCATTCTTAACTTTTAACATTTATTGGGTACCTACTGCATGCAGGATGCTACTAATCATCCTTTCAGTATTTTTTCCAGCCTTATGCTGGACTCATGGGTCTCAAGGATAAAGCACCCTCAGCCAATTCATAAGTCCCTCGCCTATTCCCCTTGTCACCATTATCCTCAAACTTCTGTTTCTGATTGCTCCTGCTCCACTCTCATTTCTGATTTGTCATACAGAAGAAAACCTTCAATCTAATTTAGATTTTGTGTGTGTTATTTTTTCTGAATTGCTTATAAGGCCTTTTTTGACCTCAGTGTTTTTATTATTTGATATTATATACACTCTTTTGGATTCCATGAGTGCTTTTGTTATAAGATGTCTAAAGCTCACCTTAAAAAGTAAATTTTCATTTGATTAACAGAGAAAAAAAATCTCCAGAGTACACAGTATAACATGTAGATTAATTTCCCAAAATTCTTTGGATAGCATGTATAATGTTGGGCAATGTTCTATAAGTTTCACTAAAACCTCCCACAAAATATGGTATGAGGAAGTGGTCTGTATCTGCTTCCATCCTAGCACCTCAGCCCCTCATGGTGGTACACCCAGAGTAGATGGGAGACTGATGCTTGTTCTATTGATTGACTGACCTCTCTGTGAGCTACTCTTATTCAGGGTTCAGGCAGATAAGCTCTGTTGCTACCTTGAACATTTTCATGAGGAACTGCAACAGCAACCCTCAGTGTCTAAGTAGGGCATCTTAGAGAACACCGGTAAGGAGTTTTCCTCTATTGCTAAAGCACATTAGGACCTAACTCTCCTCCTTTGCATTCACTGTATTCTTCCTCAGCCGCCCACATAGGAGCACCCAGGATTCATCTCCAATCTCCTGCTGATGATCTCTAACCAAACCCAATTAAAAGTCAGAAGGGCACAGGAAGAGGCTGATGACGTGATCCAAACAGGCAGCCCTCTGGGACTCAGAGCACCTTGGAGAGGAGTGGAAAGTGAGTCTGGAGGGTCTAATGGAAGATATCTGACAGCTCTTCATCTGCTTATTTATCTTTGAGGGCAGGCACGCATTCAAACAACCTTAAACACACACACACACACTCAAAACAATTAGTAAAATTTAAAGCCAAAATTCAATAATTTAAAACTTGACACACAAAAAATAATTTGGTCACCAGTTAATTCAGCCATGCCTAATGCACTTGGTAGGAACTGCAAGCAACACAGATATGTGTGAGGAAAGACAGCTGTTTTCAGGAAGCTTAGAGTTAAGTCCTGACATCAGAGAGTGCTTTTTTCTTGGAAATCAAAGTGTCAAGAATAGGTAAGACTTGGACAGGAGGGTTCACGCTCAAATGAAAACTGGAGCCCATAAAATAAGTAATTACTTTTTATTAGCACAAAGGATGTGCCTATTTACAAATGGATGAAGGAAATAAAGAGCTGAGCATTCTCGTTTGGGTGAGTGATGGACCATACAGACCCAGTAACGCTCCTGCACCCTGCATGGGGACTGCTCCGAGGGCTTGTGGCTCCTGTGGGGTGAATCCTGCTCATCCTTGATTTCTTTCTTTATGTTCTCCTCTATTTATCTGTTCCAAAAATTAAAAAAAAAAATAAAGTTCTTTGGTTTTCACCATTTCTGTAAATCTGGGTGTTAATTTTTTATGATACCACATGAAATAAAATTCAAGAATAAAATTAATCCGTGCATTTTGCTTGCAAACTACCCTTAAAGGAAAAAACTGCCCCTGTTTTCCTTTGGGTTTCAGCCTCTCTTTATGTTCCTGAATACTAAGACAAAAAGTAACAACCACTTCACAAAACAAGCACATGTAACACTAGTAAAGCATGTCTATTTACACACTATTGCAAAGCACTTTATTTTCAATTTATTGTTCCCCAAGCATCTCATTTAAGGGTGATAACAACTAAATTAATCACTTTTTTATCCAAGAATAGGGGGTGACCTACTGGCACAGTACTGGTTTTACATTTTTAAGTGTAAGTCACTGGAGAAAGCACTAGGATTCTTTGTTTTGTCTTTGCTTTTTTAAAAGATTTTATTTATTTATTTTTAGAGAGGGGAAGGGAGGTAGAAAGAGAAAGAGAGAAACATTAATCTGTGGTCACCTCTCACACTCCCCTAACTGGGGACCTGGCCCACAACCCAGTCATATGCCCTAGACTGGGAATTGAACTGGTGACTCTGGTTTGCAGGCCAGCCCTCAATCCACACATCCACACCAGCCAGGGCAGATTCTTCGGTTGTTTTTCTTTTATTGTTTTTTTTCCCATTATTATTTAACCCCCTTATGCCTCTTTCCCCCCAGCAGTCACTGCATTGTTGACCATGTCCATGAGTCCTTTTTCCTTTTTGCTCAGTGCCTCCACCCCCACATCTCCCCACCCAATAGCTGCCATTCTGCTCTCTATCTGTGAATCTATCTCTATTTTGTTTGCTAGTTCAATTTGTTATTAGATTCCACATATAAGTGAGATCACATGGTGTTTGTCTTTCTCTGACTGGCTATGAGAGGGCCTCATGGACAATCATCTTGTTGGAAGAGGAGGAAAATTAGGGGTAGGCCAGAACTAGGGGTTTCACTTGGCACTGTTTTTAGCTAGTTATTCAAATAATATTGAAAATAGATGAATGGTCCATATCAAAGAATAATATAGGAGTCTGATGGACATGAAAGTAGGGTGTGAAATGCCTGCCCAGGCCCAGTTCTCACGTACCATTACCTGGCTGTGAAGCTGCATTGGGAAGGGGGAATAAAAAGAGGAGTCATTTTTGCCAACTGATAACCAATGAGTCTTCTCAGACTGGTCACAGAATTGAGGTTTCAGGGCAAACTGCCACCTTGAAGTCTGGAGAGACAGACAAATGCAGAGAATCGGAGCTAAGACCAGATTAAATAGAACAAAAGTTGCTGGATCCATAAACCGGTAGGAACACTTAGGTAGTAACTTTGATGAACTGCTTGAGGTTAAGTATGGTCTAGCATGAGAGGGAGAAACTTCTAGCAGCAGGAGTCTGAGGGGAGGTGCCACACTTTTGTGGATTTTACTTGAAGTTTCTCGGGTACTGAGGATAAAGAGCCTTGAAAAAACACTCATGTTTTGGAAAAGGAAAAAGTAAAACTTGAAATATAACCAGAGCATTCTTTATTATGAACTCCTGCTCACTAAGGAAAAAGACTACCAGAGCCTTATCTGAGGTGAGGGCATAGATATTGTTCAACTGCAGCTTTCCGTAAGCCTACTATCTCACTTGAGAGAAGAAAACAAAGCTGGGGAAACACTTGTAAAGGTCACATCCAGTCTCTTTAACAAATGCTAAACTTCAAAATATGAGATAAATAAATTCTGGGGATTTTAAAAAACACTGCTGAGCTATTGGACATTCATATGCAGAAAAAAGAAGTGGCTAGCTTGACACCAATACCTTTCAAAGTAACGCCACGTGTTATAGATCTAAACAGAAAACGGAATACCATAAATATTCTAGAACAAATCATAGAAGACAACCTGCATGCACTTGGGTTTGGCAGTGAGTTTTTTAGATGTGACACCAAAAGTATAATTTATGTAAGAAAAAAGATAAATTAGATATTAAAGTGTAAAAAGTTTTGCTCTGCAAAAGTCACTGCTAAGGGAATCAAAAGTCAAAACACAGACTAGCAGACAATATTTGTAAACCATATGAGGTCTGTGCAGGAGGTATCCATCCATGCAATATGAAAAATAGAGACATTTATTAAAAAAGATTCAAGATATAAGAAACATTGTTCGTAGGACAATCATTCCTCTGTCCCCTTCAAAGTAGGCACTTTGGGATCTCCCACATTTCTCCCATACACCATCAGCTGCTTTGTTGTATTTTCCTGAATCTCATCTATGGTCTGAAATCTCTTCCCCTTTTAAAGGTGATTTTGGTTTTGGCAAAAGCTGGAAGTCACAGGTCACCAAATCTGGGCTGTAGGGGACTGAGTCACCTGGGTGATTTGATGTTTCACCAACAAACTCTGCATAAGATGTGATGCATGAGCAGGTGTGTTGTCACAATGAAGCTGCCAATCACCAGCTGCCCAGAGCTGCAGCCTTCTGAATCATCTGAATAGTTTCTGCAGAGGACTGTTCATGCTTAATGCAAAATTTGATACAGATTCATTGCTCTACTTACTCAGTCATTTTGAATGCGAGGGCCACACAATATACATTCTCATTCAATGACATCTACCACCCCCACTGACTAGTACAGTGAAGTCATCATTGTTCACACATACACATTCCAGTCCACTCTCCTTGGTTGCCAGGTTACATCGATGCCACTCAAACCATTTTTGTTAAGCCATTAACAATGGATTAACTTTTTCTGGATAGACCTTGTGTATATGAAAAAGGACCTGTATCCAAAGCATACCAAAATTTCTTAAAATACAATAGGAAAACAGCAAGCAAAAAATTTAAAGATGGATAAGAGGTCTGAACACTTTAGCAAAAAATGCATGCACATGGATAGTAAGTATATGAAAAGATGTTCAACATTTGTCATTAGGGAATTGCAATTTAAAACAACAATGAGACAACACTACACATTTTCTAATAGAATGGCTAAAATCCTTTAAAAAATAAAACTAAACAGATGACACCAAATGTCGATGAGAATGTGGTGCAATAGGACTCTCGTTCATCGATGGTGTGGATGCAAAATGTTACCACTACTCTGAAGGACAGTTTGACAATTTCTAACAAAACTAAACATACTCTTCCTATGTGATCCAACAGTAACACTGCTGGGTATTTATCCAGTTGATCTGAATACTTATGTTCATGCAAAGATCCACATAGAGGTGCCTATAGTAGCTTTATTACTATTTGGTAAAAAATGGAAGCAATCAAGATGTCCTTGAATGGCTAAATGGATAAACAATCTGGTAAATCCATATAATAAATTATTATTTACTGATTTTTAAAAATGACCCACTAAATCATAAAGCCATGGGGAAACCTTAAATGTGTAATGCTAAGTGAAAAAAAACCAGTCTGAAAGCCTAAATGTTGTGTGATTCCAATTATATAACATTCTGAAAAAAACAACAACAACAAAGTACTTATATGGTAAAATGATCAGTGGCTGGCAGAGGTTGGGCAAGGGAAGGTGGGTGAATAGGTGAGACACAGGGAACATTTAGGGCAGTAAGATTATTCCATATAATATTGTAATGGTGGTTACAAAGCATTGGGAATTTTTCAAAATCCATGGAACTCACAGCACAAAAAGAAAATCTTAATGTATGTAGGTAAAAAAGATATTCAGGAGGTTGAGGGATCCAAGGAGGGGCTGCAGGCTGTGAGAAGAGGATCTATCTATTACAAATGTATGAAACAACCTAATTGAAGGGAATGGGGGGAAAAGGTGCTGACCCATGTAACTTTGAAATGAGTGGAATCTGTAAGATTAAAAGCAAAAAGAACTGAGAAAAAGTCCTGACCCATGTAACTTTGAAATGAGTGGAATCTGTAAGATTAAAAGCAAAAGGAACTGAATACACACTGTAGTTTTATCAAGTTGTCTCTCACAGTGTATGGGTTAATAATTCTGATACTGCTATACATTTATACTGGAACTTGGCAATTAAGTAAATGAACAGTGGATGGTGGAGCTCAGGTTTCTCACTGTTGGAGAGAGAGTTTACAAGTAAGGAAGAGGAGGAGGCTAGAATGATCTATGTGGAGATGAATTACAGTTGGAGACATCTCTATGAACTCACGTTTAACTCAATATTAATAGAGGTAGTTAAACGTAGTTTTCTACATAGAATACACATAATGTAAATATATGTATAACAGTTTCATATATGCACTGTTTCCTTGCTCTGTCAATTGAGAGCAAACAGTATCAATTATTTTGTTGCTTCTATTGAGAATAGAAGCACAAGCATACCAAACACTCAGGTATCAGTTTCCAACAAAAAGAGCTAGGGATCCTTTGGAGAAATGGCTTATTTTAGGGCTTGGGTGGAAATGTGTAAGGTGAACCAGGATTATCAACCAGGGAAATGCAAATTAAAACTAAAAGGAGATACCAGTATACTGCTACTGGAATGACTAAAATTAGAAATATCGATCCACTAGAACTACTACAAGTCTCATACACTAGGACTGTAAACTGGTACAAGGATTTTGGAAAAGAGTTTGGTGGTTCCTTAAAAAGTCAATCATATGACCTGGCCATTAATTTCTAGGCATTTACCTATGATAAATGAGAGCATATTTTTGTAGAAATGTTTGTTTATAAATGTTCATAGCTTTATTGGTAATAGTCAAAACCTGAAAATAACCTAGCTGTCCATCAACAAGTAGATGATGACATTGATATATATATCCATACAATGAAATGTTGCTGGTCAATAAAAAAAATGAACTGACATGTTAAAATATGGATGAATCCCAATATAATTATGCTGAGTGAAAAATAGAGTATGCATATTTGCTAAGTGCATTTATAAAAATTTTAGGAAAAGGAAAATAATCCATAGTGGTAGAAAATGATGGCTGGTTGCTGGTGGGGGTTAGGTGGGGTTTGGAAGGGTGGGAGCAAGGGATTCCAAAGAGGAAGGAGGAAGGTTTTGGTAATGTGGAATCTTGATTGTGGTGATATATTCTAGGAAATACACATTTGTCAAAACTTATTAGTTTGCACACTTTAAATGTGTAGATTTTATTTCAATATTCCTTGGCAAAGCTTTAAAGAAAAAAAAAAGAGGTAAGTTTTATTTCTTTATAGACTTGTTATTACCAATGTGAATTGTTATTACTTATTTGCTCCTATTTCTCCTTTTTAGACTCTAAGCTTCTCAAAGTTAGGAATTCATTCTATTTTTTCATTCTATTTTTTGACTGATTCTATAAATCAATCAATAAGTACATAATATTGAACATGTGCAATGCCTAGGTAGGGTCTTTGGAAAATTTCTCCAAGCCTTATTTGAGATGACCATATCTTGAAAAATGAGGGGGGGAAAGCTAGATTTGTTTATAAATCTAGAAATGTACACCAGCATAAAATAAACAAAAATAAGCATATACTACTCTGAAAAACTTGACCATAGCAATACTTTAATTCCTAATGGTAGCAAAATTCTTTCTTGGCACAGTCGACTGTGTTTGATGTGTCTGCCCCTTAGATTAAATAAACCAATGTGAAGTGGGACCCCGCTTCTGACATCACAACTTGGGGGAAGTGGACTAGTGAGAATCAGGCTCAGTGGGTTTGGGCAAGATAAGGGGGCTCTTAGAAGCTTTTGTCTGAAGAACAGGAACATATTCATTTGTCTCTTGAGTTGTCCTTTGTTCAGTGGCTAATGCATAGGCCTTTTCATTATTTTTATTGTTGTTCTATTATAGTTGTCCCAATTTTCCCCCATTGCTCTCCCCTGCCCCGCCCAGCCCTGCTCTCACAGTCAGTCCCCACCCTGTGGTCCAGGTCTATGGGTCATTTATAGTTGTTCTTTAACTAGGCCCTTCCCCTTCTTTCTTCCTTTATCTCCCTTCCCACCCTCCTCTGGTCTCTGTCAGTCTGTTTCATGTTTCCATGCCTCTGGTTCTATTTTGCTCATTTGTTTGTTTTGTTCATTAGGTCCCTGTGATAGATGAGGTTACATACTATTTGTCTTTCACCACCTGGCTTGTTTCACTTAGCATAATACTCTGCAGTTCCATCTATGCTGTCATGAAAGGTAGGAGTTCCTTCTCCTTTTCATTTTTTTAAGATCCTTGAGTCTGGCATCTGATATGGCTGGTTGATGTGGTTGCATTAAGGAAGCTTAGGATAATCTTCCTTGTCACCCCAAAGTTTAACTGTCTCTACCACATGCATTAATTTCTCTAGATACTTGTTAGAAACATAAGCATAGTAGTTCTGCTGTGGGGAATATGAGGAGGTACTATCCTGAAGGGGTTTATAATCTAATTAGAAAGAGAAAATGCCAAAACATGACAAAAGTAGCAAATGACCAGGGAGTGAAAAATACACAAAAAGGAGGAAATTCAGAGTGCATGGAAAGGATTTGCCTTTTGATCAGGGAAGCTTCAGAAAAAAGATGGGATTTTAGCTCAATTATGTAGGATTACAGCGGGCTAAGGAGTGAACAAAGAACACTGATAGGTGAGGTGACAAGGGTGAAATAGAATGGAAAAGAACAAAGTAATTTAACAAAAGTAAACAATCTAATGAAATAAAACTGAACACTGCCTTCAGGCAAACATAAAAACTGGCATCTGGTAGTTTTAGGAGGAAAGAACAATTTAAAAGAAAAACCTGACTCAAGTATTTTTTTGTTCTTCAAACTAGCTTTCATATATAAAATGATTTATTTTACTTTATAGGTTATATCTTAAATGAACACCAGTGTCACATTTCTCTAAAATTTAATTCTTGATGTATAATCCAGAAGATAGAAATGATGATTCTTAAAAAGTAAGTTCACTAAGTGAATTCTGTGTGAGGGGACCATCAGTGAATCTCTTTGGGAAATGGCTTACACCAGGTGATTGGAAACGATTGTTTATGCTAATGTTATATATGTGTGTATGTACAAGGTATGGATTTGTCAACTATGCAGACAAAGGGCTTTAATCAGATTGACTAGTCGATATTTGGTCTATGCTGTCACTGATCACATACAATAATCTAATTCAAAGAACCCTGATACTAGTATAAAATAAATTATAACAAATTAGCTACATGAGATGTCTGAATCAACTCTGGAAGTTTAAGCCTTTCCAACAAAGCACTGCCCAAATCCTCAGCTGAGGGTAGATTGTAATGTGGACTAAACCAACTCCCAAGAAAGGATGGACAACTTCTGTAAAACTTGGATGTCAAGATTCACATCTCCTCCTGAAATTATCCTCCTGAAGCTACAACTCCTTGAAAAAAAATGCCACTTGTATAATGACAACAAGCATTGCAGGGGTATTCTGGTACTATAGCAACCTTAAAAATGGAAATGAAATTGAACACTGGTAAAGGAACAGTGTTTGCATTTAACAAGGAATCTTACATTCCCACGGGTCCACTAAACTCAGGGAACATTTTCAGAGAAAAACCATTTCTCTTTTTTAGTTCAAAGAACGTAAATTATAACTTAAATGGAGTGGGAATGACAAAGTCACTTAAAAGTACTTCTGTGATTAAATAGTCTATATTCAAATTCTATTGCAACTGATTTTAATAACTGACACCTTGAGTGAAAAGTGTTTTATTTCTGTAGAACTTTTATGCAAAGAAACATCCTTTTGTGTCTCACTCTAGTCTGGAGAATAGTGGAATAAGAGTCACACTTATACTTGTACATGAGAGGAATCTGTACAGTTGTAGCGTAAGAAGTGATCTTAGAGATTATCTAGTTCAAACATCT
Organism: Phyllostomus discolor; assembly: GCF_004126475.2. Taxonomy (NCBI): domain Eukaryota; kingdom Metazoa; phylum Chordata; class Mammalia; order Chiroptera; family Phyllostomidae; genus Phyllostomus; species Phyllostomus discolor. The sequence continues at coordinate 158,807,138 of NC_040903.2, forward strand.
TGTTTCACAAATGAGGAGACAGGTGTAGAGGTCAACGTGAGATTGATGTTTTAGGAGGATTAGTTTGGTGGCATTGACATGACACTGTGGTGTAGCCTCAGAGGCTGGTCTGGGTAGGCCTGGGTCAGGCTAGGTTGTTTTCTCTGGTGGCTGGAAGTGCACACCAGCAGAAGGGTGACTGAATTAGAGCTCAGGCTAAGACAAAGGGGGCAGAATCTGGCATCAGCTCCAAAGGAGCGATGGAAAAAGATGTCATAGCTGAGATAAGAACATCCTGGGAAATAGACTCCAAGGCTCAAAAGAGGTATTGGATGAAGACCAACACTTACAAAGCAAGAACACCAAGGACACATTGTTTCATGAGTTTTGCACATGATGTGGAAGAAAACTTGGCATCCAGTTGGAGGCTCCGACTTGAACTGCAAATAATGATGCAAAAAAATTGAATAAAATGAGTAATAGTGAGGTCGTTAAAAACCTGACAAACTCTCATTGGTCCATCTTCTTTGTTTTGGATTTACAGAAACCACTCTCTGTTGTTACTTTCCTTTTTGGCGCATTTTTGGTTATAGATTTCTAAGGCCTACAAGCAAGTGAAAAAAAGGGGGGTTTATGGGTTTAGAAGTAGACAAAGTGAGATTTGATTCCTGGCTTTGATGCTGGCTAGGCAAATGATTTTGGACAGATTACAAATCTTCCCTGAGCTTAAGTTTTTTCATCTGCAAAATGGAGATGACAGCACCTTCTAATTCATACAGTTGTTTTAAGAAAAATTTATCTAAAATTCCCAGCACAGAATATGCTTTCAACAGATAGTTTTATACAATGCTAGATTTGTTTTACAAAATTACATCTTTTGAAGAATATACTTTAGCTTTGCTCTTCCTGAGAATAGCCTGACTCATCCACCAAATGCTAACCTTATAATTTGACTTTCATAGAGATACCATTGTCTACAACTTCTAGGGCCATTGCACTTCATCCCTCTAAGTACATGGCTATAAATGATAGAGTGATTAGCATAACCCCAGGGCTTGGGATATGTATTATTCTTTCATCATTATAGCTCTTGGTTATTTCAATCCAATAACGAACATGTACTTGATGACCAGATGCTCAGAGAATGGACAAAACCAGACAGAAAGGAAGAATCAAGGAGCTCTCCCTATGAAAAGTACAATACTAGAGATGCTTAACTCCCCATGAATGGAAACAGCTAATGCCAGAATCAGGGAAGCTTTTTTCTTTCCCAGTGAACCAAAGGTTAAAGGGAATTACAAGTGTATCTGCACTTGCAGCCCCATAGTGTTTTGAAAACAAGAAATTCAAGGAGTAGGTTATTTTTTGATTATTCTAAAAGTTCAGTATACCTTTCAATAAATTCACCAACTTTCATTTTTGCTGTCTCTTTTTCCTTGTTTTCAGACATGTAATCTGAATGAAAATTGACAATCTAAATGGAAATAACTCTCTTTGTGGAAATAATAGGAAAAAATAATTGGGCTACAAGAACCTAGAGAGATGATTTAATATAACATTTCAATTTGTAAAGAAAAATTAAGCCTGTAAAATTATTCATTATGATAATATGCAGTGATTCCTAGACTTCTGGATTTCTTAGGTCAGTGTGTGTGTGTGTGTGTGTGTGTGTAGTGTGTGTGTGTGTGTGTATTTTTAAGCCAGGAGGAGGACATAATTTTTTTTTCTTGTTTATTCTTTGGGTTTATCATCTACTGTCACTATCTCTATCTCTTCATCCTAGGTGAGCATTAATTGTTGGCTGGATGTCTGGGAACTACTATGGTAGTAACTCAACAAACTTTGAATTAAGCTTCCATAATGCAGGGAAGTATCTTTAATGCAGCTGGACCCATTTGGGCATCTTTATATTTTATTCTTCTGTAGGCTTAAACTGAGAGGGGCCATTTATAGGAGGCTGCACTGACTGAGGTAACAGCAATCTAGGATAAAGGAAGTTCCAGATTAGACTCAAGAAAGATCATAGCTGCATGACTGTGTTTGTGTGGTTAAGGCTAGATAATTAAAACCAGCTCTATGGCCTTAGACAAGTTACACTACCACTCTGAATCTAACTTTATCATATAGAATATTAAAAGGTCTTACCAGAGATAAAAACTATAAACTCTGGAAAATATAAAACTTGGAGGGATGAACAAAATTTAGGCATATTCTGAAGGGATGTTAACATTTTGATGAAGGAAATAAGACGGCAAGAGTTTCCCATGTTTTACTTCTTTTAGCTCAAGGGCAGCATGCAGTCAGCACACATGGGGCACCTAAAACTTCCCTAGAAACCTCCATTATTTCTGGCATAAAGAACTAGACACAGAAACTAGCAAACAATACTGTCAGGATAGCTGTAGATGATCCCAATAAACTAAAGGGCAAGATGTCTACTTATGCCTTCTTGGTGCAGACATACTGAGCAGAACATAATAAGAAAACGCCAGATATTCCTGTCAATTTTGCAGAATTTTCCAAGAAGTGCTCTAAGAGGTGGAAGACAATGTCTTGGAAAAAGAAGTCTAATTTGATGACATGGCAAAGGCAAGTAAAAAAAGCCATGAGCAGAAAGTGAAGGATTATGGACCAACTAAGGAAGGAAAGAAGGACCCTAATGCTCCCCCAAAGACCATGTCTGGGTTCTTCCTGTTCTGTTCAGAATGCCACTCAAGATCCAATCCACAAATCCTGGCATCTACATTGGAAATGGGGCAAAGTAGCGAGGAAAGATGGGGAACAGCAAGTGACAGGGAAAAGCAGCCTTACAACAAGGTTGCCAAGCTGAAGCTGAAGGAGAAGCCTGAGAAGGATGTCACCAACTATAAGCCAAAGAAAGTTTGATGGCACAAAGGGTCCCACTAAAGTTGCCAGGAAAAAGTGGAAAAGAAAGACAAAGATGACAAGAAAGAATAGGAGGAGGTGGAGAAAGGGGAGGAGGACGAGGAGGAAGGGGAATAAGGAAACTGTTCATCTGTCTCCTGTGAATGCCTCAGAGTCGGGGAGTGCTGTAACTGACACAGCTCTTACGTGAGACATGTTTACTGCCCTCATTAGGATTAATTTCACAGGACCATTATCGGGTCTCTCAAAGTGCTCTAGAAATTGCCAGTGGCTTACATGAAGTGGCCGTGGGTGTCTGGAGCCCGCTGAAACTATATCAACGTTGTATGTATTTCCAAACATTTATAAAATGAAAAGACTCTCATGTTCTCTTCACTCTGTGCACTTTGCTGTTGGTATGACAAGGCAATTAAAGATGTTGCTGGCATTTTCCTTTTTAATAAGGTGGTGTTAACTACATGGTTATTGGCTAGAAATCCTGCATTATGAACTGTACGTATCTACAGTTTGTAAAAAGAACAAGACATCGAGACAACCTCTTGCATCTTGTCTGGTGTTGAGGCTGTGGGGAAGAGGCCTTTTGGAGAGGCCATTGCTCAGGGTGTGCACGGTGAGACTGGACCTGTGGATACTGCAGTGGGCATCCATTTAACTTCAGGTTGTCTCGTTTCTGTATATAGTGACGTAGCATTCTGCTGCCATTCTTAGTATGCCATTCTTGGAAAAGTGGGGTCAGCTGGCATAAGAACTATCTGAACCTTTTTTTAGTGAAGTGCAGTAGTTTTAAACTGGTTTTAAACAAACTGTAGAATTCTTTATTATCAGCAAAGTGAAAAGCCACTGCATCGATGAAAGTTCAAGAACCTTCTGTACAAAACACAAGTTGCAATGTTTTGTTATTTTTTTATGTTTAGAATGCTGAAGGGTTTTTAAAGTAATGAAGAGAATTACATCTAAAATAAAAAACTATCACAGAAACCCTAGAAAGGGTAGGAGAAATCCAAGACACAAAAGAGCCAGACATGGTGAGCAACATGTTCTATGTATGTGCGATGTTCTGTGTAAATCTCTAACTGACCCCTACACCATACATGCACAGGGCACACTACCAGCAGCCCAGCTGCTGGTAAAAGAACTGAGCTGGTATTTGACTCACTACCGAAGAGAGAATTTTCAGTTTAAGGCAAGTTGAATTACCTACTAAAATAACCACAAGAATCAGTAATCTTTACAAAAACACAACATAACAGAGTCTTCACAACAGCACTATAATATATAGAATACAGTCTAAAATTTAAAGATTGGAACATTTGATCCATTCTCAATGGAAAGGAAAAATTGGTGGAGACATATCATGATAACAAATAACACAGGAGTTGGAATTCATAGACAAGGATTTTGAAGCAGCTATTACTTCAAAACTGTACTCTATGATGTAAAATATATGCTCATGAAGAATGAAGAAATACAAAATAAAGGTGTTTATTTTTTTTCAGACAGTCTGAAGCTATCTATTCAATGACTTCTAAGAAGAGACACAGTTCTTACCTTCCTGGTGTTTATAATGAGGTATAATGTCCCTTTAGCTGTATTGTTTGTTCTGTGTATCTGTGATTTCCAAGAATAGGGAGTGGAGGAGAATCCCTAATACATACATGTGTATCCAGATACCACTGACATATACAACAAGGATCCAATTGAGTTAAGGCCAGAGATATTCATTTGACTTTGTAATTGCTACAGGCAGTGGCCACAAAGCAACTACATCAGGTCCTGACACTTAGTGACAAATAGTAATAATATACAGAACCAATAATTGTAATAGTAATAGCTCATGTTTGTATAACGCTTAACAGTTTATAAAATAGCCTGCACTTTTATTATGAAATTTGAGCCTATCAACCACCCTGTAAAACATGGGGCAGGCATTCACAATATGAGAGTCCATTTAGAAATAAACATAGGAGGAGTATATCCACATAGGGTTTTTCTTTTCAAAGACATAAATTGACTAAATAAATTAGAGGCAGTCACCCAAATCTTTATTTCCTATAAGCTCTCAGTGGTAATCTCCATTTTTAGAGGAGGAAAACAAGCTTTACCTGACATGAAAACAACAATAAACATTTGGGATTATTATAGCATTCTGGCAACTGTCTTTTCTGGAAATGTGTCTTAAGAACGAGTTGCTCGGTGATTATTAGAGAGTTAAACACACCCAGCTTCACATTTCAATGCTCCTGCTCAATTAGAATGGCATTAGAGTGAAAGTGTAGCCATATAATTGTACGAAGGATAGATCTAATTTTCTCAATGTCACCGCAATATCACCTTTTGGGACTAACAGCACTGAATGATTATGCATATCATTCAGTAATTGTATTTTTATCCATTCCACACCGGGAGCTGACTTTTAAAAGTGGACATGCAATTAGATTAGAAATGAACACACATCAACCAGCCCTCAGAAGATAGCAATACGTCAGCATTAACCCAGCTGCATTTCTTAACCACTGTCAGTGACAGTGTTTGTGGCTTGTCAACACTCAGCAGTGATGAACATAGTCAGGGATTATGAGCTTGACCTTTAATAATAAAAAAGAAAGTGACTGAGAAACTCTGACTCAGGGAGAGTGGCCTTCACAAACTGATTGCTTGGTTGACTGTTGGATGTAACTATAAAACAGCTTGTTTAGAGGCTCAAGACAGGGGATCAAGAGCAAATCCCCACCCTTGCTGCTAGATGCTAGTCTTTGAGAGCTGCGTGGAGAATGTGTATTTCTACAGATGAGCCTATCATTCTATCTCAGAAGCTGGAAACAGATAATCCCTGGGGGAAAAAAGGGTGTCTGAAGTGCCCATTAATCATAGTATATATTACTGGAAATATTTCAGGTCAGGAGTGAAAATTTATATAACCATCTGCATTTAAATAGCAGTTTCTAAAAGTAAAATGTACAGAATAAGTTGAGGTTGAGGCTCTAACTTACAGCTCTGAAACCTCCTGAATATTACTGAACTCTAGTGTACAACCACAAATTTTAATAAATGTGGTTAACTGGTGTGCAGTTGGTGTCTCATTATCATACTAACCAAAAGCAAATCTGTGCACCAGTCTGGTCCTTGGACTTGACTGAAAGCAGTCCCAGGACTTTTAAATGAGAGTGTTTTTTGCTTGGGACAAACAATGAAGAATAAATTTGGTTTTCCTGTCCTAATAACATGGCAGTTTACAACCACACTCCCCTTTGTTATGATGGAGTATTCACTCCGTGGAATGGAAATGACTGTCCATAATTCCACTCACTTTACCATAGTTGTTTATGCAAGCTCATGTAATGCACCATTCTTGCATAAGACCTGGGCTAGAAACTGGAGTCTATAGCATTTCTTGTAGGTTTTGGTGAAGACGTACTGTACTTTCTTTAAAGTTTCAAATGTCAACGTGTGGATTGGCTGTGGCCATATCTGCACATGCAAAATGGAAGCTTTGATTCATTGTGCTAGAGTGTCTTTCCCCTCCCAGAGGAACATGGCCAGCGGCCCTGGTCACAGTGCTGGGGTATGTAGGGAGGGGATGTCCTATGACCCTGGCTGCAGTGTGTGAGGTCAAAGCATGCCAACCAAAAGGCAGGACATGGGGTGAACTGAAAGTTAACTGCTGAGAGATCATCCACCCCAATCACCAGTCAGCAAGTCCCCAGGTAGAGCAGACACATGGAACTATGAAATTATGTGGGAAAACCAAATGACTGTTGGAAAATTTGAAGCAGAAGGTAGAGGAAAGAGCCTGTGAAACTCCTGAGGTAGAAAGACTAGGTTAAGCCTTTACTTTACTTCTGAATTTCCCTTTTTCACTGTTTACCCTGCTTCAGTATCAATCCCAATTTACAGTTGGTTACATCCAGATGGTCCTATCTACTTGTCAATGTCTTAAACATTTATTATTAATAATTTTTGTACCCATGAGTTAGGGTCTCAATAAATATTTGGAAAGTCTTTTTAAGTTAGACAATGATTTACCACTGCACCTAAAATGGGACCCAAACTTCTTACCATGGACTGTAATACAAGTCATTCCTCTCTCCATAATTGTACCTCAACCTGCCATGTACCTTGTTCAGTATACATTAGTTAAATAGCTTTTTTCAGTTTCCTGAATGCTTCAAGTTCTTTGTAAACAGACTTCCTTTTGTCTGAACATCCCTTTCCTTCCTTTCTTCATATGACTAGGCTTCTTTCAGTTGTTTTGTTTGTGTGTGTTTTTTTCTTAACTGTCAGTTCTCAGTTTAAATGATACTTCTCCAAAAGATTTCCAGGCTAGGCAATATAAATACATCCTCTGTGTTAGTCTCTTTTACAACACCCGGCTTTTAATACTACAGGGTGATCAACCACCCCTGTTTGCCCAGGGATGAGAAATTTCTTGGGATGCAGGCCTTTTGGTACTAATACCAGGACACTCAGGTAAAATCTGCTTATAGGACTTACTTAGTTTAAACTATGTTTTTGTTCATGTACTTGTGGAATATCTCTCTTTCCCATTAAGCATTAAGGTACATGGAGGCAGGAGCCAAGCCCTCTTTGTTCACTACTGTGTACCCTACACCTTTCATAGAATCAGACATTTAGTAGGCACTCAATAAGTATTAAATGAATGCATAAAGGAACTAGTGACTAAAGAATCTGGGAATTTATAACAAAGAATTACATTTGGAGTCAGCCAAACAAAGTTGACGTTGTTAGATATGGAGAATTTTATAACAAGGTAGATAGCCACAGAAGCTTCATTCTTACATATACATGGTGGGAAGTGGGGACCTGTCCAGGAGAGAAAGCAGTAATCAGAGGATAGGATCATGTCAGAGAAACCAAAGGAATTATTTCAAGATGAGGTTGCCCCTAGATTTCTTTTGTTTTTAGCATCCAAAGGTCTAGGTACCATGCATTTTAAGGCCATTATTTTAGGCAAAGATTGATAGTTCATAATGAAGCCACACTGGCCATATAAATATCTAGTTGGAGACAAGTACTCTCCAGAAAGAAAGATTTAACAATTGTGTCAAATCAAGCAGTGATTTATACAAGAGGCTAAAGACAAATGAGTTAAAATGGGGAGAACCAGTTCATTCATCATCCAACAATCTATCTGTAATATAATACAGAGATGTTTTTTCATCTCATGGCACACATAAACTAATCACTAAAATTCTGCAGCACACCAAAAATATATTTTTTGCCAATCTGACAAAAAATAGATATAATTTTGATTTCACTCACACTGAATGACTATTGTGTTGGTGTTGGCTATTGTCATTTTTTTATCCTCACCTGAGGATATGTTTATTGATTTTAGAGAGAGAGGAAAATGAGAGAGGTAGAGAAAGAGGGTTAGAGGGAGAGAGAAACATCCACTGGTTGCTTCCCATATGTGCCCTGACTTGGAATTGAATCCACAGTCTTTTGGTGTATGGGATGATGCTCCCACCACCTGAGCAACCCAGCCAGGACTGTTATCATTTTTTATTTGATAGTATGAGAGAAAAGAGGTCAGTTCCTCTGACTAAATAGTCAGGTACTGCATGTTTTAAATATCCTTGTGGCACACCAATGTGCTGTAGCATACCCATTGAAAATCACTGATGTGAAAGGCAGTAAGGAGAGTCATAACTATGAACATCTTGACATTTGCTTCACTAAGAAGCACACCTCAAGTATGCAAAAGTTATTATACTTGAGAAAATTTTGGATTGGAATAGGAAGAGAGAGGGTTGGAGATAAAATACTACATGGCCTCTAGACTAATAGCAACATCTAATCTGTGATTATTTTAGTTTTGCAGAGCACTAGGCTCTCATGAGAGTAGTGGCTCACTGTAAGAGACCTTAGACACCCTCTAGACCATTGCTTCCCAAAGGACAGTCATTGGAAGACTCTCCCACAAGATGTCCTAAAAAAAGCTTTTCATAGTCAAAAGCATTTGGATAATATTGCATAGCATTTAAAGATTCATAATGCATATGTGATAAGGATGGCATTTTGACAGATTTAAATAATTTTTTCTTTTTTTGTAGCTTCACATTTGAATCAGGTCCTGTTTTCATTAATTCAGGGATGGTTTTGACGTATATAAAGCAGATATAACCCAAAAAGGGAGAATAGTTTGGAGTTATAGTCAAAATGCAAAGGAGACTAATTTCTCTGTGAATTCCCTGGGGCTTGAGAAGGTGGTGCAAGGTGATGGTATTGGTGCACACACTTAGAGGGATCTGGAGGTCTGGCAAGAATGAGAACCTCTGCCCTGTTTCCTGACCCGAGAAAAATGTTGTGATGCTAAGACCTCAAGAGGGAGTAGCTGGGCAGGTGGGACTACATGGCATTGCAAAGATTCCTGTGATACAGCATGGCAGAGAATCATGAAGGAGCTGGTCATTTAGACCAGAGGACAGCAAACTACACAGCCTGAAAGCCAAGTCCAATCCACTATCTTTTTTTATACAGCTCACAGATAAGACTGGATTTTACATTTTTAAAATGGCTTAAAAGAAGGAAGTTTTTTGCATATTATATATTGTATATGACCACTTTTGCACTCCAGTGACAAAACCGAGTAGTAGCAGAGTCGAGCACCTACAATAGAGTCTGAATGGCCTGCAAAGCCTAAAATATTTTCTATCTTTTACAGAAAAATCTTGCTGAGCCCTAATATGCACAGTCCCAGAAGCAAATTTTGTGGATCAATACAGAACGAAATGGGCTACCCATACCTTCTACCTATGGAGATTTCAGAGCCAAGACCCCCAACACGACTGAAGAGAAGATTCTCATCAGCTTTACAGGATGGAGTCTAGAAAGTATAATTTTATTGTCTACCAGGGTTTGTGACTGAGATTCACACCCATTAAACATGTTAAGATGATAAAGACTCTGGGAAGTCCTCTGGCAATAAACACATTTAATGTTTTCCAAAGCTCTCTAATCATTAATTTTTTGCTAGACATATTAATATCCTATGGAAGTATTAGTATCCATAGAGCACACTTTGGCAAGTGCTGCTATTGTCTAAATTCCTCATTTTGTTGGGGGAAAGGCTAGGAATCAAAGTTGGTAACTTGGACATTGTCACAAGGATGGGGAAATAGCAGAACTGGAAACCCATATTTCTAACTCCTCTAGTATAATTTGAATCCCCTACCAATCATTTTGATTTAATCAGTCAAAAATTTGTCAAAACCAAATAGCTGACAAACAGTAGGGATTTCTAGGCTGAGTGAACTGAGTTTTTGACCAGCAAATCAGTCAAAGCTATGTGGTTTTCATGGGATGCAGCAGCAAAACTCTCAAGAAGCAGGATTTAGAGTAATTCTGCATTTTACGACTTTTGAAACCATTTTGAATAAATTGATCAATCAATCCAATATAAAACAACATTCCGATAGGACACAGGATTGAATTTTGATGGACTTGATCATCTGTTCAAAGTGCTGGGCCAATTCAGGTTGTATCTAGAGGACAATCCAAAATAATTTCTGAGAGTAAACACAAAACTTTTTAAAAGTGAAGGAAACATTAAATTTTCTGATCAGGAAGGAAAGGTATGGACTTAGTCAATCTCTGCCTTCAAAGCTGTCCCTTTGCTGAAATTGACAAATTGGTTACTTTCATCAGTTTTGGCCTCTGTCAATTTCAGCAGCATGGAATGATCACACAAACACATCAATTTCAGCTCTAGAAGTCTGTCTCTTTTGAAAACGACAGGTGCTAAAGTGAAGGGAAGCCAAAGTGTCTGGTTCTCTGAAGGCTTTGGGGAGAGGCTGATATCGTATGACCTCAGCAGCCTGACTTCCAGGACCCTGATCCTGCTGGCTTGATATATGGGCTTCATGCCAAGTCACTGTCCCCAGGATCCTGTACTGAAGATGTTCCAAAGGGGCCACACATCTGTCAACTGTACAGAGTGTTAACGGTTTTAGAATTTGAAATGTGTGTTCTGGGGCCACCACTTAGGCAATGAAATCATTTAACTTTTTGAGGTTCTTTTATCTCTATAAATTGTAGTTAGTGCTATCTGAGCCACTATATAATAATAATAATAATAATAATAATAATAATAATACCACTAATAATGGTCAACAGTTATTGAGCATAGTATTTCCCATACATTATTCTCTTTAATCTTTGATCAACCCAGTTAAGTAGTTTTAGAAGAAGAAACTAAGGAACAGAGAAGTTAAGAAACTTCACCAATATTACATGATTAGTAAATCCTCATACACAGATTCACTATCTGGTTAAGGGTTAACTAACAGGATTAATTAATCCTTTTAAAGATTAAATAACATTAAATCATTCTGGAAATTATTAGATGCTGTACACATTAGGTGTTATTATCATTGGTCATTGTGATTCCCACAGGATTCACTGTTTTCTTTCACATTAAATGTGATCACTGCCTTGTATAATCCTGCCCAGTGAGTATACTCAGACCTGATTTAGGGAGGGATGTCAATAAAGGAGTGATCTGAGCAAGTTAAATGTCCTGCACTATCACTTGGGATAAAAACCACAAGACATCCACCGATAATTTTAAGCTCTTTGGGGATGGCTTCTGAATAGGCTAAAATTCACACTATTCTGGCTGAAATATTTCCTTTTACATTGTGTCTTTATAAAATTAATTTTGAGACCAAGGGTGTGCATATGTGATTATTCAAATATCCTTGGACACCGTTCAGTAAGATTCATCATTATCAACGTACATATATTCTCTTCCTCCTCACTCTTTCTCATTATTTTTATTTAGTGTGGAGTTATTTAGTCATCCAATAAATTTAAAGCTTTTATAGAGGCTTCTAAAGAAGACATATGAAATAGAAAGGCACTGAACATTATTTCACATCTTTTGGGTCTTCCGCTGGCCTCCTTCCTTATTTTCTCCCACATCATATATCTACTTTCTTTCTTTTTTCTTCCTTTCCACAAAAATTTATTGAGCTCCTACATGTGACTGGTATTTGCTAAGTGCTAAGGCAAGACACATCCAGTTTCTTTCCTTGAGTCTCTTGGAATTTAGTGAGGTTTGACAGACATTAAATGAAAATTATTTTAAATTATCAATGTGATAAATATGCAGAAAAAAATAGAGGATATTTTGAGATAGAATAGCATGTCCCTTACCTGGGGCAGTGGATGAGGAGGGGTTGAACTGAATCTCTAGATTGGTACTGCTCCTTGCTGTGTACGTAATTTCTAAGGTAGTGAGATAAATGCCAGTCCACACTCATTTACTTCCTTTGATGACTACACATAATGACTGGTATAGCCGGCCTAGGATTTCCAGTTCAGTCATGAAAATAGACAGAAAAGTACAGTCTACCATTTCTTAATCTAGTTGTCTTAACAGCCAAGGTTAACAAACAATTTGGCAATTTTATTAGTTTATTGGACTAAGAACTGGAAAGAACTAATCTTATCAATTGTATAAATTTAATTTTTAAGTCTCTGCTTCTATTTCTCTCTCATTTAGATGTTTGGCAGGTGGCTGTAGAAATACAAAGAAACTCAGCCTTGGAAGGGGAAGGGAAAGGAAAAAATAGAAATAAAAAAGAAAAGGGGAGGGGAGCAGAGAGCAGGGGGAGGGTGGGTGGGTGGAAGGGAGGAAGGGAGAAAGGGAGGAATCACCCTGACACAGGATAAAGCCTCAGAACATCGGTCTTCCTCTGCCCAATGTGCTATGTCTGCCTAAGCAAATCCATCCATTCAGATTGCCACTTCATAATTTGGCATTTTTTAAATCTGAAAGCAGAGCAGTAAGTGTACTCTCAGAGCCTTCCTGAGATTCATTTGTTTGAGAGCTAATTTGTTACCTTGAGAATGCTCTTCCTCAGTGTGCCCTTCCACCCTCCACACTGAAAGCCTGTGGCCCTTGGTCACCTTGATGTATTCACAGCATCTGTATTCAAATAATTTATTCATGCACTGAAATCACTAATCCCAGTTTGGGGTGGAGAAATGTTTACTCGGTCACTCACATTCTGTTAGGCTGAGGCATTGAAAGGAGGGTCACTCACAGCTGTCTTTCTCCATGCAACTTTTGGAGTCCCGTACTGTAAACCATTTTACCAAAGAGCCACGGGTAGCAGTCTGCGCGGACGTATTGGGAATCAGCTAATGGACAGAAAGTACCTGCTCCGACACATTAATTCCCTTCCCTGTCAGCCTGCATCATTGTAGAGCATGCATGATGGGAAGCAAGGTCCCATCACACCAGGGCACCTGCTGCTTTTCCATCTGCCGAGCGCAATAGCTCCTTTGATTGCCCATTTTTCAGCCTAATGGCTTATTCCTTTTCTCTTTGTAAAGTTTTTACATTTTTTATTGTGATTTTAATAGTCATTTAAAAAATGTTCTCATCTCTGTCTGGCACACCAAGGATGTTGATAAAAGAATAATATAAATAATATTCTAAACCATACCCAAATTGAGATAACTCCAAGAGCTGCATTTCAGTGTTTAGTCTGATAAAGTTGTCATGGCAATAATGTCCTTTGAGAATAAAAGTGCCATGTGCATGCTTGATTAAAGGAAATGGCTCAGATGGTACACAAACTGGTAAATATTGAAACTACAAACTATTATACTGGCCATATTTTATTTTGTTTTTTTTTTCTGCTTGGATTTTTTGAGCTAAGTTATGCTCCATTTTTTAAAATCATTTGATGAATCACATTTCTCTTTCACTCTTTCTCATTTGAGGATTTATATAAATCCTTAGAATAGCTATTGGCAGTATTCCCAAACTGGCCTTTGGATTCTGCCTAAAGCTGTTGATTTGGCTGGATTAGTCAAAGGAGCAGATCATTATTACATATTGAACATCTGTCAAAAATAGCACTAACAATTATCAGATATATTCTCTTTCATGAAGATTTGGACTTGAGTAGTTGAGAAGAACTTTCTATAAATCTGAGTCAATAGGCTTCTTTATTTTTACTCAAGACAAGAAACAAAATTAAAACTGTCTCTAATAAATCTGAGGATAAAATGATAGGCATGCCATATTTAAAATTATAATAGGTTGTATCTATGAGCTTTGTTTTTCTTTTTGCTTAATCCCTTCACTTTTTCACTGGGCCCCCAGCACCCCTCCCCTCTGACAGCTGTCTGTGTGCTCTGTGTCTGTGAGTCTGTTTTTTGTTTCTATTTTGTTTGTTTGCTAGTTTATTTTGTTGATTAGATTCCACATACAACTGAAATCATATGGTACTTGTCTTACAGACAACAGTGCGGTGAGTACCAGAGGAAAAGGTGGGGGTGGGTACAAGAGGGTAAAGGGGGATAAATGGTGATGGACAGAGACTTGACTTGGGGTGGTGAACACACAATACAACATACAGATGATGTATTACAGAACAGTATGTTTGAAATCTGTATAATTTTATTAACTAATGTTGCTCTGATAACTTCAAAGTTTTTTCTAGATGAAAAAACTATTAGGATGTGCTAAAGTTGCTGTTTTCTGCGGGATCAGAGCCAGCCTGTCATCCTGTCTCAGGTCGATGGGAGAGAAGAATGGGTGCTTTAGTGGGGAAATATGAGCCCTGATGATACTTTGAATCTGGAATTTTTCTTCATTAACATATAAACTTGATCAATTGTCTGCAGGAGGGAACGCTTTATGTATGACCCTAAATTCTTCGGTGGAGTGAAACATCAGAAAACTGCTATATATGACAGGAAAATGCCATAGGCTGTGGGATTAGAAGATGAAGAGCACACAAACTCCTAGGAGAATGAGTGTGAAAAGCACTTCAGAAAACACTTATTTGTGTAGTTATTTGTTAAAGATTTAAAAATTCTAAGCACTAACTGCAACCCAGGAAGGCAATCCTGTATCTATAATATCTATAAGCCTGTCTAAGCTATGTGGCCATAAAGACATACGAAATGCCAGGTATCGTCAGCAGGGCTTAGAAGTAAATATTGCACCTGTACAGATGCACAGAGCAGCAGCAATCTGCAGCTAGAGGGCTCTCTAAAGTTCCAGACCCTGAAACTGGAGGGAATGTTAAAATGGCCAAAAAGATGGAGGAATCTCGGTACCCACCAGGGAAGAAATCTTTATTTGGCATGTGTTTACTGTTTCCCTGCTTAGTTTTTAGACATTTGGCTAAGTACCGTAGGAGAAGGAGAAAGAAATACAACTTGATCCTCATCCAAAAGGAGTTTACAATTAAACAGAGAAGGCCATATATACTTAAATAATGCAAGAGAATAGATGAAGAAGCAGGCAAGTAGAAGCGCTATGTATGTTGAAACTGGGGTGAACTCCAAACTTCTTGGAATGGAGAGGCCAATGATAAGGAATGATCATGTAGGTGTGCACAATCTAAGCAAAGTCAGCCCTTGACTAAAGCAGGAAGGCAGGCTCAATGGGAAAGCAAAAATCTTAGCAGATCTCAACAGTGTGGCACCCCAAAGCCCAAGAGAGGTGTGACTAAAACTCATGAAGACAAATGGAACAGGTCAGGCACAAACTTTTTCTCCAATGAAGAAATGGAGAAGTGCTAGTAACAGGGCTTCCTTTTCACAATACATTAGCATCCTTCCCAAATAAGAACAGGAAGAATGAAGGGGTAAAAGGGAAGGAATGATGGAGGATGAAGGGAGGGAGGGAGAGAGGAAGGAAGGAGAAAAGTTCTGTTTTGTATAGTGAAAACTAATCTTGAAAAATCTGTTGCTCTAAGTTGGTATGGGTTGACTGTATGTCATACTTCCCAACAGTATAAAAGTGTTTGCATAAATTCACAGACGGTAGATCTACATTCATCATTGAGAAAATCCAAAGGACAGAGAGGCAGGATGCTCTAGTGTAAAAAGCATTTTCTCAGTCCATTGAGATTGTGATTCCTGGCAATTTTTATCAGTTTGGCTCAAAAAAAATTATAAAAATTCTCTAAATAAATAAAACACAAACAAACATAATCTGTACATTGCATTGTGTTCCCACCACCCAAAGTCAGATTATCTTCCATCCCTATATGTTTGGTATTCCTCCTTTTGACTCTATATGCTTCAGTGAAAGTGTGTGCTCTATGCAGTGACCCAGGCTCAATGCCTGGCAGAAATCAGAGGTCTCAGGCTCAACACTTTACATGTAGGTGGCAGGCATGCTTTGCATGCTACAGAGACTTGGAGAGATTAGCAAGGCAATACAAAGTATTCTTCTTCTTGTGTACCACATATTTAAAAGCAATTTGGACTATATATAACACCTAGACAAGATTATACATTACACTGAAAATAGAATAAAATAAAAAATTCTAAACCACAGATAGAGACTAGAATTATCTCAGGTGGACAAAGACAGCTGTGATGGAGAGCTGCTCGTTTGACAGCTCCAGGCTGTTTCTGATATAGTGATGTGCGTGACAGCGAATGAATCCTCAGCTCTGTCTTTCTTGGGTGGCCCAGTAGTAAAAGGATGTCAAGGTGATTCCCACTGGGCACAGGGTCATCCTTGAATAGCAGATGCATTTAGGCTATTAACTATTTAAAAGATAATGGCAAAGAACTTCCCCTCTCCGTATGGCTGCCTTTGACTAAAGGGTGCAAAAGAAGAGAATGAATATTTTTCCTATAAAGATCCCTACATTTTCCTGGGTGCAGCTGTATATGAAGGTGGTGTTAACTTGGTCAGGGTGCAGTATTCTGAGAACCTGTCTAAACAGGTTACTCAACCATCCAATGTTCCATTACATCATCAAATCAAAAGTTGTATCTGGCTAGCTAAAGAAATTTTGTACTAGTTTATTGATTTTCCTTGTTTCAGATGATAGAAGATTTGAATTTTGTTAGCTGACTATCACTAAAGTCCAATGTCTGGTAAAAGAATTGGCTACCAGTAGTCTGAGGAACTACCCAGCCATAGCCAATCTCCTTCAGTCTGGGTGGCTATAACCACACTCCAGAGTGAGCTATCAATGTATTTGGGAGAAGTATTTTTGTTACACCTTTACAACCTATATCACAGTTAAAGTCAGGAGGTTGTCCTAAAGCTATTCTTCCAAGGACACCTGAGTTAGTTCCTGCTATCAGCTAGACAAAAACAAAAACAAAAACAAACAGAAAACAAACAAACAAACAAAAAACCCAGGGAGGTGGGCAGCTGCTCAGGCTACTTTTTTGATAGGGAAAACTACTATATTCTGCCTTGGCTGAAGGGGGACAAGAAGCTCAGTGAATAGGCATTTTTTTTTTGCAAGAACTTTAATAAGGACCTATGTACCCATTGAAATCTAATCCATATTCTAGTCCATTTTTTTTCTGTTGCACCATCCTTTGCGCTGTTCTCCTGTGGTTCTCACTCCCTAGACAAGTTAAGGCTATGTTCCCCATACTTGTTTCCAGTAATAGAATAAATAGGGTGTGATTAGCACTAAAGACTAACCTGGAATTCAATTACATTTTAAAGGAATCCTCAGAATCTCAAATATTCTGTTGATGAATGAAAGAATGCTATTCTAAGGAATACAAGGCAGGCACCTATAGGTTATCTGGACTGAAAATTGTGGGTTGATGGTGGAACCGAATACTTAGAGGTTGATAGCCAAAACTAGGTATGAAAAGTATTTTTAAAACAGCTTAGGCCCTGGCTGGTGGAGCTCAGTGGATTGAGCTTGGGCTGCGAACCAAAGTGTTGCAGGTTTGATTCCTAGTCAGGGCACATGCTTGGGTTGCCGGCCATGGCCCCCAGCAACCGCACATTGACGTTTCTCTCTCTCTCTGTCTTTCTCCTTCCCTTCCCTCTCTAAAAATAAATAAATAAAATCTTAAAAAAAAAACAGCTTAGAAGATTTACAGATGCATGTGGAAAAATGCTTCACATCATCTGTCATCAGGGAAATGCAAATTAAAATGAGATACTATTAGAAAGGCCAAAATCCAGAACTCAGACAAGACTGAATAGTGGCCAGGATGTAGAGAAAAAGGAATTCCTATGCACTGCTATTGGGAATATAAAAACAAAGCAATCAGTTTGGAAGTCTAGCATTTCAAAAACAAACAAACAAACAAACAAACTAAGCATAACTCTTAACACATATACCAGCAAACATGCTCTTCGGTATTTACCCAAAGGAAGTAAAAACTATGTTCACACAAAAACTTGGACAAGGCTATGCATAGCACTTTTATGCATAATTGCCAAAACCTGGAAGCATCCAAGAAGTCCTTCAGTAGGTGAATGCTAAGGGATTCCATCAAAAAGACAGAATAATCAAAGTTCCAGAAGGATAAAGAGAAGCAGAAGGAGGAAGGTTTTAAAATAGTAGCTGAGAACTTCTAAAACCCTAGGAAAGACTTGGAAATACAAGTTCACATAGTTAATAAATAACCCTATTATCTCAATTCAAGACATCTTCTCTAAAACATATTATAATGAATCTGTCAAAAATCGCTGATAAAGAATCTTAAAGGCATCTAGCAAAAAAATAATTTAACCTACAAAGAAACCCTCATCAATCTGTCAGTTGGTTTTTTAGTGGAATTCCATAGGCCAGGAGAAAAGTAGAATGATATATTCAAAATGTTGAAAAATAAACTGCCAGCCAAGATTATTTTATTTGGCAAAGTTATCCTTCATGTATGAAGGAAAAATAAAGTCTTTCGCAGACAAACAAAAGTGAGGTAGTTCACCTCCACCAGATCTATGTTGCAAGAAATACTGAAAGAAGTACTTCAAGTTGAAATGAAAAGATGCTAATCAACGACATGAAAATGCACCAAAGTGCACAACACATTGGTAAAGGTGAAAAGGAGACAGAAAATTGTAACTTTATATTATGATGGTATGTTAACAAATCAACTATAGTGTAAAGGTTAAAGGAAAATAGTAATCAAAATAACTGTAGCCACTATAAATTGTTAATGAATACACACCGTAGATGAAAAGATACCTTTTGACACTGGTAATAGAAAAGGGATGCATAAAAGGGTGGGGCCTTTACAGGTGAACAAAGACAAGTTGCTATCAACCTAAAGTGGATTGTTTTATCTATAAGATATTTTGTGTGAGGCCCATGGTAATCACAGAGTAAAAATCCAGAGCAGAGCCACAAACGAGAAAGAGGAAACAGAGCATACCTCCATGGAAAATAAATAAATTTGTAAAGGGAGCTAGAAACAGAAAAAAAAAAACCCCACGGAAATATAAGACAACAGAACACAATTAAAACGATGGCATACTAAGTCTTTACATGTCAATGATTACTCTAAATGTAAATTTACTGATTTATTCAATCCAAAGTCACAGAGTAGCTGGATGAGTAATATATAAAAAACACGACACAGCTAAATGCTGCCTACAAGGGTCCCACTCCAGCTGTGAGGGTACACATAGATGCAAAGTGAAGGGATGGGAAGATATTCTATGTAAGAGGAAACCAAAGGTAAGTGGACAAAGATATACTTATATTAGACAGAAAGCTTTACACCAAGAGACAAGGAAGGTCTTTATATAATGATAACAGGGTAAATCCATCAAGAAGACATAACAATAATAAATATATACTCATTCAATATTAGAGCACCTAAATATATTAAGCAAATACTAACATATATAAGGAAGAAATAATAAGAAATTTATTATTATAAATTACAACAACAGTAGGGGATTTCAATATCCCACCTTCCACAACAGATAGATCATTGAGACAGAAAATCAACAAGGAAATGGTGGACTTGAACCATACATTAAACTGATTGGACCTAACAGACATCTACAGAGCATCCCATCCACAGCAGCAAAATTCACATTCTTCTCAAGCGCACATGAAATCACACCAAGTATGTTTTCCATCCACAATGGTATGAAACTAAAAATAAAAAATAACATGAAGTTGGAAAATCTATAAATATATATGGAAACTAGACAGTGGACTATTGAACAACCAACATGTCAAAAAAGAAATAAAATGGGAAGTCAAAGAATATCTCTAGACAATAAAAATGAAAACACAACACACCAAAGCCTATGAAACCCTCCAAAAGCAGTTCCGAAAGGGAAGTTAATAGCAATATGTACACATATTAAGAAATTAGAGAGACCACAAAATAAATTGAGCTTTATACTTCAAGGAACTAGAAAAAGAAGAACAAATTAAGCTCAGAGTTAGCAGAAGGAAGTAAATAATAAAGATCAGAATCAAAATAAATGAAATAAAGTCCAGGAAAATAATAGGTTCTAGTATAAGAACTGTTTGTATAAAAAGATAAAATTGACAAACCTTTAGTGAGGCTAAGAAAAAGGAGAAAAGACTCAAATAAAATCAGAAAAGAAAGAAGAGAAATTATGACTGACAATACAGAAATACATACAATCATAAGAGGCTACTATGAACAATTATATGCCAACACATTAGAAAACTTGGAAGAAAGGGATAGTTTCTTAGAATCATACAACCTACCAAAACTGAACCAAGAAGAAAGAGAAAGTCTTAACGGACCAATAACAAGTAAGGAGGTTGGATAAGTAATCAAAAAACTCCCACCACAGTGACCTCCAGGATCAGATGGCTATATTGGCAAATTCTAGCAAACATTTGAGGCAGAATTAATGCCAATCCTTCTCCAATTCTTCTAAAAAATTGAAGAGGTGGAAATACTTCCAAACTCCTTGTATGGGTCCAGCTTAACTACCCTTATACCAACCAAGATAAGTATACTACAAGAAAAGAAAACTATAGACCAATATCTCTGATAAACATAGATGCAAAAATCTACAAAATACTAGTAAACTTAACTGAAGAACTCATTAGCGGGATTACACACCAATGACCAAGTGGAATTTGTCCCTGAGGTGCAGGGCTGTTCAACATATACAAATCAATAAATGCAATGCACTACATTAATGGAATAAAAGATAACAATCATATGATCATCTCAATAGATTAAGAAAAAGTATTTGACAAAATACGTCTTTTCGTGATAAAAACTCTCAACATATAGAACATATTTCAACGTAAGAAAAGCAATATATGACAAACCCACAACTAACATTATATTCAGTACAGTACTAGAAGTCCTAGCTAGACCCAATCAGGCAAGATAAAGAAACAAAAGACATCCAATCAGAAAGGAAGACATAAAATCGTCATTATTTGCAGATGGAATGATCTCATATATTGAAAATCCCCAAGACTCAACTGAAAAACTATTGGGTCTAATCAATGAATTCAGTAAAGTTGTAGAATATAAAGGCAATAAAAATACCCTAGGATAGTTTATCACATAAATGCCTATATATGTACATGTATATACATATTTTGTGTATAAATGCTTATATATTCCTAACTATATTAGGTTAAATTTTGCATGAGATTTATTTTCTCTTGCTTTTCCTTCTGTGAATTCAGAGGTTATATTTTCCATAAACATTCTTTTAATGGTTACCCTAGATATTTTAATATGGATACTTAGAAAGTCTAATGTTAATCAATACCTTTCCCTTCTTCCCTACTAAAGATATATCAGAATGCTTCACAACTAATCAGTCTTCTCTCAAATTACATGCTATTACTGTCTTGTATTTGGTTTCATCTTTTTTCAACCAGACAGCATAGATATTATTTTATACAGTCATCATTTGTTTAGATTTACCTTCATATTAACAGAAATTTTTCTGCATCTGTGATTTTTCATTTGTTATTCTACTTGAAACTCAATATTGAGAATCATATTTAATAAGAATCTATTGGTGGTAAGTTCTGGTGGTAACTTGTTTCCCTTTTGCCTGCATATGTTATTTTTTCCCTCCTATTTTGAAAGATAATTCTACCACATATTCTATTATAAATTGAAAGTTACTTTTTTTTCTCGGCATTTTGAAATGTCATTGCTTGTCTTCTGGTTTTCATTATTGTTGTATTAAAAAAATCACCCAATCAGGGTGTTTATAATGCCTTTGTAGAAACATCTTTACTTTTTAGCTGCTTTATAGATCTTCTCCTTGCCTTTAATATTTTGAAGTTTCACTGTAATTTATATCTAGATGAGAACTTTTTGTTTATTTATGCTGCCTGGAATTGTTTGCACTTGCCAAACCTGAAAGTCAATTTTTTTGTGAACATCTGGAAACTTTTGACCATTGTCTCCTGAGCTATTGCTTCTCACACATTTTTATTATTTCCTTCTGAAATTCCGATTAGATACATGATAGACTTTTTCCATCTTCAGTGTCCCTTATGTCTCCTTCACAGTTGGTCCTTTCAACACTGTACTGCTTTCTGCAGATTCCTTTGAATATGTACTTCATTCCACTAGCTTTTTTCTCAGTCTTGTCTAACCCATGACTAACTCAGTAACCCATCCATCAAATATTTTGAGATATTTAATATTTAATTTTATATTTTTATTTAATTAAAATTTTTAATTTTATATTATTATTTCTGAAAAATCTATTTGGTTCTTTTCACATCTGTTGCATTGATTTGTGTAATTTTTTTCCTTGCCCATATTTTTAAGCTTCCCTTTTATTTCTTTAAATAAATAGTTATATTAAACATGGCTTTTGCATACTCTGTCTGATAATATCCAAATTCTTCACAACACTGATTCTGCTGTTAGTTTTTTTCTGGTTGGCAGTTCCTCATGATATGTTGTAATACTTGACTGCTAGTGCATAATCCTTGGAACTTGATTTGTAGGAATTATCTGCAGGTTGGTTTGAAGTGAGACCCTCCAGAGAGAATTCATCTCTGCTTCTGATATTGGTTGAGATACTACCAACCTGCAACTCAAATAATTTATATTTTTCAGCTTGAGGTTTTTCTGACCATCAACCTGTGGGAAAACAGGTCTGTGGTTGTATGTTCTCAAAGGAGATTTATTTACCCTCTGTGTTGCTGTTTTTTTAAAAATGCACAGTGAGTTTGTTTTATTTTCACACTGAGAATGTTGGCCGTTGGGCTCCCACGTTAATATTGGAATCTCCAATTAGATTTTCTGCCTTAGGTGGGTCTTAGGTTGTATTTTCTGTCTCTCATGAAGGGCGACACTGAGCAGCTATTAAGTCAGAAGCTCCGGGTTGCCAGGGTTTGGCCAATGCTGTGAGAGGGAATGATGGGCCTCACATGGGCTCTCCCAGCAGTGATTGCCTTTTACCTTTTTGGGGTTATCAAAAAATTCTTTACAGTAAAAATATATATATTTAGCATTTTTATTGCTTTCAGTGGGAAGGTTATTGAGACATTCTAATGCACCGTACTGCCAGAATCAGAAATCAAATCAGAAGTCAGGTTTTCTTATGAATCACCCAACATTATATTAGAAATATTTCACATATTTCTACTCATTACTCTAATAGCAAGTGGAGGTGCTTAAACATTCCCTCAGATTTAGTCATTAAGGTATCTCCAATTTTTTATTATTTTTTAAAAGCACCATTATAAATATTTTTAATAACAATGTTTATGTGTTTAAAATTATTTTCACAGGCATTATTGCCAGTGTAGCATTGCTGACTAAAGGGATGCATATTTTCAATGTTGATGAAATACTTCACAAAAATGCTTTTCATAAAGGTTGTACCCACTTACATTTTCATTAATAAAAATGAGAGTGCTCTATATTCTCATCATTTTTTTGTTATTGTTAATATTTATACCTGCCAATTTTATAAGGGATTTTTTAAAAGCAAAAAAAATATTTTTGTTCTAAAAGTTATTTATGTTAAAATTTTTAATGTTTAAAAAATTCTGCCTTCTAAGTTTGCATATTTATACATATAATTATATAATTGGATGTAAATATAGAAAGGATAATCCCTTGAGATGGATGATAAAGGTTTCTGTCAACTCTGAACTATTTTGGTTCTTATCTCTCTACTTTTTTCCTCACCTGCACCCTTCTTCCCCTCCAGTGTTTGGGGAAATAGTTTTAAACACATGCAATTGTGAGAATGCCTTCTTCTGGAGGTGCCCAGATACCATCCAGGGTCCCCACACCATATAAGCCCTCGTGAACTCCTCCTTTTAATCTACTCCATCCTGGGAATAAACTAGTTTATTTATGGTCACCAGTTTTTCAGCTTAACCAAAAAATGTAAGAAAACACATTATCTTAAAAATGTGAGAATTCTATTTTGCCCTGGAGATTTCTTTTTTGTCTGTATGGTCAAAATACTTTGTGCATGTAGATGACAGTCTAAGAAAGACTGACAAATCAATATTCTGATATTTTTTAATCAGACAATAAGCACACTTTTCCCTACTTAGAATAATTTTCACGTGCAGACTGTGCAAAATATGCCCTGGAGGGAGAGCATTCCCTGGCAGGAGCAGAAGGAGCAGGTTGCCTCTATGTCTTGAGCTCCACCAGCATTCATAGAGCCTCAGCTTTCTGAGAATCTGCTTCCTCTGGACACTGCCTGAACACTTCTCTCCTCACAGCTTCAAAGCTCTGTGTGGAGGTCAGGAGCCTCGGCCTCCTCCTCCCCCAGACAACTGGTAGCCTCTCAAGCAAACCCTGGGCAGACCCTTGAGGTTCTCCTCTCCTACACCCTCCAGGAAACCTGGCTGCTGGAAGCTTTTCAGCTTCTGTGTTGGCTTGGAGTGACTGGTTTCAAGTCAGCAGCTGCCTGCCTGGGCTGGCATTCTCTGTGTCCCACATGGGGCTAGCAGGCTTAGGAGTGACTCTCGCTCAAGGTTACGACTGGTAGGGCAAGGGCCACCAGGTGTCCTAGCATCACTCTTTGAAGTAATTGTTGTTTTCTCTTTAAATTCATTTTTCAACTATCCTAGAGGTTGTTTTATTTACATTCTAACAGACTGACTTAAAAAATTGACAATAATTAGGCAATCATTCTGTTTTAAAGGTCAGGTTTGACTGATTTTTACCCAGAAGTATATAAGCACGTTCAGAGGGAAATTGTTTGTAGTTAGAGCTGTTTTTAAGTGTTCGATTTCTTTTCTGACAGCTCATTGCTCCTACAGACAGACATTGGCTATCTCTTTAAGTTTTCTGAGTTTAGGGTGAAGAAGATTATTTCGATTCCCTCCATCGGAGACTAAGTGAGTCAGTTTCACAACTATCTGCACCAGGGAGGGCAAACCCAGTTGCTGCCTCAGGTCTGGGCTCACCTTCAGGTGATGTGATGGGGCACTGGGTCCCCTACCCATACTGTGACTATAATAGGGTGCAGCCAAGGGTAGGGGGGTCCCCAAATAGGGATTTGTAATGGGGCCCAGAACTCGGTGTCCAGGAAATATTAGAAAAATACATATAGGATGTCCTCACCCCCACAAGTCTGAGTTGGGGGATGAGACGCATGGAACAGGGCCATTGGGAGCTGTTTTGCATAGCAACAGCTTTGTAGCTAACCTCTGGCCTGATCATTTCATATCTATGAAACCTGATCACTGGTTTCATAGATATGTTAAATAGCTGTGGCTATGCTTTGAGCCAGGGGGATGGGAGTGACTTCAACCCAGGATGTAACTGGGAAGCAACTCCCCCTGGTTACAGAGCCTGCATGAGAGCTTGAAGATGATTGGCTCCATACCACAGGGTCACACCTGCTCAGACTTATTATGGCAGCCCAGTAAAGCTGGAAAAATATGGGACTGCTAGCAGCTGTGGCCAATTGTGGGAGGAGTTGGATGTGGTGCAGAAGAGGAAGATTGGTGCTGGGATTTAAACCCAGGCGCCACAGCCAATGTGGAGTCTTTTTGGGTCCACACAGTTTGGGCAGAGAAGAACCACGGACTTCTATTTCTTTTTCTGAGATACAGTACCCCGGACTGGGCAGAGGGGGAAGAAAGGACTGTGCATTTGTGGGTATTCTAAAGGACTTTGGGATCTCAATGAAGACATTAAGTCATTACCCTTACGTTTGTATAACTTTTAAAATAAATAATCCCTTTCCTTTTCACCAATCTCTTGAGAGACGTCTTTCTCTGGTGACAGGCAAGGTGAACCTAGTACAGGGAGGATCCCTGGAGCACAAGGTTGGTACATTTGGTAATAGTGTATTGTTTGCCGCTCTGCCCCACCCCACCCCACCCCACCCGGGTCTGTTCTGTAACATGACTAGACAATTTAAGAGGGCAGGCATTAGTCTCTAGGATTCCCAGCTTGACTCTCAACTCTACACATTTTAGGCTCTTTATTTCCAACTCCCCTCCCTGTAATTATAGCCAACCAAATGTCCTCTCATTAGTTTTTTTTTTAAAGAGGGGAATAGGAGCTTGTTTTCTAAGGAAGTGTACAATGTGGAAGACGGAGATAATTCAAGTTGCTGACATGCTTTAAAACATGTTTCCTATAGGATAAGCCACAACATACTCAGTTTAGCCAGAAACTATTAATGAAGGGCTATTAACTGGACAGAGAGCTGAGTTCAAGTTCCAAATCTGCTACTTCTTAGCTGTATGACTTTGGATCTGTTTCGCTACCTATAAAATGAGGTGGTGTCTACCAGTTTCCCTACACTATTCTCATCTGCAAAAGTATGGTCACTACTGTATATGTTAGCGAATTAGGTTCTTAGGAATGTCTAATGCCAAGAACACGTTAAGATACTTTCTCTTGTAAAGGTCATTAGAATATGATTTAGGATTCTCAAAATGCTTATCTTCTTAGACATTCAGAAAAACTTTAGTTAAAACTAACTTTTTTTGGCATTAAGAAAAATGCCTTAAGGTTATAGGTTCTTTCCACTTTTCAAGAGCAAGAAAAGGCCCAACTAAAATATTCTGATGAAAAGTGATCTAGGTTCCAATTGGGAAATTTAAGAGGAAAAGTAAGAGTACAAGGATTTGCATCTGGGAAGTCAAAGGCCAGCTTATGGAATATAAATACAGGATGGGGCAAAGCAGGTTTATAGTTTTTGTGTGGAAACCATACCATGATTAATAAATAATAAACCCAGTGTTTCACATACTGACAACTGTAAACCTACTTTTTCACACACACACTTATTTGTGTATGTACACACACACACACACACACACAGGTATACAACATATACATGGGTAACCCTCCCCCACCACGGTTCATTTTCCTTAATGTGTTAAATCTTAATTGTTCAAAATCCCAATTTCATCTCTGTCTCCCTAGGGTCTAATCTCAATGTTAGAGCTAGAATGATCTTTTAAAAATATTAAGTAAGTTCAAGTCACTCCCCTAATTAAAACTCTCCAAGAATTCCTATCCTACTCCAAATAAAAGGCCATGTCTTTATAATGACCTACAAAACCCTGTGACCTGGCTGCTGCTTGCTTCTCTTACTCATTTTCCCCTTATGGATTGTGCTTTAAGCTACAGGCATTAATTCTTCTCCAGTTATTTACTTTTACTGTTCCTTCTGCTTAGATCAGTTCCCAGCACCCTCTCCCCCACCCCACATACACACACCTTCTCCCCTCTCTACTTTTCCATGTCACTATTACAGTGAGGCTGCCCCTTATCACAGTATTTGAAGTGAAGTCCCTTCCCTTCCAACTCCCTCCTTCTAGGCTTCATTCGTCTCTGTAAATTTTACCACCTTCTAACATACTATATAATGTAATAATTTTTTCCCCTTGCCTAGAAGCTCCCTGAGGCAGAGATTTGGTTAATTTTATTAACGAATGCCTCCCCAGCTCCTGCCACCATACCTGGAACATAGTAGGCATTCACTGAATATTTTGTGAATTAATAAGGGAGAAAAATTTTAAAGCACATTATGGATTTTAGAAGGTGACTATTTTTTTTACCTTGTCAGATGAACTAATTCCTTTTGTGAAACAAGATAAAAACTTCAAAGGAGATTTTACTTAAAATCGAAAGAAAAAGAAATGATATTAACAGATAGGATATAAGCAAGGTGGTAATGGTTACATGTGTAAATAAAGGGTTTCTGATGTGACTGAGGTCTCAGACCAGGCACTCTCTTCAGCTTTATTTTCACCGTATTTGCAATACCCTGCCTAGAAAGAGGCCATTTTCAGACTCTAAGCAACAACCATTCTGGGTTTTGCTCTCTCTCTTACAGGAAGGGGTTGGGTAGAAATTGACAGAAGTTCTGGTTCCCTTAAGAGAACAACAAAACCTTCTGCATCCTGTGAGTACTGTACAATTTCCAACAGATGGGGTTGTATCAATATCACACGGGAGATAAGGAGCAAACAGCTCCAGGTTCTGTTAACCCTGCATTTCTGGTGTGGAGGCTGTTCAGTCCACACGCCTTCTCTCTCTCTGCCTGCTGCCATGCGGGAGACCTGCACCACCTACCTCCCAACGTCTCAGTTCCCAGGAGAGCCTACACGCTCAGTTTGCTGATGCAGCTTCCAAGTCCATGTCCTTGTTTCCAGGAAATGCTAAAAAAGAAGCTTCTGCTCCTGATCCTGGGAGATTTTTTTTTTCTCTTTGAAAAAGTGATCTCCACTCACAAGATAATTAGCTCCTTAGTGGTAATCCATGTGTGTTTACAAAAGTGCTTTCAGGTTTGGAGAAATAAAGACTTGATTAGGTCATTATCACTGAGCTATAACACCAGGGAGCTCTTACCTGTGAGTTGTATTGGTGATGAGGAGACCCAAGACTCCTCAGGTTTGCTCACTAGCCTGCTCTGCTTCCCTGCTTTTTAAAAACATGAAAAACATATGCAACTTGCAGAAAACCCTGGACTCATGGGTCGATCTCCTCTAGAATGTTACTTCTTTCACTTTGATGGAGCTTTTGGCATTTCTCCCTTTGTTCTTGGAAGTTCTGTGGGGTGCAGTCTAACAGCCCACAATCCCTCTGTATACTTTGTGACCAAGGCAATTTACACTGTAATCTAGGCCCCCCCTCTTTTCAACTCTTCAAATCAAAGAGACTTGGGTATGGTTCCCAGGCTCTAAGATATTAAAAGAGAAACTGAGAAAGCAGAAATGAAGACAAGAGAGGACAAAACTGTGTCAATGAAATCCCATGACAACTTACTTGCATTTAGAGATCATGCACATTTTTTTCTCGATGAAAGGTTTTTATTAAAAACTATTCTGAAAATGCTAATGAGACAAGTTTCAAGAAACTGACAGTAATAGAAAACTTGAATGTTACAATGATATCTAAAAAGAAAAAAATTATTTCAGTCATCTTAATCTTGCTGGAGAGGAGGAAAAAACGTGAGCAGAGAAAAGAGACAGCTGGCAATTGAAGCCTGGAGATTACTAGCCCTTCTCTTTTGTGTTCCCAAATGAAGAAGGTTTAAGCTGCCTTTAAGAGAAAGTCAATCGAAAGTCCACAATGACTTTTCAAAACGAAGCCCAAGGGAGCCTTGAAATCTACGAGCTTCAGCTCAGCAAGGTCACTTTCAAAAGTGAAAATTCTTTTTTAGGGTAATGATTGTAGGGTAAGAAGAGGAAGGAGGGTGGGGTGGCCTGGTTCAGTTTGAGTTTAAAGCTGGGTCATGGAGTCTGCAGTTGTGCAGATGCTGCTGTCCTCCCTCCACAGGTCTTGGGAGGTGTACTGCCCAGCCAGGTCCCAAGTCCCCTGCAGGCTTCTTTTGGAGAACCACCTGCTGAAAGCATACACACTTACTCATTGATAGTTAGTTGGCTGATCTTCATTGAAAGTTAAAACTCTGGCCACTGGGGAGATTGCATAGCCCTGAGACACTGTCAGCCAGAGGAAAGCTCAACTGTCACCAGCACTCCTAGAAAATAGCCCAGATTTATGATGAATTCCGTTGAACTTTCTGTCTCCTGGTTTAGTCTTTACACATACTCTTTGCTTACAGGCTGTCTTGCTATCATTATCTGTTGTTTCACAAATGTGTGTTCTGGATTCCTGGTTACACTGTGAGCTGCTGAGGGAAAGCTTTCAGACCCCGTGTTTTCTGCCTCTGTGCTGGAAGTTGAGAGCAGAGTGTGAGGGAGGAGCAGTGGCCCAGGGCTGGACTGGGGCCCAAGTGGGTGGCATGAGCATAGATATCCATCTGGAAGCTGGGAAGTGAGTGGAGGACGCATCAGCCCATCAATTCTGAGGACCTGCTTGGCAGGGAAGGTGACCTAGGAAGCCTAAGCAAGTCCAAGTTCAGAGGCAAATTTAAACTTACAATATAAACAAGGGATTATGGCAGAGGGACACACGGAATCCTGCCAGTGTGTCACAGCAGCCTGTATCTTACACCTCTCCAAGGAGAACATCCACATGCTATTAAAAAAAGGGGGTGGGGGGACTACAAAGACAGGTCAAGAGGCTCCTCTATTAGCACCCAACTTAGTGTTCCTGTTGGTGTCAGTGTCCCAGATGGTCCCTGAATGTCGGCTCCATCACTTCCTAACAGAGTGGCCTTGGCCACATTCTCTAACTTCTGCCTTTTTATTTCTACAAATTAAACAATGAAACAGGAATCAAAATAGGGATAAAATATGCCATTAAATTTAAATTAACATTAAAAGGACTTGATTCTTTTTTCCTCCATTTCACGTGTTTAGAGTAATTAATAAATATTTGTTAAGAAATAGTACATTGATTTTGAGGGTAGAGCATTGTGGGTGGGGAGCTGGAGTGCCTGGCCTGGACACTCTTCATAACTAGCTGGAGATGAGATAGTTCTCTGAGGATTAGAAAATACCGGTATCTACTTGGCAAAGTTGTGGTGAAGATGAAATGATATACTTGTATGAAAATGTTAAGGTGATGATGATGATGATGATGTTGATGATGATGATTATGAAGAAGAAGAAGGTGGTAGCTCCCAGCCCCATCCTTCCTGAATGTATCTACTGTCTCTGCCTCACCTTCTCCACATACTTGTATTGCTTAAGTCCAGATCTGACACATTCCTTTCCCCAAACAATTACATATCCTCTATTTTTTATGGGGAGAAAAGTGAGAACAAAAAAGAACATTTAAAAAAATGTCATTTGATTTTACAGATGGCATGTTTGTAATGTTACCTGGGGAGAGGTTGTCAGGGTAGAAAGCCCACACTCTGTGGAATGTAGTAATTCTTCCATAACAGCTTTACCGGGGAATGGAAGTGTTGAGTTACATGCTGATGAATTCCATAAAATCTACATAATTCGCATTCCATAAAATCTACATAAGAACGAAGCACATGCAATCTAAAAACTTGTGGAGTGAAAGTTAAGATCTCAGAGTCCCTGCCCTGGCCTGGACCCCCACCAGCACCTTCCAGCAGCCCCCCTGACCCTGCCCATCGCAGGACTTCAGGTGCGCAGTCCTTGCGGATCTGCCTTCTAACACATCTTTGCAGAGGGAACTCTGGGAAGGAGTTCTGCAGACTGAAAATTGCTGTCTGTGACAGCCGTTTTGAGCAACACTGTACATTTACTTCATGTGTAGCTCTTCCAGCAGCAGGGTTTCCCTGTGGGTTACGGAAGCAGCTTAACTCTCCTTTCTGAGAGCCCTGGGCTGCCAGCTCTGGAGGAGGCTCTTTCACTTCCGAAGTTGGATGACAGTCATCCAAACAATAGTCACTCTTAAGGTGGGCAGAGGAACATTAGAGGCAGTCATGCCATTCTCAGCAAGGACATACCTGGCTAAGGTGATAGAAGGAAAGGCTTGTGCATCGGTAGGGCAGAGTGGGACACTGATCGCTAGCCTTAACATTTTCTAACAGATGGTCACACAGAATGAGGATAAAAAAGAAGAGTGGGTAAGAGTGAGGAACAGAAGTTCTATACTGTGTGTGTCTCTTGAAATATAACCGTAGTGTTAGGAGAAAAATGTATAAATAAATCATACCTGCTAAAGAATGCTAAATGTGGGCCATTGTTTTCCTCCAAAATGGAAATTGTAAATGTCTAATCCACAGACCTTTAGGGAAACTAAAGGTCTGTAAGTGTCTCTATTTACTTAGGGAAGAGGATGGGGTTTGCAACACAAACTTCAAGGCGGATGCCTGGTTGGAACCCCAGCTCTTTTACTTCTTGCTGGAGAGATTACCCAGCTCCTGGGAGCCTCACTTTTTGCATCTATAAAGTGGGCATAAAAGTAGTGCCTGCCCCAGGGAGTTACCAGTGCTAATAACAGTACATGTGGAACCTTTATAATTGCCTGCCTGTACAATTAGCATTAATCAGTGAGAGCTATCATTATTCTTGTTTTTCTTTTTATTATTATTTTCAGTTATATTTATAACCAAATAGAGTTCAGATTCACTCCTCTAGATCTTGATGGAGAAAAGTTAATGATGAATTTCCGTACCACCACCAATCAGCAGTTTAACAAACTGCCATGGTAGTGATGGATGAGGCAAAAACAAGAATAGCCTATATTTACATAGTGATTTAGAGTTTCCCAAATCCTTTTCCATGTATTTTCCTCAAATTAATTCTCACGATCACTGTGAGATGGAGAGCATTACCCACTTTTACAGATGAGATGATCTGGAGAGCTGAGAGCGTAAGCGACTTGCCCAGTGTGGCTCGACCACTCACATAGGGAGTGAACTGCAAATCCCAGGCCTGTTCCAATTCCTACACTAACATGCTCTCCTTTCCACTGTGCTGCCTTAAACAGACAAGGGATAAACATTCTGATAATTAGACTGCTGGCTGTGTATTATAAGCAGTGTAACTAATTTATCAGGGAAAAGCTGGGGGATTTAAAAACAGAGCGGCAGCCCCGGGAGCGGTATCAAGTGAACCTGCACGTGACCGCCAGTCAATCACTGCTCACGTTCGCTCTCCAATCACTTGTTGGTTGTAGATTCCAGGGGATGCTCTGTGCTGAGCCAACTGAACGTGGATTGCTGTCTAGAGAGCTTTTGGAAACGTATGCTTAGAGATAGCATTAAAAATACATATAAAAAATGGGGCACAAAATGAAAGACTACAAATTCAAAAGAATTATTTATGTCTTTATAACCTAAGTATTTAGCACTATTAGGCCTCAAACAGATTGCTTGGTCTAGGCCCCAACTTGACCTTCAGGCAGTGATGGGACCCTGATGCTTCCTAAAGGGTTTGCTCACTGCAGCCCCCAAAGCTGCCATATTTGCTCTTGGCTACCTTGCTTGTACTGAGCTGTCCAGGATATGTTCTCCAGGCCATCGTCTTTTTAAATGCTACCCATCTTTCAGATGTACCTGAAAATTTGCCTCCTCAGAGAGAGCCCATGTTTACTTTATAATACCTGCTTTTGAACACCTAGAGAAATGATTTTTTAAATTACTTATTTTGCCTTTAGCTTTAACTGCCACACATTTTCTTTGCATGTACATGTACCCTAAACTTCCCACAGAACCATTTCTTCCCGAGGGCCAGGCACACATTCTTCACTCCTTCATATTCCTCACAGAGCCTAAATTATGCCCTATAACTGCGAGAAGCACAGCAGACACTCAATCATCCATTGATTACATTAAAAGATCAATTTATGCATGCATATCAGCAATGCACCTGATTAAAATTGGAAAAAAAACATGAGAGGATGCATAAGTCAGCAAATTATTTTTTCATAAAAGGAAGTTTTTTTTTAAACAAAGTTTCTATACTAGGATAGTGTTTCTCCTGCCCCCTCAAAGTTTCACCGCTTCTGCTGGCACTGAAGGTCTGAATTCCGGTTCTTTTTTGAGAACCTATATGTGCTGATGATATAAAAGAGGCATGTGAGATATAGGCTGGTGCTGTTGTCTAGTTGAACAACACCAACAAAAGGGAT
This sequence comes from Phyllostomus discolor, assembly GCF_004126475.2. NCBI lineage: Eukaryota > Metazoa > Chordata > Mammalia > Chiroptera > Phyllostomidae > Phyllostomus > Phyllostomus discolor. The sequence continues at coordinate 158,840,660 of NC_040903.2, forward strand.
AAATTCATCTCTAACCCCAGCTTCACAGGGCTATCGCTGAAAAACAAAGCTGAAGGAAAGGGCCAAAAAGGAAATGTGAATTGTCCTTCTTACAAGTCCTTCAAATTTGTCTGCTGAAGGGTAATTTCTGATGGATAGGTTATGTTGAAAAAGGACAGTAGAGAAGATCTAACTGGGAGGGAGAATGCTATCCATCACCTAGGTGGTGAGGGAGGGTGGCATCCCATGGAGGCCCCTGGGTCCCTCATAGAGAGGAACTGAGAGAAGATGAACTTTCATATACTAGGGTGGGAGGGAGGAGAGGTGGGTCCTCAGTAATGAATGGAAACTGGACCTAACCAGTGACTATCCTTTCTGCTGGATGGAAGTGTGACAGGATAGTAAGAAGCTAGGAAAATTCCTGGATGAGTGGAATGGAGAAACTGAGACAAGAAAATTAAACAAGACCGAACAGTTTCAGCCAGCTGGTAAATCATAAGACCTTATCTTCCCTATCCAAACACTTAAGAGCAAGTGGTTTATACCTCTCCTTCCTAACCAGTCTCTTTGGTCTGGGAAGTAGAGAACAGAGACCCAATTAATGTCATTTGTGCCAGCTAAACCCAAGGACAGATGAAGTCAGGGGAATACATAACAAATACCCCTTTAAAAGCCAGACAGACCCAAGATAAAAGTACCATCATCAGCATATTAAAAAATGCACCTGGAAAACTGATGAATATTCTGCTGAAATTCTCTTCCAAGATCCTCACTCATAGAAGAAAGATAAAAAGCCTTCAGGACAAAGACTCAGTGCGGGCTCACTCTAGTAGAGCAGGCCCATGCACCATTCTGGGCAAGAACCTTTTTATTTCCTCCTAGACTCTAAGGGTGCACACCAGACAGGCATCCAGGAGAGCAGTGGGCAGTGGCAGCTCTACCCAGGCTTTCCTCTGATCCCATCTCCGAGGCCCCCTTTTTCTCTGACTTCCCAGTGAGCTGACAGCAGCCCTGCCTTGGCTCACTTCTTTCCTGTAACATTTCTAGGGAGCCAAAGCAGAGCACCACCTAGGCTCTCTCCTGTTACTTTGTCTACCTTAGTCCTTCCTTTGCTTCACTATCCCCAGCTTTAATAAATATACTCTCAAAATCACCTATTGTGACTTGTGTTGTGAAATCTTTCTTACATGAAGTCAGAACCCACACCCTCCAGGCTGGTTCCTGTCCGGTAACACAAGGAAGCTTTGCTTACCTAGGCCATTGGAACCCTGACCAGAAGTCTCCAACATTAACACCAGTCACACTCCCAGAACTCGCTGGGAATTTCAAGCTATATGAAATTAGTTTATCTTTTTTATTCCGTTAGATTGTACCCACTTCATGGATAGGGACTCTATTCCTATGCTTCAGTTTCTACCTTGCCTGGACCACATTGTGTGTGTGTGTGTGTGTGTGTGGTAAACACATATAATTCTATAGTTCTAACCCCTTAATAGTCCATTGCTGAAAGCTATTTCTGTCGATGAGAATGTATGTGTAGGAGGTTGCACAGTGGTAGTGGTGATGGAGGAGTCCGGTGTGACTACCTAGGTAGTCAAAGAACATATATGCATAACCCATGGACACAGACAAGAGTGCAGTGATGGCCAGAGGGAAGGGGGGGTGGGGCTGGTGGAGGTGGGCAAAGGGGGGGTAGGGGGCATAGTGTTAACAATAAAATCAAAGTTGAAAAATACAATACTGTGTGCAGTAAGAAGAAGAAAATGTTATTGCAGAGTTGGGTGCTTATGGTGAAGTTGTGAAGCCAAAAAAAAAAAATAATAATAAAGGCAGCATGACTAGCACGCCTCAGAGCCCCTGGTGCCCTACACATTGTTTCTACACTGTGGGTCACAACCGATTAGTGACTCTTGAAATCAATTTAGAGGGGCACATCAGGATTTAAGGAGTAAATATAATAGCATAGTCATTTGAACTGTATACTTCAAATGAAAAAGAACATACAATATCAGAATATATTACATACTATAAGAGTACTATTCCATAAACTTTTGTTTATATGAAAGTATATCCTGATTCATGATAAAAAAGTATTCCTTAGGGTGAGTTATGGTCAAAAGAGTTTAAAACCAACTGCCCTAAAGTCTTGTGAGGCTTTCCTTAATTTAATTGGGTAACAGAAGACAAGGGGTATGCAGTAACGAATTGTAAATGCCTACTTTGGCTTGGTAGAAAAAGATTTAAAACACAAACTAAGCAAAAGAGAAAGACCTGTCTTCTGAGAAGAGAAAAGGTGGACATGTAATCGCTCAAAGGCACTGAACTGTCCCGGAGAAGCTGAAGGCCGCCAGTAAAAGGAACAGACACATAAATGAGCACTTACCTGGCAGCGTGCAGCCACTACAGCTCGCTCAGAATAGCAAACCACTGAAAACAGCTTCAGTGACCCTCAGACAGAACTTGGATAAATAAATTAGAGAACCTATTTACCATCAAACATACCCAACCCACTACACATGAAGGCACAGGTCTACATTTACTGGCTGGAAAATATGGGTGTGACCTGTTGTTGAATTTAAAAATGTAGGTTACAAAAATAGTATAGGAGAGGATGATCCTATTCATATAAAATCATGTGATTGTATATATCTGTGTGTTTGTGAAGAAACAAAAAATTGGTAAGATGTTTACCAAAATATTAAAGATGTCCTTCTTTTCAAGTGGAGTTTCAGTGCATTTTTTGTTCTACCTTTCTTTTTTGTTTAAATTTAAGACGTATCAAATTTATAATTATGTATACATATATATTTTAAAAACTACAAGACTATGTTAATGAAGTGCATTATAATGTAGGATATTATTATGTTCAGTACAAGCAAACAGAGGTGAATGTTACAGAAGGATCAGGGAAGAGACATATAATAACATGAGTTTTGAAAGGGTAGATAGGTTTGTTCGGCCTAGTGAGGAAGGGCAGCCAGGTGGGAGCCACTGCACACACAAGTGAGGGGAGGGGTGAGCAAGTGTGACATGGCCTGGGTATTGCTGTCTGGGATTCAGTGGTAGAAGACAATTCTGCAAGGATAGGTAGAGGAAAGAGTTTGCAAGTAAGAGAAGGTTGGCTCAATCAGGGGTTGATGGAAAACAACAGGGTTTTAACCAGAGGAGCTTCAGCAGATGCTATCCCTGTCTTGTGCACTTCCTACAGCTTCTCCCTTCTCTGCATGCTGATATCTTCATATGAAAGAATCTTCAGTTCAGCCCAAGAGTCTTCTCAGGCTACAGGAGTGTGCTTGGCCCACATGCAGAGCAGGTCAGAGGGGCCCAGGAATTAATCTTCTGGGAGCAACCTTCAGCTAAAGAAGAACAAATGAGTTGGTGGAAAAACAACCCAGCTTTCTTGCCTCTTGGGTGAAACAACTCACACGTGTTCTGATATCGTCTCCTACGTATCTCCAGTAGAACTGAGCCCCAGTGCCCACGGCAGTAATTTGCTACCTAATGCACCCCTTTTGGTTTTTTCTTTCCCTGGCTCACATTCCTAGCCTCCTATCGATGCTTTCTGGATCACCTCCCAGTTGCAATACTCCCACTCAAACCCTTCCTCCCAGGCGGCTTCTGGGGCAGCACAGCCTGAGGAACCAGCTTGTGGTGTGAAAACATCAAAATAGCCAGTGGTTGTCTCTGTGTGGTGGGACTTCAAGTGGTTTTTATCTTTTGTTTTTAATCTGTTTCTAAAATGTCAACAATTTACTTCCATTACTCTTGTAACAAGGGTAAAACCAATAGTTATTTTTTAAAAAGAAATACACATGCATATTTATATATATGTATATATATATTCAATATATCATGGAACTCACTGAAATAATTTAGATGAGAGATAATGAAAATAAAAGCTTACACCATGGCAGTAGGAATAGAAGTGAAGGCTTTGTTCTGAGGATTCTAAAGAAGGAAGGAGAAAGAAGAGTCAAGAGTGGTCAAGAACCCGCATGCTTTGGGGAAACTTTAGCAAATAATAATTACATAAAAAAAGAGACATGTTACTGGAAGATAATAATTTTAGTTTGGGCACATTGAGTTAAAGTTCTTTTATGTGATTTCAGGGGAAGATGTGTAGTAGGCATTAGCAATATGAATGTGGATAGAAAGTTGAGTGACAGATGTAGAATTGGAAGTTACAGGTCCGTGTATGATAGAACAATTGTTGAGGTGTTTAAGATTGCCTTGGGAAGTCTATGGAGTGAAAAGAAGCACCGCGAGAGTCTTACCCTGGGGACTTCGATGTCTATGTTCTGAGAAAAAAAAAACAAGGAACAATTACTGAAGACTGAGAAGAAACAGTCAGAGCTGTGTGGAAAGAACTGGGAGACAGAGGTGGCATGAAAGTTAAAGGAGAAGTGGAAACATTGTCCTCCAGCAGACGATTTAGCAAGGGGAGGTGTGGGTGGGCTCACCTGCCTCAAGCTGCCTACTCTGTCTTTTCCTTCCCCATCATCACTGGTCCTGTTTGGTCTGTTTCCACATAGGCTTGCTCCCTCTTGATTCACCTTGGTTGGGTAATTCCAAGAGCAAAGCAAGGGATTTTTATAGAACTCATTCCATGCTCTCATTTAAAAAAAAAGATAATTGTGTCTAACTAGTAAAAAACAGGCACAATTAGCACCCCTGAGGTTCACATCATCTCTAAAGAGTATTAAAGTAATTGAACAAGGAGGCCAGTGGGCTGAGGTGACTCAGCTGCCTTTATGAGCAAACCAAACCTGAGCCAGAGTCAGTACACCTAAGGACAATCAGTCACAAACAGCCAACGAGGCTTTCCCAAATAAGGCAGCTGCTTAAGCTACAGCCAGTCCGATGAGGTCCTTGCATTGGTTCCAGGTCTTTCCTGTTTAAAAGAATGTTACTCCCCTCTGCCAGCGGAGCACTCCTAACCCCTTTCAATGTGGTGCTGCTTGATTCAAAACTGATACGTCAGCTTATCTTTTAACAACAGGATGAGGAAGGAATAATAAATCTGTTAAAATACAATTGGATATTTACTCAGCTGTACTTTTAAAGAACTTACATTACAATGTCTCTACATCAAAACAGTTAAACCCAAATGGACTCAGCAGCATGAATGGTACCCTCCCAAACTTCTGAGAGGGTCTTGTTTTGTGCTAGCCCAGCTCATCTTCCTCCCCCAGGGAGGCGCATGGCTCCCAACAAATGGTCCTCAGCCTGTAACCACCAAGACAGTTCACCCCAGGAGCTCCCAAACCCTGTGCTCTTTTCATAGGCTAGCCTAACTCTAGCCTAGCTCTGCTCGCAGATAGGACTGAGTCATAGTTCATGTTAGGAATAATGTTCGGCCTCTGAGAGAAAGACAGGTGACCTGGCTCAGGGCTCCCAACTTACTTGAAGCAGAACATTCCTCTTAATATTTAGGACTTTCCAATTCCTAGAGGTGTGTGTTTACTCCAATAGAGTTGTAAAACTATAAAACCAGAGGGAACACTTTTGAATTAATATAACTTGAACACCAAAAATGATTTTACTCAGGATGCTGAGAAAAATAAATCATTTGAAAAATTATAAGGAACTGGGGTTTTTCTGAACTTGAAGTTGCTTCTAATGATTTAACTTAGCTGGAGGGAAAATGAAGTCCTGTTGACTATAGGTTGTTCAGCCAAGGAAAGTAAAACAGCACACACAGCAAAAAAAAAAAGAAAAAAAAAAGAAAGAAAGAAAGAAACAAAAAAACCCCTGATGTTCATGAGAAGTGATGGCCTTTTCTAAAGTGAAGTTCCAACTGAAATGTAAGACGTCTGCTAGCACCAATGATTCCAAGGGTTTTGGAAGAAGGCATCAGAGAAGAGTGATACAGATGCAAATTTCAGGCTGTCCGGAGGGGCTTCAAACTAGCAGAGACCTAGAGTGAAGAGAAGCTGTGTCTTCAAGATTTTGGTGTGTGTCCATTTGGAAGTTAAACAAACAAAAAAGTTAGGCAGGAAAAATAAAGACAGCCCAGTTTGGTGCATAGGTTGAGCTGTGGCCAGAGAAAGTTTAGCCAACTCCATCTTCCCTGTTAAAATCCAGAGAAGCTTCTCCCTTGCACCTCACATCCACTGTCACTTTCTTCCTCAGGTGAGTGAAGTCTTCAACAGCCTCCTGCCATTCCCTGGTTTGTGAAGCGAGGTGTTTTCTAAGGAAATCCGAAATGTAGACCGTGTGTGGAGTAGATAAAAATGCACCCCTTTCTCTCTCTTTCTTTATATGTTTAAATGCACTGTTTTTTAATTTTTTTTATTTTTAAGGATTTCACTATGAAATACTATAGAAAAATAGCCAGGGAGTAACAAAGAGAACCACACTGGCAAAGTTAATCTTCAAGAAATATTGAAATCTTATTGTCTTTGTCCTTGGTCTCAAGTGAAAAGCAGAGGGAGCTAGCCAGCTTTGGGCCATCAGGTACATACTATGCTTTATAAGAATTAGTTTCATTAAACCCCACCTGCTGGAAAGATGGTCCCCATCCTGTGTTCAGCTCCCTTGCAACCAGTGATTACTGACCCCATGCCCACCTGTAAACTGGCCTTACCTATTGTTTGTTAGCTGTTTGGGACCTTCTGCTTTGTCAGGGTTGCAAGGCAAGGACACAGCCACGCTTGGGGGTGGAGCAGAAGGTGAGAACACCATCTAGAATGTGAGGCAGCCTGGGGGAGGAAGCGGGAAGCAAATCCGTTCAGCCACAGAGGGAGAAAGTGTAAATGTGCAATTCATACTCGTGTGTGTGTGTGTGTGTGTGTGTAATCAAGGACCAAAAAAAGAAAGGCAACAGCAGTTTTTCCATTTTCTTTCCCCTGGATTTCTCTAAGTCTGAAGTCACGCTTGGGGCCACCCTCACATGTCTGAAACTATCTCATCCTACCTTTCCTGAACTCTCACCTACGCATGTAGCCAATTGCTATACCCTTAGGATTTTTCAAAATGTCATACCCCTGCGTCCCAGTTTTACAGATTAAATGACTTGCTGGTGCTGTGACCTTTGATCTTCCCTGCTGTGAGAAAAGTTGTGTAGATTCATAAGTGATTAAGCCGTTAATGAGAACTAGCACTTACTGAGAACTTACTGTATACCAGGCATTCTATTAAGCGTTTTATCTTCAATAATCCAATTAGATAGGTTTTGTTATTGCCTCCATTTTATAAAGATTAAGTGCCAGAAGGCACCTAATAATTGGCCAGAAGGCACCTAAGAAATTAGATAGAGGAAGCTGGAACCCGTGGCTGTGTTCTTCAACACTACATTCTCGAGTTTCGGTTCATCCCCAAATGTCTAGAACTTCCTACCCCTCAGCACCTTCTGACCCTGGCTCTGTGTGCTGTATTCTTCTATCTTTCTTGTAACACATTCATTACATGGCTATTTTTCTTGGCTTCAGTTTAGATTGTTCTAATCTAAGTCAATATCTCAGTCACTTACAACACCTCGCAACATTAAAACATGACTTCACAGCCATTATGTCAGCTTTTCCCTCTGTAAAACGGGATTAGGATGCAATCTGTCTCCCGTAAATGCCATGAGGATTAAAGGAGGAAATATAACACTGAGTATAGTGCCTGGCATGATATGAGTGGTATTTTGTCATTTGCTAACTAAAATAGCCCAGAGGGAGCATATTCACTGCATGGATGTGAAAAGTGGAGCACAAGTGGGGACGTGACTCGGTAGAAGGAATCACTGTGAGTAGGTGGCCGAGCTGGTGGAGCTGTGCCTCCAGCTTCACCCTCACTCCCTGCAGAGGAGCCCCATGCACACCTCTACTGACTGCCCCTGTCGCTGGCTGTCCCACTGACTTTCTGTTTGGGGTTTGGGGGTCACTTTCTATTCTCATTTCCTTTGAAGAGCAGCGATTATTTGCATTCCATTTCAGTTGACCAAAGCCTTAGGTTCAATGTGACATTATTCAGGGCTGTCAGGCTTGGGAGTGGAGTAGCAGAGAGAGAAGGTGTTACCAGTTCAAAGTCCACCGGCCCAGAGCTTGGACAGGCCGAAACTCAAGATGTCAGAATTTGGCGTAAGAAAAGGCTTATTGATCAAGAAGATGACAACTGAGAAGATGGGAGCCCTAATCCTCAAATCCATCTTAAGAAAGTACAGAGTTCAGGCTTCTTTCATGTCAAGGAAAGAGAAAATGGGAGGGCCCCTCTTTGTAAAAACTCAAGCCCCAAGCAGAATTCCTGTAATTATTTTCATGTCTAAGGCTGAAGGCCATGGGAACAATTGAAGACTTGAGTAAGACAAAGTCTGTGTGACCCAGCACTCCACTCTGTTGTAAACGGGGACGGTGTGCTTGGGGTGGGGTGTCGGTGTCAAGGACACCAGAAGAGGACAACAAAGAGCCTAGAAGCAGAGAACATTTGGGGATGTTCATTGCTTGTGTGGTTCACTTAGATGACAGAGGAAGCCGGGCACCTGGGAGCGGGGCGACCCTGTGGCATGGGAAGTAAAGTTGCAATGGAGAAACCAGAAAGTTGTAGCAGCTCTGGGCCATCGTCATGGGGCTGAGGTCAGGCAGCTTAGCTGGGATCAGATTCATCTGTGTAGAGAGTACGCAGACACCCATTCCAGCATCAGGGACAAGCTGCAATGGACAAGGCATGTAGGGAGGACCCATCGTAGGAGAGAATGGAACAGAGTCCTGCTACCATCTCTTCTGGATGGGGAGGGGAAGGGGACATTTGTAATTGTGCCAACAACAAAAAGAAAGTTAAAAATGCCAAACCATGGGCAGTAAGGAGAAGACAATATTATTTCAGAGTTAGGTGCTTACGGTGAAGCTGTGAAGCAAAACAAAACGAAACAAAACAAAACAAAACAAAACAAAAAAAAGGCAGCATGACTATAGCACGTCTCCGAGTTCCACCAGTACCCTACACAAGGGATTTACGTACTATGGGTCACAACCCATTAGCGACTCCTGAAATCAACTTAGAGGGCTACATGCAGATTTAAATAAATATAATAGCATATTCATTTAAACTCTATATTTAAAAAGAAATCAAGCATAAAATATCAGAATATATTGCATACTGTAAGAGTGTCTGTAACTACCCAGGACAGAGCTCTGAATGAGTTTAAACACAGTAGTCCCCCTTAGCCACAGTTTCACTTTCCATAGTTTCAGTCACTTGTGGTCAACTGTGGTCTGAAAATATTAAGTGAAAAATTACAGAAGTGAATAACCCATTAGTTACAAATTGCACACTGTTCTGAGTAAGTAGCATGATGAAATCTCACATCATCCTACTCTCTCCTGCCCAGGGTGTGAATCATCCCTGTGTCCAGTGGACCCACACAGTGTATGCTACCTGCCCTTCAGTTGCTTAGTAGACATCTGGGTTGTAAGATCAACTGTAATGGTACTGTGGTGCTTGAGTTCAAGTAACCCTTGTTTTACTTAATAATAACTCCCACTTGCAAAAGCAGTAGTGCTGGCAATTCAAATATGCCAAAGAGAAGCTATAAATTGCTTCCTTTAAGAGAAAATGTATGTCTATACAGGAAAAAACAGTATACATAGGGTTTGGCACTACCCACAATTTCAGGCATCCACTGGAGGTCTTGGGATGTATCCCCCGCAGATAAAGGGGGACAGCTGTAATGCTTGTTTCCAGAAAGGGCTTGGAAGAGTTGGGTTTTGCCCTCAGAGAGTCTTTGTTTTTAACCTTAAAAATAACTGGCAAAATTTCCATGCATGGAAAAAAAAAGTGCTACTGCTTCTAAGGCTTAGAGATTTTTTAAAAAGATGAAGCAAAGCAAATTACTTTCTTATTTATGTTTATGCTGCCATCCATGCACCCAGCAGTATCTTAAATGCAAGAGGAACTCAGAATAATAGAGTAAAAATCTGATGCAATGCCTAATTAAAAATGCAAATTCAAATTTGCCAATGATCATCTAGCTAAGCAGAGTAATCACAGGAAAGGAGAAAAGGCTGCTTGAGGTTGCTTAGATAATTGAAATGGTCCTGTTTGCTGAAGGAGGTAAGAAACATGGAGTCTGGCTTTCAAAGAATAAGGGGAGACTGGGTAAGCCCTGATGAATTGGGGGGAATCAAGTCTTGCAGAAGGATGCTTAGCAGAGTTTAGGTTGTGTTCCCATGCACTGACTCAGTGATGCTTGGAGGAAATGCAATCAGAGAATCCTAACTCAACACTCAATATGTGCAAGGTGTCATGCTATGCATTTCATGGTAAAAAAGAATACAGAAGATGAGGCAACCTTGCTATGTAACAAACACGCAAAAAGTTAAGATAGAAAACTTACACACTTTGAAGAAAAGAAAATTAGAGCACATTAAGTGCAAAACAGTGGTACACAAGAGAAGTGCTGGGGGACTGTGAATGAGATGTAGCATGCTCAGAAACACCTTTTGGAAAAGGGGGGTGTTTATATTGAGTAAGGTAGAAATGAATGACAGGGAATGTCATGGCTGAGGTGAGAGAAAATTGCTTTTACAGAGTCAAAACAATATAGGGGCGGCATTTGTGGAGACAACAATATCAGAGAGCTCCACTGTGTCACTTGTGGGCTGAACTCCACTTGTCTGCCCCACCCAAGCCTTCACCATCCAGGTCTGTCCCCAGAGCACAGGGCACCAGCTGAGGGTCAGAGGTGTGTGTGCTGCTTGGAGAGCATGAAGCTGGAGGGGACTTCCCTGAGTTGGTCTGAGACTACAGCCTGGAACAGAGGGGCAATGCCTAGTGAGGAGGAGCCATTTATCCTCTCTGCAGGCTACCACTGAAGACAGAGGGTAAAATACCCGATGAGGCAAAGGTTCCAAGCACACACAGAGACAGGGGTCAGGACTGAGGACAAAGATCTGTGCTGAGGTTCAGGAAATGCTCTGGAAAATAGAAGTGTAAACTTCTGTGCTAGGGTTACTGGGGACAGCTCCTTAAAAGATTCAAAAATTATCTACTGTTTAGAGATATGTCATTCAATATTTTTCATAATGTGACTGAGGTTTTAGTTCCCAACACTTTTGTGCTTTACTGTCTAATCAAGGACCTCTTAATATTTGTTGAAGTCACCAAAGGAAGGTTGTTAAAAGTGTAAAGAAGCAGGACCACCCGCAGAGATTCTTTGTTTACATGGACTGGAATAGGCCTCAAGGAGCAATATTTATTAATATTTTTCCAGCAAGGACTGGGAGTCACTGGTTTAGCCAAACTGGGATTCTCTTTTCTTTAAATATGCTCCAAATTTTTCCTCCTCTATTCTTCTCATGATTTTCATTCTGTTAGCGATGAAATTCTAACGGTTTGGATGTTCTCCTTAATTATCTGTTGAGATCCTTATTTAAAAAAATACCAATACAGGCAGTAGAAGCCCAGTTTATCATACATGCTAGTTTGATCTGCTTCCTGGTGATCGCAATTGGTTTCGATGCTCCAAGAGTGATGTGAGATGCTAAAGGATGCCAGGAGAGGGCAGCAGAGAGCTGGGAAGCCCTTTGCTACAGGCCAAAGGAAGCCAGCTGAGTGGGAGAACCTGAAGCAGGTGGAGGATGAGTAAGTGTTTGGTCCTTTATGGGGTGCAGGATATGCCAGTATGCGCTCCATAAATTGACCAAAGGCAAGATTCATTATTCAGGCCAGGAAATGAAATCAATAGAGGATGCAACAGGGTGTGGCAGTTTTAAAACCGGAAGAGATGAAAACAGGCCCTGAGATGCTGCTGGGAGCTGACAAAGGCAAGCCAGCTGTGGAGTGATGGTGGACCCATCACTGCTTGTGAGAGCCAAGGCCACAGTGAGACCAGGCACTTACAAACTCAAATCAAAAGAAAATGCCTTTAGATAAGAGCTGACCAAGTCTTAACCTACGGTTGCATGTGAACAGAATAGAGACAAAAATTTTAGGATATGATTCCAGGGAACTGGAGAAGTCCTAACATTTAGGAAGGGCACAAGAGATCTCTGCAAGGTCAGTGCTATAAGGAGAGGACCTTTAGACGGTTAGGTCAGCCCTGGGGGTGCTATGTACATAGAGGCATACAGGAAGTACTTAGTATATAGGCCAGGACTAGGGAGGATGAACTAGAGGACCTTTTCTACAAAAGGTAGCTCCAAGTAAGTTCTAGGAGGCTTTCAGCATTCCCCTAGATCTTGTTATTGGCAGTGCCAGTTAGAATCTACCTTAGGCACAGGTGTGCAGAAGGTTCTTTAGCACCTCGTTACTCAAAGTGTGGTCTGCAGACCAGCAGCATTATCCTCTCTTGGGGGATTATTAGAATGTAGAATTTCAGGCCCCACCTCAGACCTACAGAATCAGAATTTTAATTTTAATAAGATCCTCAGGTGATTCCTATGCATATTAAAGTTTGAGAAGTACCAGTGTTGTAGCAAATCCAGATATGGCTGGGTGGCATTGATGCCTACAAAAGATTAATAAGGGTATTCTGTAATAAAGCCAGGGAGATTGGCTGCATTTGAATGAGAATAGGTGTACCTGCTACTTTCTATTGGCTTATTTTTGTGAAAGCCTATTAGATTATTTATGGTCACATTCAAAACCAATTAACCAGTATCTTTTTCAGAGGCACAATAATAGGGGAAACTGTTCTATTGCAGTCTGAAAGAGGGCGTGATCCAAGTTGAAGGCACTGCAAAAGATGAACAGGGGTGTCTTAGAAGGTTTTTGTATGTATGGTCCAGTGTGTGCATGTTCAGAAACTAAATTTTTAATTTTTAGGCTTGTTACAAATAATTAAACTCTTAGACAAGGAATCATTCGTACTACTAAGACAAAGGAGTTTATGTTTGTATTAGTTTCTCATTGCTGCTGTAACAAATGACCACATATTCAGTGGGCTAAAATAACACAAATGTACTCACGTACAGTTCTGAAGAGCAGAAGTCCAAGGTCAGTTTCACTGGGCCAGAGTCAAGGTTTTGGCAGGGCTCCTTTCCTCGTCAACTCCAGTTCCCAGAGGCTGCTGCTGGCATTCATCGTCCCTGCTTCCGTCTTTGAAGCCAGCAGCGTAGCCTCTTGTTTCTGTCATCACATTGCCCCCCTCCTGTAAGTCCACTTGTGACTACAGTTGGGTCTCACCTGGGCAATGAAGAATAATCTCCCCATCTCCACATCCCTAGCTTAGTCACATCTGTAAAACCACTTTTTTTTTTTCATACAAGGTAACATTCCATGGATTGGGGCCAGATATCTTTGGGGGCCATTATTCAGCCTGCCACGGTGTTAATTCAGAATGTCAACTAAGAGAGAACATAAAATATGTCTTTCTATTGATTAGAGCAGCCTAACCCTTTCTTGGTGTTGGGGAGTGAAATTTGTGTCAGAAAATGACTTGGACAATAGCGAATGAGTGCCCAGGGAAGTAGCTGTTTTGTGTGAGCCAGAGTGAGTCTTGCAGAAGCAGCGCTGACCACAGCAGTCCTCTGTGACCAACTGCTCCTGTGACCCAGAGCCGCTCTCCTCTGCTCTGCCCCGTCTGACCCTGTCATAGTTTGCTCTTCGACGTCCATGTTCTGCTCTGCTCTCCTTCCATTGGCAAAGTCTTCCTTTGGATGTATGGTATTACAGATGGCGTCCCAGGGTCGGGGGCTCATGAACCATTTAAGAGTACCCCCTTCACTGCTTCAAGGAAGCTAGCAGCTTGGGCAGAAAAACAAGTGGTATAAGTAAAAGGCAAACGGCATAACCTAAGAAGAATTTGGAGCTTGAAGATAACTTAGAAATTATCTAGTCTAACCCCTCCATTACCGATGAGAAATAAGTCCCTGAGAGACAGTGGCGTGTCCAGGGCCACACTTTATTATGTAGTAGTCAAAGGAAATTCCTAAGACAGCTGCCATGCTGAAAGGGTGACAAAGAAGATTTGAAGGTGAAAGAAGGAAATAAAGGATGGTGACCATGGACCCAACTAGCAGAAGGCCACAGGATGTCCACTGGAAGTCAGACTTTGGGAATTCCTGAGCCCACTTTAATGCTCTATAGGCCACAGACAAGTCTCATGCTATTACTCTATGATTAATAAAGTAGGAATAATAGCATTTGTTTCCTAGTACAATCCAGAAGAATGAAATCTGGCTGTCTCCTTTTCAAGCTGGGATAAGTGTGCTCACCTCCCCAGAGGTAAGCTCTCTCACATTAGGTAGCAACTGTTGCCAGCCCAGCCCTCTGGGAAGCAGCGTGGTAGCAACAGGCCAGGCCCCTCCACACGGGCATCCTGGCAGCACTCGTGTGGGAGCTGACTGCTGGATGCAACTGCTGCAGCGACACGGATCAGGGTGGAGGAAGCTCCTCTTCCTTCACATGGAAGCACCAATGTGCCTGAGCGGGAAGGAGACCTGAACTGACAGGTCCCCCGGGGAGGCTGGGCTGAACACATAATGCCATTGACTCTGTCCATAGCATCCATACATATCTGTTATCATAGGTCTGCTAGCCGGTGTTTGTTACTTTATGTCAAGCACATTCCAACTCTTCTTTGCAGCTTTCAGAATAATATGCTTGAGTACAGTATGATTGTGGTGGCAAAAAACTGTGAAGTTCTGAGTCATTTTTCTCATGTTGATTCAAGTCATAATCTAGTGATCTTCAGTTCAAATGAGGGATATACATTTATTTCAAAATATGTCAGATATAAAGGGACTCCTTAGGACTTCTTTTTTTCTGAGGAACTGAAAAGAGATTAAAGTCTTCTCACAGCCACAACAAGGACATTGAGACAGACTAACAAAAACTATATACAAATATGAAAATACAAGTTATTAATCTTTTTCTGGGAATTGAAAATGCAGGCTTCTCAATGTTTCCTTTTGGGGATGCTGCTGGCTAGCTCGCCTTCTTCCTATTTTTACTATGACTGGAAGGGTTTCTCTTAAGTTACAAGACTGGCTACAGGTCTCCATAGCATGGATGGCGAAGCAGTGGCAGCTCAGGAGGCCTGCAGACCTGGCTCAGCTTCTCAGAGGTGCTGGGGCAGCACTGCCTCTCAGCAGTCCCTCCAGCCTGACGTGGCTTTCTTGCACATGATCCCTCCAGTTTCGTCATCTGCTCACCACCCCACGCCCCCCACGACTTGTCCCAACTTATGTCGGCCCTGTTTTCCAGTCATCTTCAGTCCCCCAAGTGGTGGACAGCTCAGGCCTCCCACCCTCTCTCCCAGCTATGATCATGTCACAAACTCAGTGCCTGGCTCCTGCCAGGGTCTTTTGCTTTCATCCTAACTGCCTGCTTTATAGGTCAAGCAAACTAAAGTTCGCTACTGTACCATTTCTTTGCCTTCCAGCTGTAAGAACCCCAATCCTCCTAGAGTGGTTTTCTCTGACTTTGGAAAGGCCCACAATTGAAGAAAAAGCACTGAAAAGAAAAGCTGAAGATATTATCAATGGGCATAAGGGCAAGGAAAAAATAATGGAAGGACTATATATCAAAATATTAACAGTAGTTATTGCTGAGTGCTGATTTTTTTCTCTGTGTGATTCTATATATTTTTCAGATTTATTTTCATCACAAACAATGAGTGAAAAAGAAAATACATGTTGTGAGTGAGAATAATTGTGCTTCTATTTGTAACTAGAAGGTAGAGTGTGAATAGACAAACCACGGGGACCTCTTCAACATTGCAAGGGCCAGGATCGGGATTGGTAAGCAAAAGGAAAGAAATTGCTGACATGCCATTTCACACAAAGCATAAAATCAAACTAAATTTAATATGGTAAATAAGGTGCCCTAAGGCCAACCCTGCTTAGGTTTTCTTTATATTACTTCATAGCCATGGCTAAATGGATCCTCCATTGCCCTCCAGACTAATTCCATTTGATTAAGGGCTTCCTTAAAAGCTCTTCTCTTACAGTGGATTGAAAATGACCACTAACCTCCATTGACTGATGTGGTGGGGTCGCCCCTGAATTGATTGGGTAGTGCTGCATTATGCCTTTGGGATGCTGGCTCTGTGGGGGCCCCCAGAGCCCTGGCTCCATAAATCAATGAGCTGGGTTGGTTATTACAATATTCTGTTACTATTTCTGTGCTATAGCCCCTTTGTGTGATGTAGTCACCATTTTATCTCCTTCCAAATTGGCATATTTTCTGCTCATCTGTTTTTTTCTTTGCATCTCTCAAAGACATCCTGCTCATAGTTGTTTGCTCAACCCGAGGCTATTATCCCTCCTGTGTTTTATGCCAGAGGGTTTTATTATATAGTTTTATGGCTACAGAATGAGATGGCAGGAGCAGGCGTGTGATGGCTAAAAGGCAAGGTGGGTTGAACTATTAGAAATGTGAATTAAAAAGAGGGAAATAAAAGCCAAGTGAAGTCTGTGACTGGCTACCCAGAATTTGTTTCTGAACAACATTGAAAAGATAATATATATTATAAACAGAATGGTGTTGATTTCAGAATAATTTTTTTCAACAGTGAGTAGTCTGTACATATATAGGATCTGGCACAAATAATGCTCCTTATTATTACAAAATCATAAGCAGGCATTTCTGTAACATAACAATATCACACTCAACACACCATATGACATTTTAGGTAAAATGTTCAAATTAAAACTATAAATTATTACATCCATATTATTACCCAACTAACCACACTCACACACTTACTTCTGCTGGGCCCTGTATATTGAATTATAATATGTATATTTTGTTGAGTATATATAATATTTAATATGTACATATGTATTTCAACCTAATAGGCTTTGAAATAAAGATGGTAACTCTTTTGGTATGCAGATTTTATTTATTTTTTTAAATATTTTATTTATTTATTTTTAGAGAGGGAGGGCAGGGAGATATATATATAGAGAGAGAAACATCAATGTGCAGTTGCTGGGGGTTATGGCCTGCAACCCAGGAATGTACCCTGGCTGGGAATTGAACTGGGACACTTTGGTTCCCCCCCCCCCCCCGTGCTCAATCCACTGAGCTACACCAGCTATGGAGTATGCAGATTTTAATCCAGATTTAGCCTGCCCTCTCTCTTCAGTCCCTCACTCTAGCGATGAATCACACATAGCCCAGGAAGAGAGAACAGGAGATAAGGAAAGAAACTGAGGGTCACACCAGCAAATCTCCTAGACACAGAAGTTTCAACTAAAGAATCCCGAAGGAAAATAGTTATAGAAAAGACCGTCCACCCAATAAATGTGGTCTTCTGGGAAGAGGAGGAAATTTAATTTTACTTCATTAGAAGAATAGCATTGTCTTAGAGTGATGCATAATTGTTACACAAGCAGGCTCTCTGCAGCCTCTTGCCTGTGTTTGGATCCTGGCTCCTCAACAAACCTGCTGTACAACCTTGGACAAGTTCATCACTCTACTTAGTACCAGTAAACTGGGTTGGTTAAACTAGTACTTACCTCATTGTTAGGAGTAGATGATATAATAAATGCTAAATGCTTAGAACAGTGCCTGATTCCTAGGAACTGAATAAATGTCAGATTTTATTATTTCTGTGCCCTTTATCTTTGACTGACATTTTGTCAAAATTTCCTTAAGAAAGGTTAGGTATTAGAAATTTTGTCTGAAGACTGAGATTTTTTTCGCTTGTCCTAGTTTTATAGCTGCTCTCCAGATGCTGCACTGCGTTTTGAGGTTTCTTTTAAGAATTCAAGATATGCTGGCTAGCATCTTTTCCAAATATCCAGTCCTTGCGATTAGAATAATAATAACAGCAAATATTCACTGAGCACATTTTGTGCACCAGGCAGACGACCTAAGAGCTTTACATAGATTAATGCTTTCACTCTTCATAACAACCCTATAGCATTTCCCACATTTAGCAGATAAAGGACTTGAAGTTCATGAAGTTTGAAATATTTTGCTAGAGAATATCTAAGAAATGGCATATTCAGTGGCCAAGCCTGGCAGGCTGGCTCCAGAGACACACCTTCAACTCAGAGATTACCGCAGCTAACCACCACCAATCTGATTGCGTTTGGTTTTTGTCTGGCCAATATGTGAGCTCCAGCCTTATTGCCGGGGGGGTGGGGGGGGGTTGATAATTAACCAGAATTTTTGAGTCATTGGCTCATCAGTAATGTTAAGAGATTTATTACTAAAATTGATCAAAACTGTGATTCTTTCTAATAATCAAATTTAAGTAGACATAAATGTTTCTGTAGTACTGGTTCTTGTTGACCCATCTCCCTGTGATTTATCTGTGAGCTGTTCTCTTTCACTACTAATTGCTTCACACATAAGAAGGGAGCATATCTCACATTTCTTCCTACTAAAGAACTGGATGGAAACTTGTAACATTGGAACCTTCTCTTCTTCCATTCCTTTGTTTGTCTACACTCGATTAGCAGCTGGATATCCTCAATTTACTTCCTTATTTTGTGTAGGAGAGACTTTGCTAGCTTGCAGGAACTATGTAGAAATATTGGCTGGAGTTGTGCCATTGGAACTATTTGTCAGATATGTAAAGAAGATACCCAGGTGTTAGAAAAGAAAGCTTTCATCCTAAAGGACAAATCTCCCAGGATTTCCTTGTCTGAGTGCCTTTGCTTGGTGGTGGGGCCTCCAGAAGGAAGGCCAGCCTCAGAAGGAAGATGTATGGCAGAATGACTGCTGGGAATTGATAGTTTAATTTGCTCCAAGGGTTAATCTGAGCTCTGCGGGACTTCTTTCTTTTTCTATTCTCTTGAAAAATGTTCTTTCAGCTGATTTCTTCAACCTTAAGTAGTCTGTATTTTCAGTGTACTTTTAGTCAATATTTTCATATTTAAACTTCTTTAATCATTTTGTTTTATTGTCTTATCTTTTTATTGTATCTTATCTAGTTTTGAATATTTAATTTGCCACTTCATCTTGTTTATTTTATATTAGTTATCTCCTTTTATCTAAATTGTATGTATTTGCTTTACACATGTGTTTTCAATTTTATTTACACTTTGTTTTTCTTTAACGGCAAGAGAAATTCATATGACCAAGCCCTTATTATATGAAATGTTAAAGGGATTTACCTAAGAAAAAGAAGAAAATCAAAACTATGAACAGCAAAATGACAACAAACTCACAACTATCAACAACTGAACCTGAAAAAAACAAAACAAAAACAAAGCAAACAACCAGAACAGGAACAGAATCACAGAAATGGAGATCACATGGAAGGTTATCAGTGGGGATGAGGAGTGGGGAAAATGGGGGAAAAGGTACAGGGAATAAGAAGCATAATTGGTAGGTACAAAATAGACAGGGGGAAGTTAAGAACAATATTGGAAATGGAGAAGCCAAAGAACTTATATGTACGACCCATGGACATGAACTAAAGGTGGGGAATGCTGGAGGGAGAGGGGATGCAGGGTAGAGGGGGGTAAAGGGGAGAAAAAAATGGGACGACTGTCATAGCATAATTAATAAAATGTACTTAAAAAAAGAAAGGAAGTGTCTACATTAGGTGACCAGCTGGGGTACAGTCCCTAACCTAATGCAGGGACAGAGTGATTGGGTTCCCTTTGTCCTAAATATCTCACTAAATAGTCCTTTAAGTTTTCTGCTGTGTGTTATTTCTTTCCAATAATTAAATGTTAACATAAAATGTCAGTCAAGCTAATTGCATAGATTCACCAGCCAACTTCATTTTTTTCTTACATCTACCCCTTTTTCTGGAATAATAATATTTATTTTTAGTGCCAATGGCTTTGAGTTAGAATTTGGGCAGTGTATTGGCCCAAACATATATAATGCTTCCTGATCCAAATTTATGCAATGTGAAACATTTAACAACTGTTAAATGCATTTAACAGCTGCTGGAGATTGACAGGTCTTGCACAAATCATAAGCTACTGAGAAAAACAGGTCCTTTAGAATATCACCCCGCTTTGGAATACCACCCCCCCACTTCATGTTTAATCTTCTTCTAACATTACAGCTGTTTCCTCCCTTCTTTCCTATGGACTCAACCCCACTGAAGCCTTTACTACCACTCCTGGACCGTTCTGATTGCTGGGTAACTGGACTTTATAACTCCAGTCTCCTTCCCCATATCTCTTCCTTGGGAATGGTTTTCACATTGCTTTTCTTGAAATACAGCCCTCTTTTCCAATGCCTCCACTAGTTCGCCATGGGCCATGAATGAAACTCAAACTCCTCATCTCGGCATCCAAGGCCTCTAGGTCGTCCCCAGCCTCCGTCATGTTAGACAAAGTAACCACACTTAATCGTTTGCTAGTCTTCATTTATGTCCCAAACATTTCCACAGTTGTTTCTGTGCTTGCGTTCTTTGTTTTTTTCAATGTCTTTGTTCTCCACTTGTGGATGTCAGGATTACACTCTCTTCAAAGCCCCTTTCCCACTTTCGTCTTCTCTAGAAAATAATCAATGTCTCTGTGATGTTTCTTGGAGAAACACTATTTTATGGAATTACTTTATGGCTCTAGATGGACCTCACTTCCAATCCCAGCTGTGGAATGTAGTAATGATTTGACCTGAGGCAAAGTGCTTAACTTTTTGAGGTTTTTTTCCGTAACTCTCAAATGAGGCTAATACAACCCGTCTCATAAGATATAAAGTTCTGAGGCTTTTTATATTAAAAACATTGAGGCTCTGATTCAGTATTTGAGGAGTGGGGGAGGAAGTAGAGGGGCCTCCGCCATGTTAAGGTTTATAGAACACAGGGGTGTGAGAGCTACATGCCCCCTCACCCGCCACACAGCTGCGGCTCCTGAAGATGAAACTCTCATTTGATACAGTCACATTTTCTAGCTTTTAAAAAAATTCTATCTGGATTTAAAAGTCTTTTTTATATGCATATACCTCTCTTTGATAAATGCTAAAGTGATCCTAGACAGATCATCTTGAAAACAAGTCAATTTACATAATAAACATCTTTTTATTATTATGTGGTCCATTGGTATATGGAATAACTTTCAACTATGCAAATATCCTGAGAGCCACTACATTAAGTATCTAAAATAAGTTAAAAACATTAAGTCTTCAACTAAAAACAGCTTGGAAGTGATGTTAGTTGAGCAGGAAATCCCAGCATGTGTAGGGAACCTCAGGGGACAAGGGACTTCTTATGGAAGATATAGAGAGGGTGGCAGTTAAGTATAGGCCTGTGTCATCAGCACATCCGTCAGTAGGATAACTTTTACCTGATCATTCCATTCTCATGATTGGGCTATGTCATCAAAGGGATTCAGCCAATGGGGCGCCAATTGGCTTGAGCGCAGCTGTCCACTGGGCAGCACAATCTGCCTAAAGCTACAAAGGCAGAGAGAGAAGTTCTAAACACAGCTAGAAAGGGACAGTAACATTTCAAGTGAGGATGCGGTGAAATCCAGGGGTGGAAGCTGGCTTTAAGTGAAAAGATACTTCTCTCTGATCTTTCTAAATTAATACCACTTTATGTTGAATAAAAACAGGCTGGAAGGGATAGCACACATTCTGAAACTTATTTATTCTTCACAGGATGCATTAAAGAGTGTGGAGATTTCCCTACGACCCTCTCTTCCTTCACAGAAATTGAGAGACTGGACAGGCGTTTAGTGTCCTTAGCAAAGGGAATGCAGAGGAACTTATTAGGAATTGAGAGGAGACAGAGAAAATAAGGTCGAGTGCCAGAATGTCAGAGACTGGCTTACTGGGGAAAGTCCATTGTTATATTTGAAATATTTCTTTAGTACTACATATTATAGTATTTATATTATGTACACATATATAATCAGAGTGATTTTAAGAGTGTTACTTATATGCATACATACATATTTAGTTTTATAATAGTGAATATATTACTGTCTAGTATATGCTAGTTTACTGTTATTTTAAATACGTCAAGCTATTCTGCAAGGTAGATATTATTTTAGTTTGAGATATAGAAACTGTAGCTGAGGGTGTGTAAGTGCTTAACCCAGGTTAAGGAGCAGAGTCCTCAGGAAGACTCACTATTCTGAGACTGCTATGATTAAGACCAACAAGCCAGCTAAAAAACCAAAACTGTGTACTTTGCACAATACTGAATCATCCAAACTTTTTAAATGATGTAAACTTTGTAAGTGTCATGTGTACCAGACAATTTTGTGATTTTTATAACTCAATATTTTAAGGTTAAATTGTTTTCATGTGGATCAGAACATTACTGGTTTGTAAATTGTCTAGCTTTTGTTTGTTGGCTGCAAGTGTTCTCTTTAAATTGTGTTCTCCTTGTGAATCTAGTTCATGCAAATACTGGAGTCTCCAGGCTGCTCTATTTTTGCTACTGAAGCACCAGGCTCCTACCAGCACCTGGTGATGGGAACACCCGAGGGGGCAGGAGGGTGTTTTCAGTTTGGCTTCTGAAACTTTAAAAAAGAGTAAGCACAAACATGGTCAGAACAATAATGAATGATGCACTAGTTGACCCTTGTGGTAAGCAGTGCTGAATCTTAAGGACTGAGATTGAAGGCCTGGGAGTCGTGCCCCAGAGGTATGCATTGTGCCAGCTCAGCGGTCTCAGGCTGGCGCTGGAAGAAAATGTCCATAAATCTGGAGCCAGACGTGTCGAGAAAAGGGCCAGAAAGGGGAAGGCCAGCATCAAGGAAAGAAAACGGAATGAGGTGAAGAAGCTAGAGGAAGGCAAAATCTCCAGGGAGAATAACAAACAGTTTGTTTATTTATTAACAAATAAATGGGTGGTGGGCCCAAGAGGATTGAATTGCTATGTCTGCAAACTGTCATGGACATACCACCTCTCCGCTGTGCCCTCCAATTGGCAGGACAATGACATGCACTTTCTGAATGGACAGTAGGTTTTTGTGGCTTGATTTTCCTCTGCTTGGTCACAGTGTGAGGAGGTACACACTCTTTGTATTACATACCTATGATATGAATATGTGCTATATACTCTAAATTAAATAATTCATCCTTTTTAGAATCAGCATCATTAATTTCAATGTTTGTCTTTGATAAAACAAATACCCTTCATTTTCATTATGCTGATATGCAACCTCTCTCAGGAACACATATCCATTTATGGTTTCAATTTACTTTGTGGTATTTTTCAAAAAGTCAGGTCAAGACCTAATTTCTAAAGCAATCTTCACAGCACTTGATTGTTCACCAGTGACTCATATGATTAAGGAATCCATTGGGATTTTTTTGTTGTTGTTCTTTCTATAGCATCGCCTTTGCCAATATCTCATTCTCTGTGGTTTGCAGTTCAGCATCTTGAATAAAAATTCACACAAGAAATGAATGTTATACTTTAGAAGATGGCAGCTCCATTTCAACAGCCACATAATTTCTTAGAATTTGTGCTTTCTCATTGTGAACTTCAATCATCTAAATATAAAAGGCATTCTAACACTTAAATAGAACATCTACAAAAATACAAAACTAATAAGGTGCCATGGTTTCCTTTCACATTATTTTTCCAAAAAATACATTCAAGTAATCCATGAAAAAATAAATTGGACGGCAAAGTTGATACTCAAGTTATTCGATTAATGAGCAAGCCACTTTGGTGGGGACCCTGTGGACGTTAAGAAGATGTGAGGAAAGAGCAGGACGCGTGTGGCAGAGCCGCAGAGCCCATCTACTGTTAGAGCGCCAGGAAAGAACGATTCTGTCCTAGGCATGAGAAGTAAAAGTCTTTTTAAATCCTCAATTTGCTGGTTGCCCACATGCCTTGCAGCAAGTTTAGGAAGGAGAATAAACACTTATAGGGGCAGTAAATGGACAGAGAAAATGGACTTCTTATTGTTAAATGGCATTCACTTAGCATGAATGCTAATGGCTGTAGGACATGTGGAGTCAGGAGTGGCTAGGATATCTCTTATTTTAGATCTCATATGCTAAAGTAACACTTACAGGGAAAACAGGAGAATATTCCCACAGTGGAACAGGCAGATACTATTAACTACAAGATGTAACTATATGTTAATATTTCCTCAATTTCAGAAACTATCTTAAACCATATTATGTAGTAAGCAAAATTTAACTTCTAAAAATTGAAATATATTATATTTGCTGCAAATTAGGTAAAAGTTACAGTGCCATAAATTATCAGTGCTTATTATAATTGTCCTCCATGAAGATAACTTATTAGTTAAAATAATTTTATTATATTTCTATGGAAAGAAACATAGATGGCTGACATAGAAAAGGATACATGTTAAATACATACATACCACCAAATCTAATTTTTATCATTTAGAATGTACTGTTCTAAATGAAATGGATTAGATAAAATGGTCTCAAATGACTAAGATCCTTACTAATATTATATGAAGTGAGCAGGTATATATTTAGTATTAATAACTATAAATTCAGTCATTTATATTGGAATATTAAATCTGTTTTTTACTCATTTTTTCATGTATTAATTTCTTGCCTTTTCAATTTTTAAAATAAATATTTCTGGTGGTGTATAAGACTATACATTATTATTTGGAAAAACACAATTCATTGCCCAATAAAAGACCAAAAACTCTTAGAACAGGGAGAAAAATGTTCCTAAAATTAATTTTTAAAATATGACTTAGAGCTCCCAAGTGGATAGAGCAAAATAATTGGAGATATGTTTGATTGTATACTTTTGATTCTTAAGGAAATACAGTATATCAGTTTCTGAGGAAAAACATTTTTTTCCTTGGACTTTGGTCTGAATTACACCTGTATTTCTGGAGTGCATCTTCTCAGGAGGTCATTGAGTCATGGATTGACAAATACCATTAGCTATACAAACACAACAAACTCAGTACCATAAAGCACCTAGTGATCTGATTTGTTTGTGTTTCACGTATATCAGTATGGCCATTCCTCCCTAGTGACACTTGTCACTTGTCCCTTGTCTCCCATCCTTAGAACATGATATCAAGTACTCTCACACATTCTCTCTATCCTTCTCTAGCATTTACCTAAAAATGTGTTCTTTATCCAAAGGTTATATTATAATATATAAAATGCATGGTAATTTTTCAAATGATATATGACATGAGAAAGAAAAGTCTGAGACCTCTGGTATCTCCTTCTGGCTATAAGAAGTATATTTACTATACAATTAAATTAGTTAAAATTTTACATGATCAATAGCAGGTTTGGACCAGGGCTTGGAAAAGCTAAAGGAGAAGATCTAGAAGATATTAAGGTGTTTTGGGTTTGTATGCTGCCCACATCAACAACTGAGCCAGCAGATAAATAAAAATGCATGTGTGGCCATACTGTTCTGCAGAACATACTAGCCTTCAGAACATAAAAATCAGCTTTTTTACTTCTGCTTTCCAAGTCCTCCATAGATAATACAAGGTAAAAGGCCAATCCTTGTGTAAATTTTTTATGCAAGGTAAGCGGCCAATTCTAACCCAGAAATATATGAGGAAGAAAAGTCTGGGACCTCCGGCTCAGCTACACGGGTGCAGCACAAAGCACCACAGTCTATTCCTCATCAGTGTGGCATCCACATGCTATGCCTATCTTCCTTCCTAGTCTTTGTATAACACAAAATTATATATAAAATCTCTCCATCTATATTTGGGGGGTGTTCATTCCTCCTCTAGCTGTGCATGCTTGCATTTAATTACTGAGATATAAGGTTATTATTTTTAACGTATCTTAAGGGAAATGGAAAAAAGGGAAGACAATGAATATACCACACATTTGTTCATATCAAAATAAGGAAGACATCAATAATGATTATAGTTCTTGTTTCTATCACTGGTCACATGGTCATAGCTGGTATTTAAAACTAACTTCTTCCACTGTCCTTTCTTGATTTCCCTGTGTTCTCAGCAGGCACCTCAGCTGGTAGTGGTTCCTTTCCTGATACGATGACCCAAGACTTAATTCCAGAATGGTATGCGCCACTAGTAGTTCAACATTTATTGGATTATAGTTTAACATTACCTTTTATCAGAGGACATGGAATTATTAAGATGTTTTTCTGGGTATTGCCTGTATTCCAAACATACTATGCATATTCCCATTGTGCCCCTTGGAAGTTAAGATCAGTCATTCCAGGTGAAAGGTAACTCTCTTCTTTTGCCTGTGAATTCATTGGCCAGAGGAGCCCAGACTGGCCTGGTGGCAGTATCAACTTCCAGTTCTCATAAAACCATGCTGCGTCCTCTGGTAGAAGCATTCTTCCCTTAGGAACTGAGTCCTCTGGACTCACAGACCCAAAGTGGTGAGTTTTGGGTGAAAATATTTGGCTGGCTTAGTACCAGGAATAATGAGAGTAGCTACTTTATTTTTATCCTCAATTCTGACAGATATATTAAGATATATTTATATCTTATTTATCTATCCCTGAGTTTATTGACATTTATATAGTTTTTAGGTTTTGGCTATTATAAAAAAGTTGCTAGAAATATTCTTGTACCTGTCTTTGTACAGACATGTTTTCACTTCTCTTCAGTAAACACCTAGGAGTAGGTTTTCTGGGTCATATAGTAAGTGGGCATTTAACTTCATAAAAAATTGCCAAACTTAAAAAAATGCTTTATTATTTTACATTCCTACCAAAATTGTATGTATTCTAGTTGATCTCTCTTGTTACCAGTACAGTATTATCACTCTTTTTAGTTTTATCTATTTTAAAAGTTGACAGTGGTCTTTCCTTATGGTTTTGATTTCTATTTCTCTTATCACTAATAAGATTCAGCATTTTTCTGTGATTACTGGTCACTTGAATATCTTGTGAAGTGTCTGTTCAAATATTTTTATCCATTTTCAGTTTTAAAATTTTCTTATTGAATTAAAAAAATTCATATATTATTGATACCAGTCTATTGTTATATATTAATATTTATATAACTACATACTTATATACATTTATAAATGTATATAAAATAAATGTGTATATGTATATAAATATGTATTGTTTTATATATCATTATTTTATATACATAAATCAGTATGTGTATTGATTTATTTTTTCATTCTTTGGTTTGCCTTTCAGTTTCTTCACTGTGATGGTCAAAGAGCAAAAACTTTTAATTTTGATAAGGTTAAATGTATCAAGTTTATGGCTCATGATGTTTTGGGTTTTGTCTAAATCTGCTCATTATGAACTCACAGATTTTCCATAATAATTTCTTTTAGAATCATTAGTTTTAGTTTTATATTTGATTCTATTTTTATATAATTTTTGCTTATGGTATGAGGTAAGGATTGATGTTTTCCCCCCATAAATATATCCAATTGCTTCAACACTGTTTATTAAAAAGATTCTCCTCTTTTTATTTTATCTCATATTAATGTTCTTACCTCAGTAGTCTTATCCTGACTCCACACTTTTTTTCCTTCTTTTATTTTCAAAGTGTTGTGTTTTTGTATTTCCTGTAGACAGAGTATAGTTGCTTTTGCTTTTGAGTTAGTCTGACTATATTTGCCTTTGGACTGAGATATTTAGTTTAACAATAGAAATTTTGAAATAACATTTATAGTGGCATCAAAACCCTGCAATACTTGGGAATAAATTTAACAAAATACAATAAGAACTATGAAACCATGCTGAGAAACAATACAAATACTGAAATACATTGATATCATATACATATACATGTTCAGCTGAAATTATATGTTTTTTCTTTGTGTATGTGTGTGTGTGTGTGTATAAAGCAAACAATTCCAAGAAGAAATATTCTTAACTATATAAGGTAATTTTTCACTGTCTCACATAGCAATAATGTAGTAGATTTAAAATCTAAATCTAGTTATGTCAGACTCTCAAGCCCATATTATTTTTAATACATGATATTACCTTTCTTATAATGATTAAATATTGACTAATTTTCCAAGAACTTCTGTCTTGTTGAGGTAAAAGGGAATTATTCATTGGTTATATATCTTGGATCAGTTATTGTTGGGTCAATGCATTGACCTTGGCCTGGTTGCTTCCTAAAACCATGTGCTCCTAGCAAGGTAGGAGGTAGACAAGGATCATCTCAGAAGTCCCTTGGATTCCACTTTAAACTGCTTGTATGAGAGCTAGAAGCATCCGGGAAGTGTTTCTTGAATCATTTACTAAGAAAATTAAGAAGTATAAACTAGCCTACATGAGAGCTTTGGAAACTTCAGAGATATCTGTAAATTCACCACATGAGTTAAATCAATCACTCCCAGTCTATTTCTACACAGAATTAGTGAATAACATTTCCCACGAGACAGATAGTCCAGCAGGCTTGTTTAATGGATCAAGATGGTAGAGGTAGCTGAGAAAATATCTTCTCTTGCGAAGCTAATTTTGGAGGGAAGTAACTTAAATAATATTACAAACAACAGCTTTGAAAGGCAGAAGAAAACTAACTTGAGAGAAAAAGAAGAAAGGAATACAAGGGGAGCAAAGATGGGACTGAGGAAACACTTCCTGTTTGGCAAAGCTCTTATCTAAGGACCGCTTATGATTACCTGCCAGCTTTCAGAAACTTCAGGCAGACAGAAGTGTAGGAGGATTGCAAGTTCCTCAGGCTAAACTCTTAACATTAAAAGATGGGAGTAAAAGGAATGGTCAAGTGAAGAGTGGTATCATATTTTTATGGAAATAAATATTATTTACTTTTTATTTATTCATTCTACAAATACTATTTGACAGTCTACTAAAAACTATATTGATAAAATACTGAGGGTAAATAAATGATTCAGGCATGGTCCCTGCCCTCAAGGAATGTACTGTTTATGGAAATATGTACATAATAGTATGTTTATAAAGCAAGAACTATATCAGGTTGTGCTAAGACATGCAGCAGTGAAACTACAATCCACAAATCTATGTAGCTCTGTGCCATCCACTTTCATTTTGTTCATGAATTGCGTGCTGTGGCCTGAGTGCCTCCAGAAGGCAAGTATCCTCCCTGCATTGGATCATTGTTCCAGCTGCTTTAATCTTGTGACAACCCCACATCAACAGGTAATTTCAGGATCACCGTGACAGAGGAAGAGAGAGCTAGAGATTAGAGCATCAGAGAGAAGCATTCTGAAAAGTGCTGGCTCCTACAGTGTGCTGTATGGTAGAGGTTTAGTCTGAGGACTCTTAGTCACTAGTTAGTAACAGAGGGTAAAGTGTTTTCCCTCACAGCTTGTGTTTTCCTCTATTTGTGGAATGGAAAAATAAGATGGTAGGTCCTGACACATACAAAAAAATACAATAAATAAATAATAATACAAGAATAAACTCTTGTGTTTCATGTGCTCATAACTGTAAAGCTACTTTTGCCCCACCCTGTATGGTAAAAGAAAAATATAAGAATCATTAAAGTTAGGATTTTTCTGTGCACTCTAATCTCTAATCCAGACAATAAAAATATGAAATTCAACCCATTTATGTAATGAACTCTGTGAAATGCAAAATAAATAGAAGATATGAATCTGGCTCTTAATCTTACAATATAATGAGGATGCGAGACAAACCTAAAGAAATGCAATAAAAGCTGATCAATCTGATAACCTATGGACTGGAAAGTTTTATTACTTCCCTGCATATATAGGACAATGAAAATGATAACCTCGAGACTTTGCAAAACCCTAAAGTGCTTTAAGAATCATTAAAGAAAGATTAAGGTATTTTCATTATTGTTTAGGTTTGAGGCTATTATTGAATTTTAATACTAGACAATTGGCTATTCATGCACAGTGTATATTACACACCACTAGTAACTTGAACCTGTGATGAACTAGAATCTAGAGTATCCCATTCTCTGATCATTAATAAACAAAATTATAGAAATGGATAAACATTTGCTTCTAGCAACATCTGTATAGAATTGCTTATGCACACTGAGCGATCATGGTGATTTATAATGGGGGTGAGATGGAAGTGGGTTAAGTGGGCATTTATATGAAAAGGCTATCTGAAGAAGATGAGTGTATTTTGCAGTAGAGAAAAGAAATATTTTCTGCATAGGGCCATAAACGTAGGGGGAAGCATCTCAGAAAATTAGGTAGTTTCAAAACAGATGTGAAGCTTGACCATATTAATTGTGTTAGTGTGGCTAGGGAGAAGTATATCACAGAAAGTGGTGGGAGAGAAATTTTTGTAATAATTGGTAGAGTCTTAAAGCTTATGACCAGAAGTTTTTTTTTTTTTTTTTTAAGAGGGAGCTATTCAAAGTGAAATTTCAGATCCATTCATGTTCTCAGAAGGCAGATTTGGAGATACAGTTCCTGGATTTATTTGTAAGGTAAAGTTAGGATAAGGAGAAGCTGCCAAGGTGGTCAGTGCAGGAGTATAGACATACACACTGGGAACTGCTGGAATAGAAGGTGAGTCCCAAAAACTACAGGGAAGAATTAGTAGGTTGGGTGGGTATTCCCCAGGTTTCTGTCTTGAATCTGTGATGAACTAGGGTATCCCATTCTCTGATCATTAATAAAATAAATTAGAAAAACATAAACATTTTCTTCTAGCAACATCTCTTTTTTCACTATTTCAGTGATCGTATCCAGTGCAGTGATGTCAATTACCATCTATGTGCTTATATTTTTTATCTAGAGATAGAAATGCATCATATAGTTGTAAAGTGTATACTCAATAAGTTAGCTATTATTGTATGTCTACTAAGATCTCTTTATTGTGAACCAATTTTGTATACCCAGCTGCATTTTTTTTGAATATCCAAAAGAAAACTCGATCTCAAGAGGTCTAGAAGTATCCTGTCTCTACCCTGACCCACTTTTGTGCTGTGCTTCCTTTTTATTCAACCTACTGAATATTATCTCCAGCATGTTCATCATGCACCTCCACATTGTTTGCCACTTAGGACATGCCCAAGTATATCAGTATATGAGTACCTCATATGAATAAAGCCTAGATAGATAAGAGCAATGAAGAAGTTGAATTTGGGGTCATCGACTTGGGTAAAAATGTATTGGGAATTGTAGATAAAAGAATGTAGGCATGAGAATCATGTAGAAATTGTTGACATTACTTGAGAGCTGCTTTATCTAGTAGTGGTGTATATTAACAAGGCACAAATCATCATGCAGGCATTAGAAAAGGCAATTTTTTGAACAGTCTGTTCTTCATTGCTTTTGAGCATTTCCACACCTCACCATTTTTTTCTTCCTCTTCCTCTAAAAAACAACACAACACTGTGGTGAAGAAAGAACATAAAATTCTGCATCATGGAAACTCAGTGTCCTCTTGGCTTATATTACTTTTAAACATAAGAGCTGGCATCCTTTGGAAAGGTTTCTGAAGGACACAAGTTGGCATTATTTTAAAGGAGGAACATGCTTTGATAGATGGACAATAAAAGCATGGGGAAAGAAGAAGATATTTCAGGGGAAAGAAGAAGATATTTCAGAAGAAAGAAATGACATATAAAGAGGATTACTGAAGGGTCAAAACAATATATGAAGACATCAACATTTCTTGCACAATCATTCAATAAAAATGCCAACAAGCAAAAGGCTCACTGGCAATAATACAACAAAAATGGGTAATTTCAGTGAAGAAAGTTGTGTAACTGAGCTTGACAAGGCAGTTAACACTTATTTACTGGTCCCAGTGGAATAAAATACTGCAAGACAAGAGCTTGAAGTGAATAAAATTGTATCTAATTTACAATCAAATGAAAAGATAGTGTGCTCAGAGCCAAAAATATTCCTCAATTAAACTTCTCTTCAATGGCTTTAGTTTAACCAGCTGAATTTTTATTTAAGGTTTTTTTTAAACTACTGTTATTCAACCTTTTGAAAAGTAGGATTTCCTCTTTAACGGGTAATCTATTTCTTTCTATAAAGTGGGAGTCAGCAATATATGGTATTCCATAGGCATGGAAAAATAACATTGACACAGAGAAGTAGAAGACACAGCTCCTATTCTCAGAGACATGACTTTCTATGAAGAAAATATATATGGCAAATGGGATAGAAGGACATGTAGGTTATGAGCATGCTGCTCCCTGAAGTTGCCTCAGTTTCAATTCAAAGAAACATAATTGTTTGCTGGCCAACTTGGGTGATAGGTACTAATTGAGGTTCCATGCTTAATATAACATCATGATTTTGAGGATGACTCCTCAAAAAAAGTGCAATTGAAGGCCAAAATATTCCAGTTAAGTAATCTTCTTGCCATATACTAATATATACAGGTGAACTTAGCAAACTTTCCATTCCTGGATATATAAAAATCATTTGAAATTATGGGACTTGAAGAGGTAATCTTTTATCAATTGGAAAATTCTTTCATAGCAATGCTGAATTAATTGAATGTTATTATACTTGGAAACATTTCATCTTTCATTTTGCTTTTAAGTTAAAGTCACAATATAAATGTGAATATATGTGATGTTCCTGTGTTAGAACATTCAATATAAAGGGGCAGTTTAATAGATTAAACTTATGATTTTTACAAGTAATCAAATGTGATGTTTTATCTCTGCACATGCAAATGAAGTTGAAAACCTGTGAAATATGCGGGTAGGCCAATCCAATCAGCAAATATTTGATTCCCAACCACTAGCACGTTTAAATGTTACAAAGGCCATGGAGGGAGTGATTTATTGTCTCTGCTCTCACTGACTTAGTGCACTGAGAGAAAATAATACGAACTCATACATAACAGAAACCAGAGTGAAGTAGGAAGCAAGGCAGGGGGAGAGTTTCGTTTAATTGGAGAAAATGAACACTGGCTCCATAGAGAAGATGGTATTGAAGAAGGGCTTTGAAAACTAGATAGAATCAACCTATAAAGAGGTAAGGTCATGGGGTGTTTTAGGGACTGTAAAAGTACAAGCATGTGGTAAAGAAAGAGATGGATTCTGGGAAAATGCTGAGCAATGCAGTTCTAAACAAAGGATACTGAATAGGGACTGGCAGATATGCTTGCGTTAGACTGACATAAGGCCCTGAATGCCGTAAGGCCATTTGTACACCTTTCATGCAAAACATGCTTCTTTTGCCATGCAACCCACCCTAAAGCTGAGGCTATCTCCAAGTCACTTTTGAGAAAAATGACCTGGGTTCTGAGCCTTAAGCAAAATGCCTGGGGATCTGCCTGGCCAGGTTCCTTGAGTACTTAGTCTTCTTGAATGCATGTGAGCAAATTATTTCTTTTCTTGATGTTTGATGTTGCTCCAGTGACATGCTTTATAACTGTTTATGAATGCAAATTTTTTATAAC
The DNA here is from genome assembly GCF_004126475.2 of Phyllostomus discolor. NCBI lineage: Eukaryota > Metazoa > Chordata > Mammalia > Chiroptera > Phyllostomidae > Phyllostomus > Phyllostomus discolor. The sequence continues at coordinate 158,873,712 of NC_040903.2, forward strand.
AGACTTAGTGAAATATAATTCACAAACCATAAAACCTACCCTTTTAAATTGTACAAGTTAGTGGTTCTTATTACAATTACATAGTGCACTACCACCACCACTGTCTAATTTTAGAACACTTTTATCAACCCCCCAAATAAACCCCGTACATATTAGCTATTGTTTCCCCATTCTTTCTACCCTCAACCCATGAAAATCACTAATCTACATTCTGTCTCAGTGGCTTTGTCAATTCTGACATTTCATATAAAGAGTTATACAACATGTGGCTGTATTGGTCTGGGTTCTCTGGAGAAACAACCAATGGGAAATACATATAGTTATATGTAAGAGAATATTTATTTTTGGAATTGACTCACACAGTTACAGAAGCTGAGAAGTCCTACAATCTGCCATCTGCAAGGTGGAGAACCAGAAAAGCCAGTGTCATAATTCAGTCCAAGTCTGAAAGGCTGAGATCCACGGGAGCCCAAGGGGTTATTCCCAGAGTTTGAATGCCCAAGAACCAGGAGCACCAAAGCCTAAGGGCAGGAGAATATGAACATCACTGCTCAAAAAGAGAGAGACTTCGACCTCTGCTTGTTTGTTCTATTAGAGTCCCCAATGGACTGGATGATGCCCACCCACACTGGGGAGGGCAGATCTCTTCATTCAGTCTTCTGAATCAAATAGTAATCTCTTCCATAAACACCCTCACAGACACACAGAGAAATAAAGTTTTACCAGCTATCTAGACATCCAGTAGGTCATTCAAGTTGGCACATAATATCAACCATCACAGTTAATTTTGTGTCTGCCTTCTTCACTTAACATAATGTTTTTAAGCTTCCTCTATGCCGTAGCATGTATTAGTACTTCATTTCTTTTTTTTTAAAGATTTTATTTATTTATTTTTAGAGTGGGAAGGAAGGGGGGGAGAGAGAGAGGAGAGAGAGAGAGAGAGAGAGAGAGAGAGAGAGAGAGAGAGAGAAAGAGAGAGAGAAAGACATCAATGTGTGGTTGCTGGGGGTCATGGCCTGCAACCCAGGCATGTACCCTGACTGGGAATCGAACCTGCAACACTTTGGTTCACAGCCCCCGCTCAATCCACTGAGCTATGCCAGCCAGGGCATACTTCATTTCTTTTTATGTGGGATAATATTTCATTTACTACATATACCACATTTTGGTTATCCATTCCTCAGGTGATGGACATGTGGGCTGTTTTCACTTTTGGCTTGTTCATGAATGATATTGTTGAGACTATTCATGCACACATTTATGTTTGGATATATTTCATTTCCCTTGGGTATATATCTAGGAATTGCTGTGTCATGGTAACGCTATCTTTAACATATTGAGGAATTTTCTATTGTTTTCGAAAGTGGCTGCACTATATATAGTCCCCTCAACAATGCATAATAGCTGAGGATTTTTCTTCACACCTTTACCAACACTTGTCATCCTTGGTTGTTTTTTGTTTTAGCCATCCTAGTGGGTGTAAAGTGGTGCCTTGTTGTAGTTGGTTTGCATTTCTCCAATGACTAATGATCCTGAGTATTGTCTGACATGCTTATTTTTGCCATTTGTATATTCTTTCAAAAACGTCTTTTCAAATTACTTGCTCATTTAAAAAATTGGGTTGTCTTTTTGTGTGGGGGATGACATTTATTTATTTTGTTTTATTTTTCAATTACAGTTTACATTTAATATTATTCTACATTAGTTGCAGATATACAGCATAGTGTTTGACAATCATGTACTTTACAAAGTGCCCTCCCACCCGGGGGGTATTTCAAGTTTTCAAGTACTTACCTGGCCCATACATAGTTATTACAATATTATTGACTATAGTCCCTACATTGTACTTTATGTCTCTGTGACTATTCTGTAACTACCAATTTATGCTTCTTAATCCCTTCATCTTTCCTACCTAATCCCCCGACCCCTCTCCTTTATGCCAAATATCACTCTGTTCTCTGTATCTATAAGTCCGTTTCTATTTTGTTTATTTTGCTCTTTAGATTCCACGTGTAAGTGAAATCATATGGTATTTGTCTTTCTCTGTCTGACTTATTTGACTTAGCATAATGCCCTCAAGGTCCACCCATGCTGTCACAAAAGGTAAGAGTTGTCTTTTATTTTTATGTTGTATAAGTTCTTTATATTTTCTGAATATATCTCTTATCTGATATATGATTTGTAAATATTTCTCCCAATTCTGTGGATTATATTTTCATTTCCTGTATGTTGTCATTTGACATACAAGAGTTTTACATTTTGATGACATCAAATTTACCTTTTTTTAAAAAACTTTGGAAATTTGGTATCATATCTAGGAAATCATTGCCTAACCTAAAGTAACAAAGATTTACTCCTATGTTTTCTTTTGAGAGTTTTACAGTTTTAGTTCTTATACTTAGATCCACCATCCACTTTTACTTGTTTTATATATTGTTTTATATATGGAGGTAGGGTATAACTTTATCTTTTACATGTTGATACCTAGTTTACCCAGCATCATTTGTTGAATATTCTTTTCTCATTGAATTGTCTTGGCACCACAGATACAAATGTGTTACCTACCATATATGTTTGAGTACATACTTGGCTTCTAGTAAATTCTCTTATAAAGTTTTAAATACGCTATTTTCCAAGTGGACGTTTATGGAAACATGGATGACTTAATTTCTTGCATGCGTTTTTGATGGCCTTCCAAGTTAACAGAAAATATTGACATAAAAATTTGGCCTTGTTACCAAATTAGGAAAGAGGACCCCAATTCCAATTCTGCAGGCTCATTGCTGTTTACAGCGTCTGCTTCTCAGAGAATCCACCTGAAATATCTCCAAGAAGGAGACAGGCCCTCTCAGCAGCGAGGCTTCCCCAGGGCAGAGCACAGGTGGGAGCCCGCGCTCTGTGTGGACAGGCTGACTCAGAAGACAGAGAGAAGAGGAAGGCCCCGGTTTCTCCTCTAGACTCACTAATGAGGATGGAGTGAATGAGGGGATGCAGGGAGGCTGGGATTGTAATGCTAACTCATGGTCGTCTCTGTGCAAAGCAAACAAATAGTAAAGTAAAAAAAAGGTGGAAAATAAGCATTTTCCCTAAAACCATGTACCAAAAATGTCTGGCAAAGTTCCAGGTGCAAGTTCGGGTCTTAATCCTTTCCTGCCCACCTCCTCACTCTGCTTTCCTGTTAGTCAGTGAGGAAAATCTGATGTTCAGCTTGTTTACTTACAGCTTTAAGATGAGGTTTATCACATACACACTATAACTGCTCTTCATCATGAGGCCTTGCATATAGTCAGTCATCACAGTGATGAATTTTTCATTTTCGCCCAAAGACCAATTGACTCATGAACTCACTCAAACAAAGAATAACTGTGTTAGGAAATCTTATCCTTTTTTTTAAACCATTGTGGGCAAAAAGACCATTATTGGTATTTTTTTGGTCTAAATATAAATTTTGGATGAAAATTGATGACAATTCTATGTGTTTTGGGCCAATAATTCATTTCTAGGCTCTACAAAAATGACAGTTTTGGCTCTACTTTAATATGAATCCAAAGGGAATTGGACATTAACATTTGCAAGCTGTGTCTTTATAGTCACGGTCTGATGAAAATGACTTGGGAGCCAAAAAATATGAATTGAATTTCCATTCCTATCATCGACTCCATGTGTGACCCTGGACAGAACTCTTAATTTTCTTGAACCTATTTTCTTCCTCTGTAAAATGGGAATAACAATATTAGTGGATATTTGCTTCATTGCTTAGTTTCCCATACATAATTTTTAAAGTTTCTGTCACTAATGAGAAGGATACAATTAAATGCCTTATATGAATAAAGTTGGGAAATAAAAGCTTCATATAAATGCAAGTTTCAATGGTGTGCCTCATTTTAAGGAACATATACCTCTCTGAAAATTTGGTGTGAAGTATAACACACTATATTTTTTATTTTCAAAATGACAATTGCCATATTAAAAACTTCTGACTTTAGAAGCCCTGGCTGGTGTAGCTCAGTGGATTGAGCGTGGGCTGCTGAGCAAAGTGTTGCAGGTTCGATTCCCAGTCAGAGTACATGCCTGGGTTGCAGGCCATGACCCCCAGCAACCACACATTGATGTTTCTCTCTCTCTATCTCTATCTCCCTCCCTTCCCTCTCTAAAAAAAAATAAATAAATAAAATCTTTTTTTAATTTTATTTTAATCATTGTAATAAATAAAATCTTTAAAAAAACCTTCTGACTTTAGCATATAATAGCAGTTGTTGAATTACATTTTCAGTAACTAGGTTTTCTCATAAAGCATATGTGTCTTTCCCAAAATTTCAGTTTTACCAGTTTTCTAATAATTTCTAGCTTACAGCAGACTTTTGTTATATGTGGTTTTCTGTTTCAGAGGACAGCATAATAGCCAAGCCCTTGTAATAATAAGCTAGTTACTATACAATTCTACACTATAAACCACAGATGAAACAGACACATTTAGAAGTGGTTTTAGAAATTCTAAACACTTTTTAATGCAAAAGAATTTCATTTCATGTTTTTTTAAGTAGTGAACTCATCATTTCAACTACTTGAAAAATTCCAAGTTTGCACAACTTGCAAAGAAAACATCCGTTAGCAGAGCAAGATGCATTCTGCTCTTATGTCATGAAATGAAAACAGCATTTCAGATTCCTGCTGGGACCTGGGAGCAGAGGGTCTCTTTATATGCAGTGTGTGACTTTACACCTCCCAAGTAAACATTCATTATAGAGATACCTAATGTGTAAAAGAAAAGCTCTTGGTTATTGCCTAGATCACACTGTAGCATTTATCTATTGAATCTAAAGAGGTTTTTTCAGCTTCATTTTCATTTTGTGGTATTCAGGGATTGGACATGTAATTGAGTTCTATTATTCTGCACATTACTTCAGTTGTGTTAGTAGATAGATGTTTTAGGTTAACCTTGGTTTTGCTGAAAAAATGGCTACTTTAAGGGGCTGCATCTTCTCACAAAGTGGTTCACACAGTAGGTAAAGGTCAAGTGGAGGCTAAATTGCCTGTTCAGTACTCGTTTTCAAATATAAAGACACAGATTTATGGGTGCCCTCTTTGGATATTTTTATTTATCTGCTTGGGCATATTACTTGGGAATTTCAATTGAAAAAGAAAAGAAAACCTTTGCAGGTCATTCTAACATCTAGCCATGCATGAGAATTACTGTATTACAATTTCTAGAAGGCTTCAATGAATTCAGGGTAAGTGTAACTTATATGATTGTCACCCTGTAGTTTCAGCACCAACTTTTGATTCCCTGTTCCAGACTTTATGTGGACTTATTTCTTATTCATGGCACTTGTATGCAGCTGAAGCTTGGCCTCTTGACCTCTATTCCATATGTGCTAAAAACACCATGTTTATTTCCCTCATTTATGCCTTAATTTGAGAATTAAGCCTATATGTAAGTGCTTGGGCCATCTATTAATTTATTCTTTCAAAAATCTGTTGAGTATATAATATGTGCTCTGCAGGTACATTTATTACAGACATGAGAGCACAAAGGAAGGACCCTACCGCAGCAAATCTCTCTGGGGAAGGGAGCATCCAATGGAGATATTAAAGTGGCTGAGGTGGAAAGGGGCAAAATAAAAAAAAAATTGCATGATAGAAAAGTGAAAGTTCACTGACTCTTTATCCCCTCTAATCTGTCACATAGTTTTGTACCATTCTAAGTTGTCCAAATTTAAGTTAGTGTTGTGTTTCTTATTTTAAAAAGTATAGAATATTACTGATTAATGGGGATTACTACAAATTCCTAATTCAAAGCTCTTAGGTAATGACAATATCAAGCAGGCGTTTGAAAGGCAACCCTTGAAAACCCTACCAGATTGAAAAGCTCAGACTCTACTGTTATGTATGCTCTGTTGCATCCTGTACATAGTTATAATAACATAGGACATTAACTGAAGATTGTTTTCAATCTGGGTCATTCTTTAATGTCTTCAGATGGCATGCTCACACAATAATCTTATTCTACAATGTTGTTTCTGTCTCAATAGGCTACAGTTGCTATTAACCATGTCAGCGACGACAATGGCAATGGCAGTGATTGAGATCCAAGTGAAATGCGAATTGGCTGACCTCTGAATTGGAACTGGATGCTTGTTAGGTTAAATTAAGCTAATACATCGACCAAGCTACTCATAATCCAGACTTCTCAGTAGCTTTTTCGACATCAGCCTCAGGACTGAAGCTGCACTGCCCCCTCAGCAGGTGGCTTCGAGGAACGTCTTCAAATTCTGCCTTCCAGTCCCCGAGCCCTTGCTAAACTGAATGGCACTTCCATTATTCTATGGATAATGAGATGAGATGTGATGTGCTTATCACAGCAATTTATGGAAAACAAAAAAGCCACACATTAGCAAACTAAAGTTATAATTAAAGGAAAAAGAGAAGAAAGCTTTTGCATAAATGATGCCAAAATCTCAAGGGACCAATCCTTAGAGGATGGAAACATCAGGATTCAAACTTGATGAGTAATTTTCCTAGGCCACACGGCACCAAATTCATCATCTGACAACACTCTTCCTTTGATTTCCACTTAGGTTTAATGGTTGAATAATCATGGCTCATAAGTTTATCTTTAATAAGTCACAGCAGACAGTTTATTAGCAGATTCTTCAGGCTGCAGGGTTGTCATTTGTTGTTATAGTGATTGTCTGTTTTAAATATCACAGCTGTTGGTATTTTTATTTATTTATTCACGATTTGATTCCTGCCTCTCCCACATCTCTGATGCTCAAAGGCAGGCTATTTTCCTTTTCTCTTTGAATTGTGAAAGGCGGCTGTGACAGCCCCTAGCCCAGGCCGTGGCATGTCACACAGGGTCCTATGGTGCTGAACAAAAAGCCACGTCTTCCTGAATCTGGCAGAGCTCTTTATGAGAGCCGAGCCTGCTTGTGGGGGGCTTTCTCTGTCAGTGAGTGGCAGGCATGAATGGAATACTATGAGGAGCTCTGGGCCAGTGAAGACCCTTCTTCATGTGTTTCTTGGCTGGGAGAGTGGGACTACTAGAAGAAATGCAAATGCCCAGGCCTCTACTGTCTTATGCAAGATTAGATACCACTGTGAATAAACATAGGAAGCACTGTAAGCTGCGGCTTCTAAATTCAGCTGAAGAGAAAGCTTGATCATAATACATAGCATCTTTCATTGAGTTGTAGGGGGACAGACTTGGATTGAACAGATGGCATTATTTCATTTGTCTTCAGAAAGGCACTGTGAGGCAGAGTGTATATAAAGTGATACAATTTTGTAAAGAGAAAAATTGGGGCTTCACATTTTCAGCATGATCTGGAAATTAGGCATAACATTTTAGAAAAGGTTGGGGCTGCTAGAAAGCTGATTTAGGGAGCTTCGATGTGCTCCAAATACCAAAATTCTCCCCCTTTCCAGAGGAAATATGCTACAGTCTCTATATCCCCCGAGTAAATAAAACAACGTCCCACCTGATGGATAGGTGGAGGAAAAAGTCCAGTATTGTACAACTTAAGCCTAAAATGTGTATTCCCCCGAATAGAAGGAACATGCAAAGTATATAAATAATCTCAGTTAATGTCCTATGAGTAGGCCTGGATCCCTGGGAGGCCAGTGAAAACAAAACAAAACAAAAAAAAAAAAGAAGGATGTAAGAATGAGGAAGGAACATAGAACATAGAAGGCCTAGATCACCCACTTCTTGGAAGGACATATTTTTTCCCCCACATGCCCTGGAAGGAATCTTCTATTTTTTGCCAACTCAGCAAAAAGGAGACTCAAAAGACCTCTGTGCCCCTGTTGCTTTGGGAAAGGGGATGCCACAATCTGCAAAGAGGCAATCATCCTCTTCCTCTCTACCAGCAGCAGATTTTGTTTCTTGGCTTCCCTGCCTTTTAGTAAGTGCTTTTGTAAAGTAACAGCAAAAGCTAACATGCAATAATATTTCAGAAGTTAATAGTGGGTACTGAGGATTATGGGGCACTTTAATTTTTACTGCTGCTTTGCTAATATCTTTATCAAAATAATGAGAACTAGAAAGAGGTGTCGACTGGAAAGCAGAGCCACAGCAAGGATTCAGCACTGTGAGTCCTGCACCTGCCTGGCTCCTAGAGCACTGCCCAATGTCAGGCCGAAACCTGACAATGATGTTCCTTTTAACAGGGGAGATGTCCCTCCTAGTACTGGTGAAAAATCAATTTCAATATCACCATTGTCAGTTCTCACATGTATATGGTCTAGTAGTTCTCAAACTCTGTCCTGTAAAAACCTTGTGAGTCTGCAACTGGGTGTCAATGATTGAAGGTCAAAGCCCAACAATTAGTCATTATCAACAAAATAGAAATGTAATAGTCATAATGTTAATGTAGCAGATATGTTTTTTGTTTTATTTTAAGCTTCTTTGCCCATAAACGTTTATCAAGTCTTTGGCACTGATGTTGTTTGCTTAATGATGAATGTTGGCCAATATTTATCCATTTAAAGTATTTGTCTAATTCATCATAAAATCCTGTGGACTCTATTTTGATATATCCAGCATCCAACTCATTATCATCATGGACACACCTACTACTTTGATCTGAGCCATCAAAGAATATGGCAATCACCTCCTAACAGGTCTTTTGCTACTACATACTCTGTCTTCTACTCAGCAGCTAGAGCAAGACTTTGACAATGTAGGTCAGATGATGTAACTCCTGCTCAGAGCTCAGCAGGGGCTCCCATTTCACTACAGAGCACGTCTTTAAAATGCCCTACGAGGCCCGACACGCCTGGGCCACCCTGACTTTGCCCACACCCTCTTCTTTTTATTCACACTGTTCTAGGCACATCGGCCTCCTGGTTGCTCTTTGAACAGGCCAGGCAAACTTGCCCGTTAGGTCCATTGCCCTGTTTTTCTGCCTGGAATGCTTTGCCCCCAAGGTATCTGCTTGCCTGAAGTCATTACAAGGAAACCTCGGTTCTTGAACTCAATTAGTTCCAGAAAACTGTTTGAGAAATGATTTGTTCAAAAACAGAACCTCCCTTGTTTGTCACTTTAGAGGTGAGTGACTGATGATGCAGGTATCAGCAGGAAAGGGTTGTTGGATCAAGAATCAAGACCTGAAGTTTTGTTAGACAACTGAGACATTTTTCCATGAACAACTTTGTTGAAAACCAAACTGTTTGAGAACCAAGATGTTTGAGTATTATGTTTTGCCTGTACTTCTTTCAAGTTCTTTTTTAAATCTCACCTTCTCCATGCAACTACCTGCTTAATACTACAACTGGTTTCCCTTTCCAACTCCCATTTTCTTTTACCCTGATATTCCTTTTTCCATGACATCTATTACCTGCTAGCATTTTAACCCATTAGAATTAGAATGTCAGTACCATATTAACAGGAATCTTGGTCTTTTACTGTATTTCATGACTTCTAGTAAATGCTCCAGAAATATTTGTTAAATAAATAAATGTACATTATGTGCCAAACTATTATATTCTAAAGATATAAAAATTAAGACATGTATGCTTTCTTATACTTCAGTGGGGAAGACATACAATTAACAAGCAGATACAGGAAGTAGAAGAAAACAAAACATCAAGTGAATAATAATGGTGAAAATCATCAAGGAAAAATAGGGCTGAGCTTAACAGCTTTGTATATATATTTGTGTTGTGTTCTTATAGTGTGATCTCATTTTGCATCACATTGTTATGTTTTCTGCCATTAAAATAGTTCCTCTAATACAATTCAGTACATCAGTATTTATTATGATCTCCAAGGAGCACTGACTTTCAGATGTGCCACACCTGAGGACATTTAAGAACTGCTCTTTGACTATGTAATGATTTTCAAAGGGTGTTCACATACATTTTCCTCACTTAATCCTCAGAACAGTCTTCAGAATGCAGATCTGATGTGTTATCTTCTTCAATATGTTTTCCCTGTTTGTCTTTCAAGCCTTAAGCAGTGACTTTTAAGGTAATTTGGCAAATTAAGATATCTATAGATTCTATGAGATTCCTATCTGTTACTGTATCCCTGTGTTCATTTTTTATTTTATTTTTAAAAATTTCAGTCCACCATTATGGGTTTTTCTTCCAAAGTAAGATTAATTTATGAATGATTGCTATGAATGGAAAAAATGCATCTTACCAGTAACTTCTGTTTTCTTATTGTGTAAGTGCCATTGGATCATTTTCTTGTTCAATTCTATGCACATTCATCTTGTAGTAATTGTGTAAAAAGCATGATATAAGAAGTTACAGGAAAGATCAAGATGAACAAAACAATTGTCTTATTGTAAGAGTATATAGTTGAAGAGGGGTGTCAATAGTTTCAGCAGTGGTAATATAGAATCTGCATAACAGGTTCCTGTATCCGTATGTGTACAATTCTAAATCAACTTACAATTTTAGAACAGATGTAGATTTATGGAAAAGTCATGTGAGATATATCCCACACCCAATTTTTCCTATTATTAATGTCTTAGATACCAAATTATATTTGCCACCACACTTCATTAGGTTCCTCTGGGTTGTGACAGTTTCTCAGACATTCCTTGTTTTTGGTAACCTTGACAGTTTGGAGGGGTACTAGTCAGGTATTTTGAAGAATGTTCCTCAGCTGGGATTTGTATGATGTTTTCCTCATGATTAGACTGAGGTTTAGGGTTTTGGGAAGGAAGAACAAAGAGGTAAAGTCAACACATTATATCAAGAGTGCATGCTATCAACGTGACATACCACCACTGATATTGATCTTGATCAACTGACTGAGGTAGTGTTGATCAGCTTCACTGTGATCCTTGTATTTTTATTTACCCTTTGCCTTGACCAAATCAGGGTTGGGCAGACACTTCCTCTGACTTTCTGTTTTAGGTCTAGCCTTTCAAACCCTGAATCAGCTCACCCTTCTAACAGTTCCATGATTTTCTATACATCTTTTTGCATTTTTCTTTGAGGGCCAGATATTTGTTTGATATTACTAATTTTTGGTGTGAAGTGTGCTTTCATTTTGTTTATTGTTTAGGGTCTTAGGTGAGTTATAAAATTAAATACTGTAAGAGTAATCAGGCTAAGGAATACAAAATGACTAATGATTAATATTATGGATTTGCAAATTTAAAATGAAAGTAGCTTGATTTCAAGTTAGAGATACATTGTTTAAAAAATGGGAAACCAGAATTTTAGAAAGTAAGAAAAAAAACTACATATAACTATTAAGAAATAATTACTGCTATCAATTTTTTACCTTCAGTCATTTTCTATATTTCTATAGGTTTATGTTTACCCATGTATCCACATATCTTCCCTATTATATTTATATTTTGGAATGATCTCATAGGCAGAGTTTTGCATTTTGTTTTTTACATTGAATTTTTTTCTCATTAAATATTGTTTGAATGGGTCTCAAAATCCTGTGACAGATTTTTGGTCAAATTGCTTCTATTAAAAAATACTGATTTTAAAAACTAGTAACTTAAAACTGTCAAAGAAAAAAATGATCCACAAAATCATCCTCTTTTCCTTCTGAAGATTTTACATTTCACTGTTATAACTGACCAGACATTTACTATTAAACTTAAATGGCCAACTGAGACAAACGGTTCAGAGACCTTCTTCCACCACTGATTAAGACTGGGGAGGGGGCAGGCATTGAGGGTGATACTCATATAGCCTAATGAGTTGTATGGGCAGACTGGTGACCTCGCCAATCCCTGCAGCCTTCCTGTCCGCTGACTTGATGACACCACAGCTACAGTCTGTCTTTGTTACAAACAGTCTGATGACCCAGAGGAAGGTAGTCAGAGCAGCTTTCAACACACAGGCTTTAAAGAGCCATTTCAACCATGGCAGCATCACCAGATATCAAGAATTTGAGACCATTTTCCAGCTTCTTACCAGAATGGTGACCAATTTTCTCCTTCAGCTTAGCAAACCTGTAACCAGGGGTGTCAAACTCATTTTCACCAGGGGCCACATCAGCCTCACGGTTGCCTTCAAAGGGCCGAATGTAATTTTAGGCCTGTATAAATGTAACTACTCCTTAACAGTTAAGCAAAAGCTTGGTGCTGCTGCTGGGTAGAAACAAGGTGCTGGTCCAGATAAAACAAGGTGGAGGGCTGGTTTAGCCCATGGGCCTTGTGTTTGCCACCTGTGCTATAAGCAATGTAACATGTTTAACCATCCAGCACAGGTTTAAAGGCAGCACTAATTTGGTCTGGGTGCTTCAGGGTAATCACCTGAGCAGTGAAGCCCGTTGTTTCCATTGGTGGGCCATTTTTAGGATGAATATTTTTGACAGACACTTTCATGACACTGAAGCTCACGCTATCCCCAGGAAGAGTTCCTTTAAAGCTTAAGGGTGTAATTCAACAGACCATACAATGTTTGAGAGTAGAAGTCTCCACTAGACCCTCAGGGACAGTCCCAATACCACCAATTTTGTAGACATCCTAGAAGAGCAAACCTAAGGGGCTGTCAGTTAGATAAACTGGTCACAGGCTGAAATACAGAGCTTCAAGTACCATGGGTCCAATGGTGTTGCCATCTTTACAAGTGATTTTCCATGCATGACCAAAGCATGTTTGTACTTGGCTTTAACATGTTTTCACTGTTCCATGCAGTAATTGGCACAAATGCTACTGTAGTCAATTTTCTTATATAGGTGTTGACTTAATGATTTCCTCATTCTTTTTCTGGTTGAAAGGTTGCTCAGGGAAATCTGTTTTAACAGCAACAATTAGTTATTTCACAAGCAGTGTGTAAGCCAGAAGGGCATCCTCATGAATCTGTCCAATCTTGGAGTTACCTGCTTCAAGTTCACTAACACCAGCAGCAACAATCAGGACAGCAGAGTCAGCCTGGCATGTGCCTATAATCATGTTTTTGAAAAATTTCCTGTGTCCTGGGGCATCAACGATGGTCACATAATACTTACTGGTCTCAAATTTCCATATGGAGAGAACAATAGTCACACCTTGCACATGTTCAGCTTTTAGTTTATGCAAGACCCAGGCATATTTGAAGGAGCCCACTCTCATCACAGCAGCTTCTTTCTTCAAGTTTTCAGTGGTCCCTTCGTCAGTCCCACCATGTGTGTAGTAGGTAAGATGGCCAGCAGTGGTGGACTTGCCTGAGTCTACACACCCGATGATGTAGATGTTAATATGAACCTTTTCTTTCCCCATTTTGGCTTACATTTAGCAAAGGTTTTCACTGGCACCTATGTTCTGATGGTAAACCCATTAAAAAAAGGCTACACTAAATTTTCCCACACTAAAATTATTTATGGAGGAATTTTCCCTATTAATTAAGTTTTAAAAGTGGCTAATTCTTGTAGAAGCATTTAATTGTACTCTTGTTGCTGCTGTCATCAACTCCATGGCGATTATCTTTGATGCTTCTTTTAATAATCTTCAATGGCTTTTTTTACTACTTCTTATTATAGTATCTGCATAAAGTTCATTGGAATCTATGTTCTTGAAGGTTGCTGGATTGTACTTAAAGGTCACAGAATTTCCCATCTCCCTTTTTGAAAAGCAAAGTAACTATGCTGGTGCCTCTGAACGCATAGGGTCTTACATAATATTTTTCCATCTCTAAGATCCCATGATTCTGTGATTAAGGGAATAAATCCCATAGGGGTTTTATGGGACTTAAGGTATGGGAATAAATGAAAAGGGTAAGGGAAATATAGTCTATAATACTGTGATAAGTTTGCATGGTGATAGATGACTACTACAATTAGAGGGGTGATCATATTGTATGTAAGGTATAAAAATGTCGAATCACTACATTATACATTGGATAACTGAAACAATATAACCAATATAAGATTGTATACCAACTATACTTAAATAAAAATAAATTAAAAATATTAGCACAGTTTAAATGTAACATTTATCATTGATTAAATAAATTATACTTTAAAAAGAGTATTGTTGTGAGTGAGGTAGCTAAGAGTCCAAATTCATATCTTTAATATTAGTATTAGATTTCATTTCCTATTTCTAGCCAAAGATTATAGGAAGGTACATTACTTTCTCTTCTTTGTAGTACATTTTTATCAAGAAAGGAAATGTGTTTTCAAGTCATATTTCAGGGCCTACTTCACGTTCCACCCATTTCTTAAAGTGCTCCTTGATAACTTTAGCATGGCACACTATCCTTTCTGAAATGTAATACTTTTTATTACTGTCATTGTGCATTGGGGACACTGACTACCAGCAGTTCTCTCCTTTCTTTTTGAACACTTACATATGCATGGGGAAGTTCAGTACTGAAGGGTGACTTTTATGTTGAAAGAATAAGATGTGATTTTGTTCCCGGTGTATTAAATACGTTATAAAATCTCATCACATCTTACATTTTAGCTATAATTTCTAATGATATTTTCTCAGACTTCCTTGTCCTTTTAAATTTTATTCTTTTTAGGTACAAGTGAACATATAATTGATAAGCTGAGGTACAATAAGTATCTAATTGAGGCTTGGTATACCAATTGTGGTTTATATTCTCTCAATTTTATCAAAATTATAAAGTGACTGGTAACAGTATTTTCACTTCTTTTTTTATTTTTAAGTTTTATTTATTTATTTTTAGAGAGCGAAGGGAGGGAGAAAGAGAGAGAGAGAGAAACATGAATGTGCAGTTGCTGGGGGCCGTGGGCTGCAACCCTGGCATGTGCCCTGACTGGGAATTGAACCTGCAATAATTTGGTTCACAGCCCACACTCAATCCACTGAGCTATGCCAGCCAGGGCTGTTATTTTCACTTCTATTGAAAAATTAGTTTTTATCTTACTAGATAACCAAAATGTAATTATTCATTCTTTACTTATTAAGTTTGAATACAAATTATTGCTTTAATTACATACATAATATTACTTGAATCTTAGGACCTTTAAGTTCTATTTATTCCCTCTTACCTTTTAGTAATTTTTATCTAGTATTTTAGTTTTACATGTGTTGTAAATGAAAAAAGACCTTAAATATAATTGTGTATGGTCAATATTCTTTAAAATGACCAAATAAGATTTTTATTCCTCTTCTGTCTTGTCAAATTTTCAACTGGAATGAATTTCAATTTGCTTGACTTCCCTTTAGATTTTCTTTTAGTAGATCTAGCAAAGTATCCTCTCAAAATTTTACCTGAAAGTGGCTTTATTTTACCTTTATTTTTGAAAGAAATTTTTATTGCATCTAAAATTTTAAGTTGGCAGTTAATTATTATTTTTAACAGTTAGAAATGTTATTCTTTTGTTTCTTGCTTACATCAGTTCTGTTGAGATTTCAGCTGCCAGTCTTATAGTTACTACTTTAAAAGTAATACAATTTTTATCCCTGTCATTCTATGATATGCCTAGATGTGGTTTTCTTTTTGTTTTTCTCCCTATGAATTGAGTTCTTCCTCATTGGAATTCTTTGGGTTGATACCTTTTATCCATTTTAGAAACTATTCTGTCAACGTCTCTTCAAGTATTTTTTTCTGTTTCATCCCCTCTCTTCTCTCCTTCTGGAACTCCAACTACATGAGCTTTCAGGTGTTCACATGTACCTGTTTCACTTGTCCAGTGTTTCCTGTATTACTAAGTGCATGTTTGCAACCTATCTGCTTTAAACCCATCTAATATGGCACATATAAAATATAACATATATCTAACTTTTGAGTTACAGAATATCCATTTGATTTTTAGAGGTGCCAAATTTAGGATTGTTTCATTTACTTTGTGTACTCTGTCCTCTTTTTTTGAACATATGACTCACAGCTCTTTCAAAGCCATTGTGTGTTAACTCCAGTATATAGCTCATATGTAGGCCTGCCTATATTTTTATTAATGTTGTTTCTATTCTTTTTCTGTGATATTTCCTTGTCTCTTCTTATTTCTAATCATTAAAAATTATATGCTGGGCATTGTGTACTACAGAGCCTCAGAGAATACTGGTGATGTTGTATTCCTCCAGTGGGCCTCCCATTTCCTATGTTGAGCAGATAGGATGAGGAGTGGATCATCTCAATTCAACAAGAAACCCACCTGGGTCAGAGTGTGCTTGTAGGTTTAGAACAACCCAGTCTAACTCTTGTTCATCCTCTTCTCTAGATATGTCCGTCATGAAATATGTCTTACGAGTCTTTCAAATATATGTGTTTTCAGTCCAGAAGATCTTCAAGAATGTGGTTGCTCTTCAGAGATTCTCAGTCAAGCTTTTAGGCTTCCTGTCCAATAAGCCTTCAAATATTGTGAATTTCTTTTCTTCCAATGAGGTTTTTCAGGAAAGCAAAGAACTGGGGAATTGCAGCAGATTTCACTCTTTCCTTTAGAAAATTTGGCCCAGCCAACCAGACTTCCATTCAGCACTGGATTCAACAAACATATTTGCGGGTAAACTGGATGCCTTTTAAGGTTTTAGTTTGTTTTCCAACTCACAGAAACATTTAGAATGTTTCATCAAGTATCTGGGCACCCTTTGGCCTCATGAATTTGACACATGCAATTAACCATCATACTATTATTAAGTATATAACTACATATTATTAATGATGTTTTATAATATATACATTCATATGGGGTATAATTCATTAAACATTATATTACATAATACATATGAACTACTTGACATCCAAGACTACCCAATATAATACATGTGTTCAATTCATATTTGTTAATTTTAAACAATGTCCCATTCAAATACCAACTCTTTTATGTAGAAATATAGTTAAGTACCCACATTTTTTAATTATTGAGTAATTTAAAATCCCAGCTCCATCATTACTAGCTGTGTACTTTTGAGTATCAATTGCCTTAAGTATAAAATGATAAGTTGCGTGAAGGTTAAATAACAACTCACTAGGACTGACACCTGATATATACTCAACAGTATGTATAAATATAATCACCATCATCGTTATCACAGTGGTAATTATTTTTAATGTTGAGCCTTATTCGTCATTTCAATGATATGTGTTCCGCTACTTTCAAACTTTCTTAGCCCAACCTATGTATTTTTTTAATGGCTTTAACATAATCTAAAGATGTAGCTCTTTGCATTCACTGATAGACACTTAATTTTAAGTTATTTTTTTATTTTTGTTTTTTTGATCAGGGATTATACAGTACTCATCATTATCATCACCATTATCATCATCATCATTTTATCATCAACACTTGCAGGATTTAATACATAGCAACCATTCTTAAATGAATGAATATGTGAATGAATGAGAAGAAGTAGAACAATATTTTTTATGTCTGCTTAGAGAACAAAATAATAAAATATACTTCATGGTATACTCAACATCTGAGTTTATCTTTGTTTTAGTTTTATTCAGCTTGATATTACTACACTAATAATCCAGGATCATTAAGTGAGAAAAAATTTGACTTAGCACTTAAATAATGTATCAAAGCAAATGAAAGCTAAATGCCTTCATGGCTAATAGGAAGGTCAGTTTTCCAGTAGTCCAAATGAAGAAGAGTGGTGGGAAATTGAATCACCACAAGGTACACAATATTAGGCACGACAAAGTCAACAGAATCTGTGTCATAACAGTAATACCATAGTTAGGTTTTCAGTGGAGATTCACTTTCAGCAAAACAATGTCATCTATCATATTGAGTTTTGTTAATTTGAATTTCATTGACTTGTTCTATTTATTTCACAAACTTTTGTTTTTAAATTATATAATAATTAATAAATAAAGAATATATAAATATATCATTCATATATGTTAATATTTAAGTAACATAATAAGATAATTTCAGATTTATAGTTCATAAGATGCGTTTTCCTTTAAAAGGAGACTTTGCCTCACTCAAATGTGTGTAAGCACCATATGACCCGAGTGCTTGTTCAGTGAACTCCATCTCAGCACAGCTTGTTAGCCTGTAGATTTGGATGTATGTGTCCTCCCAAACAACACAGCAACATGCCAACGTCCAATATATTGGAGTTAGTCAGTGATGCAGGCATCCTTCCAGCTGGTACATTATGCTGCTGTGAGTACTTCATTCTATTTTTAGTAGTGATTTATTTGGGATTTGGATTGAGATCTTGCATGAGAATAACAAAGTAGACTCAAGTCTTAAGTAGCCCCATTCTCCTCCTAAGAGCCACCATGTTAATATGTACACACAGTCTCCGGCCTGAGATGGGTGGTAATTGCCTATTCCTCTCCTCTCTTCTATATTTGTGTAAATTCTCTTGAATAAATAGCAAATAACTTCTTCTTTACTCCAACAACAAAGTCTCATAATTAGAACTTACTGCTTCTTTTAATACATTCAATTATCTGCTGATTCAAGCATCTTCAGGTCAAATGCGTTAGAAAATAGCTAATTATGCCCTTTCCCCTGGGTCAAGAAAATCTTTAAATTTAATTAAAATATCTTAACTCTTCTCTTCACATTGGGTCTACTTCTCAATGGATTTTCTACGAGGTGACTTAAAGAACCAAGCTCAATATTGAAATTAGCAGCAGCTATTAGTTGTTATTTCTTCTTCTATAAGACAAATTATTTTTACTTTGATTATTAATTTCTTTCTCTCATTACACCTCTGCATTCACTCGTAAAAGCATAGGTTAATTGAGAAAGCTTGCTTGCCAGTTTTAAAGTTGTTTACTTTCTATATCATGCCAATAAAGCACCTTAAGTGCACATTATCATTTCTCAGTCTCAGTATTCTCTTTGACATACTAATCAACACATAAGCAAAGGTGACAGAAAAAAATCTTAAAAGAATAGAGAAAAATGCTAAGTACCACATTTGAGCTATGTAGATTTCAAATATACAGGATTTTTATGTGAGAGAGACTCACTGACTTTTATTTGAGAAAGCTACAAAACTGTTTATCTATTTCCCCTTTCTAAATTGGAAAATTGGAATAGAGAGAGCTATCCTCATCTAATATTTTCCAGGAGAGCATAAAAATCAAGGCAAATAATGTGTTTTGTCTTTAGTTTCATGAATTTTACTTTTTAAAAATTAAAACCCACTTTTTTTTTTTATTAAAATTGGCCTTACATGAAAAGGGGCATCCAGATGTGGAAAAAAAGAAATCTGGAAAGAAGCAATTATGTGCTCTTCCTCTCATCCATTCCCTTTTTTCCCTTTTTCTTCCCATCCATCTCCTTCCCTTTCTTAGCTTCTCTTCCTCCTTCTGTTTTTTCTGCTTCCATACTGGTTTTTTTGTTTGTTTGTTTGATCAAGTGCTTCTTGAAGATGGTTAATTATGTAAGCAACATATTGACACCCCAAGGTGCCTATGTGGGCCAAGCCCACTGCCACTCCCATTCCTTGCTTGTTTGAATCGGAATTGTAGGAGAGAAATTAATGATACTAATTGTTCTTATTGATTCAACAAGCAGGCATTGGGGGACCACTGGAGATTTTTGAACAGAAAAATGACACCAGGAAAGTAATCTTTCAGGAAGACTGACCTGTCAATGATAGGCAGGAAGTAGAATTGGAGGGTGGTAGACTAGGTAGCAGGGTTTATGATTCTCAGGCAGAAGTTGTCAAGGATTTCGAACAGCAAAAAATGAAAGAAAGACATGCTACTGAAAGACATTTAGGGAGAAGAATTAACCGGTGTAGATTGGATAAAGAAATAATAGAGAGCTAACAATTGTTTCTAGCTTTCAAGCCTGAACGGCTAAGGAAAATGAAAGTGTGAATGGGAGCGGACCAGGAGAGCAGAGCTGGTGAAGAGGGTAAACTCAGTTCTAGGAATATTGCTATTCAGTGTTATAAAGCTACTTCTATGTGAAAATGGCCAAATCAATTGGGGAAATCTGGAGAAAATTGGAGAAATTGAGGAAAAACAAAACACCTTACTGGCTCATTGACACTCTCTCCCTGAAGTGCTGATGCCTCACCCGCCGGTTTATCTGCACGTGCACTGCAATCTCATTCATCTGCCTTCGTGTCCTTGGGAAACCATAATTCCAATGCAAAGTAATGTGCTATTTATAATCCCTCATCTGTTTTCTAAGGCAGGTGGATGCTAGTAACTAGAGGATCTTTTACAAATTAAAGACTTTATTAAAAAGAGGGCTTGTGGGTGCATTTTGGAGAAGAGTAAATAGTGAGAAAGGGTAAAGTGCTTTAGAGAGGGAAGGAAGGAAAGAAGATGCATGGAACTTTGGTAAGGGAAGCTTTGGAAGCCATGGAAGCTATTGTAAGGCAACAGAAGTGGTACTGGTAGTGACTAGCAGGTGAGGGACCTTGAGGATGGACACAGACACATCTAGTAATTCATTTGGGGTGAAATACATGTATGTTATAATGCATGTATTCTGTATATAGCCTCATAGCCTCTGTGGATTTTGAATGTGTGTTTTTCATTACTCCAAATGGTGTAGGTTTTGGGGTATGAATAAATAAATATTATGAATCTTGCTCTATGATTATGATAGGATGGGAAAAATATGCTATGGGGGCCATTCAGTCATATATGGTTGATGTGTGTGTGTGTGTGTGTATGAGAGCGAGAGAGAGAGACAGAATGAATAAGAAGAAGTGTCCAGAGAGGGGGGGATTAATGAGGAAGGTGGGCGTCGCTGTTCATGTGGTTCACAGAGAAGCTGGAAATCCTGCTAGGTGGGGAGTCTAGGAGGTGGTGCAGGCCTCTGAGGCAATGACGAGCGCAAGCCTGGCAGGGCAGGATGGGCCTGCTGGAAAGACTGAGGACGTGGACCTCCATGATCACATGTGAACTCTATGGGCAGAAATAGGCAAAAGCACTACTCTGTCTCTGGGCCTTCAAGGAAAGTATTTCTTTACAGAAAGGAGAGCCTTAAGAACCAGAAAAAAAACCAACAAAACACATTTTTTCTCTACAGCTAAGGGTTTTGGCCTTCAATTAATAGAAAATATATGAAAAGAAGGAAAGATGAATCTAAAAGTTTGCCAGAACTTCTTTTCTAATGTGAGAAACAGACAAACATCTGGGGCAAACCTGGTTCCTTGTCACTTTACCAGAATGTTATTTAAATCAGGTGATTCCCTCACATTTAAAATTCTGGCTGTGCTTTGTAGTATCTGTCTCTGTAGACAATGACTCCATGTTCTCGAAGTACAGCCTTTTGAAAACAAATACATATGATCCCATAGTAGTCACAAATGCCCAGGCACGAAGGGAAGTGGCAGGGGAGTTGCTGCCATAGGGAACCAGAGGACCCATGGCCTGGTTCAAGCAGAAGAACAGAGCGGGAGTTAAAAACCAGTCAGTGATGTGAGGATATTCTCAGCTAAACCAGGCCCAGAAAGCCCATCATATTTCAAAGGAGCCTTGAGGTTTGAGTTCAGACCTAGTTAGCCACGGCTGCAGCCTATGAGAAGAGGTGCGAGGGAACAGGAGAATCATGGTCTTCACTACCTGCACAGCTCACTGGCTTCAATGCCTCCACATGGCTGGTCCCTCAAGCTGGAATTCCTTCTTCACTTAATCACTTGTGGAGTAACTTAATGCTGGCACATTTTGAATGGGGTGTCTTGGGAAAATTCCCCCTTATAAAAGAAGGAAGAATTCAGAGAAAACCTCCATAATATGACTGTTTATAATACCTAATATTCAAGGGAGAGCACTGTTCTTTACAACAACTGTGTGAGGTCAGTGCCTTTATCTTTATTTCACTAGTGAAAAATAACTTGCCAAAAGTAATACAATTATAATTGGCAACACCAGTATTTCAATCTAAATCTCTAAATGTAAACTTGTTTTTCATCATTATGCTTTTAGAAAACTGCTTCTCAAATCTGTGGATGACTATATGAAATAAGAAATGCCCAGACTAATCACAGCTGTATTGACCAGTTTGGGCATCTGCTCCCTTGGCTAAAGCTGCTGGAAACATTACTGCACAATCTGGTGGATGTTAGAAAAGGCTGGAGGAAGGGAGCAAAGAGTGATGGTTTTATTATCTCACCAGACACTGAACACATTTTTTTGTATTTCCTTAAAGAGTTCCAAACGTTTCACCTTACATTTAGGCTATACTTAAAGTTAGTTTACCATCCAAGGGTTTTTGCATTTTGGTTCCACCTTATTAGTCCAAATTTATTCAATCCCTTTCAAAGTCCATGAATGTTTTCATGGATAGCTAGACATGTGTCAGGCACTGCAATGGGGGTGAGAAACGAAGATGAAATAAACACAGTTCTCCAGGGTGCTACTAACCTGTTGTTTGCTTTTAAAAGTGATATTCTAAGTGCTATATTAAAAGTATATTTCAAGTAGGATAAAAACAGAGATAAAAAATGATAAATTGCCTGAAAAGGTAGGATAAGGTAACACAGAATGTGAAACTTGAGCTGAGTATTGAAATATGAGAAGTTTATCAGTCAGAGATGGGTAATGAACAACATTTCAAGGATCAACAGAGCAAACATGAGAGTGTGAAATAGTATAGCATGTTCAAATAATGGCAAGGAGCTCAATAAAGACCAACCAATTATGTGCATAGAGGAAAATAGTAGAAAAGAAGGCTTGAAATATAGCCCTGGGTCAGTTATGAAGGTTCTTCCATGCCATGTGGAGGCTTAAACAATAATTGAGGTTTTGGTTTCCTTTTTTTAAATTAAAATTTCTTTTCATTTTAGCATTCACTATTAGGTATGTGGATAACAAAAATCTAGAAAGTTTTAATTGGCTAATGTCCTTTGACTTCAGGGCAATCTCTTGTCCATACGGCAAAAAAAACCAAAGAGACATTCTCTCATCTTGGTCTCTTAATAGAATTAATTTTTCACATCTTTAAACCTAAAATGAGTACTTATAATTTTATTTCCCAGGTTTCTGGGATGAAACAAACATACTAAACCACGAGTTTTAAGAAGGGCTTTTGTGTTTGAGAAGCTCACTCTGGCAGGGAGCCTCAAGATGGACTGAGGAGAAGGGATCTTTCACCTTCTTCCTTATAAAGTTTTCAATCCAGCCATAATTTTCCTGTGCTATACTCCAATACACCATGCTAATTCCTGACTCTGGCCTGGTTGTCTTCTCATGTTGTTCATTCTGCCTTCTTAGGGACAGAGCATTTCTCCCTCTTCCAAATCCAATACTATCTCTCCCTCAGGCAGAAGCATGTCCTAACCCCTCAACAGGGTGTGTTAGGTCAGATTCTTCAAAAGCAAGCCTTGTGATAAGAATTCCTGTGTAATTGATTTACTAAGACGTGTTCTCAGGAAACAATGGCAAAGACGGGGAAGAGAAAACAGCCAAACAAAGGTTCACACCTCAGATTGATCCTAGAGGGAGGTCTGGAGTACTTACTGTATTTCAAGTGTCCTGCCTCTGTGGACGGACACACTCTAGCACTGGTCAATCACTGGCTGTTGGCTTCTCCCAGGAGGGAGGTGTGGGCAGTATAAACTACGAGGCACTTGTGATTCACAGCACTTGCAGGCAAAGCTGTCGAGTAGCCTGGGGCCAGTCCTCTGAAGACAGCTACAGATGGAAACAATTAGAAGCAAAGGAAGTTGGGGGTCCAGTGCATGGAATAGGCAGAAAAGGTTCTATGGGCTCTGGATGGAGGAACTGTAGGTTCTAGAATAAGGGAGCATTGCTACCCTGCCCAGCCAGATTGGCTTGCTTACTCTCTAAAATTCTCTGGGAGTTATTTGTCTGCCCCTCAGATAATGAACCTGTGCTTCTTTGGGGTGTTCTTCAGTGCCTAGCCTACTACTTTGCACATAGAATGAAAGCATATTTTTCCCAAGTAATCTTGGATGTAGATCACATCCTTGAGATTCCTTTATATCTCAGGAACCAACCAAAGTTCAGGGAAGATCCTTACAGTATGAATATTTGCTTAAGTGGGCTTTGGGGCCCATTGCACTTCTAATGTGAACCCTATGCTATTTCTCAGAGTCTGTGACAACTCCTAGGGTTCAGGAGTGTGAGGTAATGCATCCATCAATCAAATGTAAAACAATAGAAATGGAGACTAATTTAGTAAGCTGATGGCAAAGCATCAAGGGACCCTTGGTGACTCCAAAATGCAGTTTGCCAGCATGGAACCCAATCAAATGTAATAGCTCTCCCAAGTTAATGCATCAGAAACTGGCTCGATGAGAAGGTTTTAAAAATGAAAAGTATAGAAGAAGATTGACTGCCAGTTATGTGGGGAGAGATAGTAGGCCTTTTCCCTCATTCATTTCTCTATTTTTCATAGATAGGTAGCAATCTAAGGCATTTACATCTAGAACAAGGCCTGTGAAAGTGCTTAACTGAAGCACATTTCAGCCCAGGCTGGTAGGAGCAAAGCGATGCCTGTTGATTTTTTTTTTAATCCAAATACCAAAAGAATACATTGTATTTATACATGTATCTCCTTTTTCATATCACTTTACCTTTTATTAAGGAAAAGAAAAAAGCTTGGAGAAAAGTGTGTTGCATACATACATAATCTTACCTTTTGTCTACTGTCTAGATTAAAACAGTAACAACTTCCTTTTTGTGAAACTGAACACCAGTTGAGGGGCATCTGGGCATTTGTTATTGGCTACAATGCTGAAGAGCAGATTGGCACAGATCCTGTAGCCCAACTCCATTTATATTTTTTCTTAACCTTGACCTTTTCAGATCCAGAGATCTGAGAGGCGAGCTTCTTAGTACTTGTCCAAAGTTTTCTGGTTGGATTATTGAGGGAAGGCACTGGAGCCATTGTATATCTTGAATTAAATCTGCTTAGTTATCAATCATTAAGCCTAAAAAAAGCCACTAACAAGGAAATCATGCATGTAAATATTAACTCTCAGTAACTATAAATAATCTCTCTACTTCCTTCCCCTTATCTGTAACATCATGACTTTCCCCCACTGCACAACCCCCCTGTTTTAGTTGTTTACCTCTCTGAAAATATCAGAAGCAAGGTCGAACAAAGCATTCAAGGTTTTAGATTACAGCCAAGTTTTGCACAGAATGCTATACAATCTGGAGTGAGTCACTGCTCTTTAAATGATGGGGGTTAGAGTCTGAATAATTAGCAAAAATTACCAAGGTTGGCAGCAGGAAATGTCAGGGATCAGAGAGCATAAGGCAGGTATCTATGACAAACATCTAGCACAAGGTGGAGAGAAAATAAAAACAAATAGAAACCAAGTTTTCTTTTCTTGATACAACTCTACCATGAAATGGTTATTTAAGATAAATGATAGTACTCCCTGTCATTTGCGCAAGGATTACTATTATGTTGAAATATTAAGAACAATTATTAATGTTTATTACAATATTTACTATTAGGATCATATTAGTATCTTAGTGATATTCTACTTTTAATGTGTTGGTTGCTTGAATTACTTGGACCTCATTGCTTTAGGCACAAATTAATTTCTCACAGTCATATCATCTCTTCAATTATTCACACAACAAATGTTTGTCGGGCACTTCCTGCCTTCCAGGTGCAAGGTCAGACACTCTGCATTCAGTGATAAGAGGCACAGTGCTTCCTCTCCAGTCCTTCACAGACTAGTGGACTGTGAGAGTCAGGGTTCTTAGTTGAGAGTACAGATGATATATACTGTCTTAATTAAGCCTGAAAAGAATTTTGTTAAAGTGTATGAAGTAGCTGAAAGAATCACCCAGACAGCAAGTCTGAACAGCCACAAACAATGTTCTGAATGACCATGGAAGTAGCGAGCGCATCTCCCCATCAGGCACAAGCACTAGGCCCTATACTTGGCCTGGAAGCACATCTGGTTTCAGACGCTCGAGGCTGCCACTTTTACTCTGCCCTGCTGACTGCCCCAAGTGACCTGGGCTTACTGAAACGGCTGTCTCCATCACCTTAAAGAGTTTCTTGCAGTCTCTGCTTCTTTGCATTATTAATCTTGGTTTAAAATCTCCTATAGGTCTGTCAACTGCGGAGCCCAGGCTATGTGCCCGGAAAGCCAGGCAACCATATGTCTGATGTTTTCAGTGGCTGTAGTGGGATTCTCCAAACTGAAGAATGTTATTAGCATACAGGACAAGCACAGTGACAAATGTTCCCTATAGGGCCCGGGTAAATGTATACCCTTTTTTCCTAATTTACACAGCCTGCTCTGATAATGTGTGCATCCATAAAAAATGAGCTTATATGTTTCATTGATGAGGGAGTGATGTCAATATAACACAGAAATTGTGTGATTGCACTTATGTCTTTTTCTCATCACACAAATGTTTTGTGTCATCAGGTACAACTAGCAAATGTTCATATGGCTAAGTGCAGCAAGCTGTGGTGGAGCAGGGCACTGCGCGTGGTGCCCATTCATGCTCTCCCTGTGGTTTTATTTTGGGCATGTGCTCTGCTCCACAAGTGCTCCCTGTGCGATTCGGCCCAGTCTTTGTGCATTTGGTTCTTACCTTCAAAGATCAGCAGCCTCAACCTTTTTTTTAAATTTATGACCCACTTAAAAAGAAGTGAATTTTAAGATATTCTGTGTTAATAACAATGTTTATTGATAATTATAACATCTTTTTAAAAACTGGGCTAGAATAGTTTTGTAATTGTTACTGGTCTGGTTACAAAATTGCACAGGTTTTGAGAGTTTGCCCCAATCTATTTTTTTTCCTGTTAAGCCCTATAATTATTTGTAAATGAGTTTTCAGGACATGAGGTTTCCAGGAACATGTAGATCTGTTACAGTAGAAACACTTGACCTTTAAAAAGTACTTTCCTTAACATGATACAAAAATTTTGCATACAAGCATGGACACTCATACCCTTTTCCTAAGAGGAGTAAAATTCACAATTTTTTTCTTGGCAAGCAGCAAGCCAAGATCTCTGGGTGACATTCATTCTCATTTAGTTCTGCCACAGGTCTAACTACATTGGAAAGTTCACTACTACCAGAACATGTATACAAAGTTATGGGGAAAGGGAGAGGAAATAAGAAAATAAGTTAAAATTTATAATTATATACAACAAAAAGCAAAAAAAAAAAAAAAAAATGGAAAAGAGCCAGAGTTTTCATCTCTGAAACTTGTTTAGAGGCAATAATTTGTTGGGAACTGCCCTGCCTGGTTTCAGAAGCTGTAACCCTCCGTGCCCCCCATGACTAAGGCTGGGTGAGTGACTTTGGGACCATAAGCTACTGAGGAGACAAAGCTTACCTCCCTGGCAGGAGTGCTGCTTCTGCTCCTTTTACTTCATCCATAACTGGCCCCCAATGCTTGGTCAGTTAGCCAGTGATGGGTAAGATTCCCCAAAGGGGGGGACAACCTAAGCCAGGCACGATCACGTGGGAGGCCTCCAAGGAAGGACTTGGGGAGCTACAGCAAAAGGGGATGATGGACCCTCACCCCTTGACTTTGACAAAGCCTGAGTCCTCTTTCTGTCTGCAAAAGTCTCCTAATCTCTTGGCTGCCTTACTTCCCGTGCCTGACTTAAGCCTGAAACAATGACAGAGGATGGTACAGCCCTGTGCTGGAAAAGGCCGGTTCCCCGGGCAATCAGGCCTAAGAAAGAATATGTAAAATCCTGTGAAACCTGCTTAGTTTAGAATGCTCTCAATTAAATGATAAGGGTCCAAGGAGAAGTGAGTTTGTTCCTCAAAGTTTTATAGTTCTTTAGCTATCTGACCCTGACTCAAAATAGGCTCTCAGCATTCTTTGTTATCTATTGTTTGATCCTTATTGCCTGATAATGATTAATGAGCTTTACCTGTATTCTTGTGCAAATGAACCCAATAAAAGCCCATTGAGGAAAAGGCTCTTGGCCCTTCTCCTTTGAGAGATCAGCCACCTTTCCTCCCCAAGCAGATCATGTGTTGGTAGGCTTATTGTCATCCGTGGCAGCTGGGGGTGGGGAACCATGTGGGCAGAGCCCCCCCCCCCCATAATTTATCTTGATTTTCCTCTTTTATTAACAATTCTGTGTGCCCTTTGCTTTCAGCCACCACTTCTCTTGGTTCTTATTCCCTGACCAAGCTGTTATCACTGAAGGATCTGAGTGCTTTGTGGTGCTTCTGTACAGATTTGCTATTATCTTCCATTAAATTTTACCACTGGAAAGAGAATTATGGCAGATTGGTTAGTCTTTATCCATTCTCCCCTCTTTCCCATTTTGCAGTTGCACATCTACAGGGTCTGGTGCAAATAATGCATCTTTTTTTGTTACAAAGTCTTTTATTATGAAATCATTAGCATGTAATTCTGTAACATAACAATATCACACTCAAGCATACTGTATGGCATTTTAGGTGAAATATTCAAATTGCTGTCCATCTCGTGCGAGACATTCACATACCCTACCAATCACACTGAAGCATGCCTTACTTATGCTAGATGCTGTAATAATAGTCAGCTCAAATAAAAGCTCCATGGGCTGATGGAAATATGTCTTCATTAGGGATTGAGAACTATAATTTAAATTTATAGGGGAAAGGAAGCAAAATTTTTCAAGTGGATCATTAGTACACTATATCTAATACAAAACAGAGACTCCCCCACTTTCAACTTTTGGTTCCAAGACCCATATATTCTGGTGATGGGAAAAGTAGCTTTATATCTTGGGTAACAGGTCAGAGATTTTGCTAATGGTGCAGTGCCCTAGTCTTTAATAAGCTATTTCATTGTTTTACATGTCCAACCTCTCTTAGAGAATGCAGTTCTATTATTGTCTTTGCCTTTTTCTGTAAAGTGAGTATTCCTTAGAAGCAATTTGTTGTGTACTGTGATGTTAAATAAGGCATTCTGATTCCTCAGATGGTGATGCTTGATGAGCAGTGAAAGCCAAATAATCATCAGATAAAAATATCAATTGTTGTCCCTTCCATGATGACAAGAATTCAGAGTAATTGATGGCTGGCTCCTCTGAGAAAGTACCCCATACTGGGAAAAGGAGTCACTCAAAGTTGATCCCTGCTGATAAATGACGGATCAGTCATTAATGGCAGCAAATAGGTCAGCTTTGGGGAGGTGAGGCCCATAATGTTAAGCTTCTGCATAAGCTTTATCATTGACACCAAGGCCACTTTGTTTAGGAGCCTATTTAGCAGAAGTTGGAATGACTATGGAAAGAGGCTGATCAACATTCACCATGAGAGGATCTTGCCTACATGATAAGTGAAAGCCTTCTCTATCAAGGAGGACTTCTGATGAACATGTACTCTGGAACCAAAGTTCTCCCATTTTGAGTCCGTTACAGGAGGTTCAACTATGCTTCATCAAAATTCCTTGATACCAATTTTTCAATTTTGTTATCTCAGAATGAAGAGCCCTCACTCAAGTCATTTATTCTTCAAGGAAATGTGAACAATCAGATGTCCCACTTTCTGCCTCACTACTTGGATTTTTTTGTAATCCTTTAAGGAAGAACTAGTTGCCTCGTGTGTCATCAGACAGGCTCCAGCTGTCAGCTCCTTCAAGGTTTGGTTTAGTTGTAAAGGCCACTTTGCCCAAGGGCATAACTTTCCAAGGCATCACAATCCAATGACTGATAGAAGTGACAATATAAAGGCATGGCCATTTTGGCTCAACATGGGACATAGCGGATGAAGGTGCTGTAGAGTTCCCCATGAAGTTGTCCATGTTTTGTTGGTTCTCTATCACCTCTTGCTTCCTTGTCTACTCAATCCTGCTTTTCTTCCCTTCATTTCTCAGGGGTTGGTTCCTAATAAATGTTCTGCATTTCAAACTCCATCTCCATCTCTGTTTCTGGGGAACATAACCTGTGATACCAGGTGTAAATCAGGCTAGAATGTTTTCCTTCTCAGTCAACTAATCTAGGAATTGATTGATCCATAGGGAGCAGTTGAAGGAGGTTTGGCTATGTGGTAAGATTAGCTGTACTGGAGTGAAAGATTCATGCTTGTGTAAAAAAATTGTGCTTCCAGGACTTGCTTAAGCCAGAGCTTCTATGTACCACTTCCACCTGACAACGGGTGGTTAAGAGTCTGCCTGATTTTATGGCTAGTGTATTAGATAAAACCCAGTTTATAGTGAATTACTCTGATCATATTGTCACCAATTAATCAGGCGTTTAATTATAAGAGTAAAAGCTGACTCTAAAAAAGAGTCTAATAATTTTCCTAAATAGGTGTTACTTTATTTTCAAACCCTGTAGAACTTCTCTAAAATTTTCTTTTTAGGGAGATTTGCTACAGGAACATCCAAATGTTCCAAAGATACTATGAGCACATCTAGTCTTCTGCATGCCAGAGAAATGAGCTCTAATTTCCAACAAGTCTTACAAGATGAAAGTTTTCCTAAACATCAAACAGGGCTTAGATGCAGGTGACAAATGACCAATAATAGAACTTTTTACTATATTTCACAAAAGTGTGATAGACTTTAGGGTGGAGACTCTTTTCAGTCCTTGGGGATTTGCGCTGGAAGGAGGTTTATGCATGTGTATACCACCTTACATTATGCCACAGTTGGTTAATAATGTAAGATCTGGGTTCAGAAGTCCTTAAGTATTTGGCTATGAACTCCGAGGAAGTTACTTAACCTTTCTAAACTTCAATTTCCTTGTGTGTAAAATGGAAAGAATAGTCTGTGATTAACAAAGTTATTGTGAGGATTAAGTAAGATGAGGACAGTAAAGTGTTCAGCAAGGTCCAGGGGTATAAAAAATAAAATTCTCCAAAATTAGCTATCATTTCATTATTATTGCTTCACATGCTTATTTGATACCCTCCAAATATCAGAGTTTAGATAAGCATAATAAGATGGTGAGCTCAGTTTGGTTCTCTCTTCAGTCCTCTTTACCATGATCTTGATTATCTCACTGCTTTCCCATGATTCAGGATGGCTCAGACCAAGTTTTCCTTTTCACCTTTTTTGTTGTTGTTCAAGTACAGTTGTCTTCATTTTTCCCCCACCACTCCCTCCTGTATCATCCATCTCCACCTCCCACCTTCAATCTTACCCCCCTTTGGCTTTGTCCACGTGTCTTTTATACATGTTCCTCAATGAACCTTACACTTTTTTCTCCCGTTATGCCCCACTCCCCTTCCTTCTGGTTACTGTCAATATCTCTGGTTATAATTTGCTTGCTTGTTTGTTTTGTTGACCAGGTTCCAGTTTTAGGTGAGATCATATGGTATTTGTCTTTCACTGCCTGGCTTATTTCGCTTAACATAATGCTCTCCAGTTACATTCAGGCTGTCGAGAAGTGTAGGAGCTCCTTCTTTCTTTCTGCTGCATAGTATTCATTGTGTAAATGTACCAGTTTTTCGATCCACTCATTTACTGATGGGCATTTAGGCTGTTTCCAGCATTTGGCTATTATAAACAGTACTTCTATGAATATAGGGGTGCATAAGTTCTTTTGAATTGTTGTTTCAGGATTCTTAAGGTATAATCCCAGCAGTGGAATTGCTGGGTTAAAAGGCAGTTCCATTTTCAGTTTTCTGAGGGCATTCCATACTGTTTTTCACAGAGGCTGCACCAGTCTGCATTCCCACCAACAGTGCACCAGGGTTCCCTTTTCTTCACAGCCTCTCCAGCACTTGTCAGACAAAGTTTTACATTCATGTTTATGATTATGGAGATAATAGAAAATTCATTCTCGAATGCCATCAAATCATTATATTTATGTATATATTTAAAACTGCCAAATTCTGAATGAAGGTTAATGTCCATGACAGAAAACAACCATTTGCAAATTTATGAATTTGAATTCCACTTAGCTTTATTGACAAAAATAATCACTGTAAATGCAAGCAATTCATTTATATTAATGTCAGGGATACCAGATAAGTTTGTGAAATCTGGTCTAAACAGACAGACATTTGTTCCATTTAATCCATACCTTCTGTTTCTTACTGAAAATCAGAAAGAATGCCATGTAGAAAAAGAGGATCAAAATTTCTCATGCAGTGTACATGGCACTTCATAGACTATTTTCCCAAGTGGGTTTTGAAAATTACTAGTTGGATATTCTGAATAATTTTTATGTGAAAATGTGTTTCCTAGTCAAAGAGATTTTATTCCAGCCTTACTAAGACATAATTAACATATAATGTTGTGTAAGCTCATGGTGTATGATGTGATGACTTGATATACGTATATATTGTGAAATGACTGTTACCACAATACAGTTAGTTAACATAGCCAGCACCCCACATGACCTTTGTGTGTATGTGTGTATGTTTGTGTGTTGACAACATTTAGGATCTACGCTTAGCAACTTTCAAGTATACAACATAGTATTATTAGCGCTAGTGACCATGCTGTAAATTCAATCCCTAGAATTTATGCATCTTATAACTGTAATTTTGTACCCTTTCATTAACACCTGCCCATTTTCCCCCCTCCACAATTCAGTCTCTGGCAACACCCATGTACCCTCTGTTTCTGTCTTTTTTAGGTTCCACATATAAGAGAGATAATATAGTATTTGCTTTTCTTTGTCTGACTTATTTTCACTGTATCACTCAAGTTCCATTCATGTTGTTGCAAACAGCAAAATTTGCTTTTCTAATGACTAAATAATATTCCATTGTGTGTGTGTATATATATCACATATTCTTTTTCCCATTTATTTGTCTAGGGACACTTAGATTGTTTCCATGTCTTGGCTATTGTGAATAATGCTGCATTGGGGGTGATGGTACAGCTATCTCTTTGTGATAGCGATTTCATTTTGTTCAGAGAGGTACCCTGAGGTAGGGTTGCTGAATCAAATGGTGGTTTTCTTTTTAATTTTTTGAGGACTCTTCATACTGCTTTCCATAATGGCTATGCCAATTTATATTCCTACCAACAGTGTACAAGGGTTTCCTTTTCTCCACATCCTCCCAATATTTATCCTTTTTTTTTTTGATAATAGTTATTCTAACGGGTTTGAGCTAATATCTCCTTGTGGTTTTAATTAGAATTTCCCTGACGATTAGTGACATTGAGCATCTTTTCATGTACCCATTAGCTAGTTTTAACAATGGTAAGCAGTATTCCTTATTGTAAGACTTCTCAGAAATGTTACTATGTACTAAAAATCATAGATTTCTAAGAGGGATTAGAGCAGTATGCTCTGGTAGAAATAAAATGTAAGCCACATGTTTTTAAAAAATTTCCAGAAGGCCCATTATAAATTAAAGTGCTCAGGTTAATTTTAATCCTACATTTTCTTAATCCAGTATAATCAAAATGTTATAATTTTAACTTGTAATCAATAAGAAACTATTAATGGGATATTTTACATTCCCTCCCATAACACTTCCCCTCATGGTGTTTGAAATCCAGTGTGTATTGCCAACTTGAGGCACATCTCAGTTTGGATCACCTGCATCTCAAGAGCTCAACAGCCATGTGCAATGAGTGGCCACGACATCTGGCAGAGCAGGGCTAGCCCAGGCAGTATATTTCAAACTTGCTTTTCCATGGCTGACTTTTCATGGGACATGGTAAAGGATTACAATACATGAAATACATTTTGGGAGATACTTATTTATGGAGGAGGCTAATGGAGATATCACCAGATGAAAGAGAAGTGTGAGGAAAAATGCCATCATAATACGAGATTTGAGCAGACATGAACCTGTGTGGCTGTTGTGAATATTAGAATCATGCAGGCATCACACCTTAGTGTATTGGCCTATATATGCAGAAGCAGACAAATAGTTTTTGGATTATTATTCCATGGATCACCGTGAGGCACAGGCAGAAAAAAAATGAAACTGCAGCACATCAGCAAATAGAAGGGAGTGAACAGTGCCAGAGAAAGGGCCTGAAGAGCATACCAAGTAGAGTCTTACAGGGGAGATGCTGGTGTTCAGACATGGACTCATATTCTCTAGGAAGCAATGTTTCCCTCCCAATTTAGACATTTTTCCAATCAAAAGGAATTTTAGGAAATTAAGTAGTTAGCTCAGAACTCCTTCTCAGTTACTTCTAGACATTTTAGGGAAAATCCAATAGATGAGAGCTGCTAGAAAAGGAATGCTGAGTTTTTCATGTCAAACAAGGCTTGGTTTGAGCCCATAAGGATTTCCTTTTTCATCTCCAGGTGTTATAGCCCCCATTGTTTTGCCCTCCCTTGTTCTGAAGCCAGTCCAGAGCTTTTCTCTATTGAATCAGGCTGATTTGGCAAGGCAAAGGAAAACAGAACCCTTTCCACAACATTTTCTCAGGAGGGCTTGGATTTAAACCTAAAGAGAAGAAGGAGGGGCAAGGTGAGGAAACATGTAATTTGTATAATTGTGGTTCTGTGGATGAAAACACCAATACCGCCAGATTTAATTATTCCTTTCATTTTGCCTTACTTCACTCTTGAAGATCAATAAGCTTGTTCTCTTCTTAAGCAGCAAAGATTTCCACAATCTAAACATAAATTTAATCAGGTGCTGCCATTCCAGTGCTTATGGACTCTGTCAAAGGCAGAGCCCAATTGTAATTATTTTTTCAATCATGTGCCAGAAGAGAAACACTCCAGGCAACACTGAAACTTAACTTAATCACTAGAGACAATATCA
Organism: Phyllostomus discolor; assembly: GCF_004126475.2. Classification (NCBI taxonomy): domain Eukaryota; kingdom Metazoa; phylum Chordata; class Mammalia; order Chiroptera; family Phyllostomidae; genus Phyllostomus; species Phyllostomus discolor. The sequence goes on from NC_040903.2 coordinate 158,908,112, forward strand.
GTGCAACAAATGGATTTTATTAGATGGCCATTTACAAAATAGAATAAAGCTCATTTCCCAAAACTTTAATTTTCTGCTAAATTTCAGATTGTGCTTACATGCAGAAATAGAACTGTTGCCATATTTTATAGGAACTATAAATGGAATAGTGTCATGAAGATTGTTATTAAAACTGATTCTCATGCAGTATGTGCAAATTTCTAAGTCATAAATGATTGGGGTAGTTTATTTACATCCACTCTTAAAAGAAACTGTACATTAATGCTCAAATGAGTAGTTAGTGTAGATTACACAAGTGGCTAAAAAGAAGAAATTCAACTGTTAGAGAACAAAACACTTATTGGAACAGTGACTGCTTAAATGACCTCTAAGGCTCAGATCCAACAGGTTTCAGAGTCAATATAAATTATACAAGCAAATATAGAATTATAAAATAAGTCAGTGGTGCTTACCTGTGAGCACATGATCCAGCAACGCCAGAGACATATCTCATGGCGCCTCTGTCTTACACCATGATTCTACAGCATAAATACAAGGGAACTCAGATGAGTGTATATCAATTAAAAAACAAAAGCATTTTAGTTATTCAATCTTATTAAAACCTTATATAGTAATCCATATTACTATGGGAAATTAGAAGTATGTATGTGCATGTGAATAAATATGTGTATGAGCATTTGTATGACCAGAGGGAAGGGGGAGGGCTCATCTAGGAACGTGAGTGAAGGACTCATGGACAAAGCCAAAGGGAGGTAGGACCGAGGATGGGAGGTGGGGGTGCCTTGGGTGGGGGGAGTGGTGGGGTAGAAAATGGAGACAACTGTACTTGAACAACAATAAAATAAATAAATAAAAATAAAGCGATGAATAACAAAAAATTCGGTTGGTTGTAACATCAAACACTTTGTTTTAAAAATAGTGATTTAAAAATGCATAGAAATTCATGACAGCATGAGGTAAAATTCTCTCAAGTTTTTTCAAAGTCATAAGGAAAGATTTCCAATGAAAATTACTTAAGAAGAAACTGTAAAGAATGCACTTTATTTTATTTACTTTTTGTTAATTTTTATTATAACCTATTTAAAACTCACAAAATGTCTAGAGAAAAATAAAACCAATGCCCTATAACTACTGCCAGATTTAGTTTAATCTACCATTTGGCCATATTAACTTAAAAAAAATAATGCTACATTTTTAGTTGAAGCTTTTGTATCACTGTCCTGAAGTCTTGTATTCTTCCCATTTATGATTTTATACTTTAAGTATTGTATCGTGTTTAACATATAACACATTACATGCGTGTTTTATGCATTACAGAAATAATATCTTACTGTGTCATTCCATATTTATTTTTCTTTGCTTAAAATTACGTTTTTGAGATTTACTTATATAATACATATTTATATGAATGACTAGTAAATTCATTAACTGCTACATAGGAATCACTGTAAAAATAATGTCCATTATTTTTGTCCATTCTCAAATTGATATTTTTATTTTTAAATCTGTTGTTCTTTTAACCAGTTAAGTGCATGTCCACTTGAGCACATATCCAAGGAGTATGCTATGAAACTTAACTGGAGGCAGAATGGTTGAGTTTCTAGAAAGGTCATCTTTGACTTCATTAGATCACCAAATTGCTTTCCACTTTGTTTCTACAATTTAATTTGCGGTGAGATTTCATATCATCCCACATTCTCACCAAAACTTGTTATTACCAGGATGTTTAATTTTTGTCAGTATGAAAAATATAAAGTGGTAACTTGTTTTCCTTTTAATTTGAACTTTGCTGATTGCCAATAGGCTCATTGTGATACAAATTTCAAATATTTTTTCAGCTTATCATTTTCCTTTACATTTTGGTGATGATGTCTTGCCAACCTTTATTTCCCATTATTTTTTGCTTTTCTGTCAGTAACTTTTTGTTATCTGTTTTCTTGGTGTTTACACTTCTGTCCTTTTTCTCTAGATTCAAAACATGAATTTTTAACTCATATTTTCCCCCAGTCTTCCTTTATTTATTTTCTGTCTTTAAATAGGCATTTAAAACTCTGCTTTCATTCCCAAGACTTTTCTTGGGGAAGAGTGATTCACCCAATGCAGTAATTTAAATAGTAGAGATTTTAAGAATAACAGGCTGAAGTATGTAACAATTTTTTAAAGCCAGGGGAGTCTTGTGGGTTCTTTGCAATCACAGGATATGGGGGGCTCCCTAGGCTGCTTAGATTGTCGGGGGAGGTTTGGCAAACATAGTGCAAATTTAATTGTGTTTAAACTGGCATGCCCAGTAATCATGAACAAGTGCTTTTTCCAATTAAGAGTCTTCAGCTCTGTTCCCTTTAGGTATTTTATAAATAAAGAAGTTAAAATTCCATTAATAAGGAGATCAGTGAGCCCTAGTTAGCAGAACAACTTCTAGAAACATGACTGTGTGACTAGGGAGTTATCCTTCAGTACTGTCAGCTTAATGCAGTCTCCTCTAATTATGCCTCTCTGTACATATTATTGTCCTTAGAGAGTAATCAAATATCTTAACTGGAAACCTCCTGTTCATGTGTGTGAAAGGCCACTATGGTTCAAAATATACATAAGTACATGTAACATTTGCCTCTTAAAACAAATGACTTATTAGCAAGGAATTGCAAGCTGATTCTATGGGGAAGAAATCATTGACCAAGCTTAGTTTTCCTCTAACTAAAAATAATTCTGAAACCTGAGATGTACTTAAGACTTACTGATATTTCTAGCAAGTTTTTGGTCTTCTAAAAGTGTTTTTGAGGTCCAAAACCTTTACATGATCCTATGAAACCATTAGAAATCTCGATATCCCTTGCAGATGTCATAGTCACACACTATACCTTACAGAGTGCTGTCTTTGCAGATTAATTCGTTTTGTTATTCATTCTGCACTTAGTTTTGCATTTATTTATTTTCATATTGAAAGGACTATTATAGGCACACAGTTAAATAAGAGTATAAAACAAAAATAAGCCTCCTTCCACCCCAAGCCCCCATTCCCCTCCCAGAGTTACATCTTCCCACTAAATTCATCTAACTTCTTACTCTCTTTACAGAAATAATCAATGCACAGTCACACACACCTGCGTATATATGACTGTTCAGCACCTTGTTTTGTTTTGTTTTTTCCTCACCCAAGGACATTTTTTCATTGCTCTTAGAGAGAAAGGAAGTAGGGGGCAGAGAGAGAGGCATCATTGGTTGCCTCCTATATGTGCCCCAACTGGAGGTCAAACCCTCAACCTTTTGGCATGTAGGACAACGCTCCAACCAGCTGAGCCCCACTGGCCAGGGCAGCACCTTGTTTTTTACATAACAATATATCTTAGCAACTGTCCCATTAAAAGGTGCATAGAGCTGCCTCATTCTTCCACCTGGCTGCAAAGGACTCCACTGTAGGGATGTACTGATGTTTATTTGACCCAACTCTCACTGATACAAATTCAGTGTTTTTTTAAAAAAAACGTATTTACAGTAAATATCTTTGCAAATACAGGATAGCATCATAGTACATATTTATATTAATGCTAGTATGACAACTTCATAGAAGGGAAATTATCAAGTCAATAGTTTCATTTATACCATGCAGTTACGGTGAGACTTTAATGGGATAATTCAGTTAAAGTACTTAATACAGGGTCCCGTGTATAGTAAGCACTCGAGAAACATTTTGTATTATTAGTAGGATACCTATGGCTCTCAATGCCTACAGGCAGAGCTGGATCAGGCAGCGTTAAGGCAGCTCTCGTAAAGGAAAGGCAGGTGCTGGCTGTTGGGAGTGTGAGCACTCTGGTGGCAGACATACATTAGAGTAGCAAAGGCTTCAGAGGACAGTGGGCAGAGCAGTGATGGCGTCTGCTCTAGAAGCACTCATTACATTATTTTATCTTCCTTAACGAGTGACATAAACATCACTGGAAATGGTCTTACTGGACCTAGTAATTGTGTTTTAGACATAGGTAGATCATTCAGTCAAATGAGCTTTTTGTTCTGCATGCTATGAAACAACCAGTATGATATAATGTTTTAATTTTTAGTTGAACACTTTGGCAAGGTTTAGATATTATTGCATAAACATTTAAGGCACAAGAAGTTTGGGCCTTACTACTGAATATTATTCAGTAACATTTATCACTGAAATCAGAATATTAAACTATCTTCTGTGATGAGAAAGCCAACAGACTAGAAACTGGTTTATAATCTCCAATATTAGGCATCCATACCTTTGGCATTAGAGCTGATGTATCAACTGCTAAGTGGTTTGTGCCAAGGCAGGGGCCTCACAAACTGCACTTCCTAATTGGACTTCTCCCCTTTTTGTAACAAACAACTCTCTATCTCTGTATCAGGCAAAAACAGTTCTTCCCTGCTGAGTGCTTAAAGGTTCAGCATTCAGGAAAAGAGGCAGATTTATTCTGGCTTTTTATTTTCACATATTGGATTGCTTTCTAGTATTTACTGAGCATTCAAAATGTGAAACGTTCTGAAAACTAAGATGCCTTGCTTCTTTTCTCTGCAGCTAATCATGAGAGGAAAAGAAACCATTAGAAGTAATTAGATATTTATTTATATTTAAAGGAAGAAAAACTGTGTGCCCTCTTTTCAGAAAAAAAATAAATCAAAGTATTTCACCTCCTTATCCATTAAAATATCCACATTGAAGTTCCCCACTAACCCTGTGAGCCCAGGTTGGGGCTTTGTGTCTTCCTGGTTGTCTGCCATGATGTGCGTAAACTATGTGTATTGTCCTATCTACTCTGGGGAGATGGTCTGAATCTCAGGACACAGATCCTGTTTATGGTCCTGGCTGCTGAGCTACTTCTGCTATTAGCCTGTTTGAAACATCTTGTAAACAGTTATTGTTTCTATTGACTTAGTGCTTGTCAGTGAACAATGGAAACCGAAACCAGAATGAAGGAGGAGCTTAAGGCAGGAAAGGCAAGGGCTGTTTACCTGGGTGAGAGGCTGATGTGAACTGCACTGATCTTACTCCTTCCCTTCTTACTGTTCCCCAGCTTCTCTTAAACCCTGCTTCCCTCTCCCATGGCTCCTCTTCTCATAACCATGAGCAAGTATTATGCACTGAATGTCTGTGTCCTCCCCAAATTTTTAATTTGAAACCCTCTGTTCCACAGTGATGGTGCCTTTGGAAGATGATTAAGATTAGATGAGGTCATGAGAGTGGGAAGCCTTCGTGAATGGGATGAATACCTTTACAAGGAGTCACTCATGAGCTTGGCTTCCCCTCTCTGCTCTCCACCACATGAGGGTACAGAGAGAAGATGGCCTTAGCAAACTGGAAGAGGGCCCTCACTAGCACCTGACCACATTGGCACCCTGATCTCAACTTTCCAGCCTTCTGAACTGTGAGAAACACATTCCTGTTTTTCATAATTCATCCAGGCGATGGCATTCTGTTATAGCAGCCCAAACAGACTAAGACACCAAGAGAATTTCTTTCACTAAGGCTGTTGTTATTTATGCGAAAAGTAAATGTTCTTCCAATTTTACCACCTCCATCAACCCCTTCTTTGCCTGCAACCATGTCCAGTTGATGCTTTGGCTATTTTTGTCCTTGTTATCCTTAACATATTTTAGAATGAGTGTTCTCACCTCTTTCTTCCATCTCTTCCTCACCCCACCAACTTGCTCCTTCCTCAGCCCTTGATGTCTGACTTCTGTTCCCACCACACAACTCTCCAACACAGCCAACAGACCAATCACACTGCCTTGTTTAGTCTGCTCTCTGACCTTTTATAATTGTTGTCAACTACCCACTGAATTTTGACCTCTGTCCCCCCTTTCCAGGAGAACTGCTCTTGCATGAGACACCAGTGATCCCTTTCCATGATGTCCATCCATAATCATGACATCTCAGTTGATATCTTGGAAGTGTTTGGTTTAGTCTTTAATACAGTCAACCCCCTCCACCCTTGTATTTCAAAACACAGAATACTTCTGGTTCTCTGGTAACAGTTTCCCAGTCTTCATTATTATCTTGTCTTCCTTCACCTACCCCTTAAATATTGTTATTATTCAGGGATTTATTTTAGGTCTTTTTCCTGTTCTTTTCTTTTCTGGGAGTGTGTGTAGTGAGCTCGTGCTCTTCTGAGTTTCTAGTTATCATTTATATGGTGATGGCTTTCAAATTTATATCTCTAGACTGACACTGCCTTGTACACATTAAACATATTTAACTGCCTACTAGGCATTATCCTTTAGATATAATCTCAAATTTAACATCACAAGACTAGATCTCTTCCTTCCTTTATTTATTTATTTGTTCTTAGTGAAAAAATAAATAGTAACATCAACCACCTGGTGGCCAAGAAGAAACCAGATATTTCTCTTGACTCTGCTCTCCCACTCCTCCACCCCATCAAAGCGATCACTGGATCTTCTGCCTATACCTTTGAGGGCATTTGCATTTCTCAGTCCACATGGATGTTACTGAGGAACAGGTCCTCTGACTCTCACTGCCCTGTTTTCCCTCTCTTCTCTATTTCCACACTGCTGCCCTCTTGAGTGATTTCTGTAAAATTAAAGTCTGATAGTTCCTCAGTTTAAAAACCATCAGCTGCTTCCTATGACTCTTGAATAGAGTCCAAACTCTTTAATGTGACCATCAAAGCTCAGAATGATTAACCTTCTTTCCAGTCTCCTTTCTTATTATTCTCCATTGTGTGTTTTCTGCTCCAGTGTACCTTGCTCTGACTCAAAGCTGGACTTCACACTGCCTGGAAATGGTTGTCTTGATTACCTGCCCCTGTGATCTCCCGTCACTTAGAAATCACTTTCTGCTAAGATCTTGCCCTAAGCCCCAAAGTCTAGGCATAAACCTCGTGCCTCCCTCCTTTTCTTCACAGCAATTGTTACCTGGCAGGGGTCTCCTGGGTTTACTTATCTGTATTCCTCAAGGGATCCTAAACTCTCTGTGATATCAGAAGCATTGACCTTGTTTATCTCTGTAGCCCCAGTACCTCACATGGTGCCTGGAATATAGTAGATGTTTCCGTAACAATTTGCTAAATCAATGATTCCTAATTTTATGTGTTAGCCCTGGCCTATTTCCTATAATTTTGCTGCCTACTGAGCATTTTTAAAACCCATTTTTAGCTAATTCCTTCACTTCAATACACCCCAAACTGAGCTCCTCTTCTTCCCAAACTGCAGACTTCCTTTCCTCTCCATAGCAACACTATTATCCCAATCCCTAGGGCTCCAAACCCTGGCATTGTCTCTGACTCTTCTCTCTCCCTTGCCGGCCACATCAGTGAGCTGTCGAGCCTCTAGATTCTACTTCTTCAAAGTTTCTCCAATACCTCCCTTTTACTGTTTCTACTTCCACCATCCTAATGTAAAGGATTTATTACATTTTGACTACATGAGTAAAATAGATGGTCTCATGGGTTTCTGCCTTCCATCTCCTTTCCAATACATCCGATTATTAGATTAATTTCTGTATACATCCAATTATATCACTTCCTTGTTCAAAACCTTCATATTTCTTATTCTCTACTTAATTAAAATACAAATATTTAGCTGAACATTTAAGGCCTTTGCTAACATGACCCCAATTTGGTTATTTATCCTTATTTCTTAATATTTTCTTTTAGGAATGCGATGCTTTAGTCAAACCATACTATTCCACCAGCAAATCCTGTACTCTTCTACCTGGGCACCTCTGTTCACCACCTTCTTCATGAGTAGAATGCCCTTCTTTCTATCACTTTTTCTTTTTTTCCATGTTGGAAGCCTCACTATGCATCAAATTTAATCATAGAGGTTGCCTCCACCATAAAGCTTTCCCTGATTTCATATGGTGAAATATGATCTCTCCCATTTTTAAACCACCAATGTTCTTTATTTCTCTCATATGATGTGATTCAGTACCCTATCATTGCTTGCCCTTATTATAATCATACGACTTTAATACTCTTTTTTTTTCTTCCTGTAAAATGATTGGAGATAGGGATAATGGCTTACTTATTTTTGTTATAAACCCACTTCAACACCAACTATAGCTCCCATCATACATAGCTACAAATCTATCTATCATTTATCTATCTGTCTATCATATCTCTCTCTCTCTCTCTCTCTCTCTCTCTATATATATATATATATATATATATATATACATATATATATATATATATATAATATCTGGTATATATATATATACCAGAATGCACAAGGTATCCATCACTCTGCTTTCTCCTTTACAAATATTCATTAGGAAACATACAATGATACACTAATCATGGCTAGACTTTTACATTCCCATGGCATGTAAGACATGTCTCACTCTTTCAGCTCAAAGCCCTTGTGTAAACTAATTAAGACTAGAGACACTGCTGGGTCAGCCCTGTGCTCTCCTGCATATCAGGTTCCCTGTGACGAGTTGTACACACAATAACGGAGGCCTATACTGGGAATCACCTGCATCTCTATGTCTCCCAGGGCTTCAGACAGATCCCAACTCCTGGGCAATTTCAGAAGGCATAGCCTTTCCCAGGTAGGATTCATGTTCACAGTTCCAGATTAAGTCGGCTTTCCTCTGGGACTTGGGAATGAGGGGAGGTTTTTCTTGGCTTGAACAAAAGAGGCTTCATGCCTGACTTGTTCCCCAGGGAGAACAAACATGGTCATGTTTGCCCTCACCAAGGCACATTTTCAAACTGAAAAAGACTGGGCATATTCATCCTTTTCCTGTTTAGAGTAATGGGAAGCCCAGCTGGGGCAGTTACCAGGTTCACAAAGAAACAGGCAAAATTTTGGCAGGTCTTTGGGAGACCTAGCAACAAAACTCACTTCCTCTATTCCCTTTCCCATCCATTTGAAATGCAGGTTGCTTTAAAGCAGCATGAAATCCCTGGGAACTTCTTGTACCCTTTCAACAAATCAGCTGTCTGAAGGGAGATGACTCACTCTCCTTTGTCCCCGATAGCCAGAGCCAACACTGGCTACTGAAGTCTTGGCTTCACAAAAGAACAATTTACCCCAGGTCCCCTCACTGACTCCAATCAGTCTCTTTGCTGCTTCGAATGACTTCAGAGAGGGTATGTGTGTACTCTAATTATCAGTGCTCTTCTGGAAATACCTATTTAATAGCCTGTATATGGAAATGTGCCCATTAGCAAATGGACACTTCTATTTGCCAAGTAGAAGAGGCCAATGCAAATGAGAGCTCTTCTTCCTTTGCAGTGAGTGAATTTTTTTTGCAATTGGGGAGACAGCTCTGGCCAGTTATGAACTGGTTCTGCTGACTGTCAGCAATTTGTTAATTAATTTGGGAACTGCTTGCTTTCTGTGGTTCAGGAGAAAAGATTTAAAAGTTGATTATACTCGTATATATAGTGTTATATATATAAATATATATATGCACACATAAGTTTTAAAAATGAAATGTGTCTGTGGACTCTATATTGGTCTGTACACCAGTCCTGAGTTGGCCTGGAGCAAGAGCACTGATGGAAAATTGAGACCCTGACACATTGATCTCCTGATGAATGGGAGAAGTCACCCAGTCATGTTGTCTCATTTTTCTCAGAAGGAGGAGGGGCTTACCTCTGCTCAGAGCAAATAAATCACAGGGTCAGAGGTCAAAGGTCAGCAGTCTATAAAGCTTTATGACCTATAGTTGACAGTTACTGCTCTTGGATGGAGAAGCAGGAGAGAGAAAAACTGTGCTTATTCTTTCTCACATCCTTTCTCTTTCTGAATTTAATTTCCTCGTTGTTACATTCAATCCCCAAACATTGCTTTCTTTGTGTTTCTATTATTTATTCTTCCCTATCTTATTCCTTCCTACTACTGTTTGCTCCAGCATCCTATTTACCTTTTCCCAGTTGTGTTATTATTGCTTTATTTGTTTCAGACAGCTCTTTATCCTTCTCTAGAAACTTACTGTTTGTGACAACTTGCTTATTGACAAATTCCTGCCTCCTTGAACAAATGCTGAATTAAATTACAAAGATAAGCTCTATATTCTCGTAATTTTATCTATTATTAAGCTTATTTCTTAATGTTATATTTATTTTTATTTCTACATTTTAGTTTGGCTTAGATAAAGGGACATAGACAGAAGGGGAACAATAGCTATAGTATCTTTTTTCACATTAATTTCCAATTCTTGCTTTCTATTTTATTAAAAAATATAAAAGGCTTAAATGAAAATTAGCCTGAAGAAAACTATTACAGGTTTCTCATCAAATCTAAGAATAAAATGAACCTTAGTACATTCATCTATGTAATTTACATGGAAGGACGTTTTTTTGAATATCAGTGGAAAGTTGTCTATTTGGGTTGTTTAAACAATAAAAGGCATATGAATCAAAGAGTAGAGCAGCAGATTTTAACAAATCTCACACACACTTCAAGAAAATAAAAATTTTGAAAATGACTTTTGAAGAGATGTAAAGGAAATCAGAGGTAGAATGTTACAGATGAATTTGGGATGAGTCATGGGCCCCTCCACATCCATCACAATCCTCACGAACTGTCAGTTTACTGCTGTTACATATCGGCAGGACCGAAAGCTCCTCTGAGGCCGCTCTCAGCCTTGTATGGAGTTCTGTGTCTAGTCTCGAGCACAATTCCTGAACCAGTGTGCGCCCAAGGAATCAATCACTGAATGGGATTATCAAAGACTTATGAAAATAGGATTGATATCGTAGGCTTGTTCTGTCTCTTATCTTTATCAGGCTGTACTCAGTGTCATACTTCTTGTGGCCTTGCACATATGCGATACTTTCTCACATCAGGTTCACACCCTGTTCTTTCTGACTGAAGCAGACTGCATTCCCTACCCACCTTCACTTATGTGTTCTGTTTAGTACTCAGTTAAATGACTTCCTCAGGGAGCTGAGTGAGGTATTGCAACACATAACATGCATGAAACTCCACTGGAGTTGTGTGTTTGACTTCTCTGTACCTCTCTCCAATTTAAAAGCTTCTTGTGGGTAAAAAGTCTTATATACCTCCATGTTCTCAGTGTTTGATCCAAAACACAAGGCAGAGTAGAAGCTCAATAACTTGTTTGTTGAACTGATAATAAATGAACAAGCTCCAACCACAATAAAAAGAAATGGAAAGTGAGAGAAGCAAATAATAGTGAGAAGGGATGTACTATTGGAGACAGGACATCCATCCAGCTCATCCACACTACCTTAAGACTATAACAATATTATCAGAAAATTGCATTGATTTTGATTCTAGTGTCATCTCATGTGGACTATCTGATTGGAGATGTCTGCTGTTCTGGGGGATTGAAGTCCAGTAATGAGATTGGTGAGGGTAGAGTGTTTAGTTGGACTACAAATGACTAGAAGGGACATGACAAGCTCTGCATGGGCACATTATCCTGGCCAGGAATGGAAGACATTTTGGTGGGTGCTCCGCTCTGTCTGCTGGAACTTATTTCCCACGACTCTTGGTTATATTCACTTTCCTCTGGTTAGAGCTATATTTTTACTGACTTCATGAAAATATCCTATTAATTCTGCTTCACTGCCTTTTTTCACAATGTCCCTCTTGCTTTTGTTTTGTTCCTTATTTATCTATAAAATCTGATCCTTTAAGGATCAATTCAAGTTTCTCTGCCCCTAGGCTAATCTAAGACTTCCAAGCTAAGCCAAGACTGTCATCTTCAGAACACCTGGTATATTGCCACTTATATTATACAACCAATATGGGGTGTAATTTTGATTAGCATTGTACTGTTCATTGATTTATCCACTCATTTTGACTCCCATCCAAACTATAAACTATTTTAGTGCAGGCATTGAATTTAGATTTGTTGTAATCCTTCAAGAAATTTGGCCTGATAACATGCTATTTACTCAAAGAAAACTTGCTGATTGAGGGAAATGCGTTTGTAGATCATTTAAAAAAATATATGTTTATGAAATAACATGTTCTTAAACAGGTTTCTAATTGTCCTCCTCCCAATTTTTGCCTTTGTCATAAAGTTTGGGGCATACTTGTTCTGTAATTTTAAAATGTATGTATGTATAAATGTAGCAATAGGTACAAAAATAGAGATTTAGAAATAGCTCTTTAACTACTTTATTATAAACTTTCTATTCAAGAAATTCTTACACTTGCATACTTCTTTTCTCTTATTCATTCCTAAGAGGGTATGATAAATAGTCATTTGCTGCCCTGTGAATAATAGACTGTCACAAATGCTACTTCTGGTTTTCTCCTTTCTTCGCTAAACCTTAGCCCCTTTAGACATTTAAATGACTCAAACAGATGCTCAATAATATTACTTGGTGGCTGGGCATAATTTATAGTGTTTATTTATGTAAGTAGATGAAAATAGAAGCATTATGTATTTTTAAAGCTTTTCTTTCACATATGGTGTGCTTTACAGGGAGTGAGGATTTGGATGAATGTATAGATGAATGTAGCTAATATCCTCATTTTAGTCTCACTTAAAAAGTGGGAAAATATAGAAAACATCAGAATGGAAGCAAAGTATAAGATGCTATTTTACTATTAACTCAGACCTTTCTTACACTAGATAGTGTTGGAGGAAAGGTTTTGTTTTCTTGATGATGGGCATCTTTGAATTTTGTTAGCCAGTCACTGTGGTCTTCCCTCACACATCTTAGATATTATGGTAGCTGGTTTCTAGGCATTGTGTGACCTTCTGATTGGTTTCTGGGAGGGGAAATTATGCTTCTACTGATCTATTATATGCTATTATTGATCTGTTCAAATCTTCAAGGATTCAGATAACTATACATGCTACCATAACACCCTGTAATGCACTCACCACATTAAAATTTCATTTATTTTTCTGTCTTTCTGAAACCAATACTACGCACTCCAAATTGTCAGGAACTCTTTCTGATTTATCTTTCTTCCCTAGTCTGGCATGTAGCAGATGTCCTGTAAACATTTCCTGAGTACAGGAACAAATGAAGACCAACAAATTCATATCTACTTAGATATTTAAAGGAAGTCTTCATACTTTCTGGAGCCACATAGGACAGAGGGAACATTTATTATAAATAGATGCTTATGCTGTATCTGGAGCAAAGCAGATGTTACCTCAATATGTTCTTTCAAGAAATTTATGAGCTATCCCTATATTTATCACTACGTATTGGTCATCTACTCATGTGATATGCACTATGCTCTATCTTTAAAAATATCCCCATTTAATATATATATTTTTTAATTTGAATTTTTATTTTTAATTGTACTTCACTTTCAATATTATTTTTGTATTGGTTTCAGATGTATAGCACTGGGTTAGATAATCATATACTTTACAAAGGGTTCCCCCCAATATTTCCAGTATCTATCTTGCACCATGCATAGTTATCACAATATTATTGACTATATTTCCTATGCTGTACTTTACATCCTTGTGACTACTTTGTAACTACCAATTTGTACTTCTTAAGCCCTTGACCTCTTTCATTTAATATTTTTAATGACCCTATGATGCAAGTATTACTGTTCCTGTTTTTAAAAATAAAGAAGTTGAGGCTCAAAGAGGATATATAAAGGAATTAAATCCATATCTGTCTAACTCCAAAACCCAAATATTTCCTACTTTACCTTCTTGACTGGGAGACAAAGTGTTTGGGGCAAATAGGCTAGTTGTATGGCTTTGCTGTTTTGTCTTTCCTCTAATATCTGTGTATCACCTTCTTCCTGTGTATATTGCATTAACTCTCTTCTATATAGAAGAACTTCTTATTCACTATCAAATATAGAGAAAACTTATTTGCCATCTTATAGGCTGCTAGGCCAATGTTAAGTCTACAAATATATTATTTTGAATAAAATCCTTGGTTTAATCAGTTGTGATCAGGTTCTTAAAGTTACATTTCAGGAAGCTTGGCCACCTTTGCATAAACACATGCCTTGTCATCATTTCCCAGAAGGGTCTTTGGGTCTGGCAATTGCTCTGAATTCCATGAGTGGTCCAGTCACATATAAAAGATGCTCCCAGAGGTATGCCACCTTCATCAGTATAGTAATTTTAAGCACAGCTTTACTAAAGCTGTATCAAATTTTAATTGAATCTAATAGATTTCAATCTAATTAATGAGGAGCCATAGTGGACTAATTCCACTGTTACATCCAATATAGCAGCACAATGTTATATGTAACCAAATGTGTGTGTGTATGTGTGTGTGTGTAAAAGGGGGAAACATTTGGATATGGGAGCAGGGTGGTGGACTGAAAATACAATTTTAGCCTTGTTTTTGTACCATAATAGATAAGTCTTAGTACTGCCCCTGGAGAAAGACATAAGAGTAAAGAAAGGAAAAGTAATTAAATAAGCCATGCTAGTAAAACTACATCCTGAGATGGAAGAAGTCAGCTAATTCAACTCTCTAAGCCACAAGGAATGCATTTTCCATTGTCAACAATGAGTTGACTCAACTATCCTCAATTATCCAGATGAGTTGAATCAACTATCCTCAAAAGGCTAGATTAGGAGAGCCAATCTGGCAGAAGAGTAAGTGAAAGCTACACAAAACTGCTCCCAGGACCAATAAGGAATTACAAGTAAACTGGACAGAAATCATCAGAATAACCAATTGAACACTAGCTGGAGAGAAGCCTTATAACCAAGGACAGACAGAAGAAACCACTTCACCACAACAAGACTGGTAGGCAGTGAAGAGGAGCCATGAGAGGGCTGGCTTAGCTCTCACAAGCAACAGCTGAAGTTCTGGAGGGATATTTCAGCAGTTGAGGGGCTCCCCATGAGAAGTGTGGGCTCTAAACCCCAAGCTGGCTCCCCAGCCAGAGCTGGAAAGAAACTCAGATAATATTTAGCTGTGAAAATTAGCAGGGTTTCTGTTTGTCAGGGAGAGACAGCTGGAAATGCAGAGAACCTCTTAAAGGACTAATGCACAAAATTTTATTTACAGCTACTTACCCTGGGCTCCAGAAGAGGGAGGGCACAGGGTACTAGAGGTGCTTGAGGAGAGTCTGGAGCTGATGGATCTGGGAGGGGAACTGAAGAAACATCCACCAGGATCCCTATGCTCAGTTATTCCCCATACTGTGGAAGTCATCTTTCTCAGGCAAAGCACTCCTCTCCAAGTGGAATCAGCCTGAGGAAAAGCAATAGCCCTGCCCACAGATATTACTCTGCCCCACCCTGTGGTGCTTAAACCAGACTACTGATCACATCTTGGTTATATTAAGAACTGATAGTTTAATGGCTGATTGCTTTAACATCTAAGGAGGAAAATACAAAGCAGCAGCCAAAATGGGAAGACAAAGAAACAGCCCCCAAGTGAAAGAACAATAGAATTCTCAAGAAGAACTAGATGAAATATAGGCAAGCAATTTATTAGATAAACAGTTTAGAGTAATGACTATAAGGATACTCTGCAGCATGAAAAAAGACATAGAACCCATAAAAAAAGGACAAGTCAGAAATAACCAATGCATATCTGAGATAAATAATGTGCTGGAAGGAATAAACAGTATATTAGATAAAGCAGAGGATAGAATCAGTGTTTTTGAAGATAAAATAGAAGAAAACACCCAAGCAGAGCAGCAGAAATAAAAAAGAATTTTAAAAAATGAGGAGAGATTAAGAAATATTTTGAACAACATGAAACATAACAACACCAGCATCTTAGAAATACCAGAAGGAGAGGAGAATGAACAAAGGATTGAGAGCCTATTGAAGAAATAATGAACAAAAACTTTCTTAATCTGGTGAAGGAAAAAAAAAAAATCACACAAGTCCAGAGAAGTTTCAAACGAGTTGGGTCTGAAAAGGCCTACACCAAGGCACATCATGATTAAAAGGACAAGACTTAAAGACAAGGAGACAATCCTGAAAGCTTTAAGAGAAAAGCAGGTAGTTACCTAAAAGGAAGCACCAATTGGACCAGCACCTGATTACTCAACAGAAACATTTCAGTGCAGGAGGGAATGGTGTGAAATATTCAAGGTGAAGAAAAGCAAGGGCCTGCAACCAAGGCTCCTTTACCTAGCAAGGCTATCATTTAAAATCAAAGCAGAAATAACGAGCTTCCCAGACAAGAAAAAGCTAAAGGAGTTTGTTAACACCAATCCAGTACTGCAACAAATGTTAAAGGGCTTGCTTTAAGAAGAAGAAGAAAAAGAGAAAGGGAAAAAAAACCCATAGGAAAACAGTCTAACTCTATCAACAAATACCTTTCATGTACATGGCTTAAATGCCATGACCAAAATACAAAGGGTAACTGAATGGATAAGAAAATAAGACCCATATATATGCTGCCTCCAAGAGACCAATCTTAGACCAAAAGATACACACAGAGTAAAAGTAAGGGGCTGGAAAAAGATATTTCATGCAAATGGAAAAGAAAAAAAAAGCTGGGGTAGCAGTACTTCTATCCAACAAAATACTTTAAAACCAAGGCTATAGTAAGAGACAAATAAGGGCACCACATAATGATAAAGGAGACAATCGAACAAGAGGATATAACCGTAGTAAACATTTATTCACCCAACACAGGAGCACCTAAATATGTAAAGCAAATCTTGATGAACATAAAGGGAGAGATTGATAAAAATATAATCATAGTTGGAGATTTTAACAACCCACTAACTTCAATGGATAGATCTTCTGGGCAGAAAATCAACAAGGAGATAATGGCCTTAAATGACACGCTAGATAAAAATGATTTAATTAATATATTCAGAGCATTTCACCCCAAAGCAGCAGAATATACATACTTTTCAAGTGCACATAGAATGTTTTCTAGGATAGACCACATGTTAGGACACAAAACAAGTCTCAATAAATTAAGAAGATTGAAATCATATTAAACATATTCTCTGACCACAATGCTGTAAACTAGAAATCAATAACAAGAACACCAAAAAACACACAAGGACATGGAAGTAAAATAACATGTAGACATGGAAGCTAAATAACATGTAATTAAACAATGAATGGGTCTACAGTAAGATGAAGGAAAAAACCAAAATATAACTCAAAACAAATGAAAATGAGGACAAAACAATCCAAAATTTGTGGGACACTGGGAAAGCAAACCTAAGAAGGAAATTCATAACATTTACAGGCCTATCTCAAAAAACCAGAAAACATTTAGATAAACAATCTAACTTCCCACTTAAAGGAACTTGGAAAAGAATAACAAATGAAGCTCAAAGTGAGTAGAAGGAAGGAAATAATAAAAATCAGAGCAGTAATAAATGAAATAAAGTCTAAAACCAGAAATTCCAAGAAGAGCTAACACCTATCCTTCTAAAATATTTCATAAGATTCTAGAGGAGGAAGGCTCCCAAACTCATTTTATGAGGCCATCTTTATCCTAATTCCAAATCCATATAAAGATACTACAAAGAGAGAAAATTATAGGGCAATATTCCTGATGAACATAGATGCTAAAATCCTCAACAAAATATTAGCAAACCAAGTACAACAATGCATCAAAAAGATCATACACCACGATCAAGTGGGATTTACTCCAGGAATGCAAGATTAATACAACATTCACAAATCAATAAATGTGATTCACCACATAAATAAAATGAAGGATTGAAGCCCTGGCTGGTGTAGCTCAGTGGATTGAGCGCGGGCTGGGAACCAAAGTGTCCCAGGTTCGATTCCCAGCCAGGGTACATTCCTGGGTTGCAGGCCATAACCCCCAGCAACCGCACATTGATGTGTGTGTGTGTGTGTGTGTGTGTGTGTGTGTGTCTCTCTCTCTCCCCCTCCCTCCCTCCCCTCCCTAAAAAAATAAATAAATAAAATCTTTAAAAAAAAAATGAAGGATTGAAACCACATGATCATATCATAGATGCAGAAAAAACTTTTGATAAAATCCAGCACCATTTATGGTAAAAACTCTCAGCAAAGTGGGAATAGAGGGAACATACCTAATCATAATAAAGTCCATATATGACAAACCACTGCCAGCACCGTAGTCAACAGGTAGAAACTATAAGTGTTCCCCTAAGATCAGGAATAAGACAGGGATGTCTGCTTTCACCTCACTTATTTAACTTAGAACTAGAAGTCCTAGCCACAGCAATCAGACAAGAAGAAGAATTAAAAGGCATCCAAATTGGAAAAGAAGAAGTAAGACTGATTTTATTTGCAGATGACGTGATACTGTACATAGAGAACTTCAAAGATTCCCCCAAGAAATTACTAGAACTGATCAATGAATTCAGCAAAGTAGCATGATACAAAATTAATTATCAAGAAATCAGTTGCAATTTTATATACCAATAACATACTAACAGAAAGAGAAATTAAGAAAACGGTCCCATTCACAGCCACTAAAAAAGAACAAAATTCCTAGGAATTAACCTCAGGATGTAAATGACTTGTACACAGAAAATTATAAGACACCAAAGAAAGAAATTGAAACAGATACCAATAAATGAAAACACAAAGATACCACTAAACCCAAGAGATAGGTTTGTGTTTATGGCATTTACCCAGGCAGGGATGGAATGTGAATTGGACTTCCTGTCATGAGACTTGGATTTTTGTCCAGGCTCCATCATTAACTAGTATGTATCCCTGAGCTGCACACGTGACTTCTTGTTCTTAAAATGAAGGCAAAGGACTAAATCCTACATTATTTTCCCGCAATAAATTACATGCTCCTACAGAAAATATTTACTTTGACTGTGGATCAAATGTAGAATGTTACCCTAAGGTTGTATTGATAAAAAAATAAAAATAATTTTCAGGGATGTGAATTTTAAGGTTTCTATCACATTCTCTATTAAAAATTATGTCGTTATTGTATCTTCTCCATAAACTTACTCCTCATCTTCTCTGAGCCCTCCATTTTTCTTTATAAGATTAACTGGCTTGTTCCAGGTCCCTGCTACAAAATCATTGTTCAGTTAGAGAGGTGTTAACATTCACAAAGGTAACACCAAAGCTGTTATGTACCTTATACAGGTGTGGACTGCGCAGGAGCCCCCAACTAAAGAAGCAAGCAGTCCTGTAAGCAGTGTGCCTTTGAGGCTGCATCCACCTGAAGGCATGGATGCTTTTTTAAAATTCACTCAAAGGTATAGTCTGAGCTCAGGGTGTTCTGAGGATTCACCCATTTATTCCACTATCTGATAAGGTCAGAACTATATCAACGCTATGACTGCACATCCATTCCTTAGTGCTGAATGTACAACACAACACTAATTTCAAGAATCTCTTTCTTTAGAGCTAGAAAAGGAATGATATATATCAGTTCCACTTAAGGGGCCAAACATTCCAAGCAACTCAGATTGAACTTTTGCATTAGCCTATATTGTTGGAATAACAGCACATTATTAAGGGAGGACACATTTTTTAAACAAAATTTATTGGTCGAAATTTCCTCATGGCTAACATACTTTGAATTCCTGCTGAATGATCTCAAAGGAATAAAACAGATTACATATACTACATTAAGCCTTGGCATGCACACTACAGTCAAAAGTAGATTCAAACATTCTCCATAGGTGCCATGCCTGACAGAGAAAGGAAAATCTCATGAAACACTTGTTGATATTCCTTTTCCCTCATGGAATAATTGGTAGACTTTTCTGTAGAGACTCTGTAACCTATTTGTGGTTTGGATTGCAAATGTGATGTGTAAGGCTGCCCTAGAACTAGAATTTCATGGAAAATGTAAATTGTCCCAGCTCCTTTCCAAATCAAATCAGACTGAAAATGACTCCCAGAGCTCTCCCTTGAACCATAAGATGTTCCCATTAGTGCCAATTAAAGCTGAGACCCTAGCAGTCTGTATGCATGATTCATTAATGAGAAGCCTCATTTACAGCAGAGAAAGCAATGCAAGGGAGCAGCTGCAGTAATTTCTCACCTCCTGTACAGGGACCCATGCCCTGCGAAATGCTGACCTCTCACCGCAGATAAGCTACTCTCCCTCTGGCCTATGGCAGTGTGTGCTCAAGGGACAGTAGACAATGGCAACCACGTTAGTGAAATCCTGTCTGATAGTCCAGGTTCCGCTCTTACTTGAAACCAAATGTGACCACGACTCTAACCCTCCCTTCTCAAATGAAATTTCTAATTCAATTACTGTTGGTGCAGAGAAGCTGAGACCTCTATTACTCTGCAGTACATTGCTTCTCCACAAGGTACCCACTTCATCGACACCCTCTAAATCTGTAGAATATCCTGTTAGTCTCATTACTAACATGAATCCAGTAATCAGACTGACTGAACTAATTTATAACCCTGCTCTGTGTCAGAGATGCTGATGTTTACTATGCACACACACACACACACACACACACACAAACACACACATGTATATACATACATTTATATAATAGTAAATAGATATGTACATATATTTAATTTTGCCTAAATATTTCACTACTATGACTCTAGATACCTGCAATTTTCCACTGGTGTTGCGTGGCACACTGGTGTGCTGCAAGAAGTTTTAAAACATGCAATACCTGATTATTTAGTCAGGGGCACTGACCTCTTTTTCGTTAGATTGTCAAATGAAAAAAATGATAACAGCCTGGTAAAGAGGTCAGTGCCCTTGCCTAAATAGTGAGGTATTATGTGTTTTAAAAATCCTTGCAGCAGGCCAGCGGTCTGTGTAACACTGACTGAGAATTTTTTACCATACACCATAGTTATTATTAAATGGTAATAGCCAAGACACCATTTTCCCCTACATAGCTGCTTCCTCCTTTTTTTCTCACCTAACCAGGGGTACAAACAAGAACTGATTGGGATGCTGAGTGCCAGCCACGGTTTTCCAAATTGTCACAGAGAGAGAAGTTACCGCCAAATTCAAGAAATCGAGTAACAGCAACACTTTTCAAAATGATAAAGGGGCTCTCTCTGCCTTTGAGGGAAAGACACTCAGGGCCCAACAATATTTTATCCATGAACTTGGCAGGCATCTTTCTCCCCACACTCATCTTTCCTGCTCCTACAGGTGAACATGAGACAGCATTGTTTGAAGCCCTGCTTTGTTTAAAGCAGCATCAAATTCTAAGCAAAAATCTTTATGTTTCAGTTTTCATTTATTTCAAGTGGGAATTGGGTTCACATAAATTTTGTACTTTCTACAAACAATAGTGTAGTAACATTGGAAGGGAAGTGTGCATGCTGTTTAAGAGAATCCATTACTCTTCTAGCACCATTAAGCCTTTTAGAAATAGTACGTTTGATCAATACCCCAGCTGCGCTATTAACAAGCCTGTGCCCTAAGACAAGTCCCTAAATTCCACAGGCCTCAGTCTGCTCATCTGTAAAATGAGAGCATTAGATTAGATTTTCTCTGTGGATCTTCATAGCTCTAAGAGGCTATGGTTTGATATGTTAATTGAAAATGACTCTTACCTAGGTGATAAAAATCAGTGGCCCAAAACACTTATGGAATAAAGACTATTTCCAGTTTTTTTTTTCTCCTGGATGAAGATGGAAATAGCAATATTATCTGGGGCCTTGGGGGCTACTTGCTTGTACTCAGGCTTTCTGAATAAGTTGAGATGCATTAATTGGCTATCTTCTGGGTCTAAATATGTCTCTAAATTAATTGGGGATTTTATATTCTCCCTGTGAGATACAGGGATGGCTATGTATTCGAAAGAAGTTGTAGTTAAACAAGGAGATAGAGCTCTGCTCCCTGGAGTGCTCTAACTAGAGCAAACCTCAAGCCTGCTCAAGCCTCTGGTAATTTTCTAGTGGGTGGAGGGACCACAAATTACTCAGGCAGGTTACACATCCCTGACGATGTTTAAATTTCACATATCTTATAGAGTCAAGATGATGCCAAGTAAACTTTATTAACTATACTAATATTTAGTATATTAGTATACTAATATACTAAATCATCCACACCCAACACTGCAAAGGTTATTCATGAGGCTATATGTCCTTTTTATGTTTGTGACTTGTCTTTATGTTAAATACTATGTATTAATAGGTGAAATGATTCAGTGACTATGATGCTGTTTATTTTCATAAGATTATGTTGTCAGATTAAGCAAAGGTTAATAATACCACTTTGTTCTGTTCAAAGCAAAGCAAAAGCCCATGGACTTATGGACAGAAGTTTCACATGGCTAAATGTGTCCTTACAAACCTCTATTGCAAAGAATGATAGGACTAGGTTTGTTCCCTCAATGGCTGTATCAGTAGAATAAGTGCTATAATTTCATTTCTTGTGAAACTATTCAGATAACCTCTCATGCAGAATTATAGCTTCTATTAAAATGTGTATTCTGTCCCGAAGCCTTTTTCTCTCTTATTTTAATAGAAAACAATCCAGAGTTATATGAGCACATTGGAAAAGAATTAGTACTATCCTTGTCAGCATCTTTAGGGGGCCTGATTAATACAAGAACCACTTCCTCCTGACTAATGGTAGTCCAGGCTACAGGAGCCTTTTCCAAATGATCATGTGATTTAGGCTCTTTGTATTGAGTGTGTTTTTGACAGATTAGTTAAATAGAGCCTGCTGCAGAAAAGTATCACTCTCAAAATTGATCACAAAACAACCTGTGAGGAAATTTTCAAATCTGATAAGTAGGCTAGACTTAAAATACCAGGCTCAGCTGTGACACTCTTGCCTCAACAGAGATGTTGAGTACAAAAGAGGAGGTGACACCAGAGAATCTGGAGTGTGAATGACAGTAGAAGGTCAGGCACTGTAGTACAGAGGGAGAGAAGCAGGTGAAGCAAAAAAATTCTTAAAAAATTTAAAATCTTAACTTCTTATTTTACATGATAATACAAGAAATAAAGGTTATCATGTATTGAATAGTTACCGAACACTAAAAAAATCTTCTGAGTTCTTTACATATATTCAATAATTTGATCCTTATATAAACCTTAAAAGGTGATTAATAGAACTATCATATGTAAATAATTTGTTTCATACTTATTTACTTAATATTATTTAGTTTCCATTTTCCCACATCATTATTTTTTTCAATTTGATTTTTAAAAGCTGTTAACATTACATCATGCAGGTAATCTATGAATTTATGCATTCATTCCAATATGTAAAATTGTGGAGATTATTCCTGTGGCAATAAAGGGCAGAGAAGATTCCGAAGATATAGCAGGGCAGGTAAGTGATGAGTATAAATTTTATTGTGTAGTTTCTTAATGGTTTCAATGGAATAAGAGCTTTTTTCTTTGCAGGCTTTTTAGTTATGCTTGTTATTGTGCCCTAATGGCTAGTAATAGATTTGGAACCTCTTTTGAACTGGATCCTGTGTGAGCCCCTGCCCCAATTCACATGTGAAGTCCTAACCTTCCTTACCTCAGAAAGTGACTGTAGTTGGCAATAGGGCCTTCAAAGATGGGAAGAAGTTAAACTGAGCCCTGGGGTGGGCTCCGATTCAATTTGACTGCTATCCTTATACAGTGAGAAAAGTTGAACAGAAAGACATGGAGGCACATGCACCTGCACAGAGGGAAGTGCAAATGAAGAGGCAGCAAGTGAGTGGCCGCTGGCAAGCCAAAGAGAGTGGCATCAGGAGAAGACAACTCTCCCGACACCTTCATCTTGGACTGCCAGCCTCCAGCAATGTGAAAAAAAACAAAACAGGATTCAGTTGGTTAAGCAACCCAGTCTGTGGAATTCTGGTATGGCAACACGAGCAGACTAATACAGTGCCATAGAGCACAAGTACAGACGTTAGCTATCTTTAGTTTAGACTTTACCCTTCTAATTAACTCAAAAATTTATATTGAGGAAAAAATACATCTCAATAAGCCCTTAGGACACATGTCTTAAAATTGGTGAAAGCCACAGACCCAGACCCTATTTCTGTAAATAATTTAACCCTGGCTATTAGTAAAAAGACTGAGAGCTTACAGGACATGTGTAGCAAAGGAGAGTGATTTTCACAGACTGCCTGAGCAGCTTTCAGTCTTATCATCCTGGGAGCTACTGGACACTGGCATCCCATGGCCATCACCACCATTTGGCCCATCCACAGTGTGACTCAGAGCAGTGACAACACAGCAAATAAGCTTTTAATAGCCCTGCCTTTCTATGGCAGAGTTGGGTCCTGAAGCAAGTTCTCCTGATGCCCAGTCTTCAATTTTCAGTGCTTGGGCTTAAACAATTTTAGAACATTTTGGCATTTGAAGATTTACTAAATACTAATTATATGACTAGTAAGTGCTGTGCCTGGGGTAATGGGAGAAGGATCTGAAATCTTAGTTGAACTTAATCCTTTTTTTTGGAATGGAACCAAAATGTCAAATAGCTAAGATTTGTGATTTTGCCACATTATTATGCTGGGTGTCCCAATGCATCCTGGGAAGTATGGCCTATTTTTAAATAGTATCTTTAAAATATTTGTCACTACCCTTTATGACAATGCCTTGATTAAAAACTTCACAAAATATAAAAGTATATGCTATCGTTTTTAAACACAAAAGAGATAAGCCAGTCACATGATCACACACACACACACACACACACACACACACACACACTTACATAAACATTCTGTCAGACACTGCCACTGATTACGCATTGAGGAGTTTAATCCCTTTCAACATTGAGAAATATTTTTTTATATAGCTGATCTCAATCTCAACAGCAGCAGTTTATCTATTTTTTCCCTTTAGGTCCTCAGTACAAAGAGGGAACAGATGGTTTCAATTCTTTTTGTGTCATTTTTTCACATACCGGGGGACTTACAGTGGTGAAATAGGTCGTGCTTGTTGGTTGCAATAGCAGACTTGAATTTTACATAACCTTGATTCTGTTAACTCCCTACACCTGGGAAATAGAAGGTGGGGAGTAACTGGTGTTTGGCAGGATTTTATACATTGCCCATAATCAATAAAATTTCCTCTGTGATTGTGATTCTTCTGTATTTTTCTTTAAATTATATTTTATTGTTTATGCTATTACAACTGTCCCCACTTTCCCCTCCTTTGTCCACCTCCACCCAGCAGCTCTGCTTCCTCAGGCAATCCCCATATCATTGTCTGTGTCCATGGGCCATTCATATGTGTTCTTTGGCTAATCCCTTACCTCCTTTCGTCCAGCCTCCCTGGCCCCTCCCCTCCAACGTCATCTGTTCCATGTATCTATGCCTCTATGAAAAAATGCTCAACATCATTAATCATCAGAAAGATGTAAATTAAAACCACAATGAGATATCACCTCACACCTGCCAGAATGTCTATCATCAATAAATAAACAAACAAGTGCTGCCGAGGATGTAGAAAAAAGGGAACCTTAGTGCATGTTGGTGGGCATGCAGACTGGGGCAGCCACTGGGAGAAACAGTATGGAGTTTCCTCAGAAAATTAAAAATGGAACTGCCTTTTGACTCAGTGATTCTACTTCTGGAAATATATCCTAAGAATGTTTAAACACCAGTTCAAAAGAATATATGCACACTAGGTTTATAGCAGTGTTATTTACAATAGCCAAGATCTGGAAACAGCCTAAATGTCAATCAGTAGATGAATGGATAAAAAAGCTGTGGTCCATTTACACAATGGTATGCCACACGGTCATAAAAAAAAAGGACTCTTACTTTTTGTGACAGCATGGGTGCACCTGAAAACTATTATGCTAAATGAAATAAGCAAGTCAGTGAAAAACAAATACCGTATATTCTCACTTATATGTGTAATCTTCCTGTTATTCATGTTAAACACTTCCTAAACATATTTTGTTTAACCCTGGTAACCATTGTAATTCTTGAATTGTTAGCCTTTACACTAACAAGAAAGGATTTGGGGTTTTGCTTCTAAGGAATGACTTCAAAAGGCTGAGACCTTAACTTGTGGAAGCTGATGCTTTCTCTAGGTCGATAGTGTTAGAACTGAGATTAATTCTTGGACATCCTGCTGCTGTGGGAGAACTGTTGGCGTGGGCATTGGGTAAGCACTGGCCTCATGGTGAAACTGGGTCTGGGAGTGCGCTCTTTTCAAGTGCATGTTGAAATGTTTAACAT
This sequence comes from Phyllostomus discolor, assembly GCF_004126475.2. Taxonomy (NCBI): domain Eukaryota; kingdom Metazoa; phylum Chordata; class Mammalia; order Chiroptera; family Phyllostomidae; genus Phyllostomus; species Phyllostomus discolor. The sequence continues at coordinate 158,934,065 of NC_040903.2, forward strand.
GACAGGCATATGTTGGCTTTGAGCAAGTATCATTAAATTTTGAAGACTGATATCATAGAAAAACTATCCTTTCACCATAATAAAACAGAATCATGAGTCACTAAATATTTGAAAATGAAACAGTATACTTTAAGTACAGTACATGAGTTAAAGAAGCAATTGTAAGAAAAAGATAAAATATTCTGAACTAGATGATGATAAATAAAATATTAACATGTTTGATGTATATAAAAGAATATTTAGAATTATTTTTGTTGAATGTTGCTTTAAATATATTGAAAAGATTTAAAAGGTCAAGATATATTATCAAAGGTTTCACTTTCACAAGCAAGCAAATTGAATTTAAAATAAGTAAAAGAAAAAATAAAGATGAAGACAGATGGCAATAAAAATAGAAACAAAAAGAGAAAACAAAGCCCTGGCTGGCATAGCTCAGTAGATTGAGTGCAGGCTGCGAACCAAAGTATTGCAGGTTTGATTCCCAGTCAGGGCACATGCCTGGGTTGCAGGCCACGGCCCCCAGCAACCGCACATTGATGTTTCTCTCTCTTTCTCCCTCCCTTCCCTCTCTAAAAATAAATAAATAAAATCTTTTAAAAAAGAGAAAACAGAAATAAAGTAAGAAAACAAAAAATAGTTCTTTGAACATATTAATTAAAGTTGATAAACATTTGGCAAAACTGATTGTATAAAGAAAAGAAAAACCTAAATTACCTAATCAGCACTGAAAGAGAAAATATCTGCATATACTATGAAATTTAGATAATAATAAGGGAATATTATGAATAATTTTATTCCAATAAGTTGGACAACTTATATGATGGAAAAGTTCTTTGTACAGCACAATTCTCTAGAAAAAGAACATAAGATCAGATATAAATCTCAGTAGATTTATACCTATCAAAGAAAATATGTTTGCTGTTAAAAAATCCCCTAAAGAAAACACCAGGTTTAGATTCTATCAAACATTTAGTGAAAATAATACCAATATTAAACAAATTCTTTCAGCTAACAGAAAGGAGAAAATATTTTCAAACACACTTGATGAGGCCAGCACAAATCTGACAGGAAAACTCACAAAGACATTCCAAGAAAATTATAGAGCAATAGTCGTCATAAACATAGTGCAAAAATCCTTCACATAACATTAACAAACCAAAAGCAATAATGTCTAAACCCGATAATGCATTGAAACTGTGTATGCAGGGTTCTCCAAAGAAACAGAACCAATAAGTACAATGATGCCTCAGTCTGCTTCAAAATAGGCACCTTGGAATCTCACATAGTTCCAGTCACCATTGGCTGCCCCACCATATTTTCCTGAATTTCATGAACAGTCTGAAATTCCTTCCCTTTCAAAGTTGATTTTAGTTTTTGGAAAAGACAGAAGTTTCAGGGTGCCAAATCTGGGCTGTAGAGGGGCTGAGTCACCTAAGGGATTTGATATTTTGCCAAAAAACTCTGCACAAGACGTGATGCATGAGTGACAGCATTGTTGTGATGAAGCTGCCAATCACAGGTAGCCCATAGCTGCGGTCTTCTGAATCATCTGAATAGTTTCCACAGAGGAATTTTCAAGCTTAATGCAAAATTTAATGCGAATGTGTTGCTTTACTCGCTCAGTTATTTTGAATGCAACAGCCATGCAGTATCCATACTCAATGGCATTTACCACTCCCACTGACTAGTATGAAGTTGTCATTGTTCACACATATGCATTCCAGTCACCTCTCCTTGGCTCCCAGGTTACATTAATCCTGCTCAAACCATTCTCATTATGTTAATGGATGGACTTTTTCAGGACAGACTCTATCTATCTATCTATCTATCTATCATCTATCTATCTATATATCTCTATATCTATATCTGTATCTAAATCAATAGGCATATCTTTGGGTGAGGAATATTTGTATATTGATCTATACATATCTATCAATATATATAGATATAGATAGACAGATCAATATCTATCTAGATATAGACAGATATATATATAGATATAGATATAGATAGATATCTATATAGATATAGATAGATAGGTAGATATAGATATATATACAGGATTCCTCACCCAAAGATATGTCTATTGCTTTTTATTTTGTTATACTTTTAGAGAGAGAGGACTGGAAATAGACAGAGAAAAATATTGAATCAATGTGAAAGAGAGACATCTGTTGCCTCCTATACACACCCTATCAGTGATCAAACCTGCAACCTAGGTATGTGCCCTGACTGGAGATGGAAGCCTTCACCTTTCTGGTGTATGAGATGATGCTCCAACCAACTGAGCCACCTGGCCAGGGCTGTATATATACATACTTTACAAGATATTGGAGCAGGCTATTATGGAGGCTGGTAAATCCCAAGTCTGCAGTGTAAATTGTCAAGCTGGAAACTCAGGAGAACTAATGGTTAAGTTCCAGTCCAAGTCAAAGGCCTGAGAACCAGGAGACTGGATGGTGTAGTGACTTTCTGAAGGGTAGGAGGATAAGACCCAGGAAAAGCTGGTGTTCTATTTAAAATCCAAAAGCAGGAAAAGAGCTACTGTACCAGGGTGAAGGCAGTTAGGCTGGAATTCTCTCTTATTTAGTGGAGGGTCAGCCTCTTTCCTCAGTTCAAACTCTCAACTGATTGAATGGAGCCCACTCAAAATAAGGAGGCTATCTTCTTTACCCATTCCACAGATTTCAGTATTAAGCTTATCCAAAAACACCCTCACAGAAACGCCCAGTATATTGTTTGATCGAATATCGAGGCACCCCATGTTCCAGTCCTGTTGGCACATAAAATTAACCATCACAGATCCAACTATTGTCAAGTTGGCACACTTTTGCATTCCCTTAAGCCATATTTAATCTCCAAATGAAGACAGTAAGAAGGTCATAATTCTGCTTAACCTGATACAACTTTACATGCTACAACTGAAGATCCATTAACACCTTCTCCACTTGCCCACTTTGGGGCAGTGCCTGCAAATTGTGCAGAATCATTTGCACACCAGGCCCAAGTCTTCCCTTCCTCTGTTAGTTGATCATTGGGAGCTTCCTATGAACCATAGGTGACAACCGGGGAAGAGACAATAATGGAGTAGGAGTGGAGGCCATGGGATTTTGGCCACTTCATGTAACTTACCTGTGCTTTCAGGGCCTGCTGGGTCCCAATGATGTAAATACTGTTTCCATTTGGTGATGGAGCACTTGTTGCGCACCAGTATTATGGTTTGGTGGGTCAAATAAGATCTAGTTCATGGTAGGCAATTAGGTTGCATAATAATTTGGTGGCCCATGTTTAAGAGTTTAATCTCTTCTATGTCCTAGTAGCAGGCCAAGAACTGTTTCTCAGAAAAGGAGTAGTCATCCATAGAGGACAGCAGAACTTTCCTCCAAAATCTTAAGAGCCTACATTGCAATTTACCTACAGGGTCCTGCTGAATGCTCCAAAGAACACCTGTATCTGCCATTGATACTTGACGTCCCTTTGAATCTGCCAGATTGTATGTCTCAACTGGCAGATCAGCTTGCATAACAGGCTGGACCCATTGCACAGCTTTCTCTTGATCAGGGCTCCTCAAAGAACCAGCAGTAATTCATTTTTTGTGGCTGGAGTAAGACTCAAATAAGAAATTTGTCGCTTCTAAAATCCAAGTGGGCTTACTAGGCATTGTGCTTTTCTTTCTTTCTTTATTTTTGGTTGTAGGAAGGGCTGTATTAAACAAGTTATTATTTATCCTAGAAGAGATATGTCTACATGCCCCACCAAGAATTTTCACTGAGGAATAAGGCCCTTGAATTACTTTTGAGTTGTGTCCCACCCTCTAAAATGCAAATAACTTACCAACAAGTCTAAAGTCATGGCTACTTCCTACTCACTAAGTCAAATCAACAAAATGATATCAATACTTTGGGCCAGTGTGATATCCTATGGAAGGGAAAGATAGTCAAGACCCTTGTGAACTAAATCATAGCATAGAGCTGGAGACTTCATATACCTCCAAGGTAGAACAGTGAATGTTCTGGACTTTCCATCTGAAAACAAACTGCTTCTGGTGTTCTTATTTATAGGTATGAAGGAAAAAAGCATTTGCTAGATCATTAGCTATATATCAGGTAACAGGTGATGTGTAAATTTGTTAAAAAATAAAAAATAAAAGCACATCTGGTGCAGCAGCTGCAACTGGAGTCACCTTCTAGTTAAGCTTACAATAATTTACAGTTATTTTCCAGAAGGCATCTGTCTTCTGCACAGGCCAAATAGGCAAGTTGAATGAGAATGTGATGGATTCACCAGCCCTGTACTAATCTCTGAAATCCTTCTAGGATTAGAGTATTGCTTTCTGTTTCCTCCTCTTCCTCCTCCTTCTTCTTCTTCTTCCTCCTCTCCTCCCCTCCTCCCCCTCCTCTCCCTCCTCCCCCTCGTCCTCCTTCTTCCTTTTCCCCTTTTTCTCCTTCTCCTTCTCCTTCTCCTCCTCCTCCTCCTTCTTCTTCTTCATAGATGCAATTCTAGTGGTTTCCATGTGCACTTTCTCACCTAATAGCACTCATTCCAGTGGTCAGGGAACTAATGTGGAGATTTTGCCAATTGATGAGTGTATCTATTCCAGCTATGCATTTTGGAACTGGGAAAATAATTGCAGGATGGGTTCAGGGACCCACTGGAAACATAGTGAAATGGACCTGAGCTAAACTCCATTGATCACATGACCTCTCTAAAGCACTTACTCTCCTAGATCACAGTGATACTTTGATCTCTTGGAATTAATGCCACTTCAGAGCTGCTGTCCAGTTGTCCCCAAAAGATCTGAATAGTTCCCTTTCTCCACTGTTCAGTTAACTTGGTAAGAGCCTATACATTCTTTTAGGGAAGTCTGGGGCACAGATGAATAGTATACATTTTTAAAATTGTACCTGGGTTTTTCTTAAAGGGAAACTTCCCTTTCCTCCCTTCAAGAGGTGCTGGGTCTATAAAGTGACTCAAAGCTAATAATTGATGCGGGAGCCATGACCATTTCTTTTTATGTTTCATATTAAACTTTTGCTCACTTGATCTAGAATTTTTCTATTACACAGGTCAAGTACAAATTTAGTAGGCTTCTTATCTACTTCACTCCTAGGAACACCGTGATCAACTAACAACCCAGTAAGTCTGCATGAATCAAGCTATTCTGCTTGCTGCTTTGTCCATTATGGTAAGCATACCCACCTTGCCTTTGGTATTTGAGGGCCACCAATTTGCCCTTGCCCCACAGGATCCAATTTTTCCCATTGCATTTAGGTTTTCTAGTGCAGTAAGTGCCCTAAGGTTTGGTCTACATAGAAGAGCAATCATAGAACTAACTCTTCAAGGATGCTGAGATTTCCCTCACAAATTTATTTCTCATATTCATGGTAAAAGGTGTGTCTTTCAGACCCTCCCAGGGTAGATATGTAGGTCTTCAATGACAAATCCATGTTAATATTCCATTCTCCCTATGTCTTTCAATCTCTATCCCTACATTAAAACAAGGCAGGTCTGGCATTTCTAACTTACTACTGTGGCTGCCTTTTAGTTCATGTGTCAGGCAGCCAAACAGACTGATAGAGCCCCTTCTAACTCCCTGGGATGCAACATTAGATTCATAACCTCCTCTTAGTGAGCTCATATCAATAAATTCAGCCTGACCCAACATTATATTTCTTATGCTATTATTCCACATCCTAAGTATCCATTTTCACACATGCTCCCCAATTTACATCTGTTTAAATGAGAAAACTGACTTACAGTAAGGATGGTAGTGTAGGTAGACATGGCTCACCTCTTTGCCCAATCACATCAAAATTACAACTAAAATATAAAACAACCATCATTCATAACTGTCAGAAATGAAGTTGAATATAAATCTGACAACCACAGAATTAAAGAAACCACATCCATCCAGACTGGTAGGAGGGGCACAGATGTGGAATGGGCTGGTCCCTCACCCACGTGTAGTGGATAAAAGTTTGGGAGGGTATCTTGGGAGCAAGGAGTCCCAGCCCTAGACCAGGTCCCTCATCCCAGGGTTCCAGTGCCAGGAAGATAATTCCCCACAACTTTTGGCTACAAAAATTAGTGGGGATTGAGTCAGTGGAAGAAACTGCTATAGCCCCATGCAATTCTTCTTAAAATACCCACACATGAACTCACCTACTCAGACTCATTCCCTCTGAGCTCCAGCACCAGAGTAGTAGCTTCAAAGGCACCAGTGGTATACTGTGAGAAATTGAAGTATCTGGCATCTAGGCAAGCAGAGGCCATTGTCTCTTTTTTAAACCCCCCCTCCACAGACCCAGAAAGCCGGTGCCATATCTGAGACTGTATCAACCTGGCTAACACAGTTTGATCCACCTTGGAAATCCCCAGAGACTCTGCCCCACCTAACTTCTGGGCCCACCAAAGCTGCTTTTCCATATGAATGGCTGGTCTTGGCTCATGCTACACAACTTCCTAAATCCTCTCAAGCAAGCAGAAGCTGGCTTCAGTGAGCCCTAAGCCTGGCAATAGCAGCAGCCAGACTAGATTCACAGCTTGGCATTGCCTGAAAATCTTCAAGCCCTGCACAAATAGTAGCCATCTCAGACTGCTTTATAACTCAGGCAGGGTGGCCCTGGGCAAAACACAGGTGGGGGCTGACCTTGGCCTGCACCACCTAGGAAACCTCAGAGCCAGCACACCCAGTGGACAGCTACAGACCATGTTAGAGCCTCACCACCCTGCCCCTGCACAGCTGGTCCTCCATGGAGGGTGGAGTTTGGTGGTCAGTGGTCACAGTCAGTCCTTGCAGCTGACTGGCTTGGATAAATCCCTTCCATGGATCTGCCAATAGCAACCAAGGCTCAACTACAAGAGGAAAGTGTACTCAGCCCAGACAAAGGGCATACCTCGAGTTCCCTACTTGGGTGATAGAGGAGGCTGTGCCACTGGATCCTACAGGACACCTACTACATTAGGCCATACTACCAAGATATGAAGTCAAAACATCTCTATCTAATACATAGAAACAAACACTGGGAGGCTGCCAAAATGAGGAGACAAAGAAACATGGCCCAAATGAAGAACAGGTTAAAACTCTGGAAAAAGAGCTAAATGAAATGGAGAGAAGCAATCTATCAGATGCAGAGTTCAAAACACTGTTTATAAGGATGCTCAAGGAACTTAGTGAGGACCTCAATGGTGTGAAAAAGATTGAATGAGAAATGAAGGATACACTAATTGAAATAAAGGACAATTTACAGGGAAACAACAGTAGAGTGGATGAAGCTAAGAATCAAATCAATGAAATGGAACATAAGGAAGCAAAAAAGAAAAAAAATCAGAACAGCAAGAAGAAATAAGAATCCAAAAAAATGAGGAGAGTAAGCAGCCTCTGGGACAACTTCAAGCAGCCCAACATTCAGATCACAGGGGTGCCAGAAGAGAAGAGAAAGAGCAAGATATGGGAAACCTATTTGAGAAATGAAAAACTTTCCCAAGTTGATGAAAGAAATAGACATGCAAGCCTGAGAGGCATAGAGAGTTCTAAATAGGATGAATGTAAAGAGGCCCACCCCAAGACAACATCATAATTAAAAGGCCAAATGTTAAAGATAGAGAATCTCAAAAACAGCAAGGGAAAAGAGGTCAGTTACCTAAAAAAGAGTTCCCATACAACTGTCAGCTGTACTCTCAAAGGAAACTTTGCAGGTTAGAAGGGATTGGCAAGAAATATTCAAAGTCATGAAAAGCAGAGACCTACAGCCAAGATTGCTATACTCAGTAAAGACAGCACTTAGAATTGAGGGGCAGATTAACACAAGAAAAAACTAGAGTTTGTTATCACCAAACCACTCTTATATGAAATGTTAAAGGGACTTATTTAAGAAAAAGAAGATCAAAACTATGAACAATAAAATGGCAAAAATACAGATTTATCAATATTTGAATCTAAAAATTAAACTAAGCAAACAAGAATAACAGAGACAGAATCATGGATACAAAGAGTGTTTTGATAATTGCCAGATAGGAGGAAGGTGTGGGGAAGTGGGTAAAGAGGTGAGGGGATTAAGAAGTACAAATAGGTAGTGATAGAATAGCCATATGGATATAAAGTACAGTATAGGAAATGGAGAAGCCAAAGTACTTATACACATGACCTATGGACATGAACAATGGTGGGGGATTACCTGAGGGAAGGGGAGTGTTGGTTGGAAAGGGGGCAAAGAGGAAAAATCAGGACAACTGTATTAGCATAATCAATAAACTATAATTTAAAACAGAAAACAATTACAGATTAATACAAACATTTTGCTGAAAATAAATTAGAAAACTAATGTAGTTCTTTTGGAGTGTAATATACCTTCTCATAGGTGACACTTTTTCCTCACCTTTCAAGGTCTGCTGGGACTCAAGTCTAGTTAGGTCTAGAAGCAAATAAGTGTGGCATAAGTGAGTGTAAAATAGCTGAAAAAAATAGCATTGGCTTGCATGGCCACTGTCTCAGGGGAGTTTTCTAACTGTTTTCTCAGGTACTGCAGAGTTAATCCCCTTAGAGTACTTGGAGAGGCCACTTGCACTAAGTGTGGGGAGGCTGCTTCCACTGGAAATGAAGACTCATCAGAATTTAGGGCTCAATGTCTTCAGCTTCATCAGTGTCTCCTATACATCCCATTCCAACTTTCAGGATCTTATTTCTTCCCAATCAATGCCCTCACTTCAGCAGTAGACACCCATGCATTTTAATGTAACCAGTTGCAGAATGAGATTTTTGGTTTGATTTTCATCAGTTTCAACCTTCAGCTACAGGAGATAAGAGTCTCCTTCAGGGAGCTTTAAGGTCATTTGAGCAACACTTGAGTTGGGAATTTGAATTCCTGAGTTCATTCCTTTCTTTCCCCACTTTGTCTAACAACATTAGGAGCAACTAAACAATCTCATTATACTTGTTAGTTTGGCCAATATGTTTGAAAGTATCATATACACAGCTAACCAGATATATGCTTCTTATGAGTGGGTGATTAGAAGTATCTAATGTTTGTATTTTGCGTATGTTTATTGCCAAATCACATTAGGGAGTATCAGTGTTGTTTTCATTATGGGAAATAGAGTCATTAAAATCTTTAAATCTAATCAGACTAGATAGCCAATCCCAGAAACCCCAGAACCAATTTAGAAAGCTCATCCTTAACATTCTATTCCTCTAGAACCACTTTCTGTATCAAGATTTCACCAATAAATTCTATAAAATATTTAATGAAAAATCATACCAATCTTAAATTATTTCAGATAATAGAGAAGGAGGAAATAATCCCAAACTAATCTGATGAGGTCAGCACAATCCTGATAGGAGAACTTCACAAAAACATTAAAAAACAATTATCGAGCAATAGCCCTCACAAATGTAGTGCAAAAATCCTTAACATAATGTTAGCAAAGCAAATGTAATAATTTCTAAAAATGATAATGCACCATGGCTAAGTGGTATTTATCTGAGTAATTTAAGATTATTTTAACATTTAAAAATTAATCAATGAAATCCACTATAGTGTAAAATAAAGGAGAAAAACCTGTCATGTATTGAATATCATTATTTCAATATATAAAGGCAAAAGATAGGACCAAATATAAAACCCATTCAGGGTATAGAAAAAGGAAACTTCTTAGCAAGCTTGAAACAAAAGGGATCTTCCTCAGTTTTGACAAATAGTATCAATGAAAAATCTCCAACTTTCATCATACCTAATGTTCTCTCTAAGATTGGGATTTATATGTGGCCACCTACTCTTACTACTTTTATTCAACTGTTATTATTATTGAAGGACCTGGACATTACAATAAGTGAAGAAAAAAGACATAAAATGAATGTGGATGGGAAAGAAATAAGTTAAATCATCTCTCTTCAGAGACAACATGATAGCATTTTGTAGGAAAAAAACCCCTAAAGAGTTAACAATAATAACAATTCAAAAAAGCTTCTCAAACTAATAAGCGAGGTTCAAAAAACCTGAAATTATAAGATCAACATACAAAAATCAATTATATTTCTGTATCCTAGAGCAAGCAATTAAAATATTTGAGTTTCTTTCATAATTGTATGCAAATATTTATAAAAGTACATAGGAACATATTTTTAAAAGTCAAGCTAAAACTCCACTTCTAAAACCATGAACATGGCTCAAACAAATAGACATATTCATAGCTTAAAAACCTCAATATTTTAAAGCTTATACTAAAATGTATAGAAGTATGAAATGGACCTAGAATTTTCAAAACAATCTTGAAAAATTAAGCTGGAAGGCTTGTACTGCCTGACTTCAAGACTTACTGGAAATTATATTGGTTAAGACAGCATGGCATTGTCATAAAGGGACAAAAAGATCAATGGAATAAAATAGAGGGTCCAAATAAATCCATGTTTTTATTTAAGATTTTATTTAGTAATTTTTAGAGAGGGGAAGGGAGGGAGAAAGAGAGGAAGAGAAACCTCCGTGTGTGGTTGCCTCTCATGCACCTGCTACCGGGGGACCTGACCTGCAACCCAGGCATGTGCCCTGACTGGGAATTGAACTGGTGACCCTTTTGTTTGCAGGCTAGCACTCTATCCACTGAGCCACATCAGCCAGGGCTAAATCCATATTAATAAAGAAAACTGACTTTCAATAAATGTGCCAAAACAATTTAATGAGGAAAGAACAGTCTTTTCAACAAATGATACTGGGATAACTGAATATCCATATGGAAACAAAAAATACAGGTACCCTTTCTCATGTCATACACAAAAATTATTTGTGATGGATCATAGATCTAAACACAGAAACTGAATTTCTAAATTTTTTAGAAGGCTACATACAAAAATACTTTTATCACTATGTAAAACATTAAGAACATGAATAGGTAAGCCATTATATAGGAAAAAAGTATTAGTACAATTCAATGCTAGGAAGACAGACAACCCAATTAAGAAATGGTCAAAATACCTGATTAAACACTTATCCAAAGAGGAGATACAGATAGCCAGTAGACATATGAAAAAATGCTAACATCACTAGCCATCAGAGAGATGCAAATTAAGACCTCCATGAGATATCATCTTACACTTGTCAGAATGGCTACCTTCAATAAATCAACAAACAACAAGCGTTGGCAAGGGTGTGGAGAAAAGGGAACCCTAGTGCACTGTTGGTGGGAACACAGTCTGGTGCAGCAACTAAGGAAAAAAATATGGAATATCCTTAAAAAATTTAAAGTGGAACTCCATTTTGAATCAGGGATTCCACTTCTGGTAATATACCCTAAAGATCCTGAAACACCAATTCAAAAGAATATATGCACCCTTATGTTCATGGCAGCATTATTTATAATAGCCAAGTTTTGGGAACAGCATAAATGCCCATCAGTAGATGAGTGGATAAAAAGCTGTGGTACATTTACACAATGGAATTTTATGCAGCAGTAAAAAAGAAGAAACACACATTTTGCAACATCATGGATGGACTTGGAGAAAATTATGGTAAGTGAATGTAGCCAGTCAGTGAAAGAAAAATACTGCATGATCTTACTTACCTGTGAATCTAATGAACATATTAAGGAACAAATAGAGACAGAAGCTTAGATACATAAAACAGATTTGACAGCTGCCAAAAAGGAGGTGGGTGGGTGGAGGAACAAAGTGAAGGATGGTGAAGGGATTAGCCAAAGAACATTTCTCACAACCTAGGGAAACAGGCAACAATGTGGGGATTGGCTTAGGGGGAAGGGTGAGTATGAGGCTGGGTAGAGGTGAGAAAGGGAGAAAAAGTAGGAACAACTGTAGCAGCATAAACAATAAAAATAAAATTAAAAAGAAAAGTTTTAAACTATATTTATTCACAAATCATATTTGACAAAGGACTTGCATCCAGATTACATTCAGAATTTCCACGATTCAATAATAAAACAAAAGTTAACCCAATAAGAATATGGGCCAAAGATGTGAACAGACACATCTCAAGTTAAGTTATACAAAGGGTCAATATGTACATGAAAATGTACTCAGAATAATTAATCATCAGAGAAAAGCAAATTAAAATGATATATTACAAAATACCAAATAAAATGGCTAAAATGTAAAACTAACAGCAGTTGATACTGCACAAACCTGGAGCACCTGGAACTCTCCAACATTGCTGGTAGAAATGTAAAATGGTAGAGCCACTTTGCAAATGGTTTGGCAGTTTCTGTTAAGTTGCTTATACTTTGATCCAGCATTCCACTTCTTAGTATTTATCTAAGAAAAATGAACACATGTCCACACAAAGACTGGGACCAAAATGTTCATACGGCTTTAATTTCGATAACCTAAAACTGGAAACAATCCAAATGGACACCTGTAAAAAAAATAGGTGAACAAACTACTGTATAGCTGTAAGACAGAATACTACTTAACAATAATAATGATGTGTTGGTTCCCCAACCAACACAAATGACTCTACCGATCACACGCAGAGTGAAAGAAGGCAGACACAAACAGAACTTGCTGAATGATTCTGTTCATGTTAAATTTTAGAACAGGCGTAGTTCCTAAAGTGAGAAGAAAATCAGAATATTGTTTGCCTGGGTTGTGATGAGTAGGATGCAACAAAACTCTCTGGGAGACGAGAGTGCCCCATATTATGATAGAGCCATGAACTGCACATTGCTTGGTTGTGTCCATTTTTTTAGAACAGTACATCTAATATTTCTGTATTTAGGTATATGAGATTTACCTCAACAAAACAAAATTAGAATACCCTACTATTACTACTACTACTGCTACTACTACCACCAATCAAGTGGGAGATAGAAAATGGATGACAGTGTAGAGAAAATAAGGGCAAAGTGCCAGTAATCATAGAAGCTAGATAATAGGTCCATGAGGTTGTGGCATACTATTTTGTTTACTTTTTATAAGTTTTAAATTTCCTATAATAAAAAGTTAAGATTAATTTGATATGCAATACAAACAGTAATATGGCAATGATTGGAAAATGGGGTTATCCAGTAATCATTTAAGACTCAAATCCTTATTATATTTTATTTAAAAATAAATCTAATTGCTCATGTGTACAAATAAAATATTTTTAAAACAAAAAAAAACATGGTAATATATCAATAATAAGACAAGCAACCCAATTTTAATAACAGCAAAAACAAATATTGAACACACACTTCACAAATATACAGGTGGCCAAAAAGCATATGAAAATATGCTCATCATTATTAGTCATTAGGGAAGCACAAATTAAAACCACAATGAGATATCACTATGACCAAAATAACTAGAATGAAAAAGTTCAATAGTACCAAGCGCTGACAAGGATGTGGAACAACTGGAGGGAATGTAAAGTTAAATATATATGCTTTTCAAACTTCCTAGCATTTTTACTCTGAGAAATTGAAATAAGGAAAATAAAAAGACTTGTAGTTCTATTCATTATAACAAAAAACCCCCTGGAAATAACATAAATATTTATGAAGTGAAGAATGGATAAACAAGTTTTGGAATATCCATACAATTGAATGCACTTCAGCAATAAAAAGGAAGAAACTACTGGTATGCATATCATGGCTGAGCCTCAGTAGCATTGTGTCAAGAGAACCAAACACAAAATATTACACATTCTAGAATTTCATTCATAGGAAATTCTATGAAAGGAAAAGAATATAGTGATGAAAATCAGATTAATGGTTGCCAGGGTTCAGTGACTGGGAGGAGGAAATTGATTGCCAAGAGGCATGTAAGAAGTTGTTGGGATGAAGGGAATATTTCGTATTTCGATTGTGTGTAATAGCAATACCATAGCTGTACGCGTTTGACAAAACTCATAAAGTCAAACACTTTAAAAGGGCAGATTTTGAAAATTATGTATTGGGAATGTGCTTTTACATACTCAGAATATATCTTCCATGGGAGGTTTAGTTTTCCTCCTAATATGTCTCATTTACTTCCTAAACCATACACATCATTTTGTTTTTGACAAATGACAAGTATGATCACAGAAACTGCCATAGTACAAAACTCATGAAACATGAACATATAGAATGGAAACCAGGCTTGTAGTTTGGCGCAGGCACTTAAAAGCTCATGAAACACTAAGATATACTTGGACTCAGTCCTATGACTTGCCATAGTAAAATGACCTCCTACTGAAATTGCTAATGGACTGTGTGTCTTTAAATACACAATTCTCAAATCAGTTCTAAGTAAAGGCTAACTTCTTACATGCTATTCTACTTGCTGACTTTACCTTCTGGTCACAAAGTGCTTCTGTAAGAAGTTGCTCTCTAGTGTTATTTCACAGTTTCTGTCTTCTTTCTGAGCCAGAGAAGAAGAAGAAAGAGCTCAGTTGTTGATATTTACATGGGTGAAAATGGGGCGCGGAGAATCGTCCAGTCATTTGATTAGGGGTAGTATCAACCTACAAAGCTTTTATTCTTCTGACTGTTTTAAGGATGAAAAAATTAAAAATGTATCTTAGTAGCATCCCTGGGAATTTAGAATGTGAATAATCTTGCTGACATATTTAAACTCCCAGTTGCCATTTGTGGTGCCAGGAGTCACAGAATGCAAAGGACACAATAGGCATTCTTGGTTTTTAGAATAGCATCACTTAGGGAAAGCTGGTAACTCCAGCTTTCTGACAGTTTCCTAACAGTGTTCACAGTCAGTCAGAGTGTTTGGCAGCAGCACAGGAAAGATCTAACAGAGAGGATCTAGGTTGTGCCTGCTGTTAAACTCAATGCCAACAGTCACTGCTTTGGGCTCCTTCTCAGAACTGTGTCCTAGCAACAGGTATTTCTAGAAACAAGAATGTGGGGGGTGTGTGTGTGGGTGTGTGGTGGGGGTTGTTGAGGGGAGGGAAAGAAATATCATGGAGATGGTTTTCTATATAGTCCTCAGTTGGATACATCAACTTTATTTATTAATTCTGATTCTTGGCCGTGTGTCAGAATTGTAGTGGGAAGTCTCTCACTCTCCCCTTGAATCCCACAGTATCCCTCCCATTGCACCGTTTGGGCTCCAGCTGAGTGAGGTACTATGCTGAGAATGGAATAGCTAGGAAAAGACTAGATAAGGGCAAAAAGACATGGCCTTTGCAATAAACCAGGATAAACCAAGTAAGCAGAGGTGCTTATGGAATTATGAAGATGTAAAAAGTTGAAGATATAAGAAGAAGCAGAATTGAAAGGTCTTGGTGACCTAATCAGGTGTGAGAATTAAACAGAGAATTCTGGCTTGAGTAACTGGGTGTATAACAGCATCATTTATAAATCTAGGAAAACAGAAAACATTGCTAGCTGGGTTGGGGATAATGGGAAACATAGTCATATATGGGACACATGTGAAATTCAACAGGAATTTTAAATGGTGGTACAAACCTCATGACCCCATTGTTGTTGTTGTTGCTGTTTAATATTCTATGTGTCTCTTTCTCTGTTTTTTAAATACACTTTAATGCCCACTTGCTTTGTTTACTCAGACCCCCTAACAGACACCTAACTTCTTTTAGTTCTTTGAATGCTCCTTGTCTTGTCTCACCTCTGTGACCCTGTGCATGCCTTTCTTTCTTGATGCTCTTCTCTCTCTCTCTCTCTCTAGTTCTCTTTCCTTGGCTCACTGCTCTTCATCCTTCAATTTTCCCCCTTAGCCATCACTTCCCCTGGAACCTTCCTTGCACCATTCCCAACCTCCCCACACCCACATTAGGTAGTTCTTTGATGGAGACCTACTTCCTTCATCATAATGCTTATCACCAGTATTGAAATTGGACCTTTAAACGTTTGTCTTCACCTCTATATTGCAAGTTCCACTAAGACAGATAAATTTTTGCCTTGTTAATAATTTAGCTCAAAGTATCACTAAAATGTTAATACATATTAGTAAAATTTAATATTTTAAAAACTACCAGTAAACCTAAAACAAAAAGAAATATACAAAGAGGCCCAAATATTCAATCTTTGTATTCATGATGATATATCTTCATGAATATTAATTTATATATCAATTATACTTATAATAATAAATAACATAAGTAATTATATAATATGTATAACATACAATTATATTATATATTGTATACATATATGGAGAGAGAGAGGACAGAGGTATAAGTAATGGACTAAGCCCTAGAAAATATAGTTCTATGTGAAATTCTGTCTTTAAGAACAGAGTACATTACATTTAAATACTTTGGGCTTAAATTTTATCATTTGCACAAATGAGAGGTAGGATAAAAAAGTTTTATATTCCTTCAGATTTAAAATTATCTTAATCTATAAAAATAAACAACAAAGAACAATTTAAGCCTTATCAGTTGTCAACTGCTATAAATAGAAATTTTAAAAATAAGGAAAGAATTATGGTGATGTCCAATAATATGGGAAGAAATGGGTTTCAAATTGCTGTCAAAAATCAATATCACAAATATCATGAGGTTTTTTTTTTAAAGAACAATTTTATGCCTAGATTCTTCGAGTTTGACTTTGTATATTATAAATATTTAGTTAAGCCTAGCAATAGACTTGCTCATGAAGATGATTCAAGCTCATCATAATACGGAATTAATCAAGTGAAACTAGTTAGTATTGGTAAGGACTTTTTACTAACATTTAATATTAATGAGGAGCAACATAAAGACTGTTGACACAAATTACTTAGAGAAATTACTGATATAATTGTACGTCATTTCCAAATAAATGTAAGATGCTTAACCAATACCAGAGAAAGTAGAAATTCACCTTTCACCTCTTCTGAAACCAAAGAAGTACAGGTAGGGAAAGGCTCCAAGGATCATTCAATCCAATTGCACAGGAGTCTTTGATCTTCTTGAAACATCCCAGCTAAGTGCTGTCTCACTTATTCTTGAGCATCTCTGAGGCAACAGCCTCACTGGAAGCACACTCCTTCCATCTTTGGACAACTCTGTTTCAAAGTGTTTTCTGTTATTATGCTCCCTGAAGTTTTCATTCATTGGTTTTAGTCTGCCACTGGAATCAAGCAAAACACATCAAATATCTTTTTCATATGACAACATTGAATTACCATTGCAAATTTGGAATGAATTTCCAATTTTGTATTTCTATGCAACATGAAAACATAATATGACAATCAAACACCTTTTTGAACTAAATGTGAATACAAGTTTAATGTCTTATTTATTCACCAAATTATAGAAATTACATATTAGCTTGAAGTCTGATTCAGGTTGTTTTTCAACTAAAGCTACCCTCTTTTAAAAGTATCCACCACCTTGCCTGTTTTCTTTAGTTTGACATCAGTCACCATAGTCTAATTGTTCTTATTCTTGCTTCTTGGCATGTGCAATGTGGGTGGTCAGTTTGTATGACATCTGGCATTAAATGCTTGCTGAGTTCCCTATTTTATAGAAATAATTTGGTGTATTGCACTGCAAATCCTGCCAGCTAAGGTGCCTTGGGGAGTGGAGTGGCTGTGAGGATGGTGTGATCCGAAGCCACTTCTGCTTTCTGACAAAAGCGTGTTTAAGACAGGATTAAGAAAATAACTACAGCCCTGGCTGGCGTAGCTCAGTGGATTGAGCGCGGGCTGCGAACCTAAGTGTCGCAGGTTCGATTCCCAGTCAGGGCACATGCCTGGGTTGCAGGCCATGACCCCCAGCAACCGCACATTGATGTTTCTCTCTCTCTCTCTTTCTCCTTCCCTTCCCTCTCTGAAAATAAATAAATAAAATCTTAAAAAAAAATTTAAAAAAAAAGAAAAAGAAAATAACTACAAAACAATGAATTCATAGGAGTAGGACTAGAACTAATTTTGGAACTTGGCTTAGAAAGTTACTATATATATAACCTTCACTAAATGACCTCATTTTACTCAGCCCTAGGGTCTTCATCTATTAAATGGGAATAATATTAATTTTGCAGGTCTTTTGTGACAATTAAATGAGGTACTTTAGCAGACTTCATCTAGTAAAATACTTGGCTACTGCTTTTCCTATTTCAAAGCTAGTGCAGAGTCAGAAACTTTATCTGAGCATTTGACAGCTTCCTCAGGCCTCCACACTCTCCCATCCCACACTGCTGCTCAGGGCACTCTCCAGTCCCGTACTCAGGCCAGGCAGCATTTTCTGCTCTGAGCTCTTACTTTATCTAATTGGATGATCCTAAAATGAGAGCTCCTCAGCCCTGGTGAAAGCATCAGACAGGAACTAGACAGCCTCATTCTCTTTCATCAGAATAATAAAGGGGCCAGTAATACACAGACAGTTGAAGAGTCAGGTGTTTCCATTGCCCAGTTTGGTATGACCCTAAGTAACTGAGGCTGCTTTACCTCTTCAAGTCCCCTTGGCGGTCTTTTTCAGATAGCTTTTGATAAAAGAGGCCTGATATTATTGACTAGTGAACCAAGGGGATGGAAATGTGTACAGAATATTGATTGTGTGCCTAGAATATAGTGCCAGGCCTGTGCCTCAAAAACACTCATTGAGATATTTGTTCATCCACTCATTTATTCATCTAAAACTATTGCAAGCCATGTCTGAGCCAAGTTGTGTGTGACAGTCTCAGAGAAGTTATGATATAGTAAAATGTGCAGTAGAATATATATAGAGAGAAATTATACAGAATGCAAATACAGAGAAATTATGCAGAAATAATACTTTCTAGGGTTGGAAGATCTTGGCAGACATGACATGGGAACTGAAGTTTGAAAGAGAATAGCCTTTCAAAGGGAAGAATAGTTCAGCTATGGAAACACATATACAAAAACTAAAACAAGTTTAAGCTAACATATCTTGTTATAGAAATGTCCATATGTTGATATTACAACAGCTTAACACACCAAAGGGGATTGTGAAAATAGCTTAAGCTAGAAAGAGCGTGTTGTGCAAAATAAGACCAAAAATATAGAATTTAATCTAAAACTATATTGCTTACCAAGAAAGAATGGAAAGAAAACTTACCAGCTCATGGCTGGGGTGCTGTCATATTAAAATTCCTTTGCACATCAAAATCACAGACTTTCTCATTGAAATGTAAGAACTTCCAGTTATAAGATAAATAAGTACTAGGGATGTACTGGACAGCATGGTGACTACAGTTAACATTGCTGTATGTTGCATACACAAAAGCTGTTAACAGAATCAAACCTAAGAATTCTCACCACAAGGGAACAATTTTTTTTTGTTTTGCTTTTTCTTGCTATTGTATCCATATGAGAGGATGGATTTTAACTAAACTTGTCATGGTAATCATTAAAACATATATAAGTCAAACTGCTGTGGGGTACATATACCTTAAACTTATACAGTGATGTATCTCATTAAAACAGGGAAAAATAATACAAGGATTTTTTTATATTAAAGTATAACCTGAGATCCATTTGAGAACTGGATTCTGTCAGCAGTGGAGTGAAGACTTTGTGATACACAGGTGATGGGGTTTAACTTGTGATGCGGGGACAGAAGGAATCTTGGGAAAAATAGAGGAGATAAATGTTATGAAAAGCTGTCCCTGCAAAAGGCTATTTGTGAATGGCAATGACAATTTAGATTTGAGAGGGGCACAGGACTTTTCTGGTAAACTAATGCATTCGCATTTTTGCTGAAAACATATACTCTTCTATGTAACAGAAAGTTATCTAAGATGAGGGTCTGTTTAATAAAAGAGAGTTGACTTTTATTTTTCTCCAGGAACTTGGACTTGGGTGTTCCATACATTTTGCAGGACTAAAGAATTTTAAACATGTAGAGTCATGATCAGATTTGCATTTCATAAATATTACCTTGATCACAATGCAGAAGGTGAATTTGTGAAGGATGAGACTGGAGACAGATAAATTAGTTAGGAGGCTATTGCAACATTCCTGAGGAGAGATAATTAGGAATTAAACTAAGAAGAGCCACTGGGAATACAAAGGAGATGATGAGATTATCTAATAAAAACCTGCAAAAATAGCAAACAGAATGGAGAAAATTTAGATGCATTCTATTTAAAGTGAAAAGCCATGGGTGCATGCTATTATGCCCCCTTTCAATATAGCACAGAGATTCTGGTCAACTCAGTAATTTTAGAAAAGTAATAAGATGTATATAGATTAGAAGGATAAGGTCCCCTCCCCGTCCCCCTACCCTCTCTGAGACAGTGTGTGATTACTTACAGATGATGTAATGAGGTATATAATCACACACATGCACACACACACAAAAAATTTATAGACAAACTATCAAAACTAGAGTCAATTTATATGGTGGATGCAAGATCACATTACAAATCAACATGCAGCCCCGGTTGGCGTGGCTCAGCAGATTGAGCACTGGACTGAGAACCAAAGGGTCACCTGTTCAATTCCCAGTCAGGGCACATGCCTGGGTTGCAGGTTAGGTCCCCAGTACGGGACGTGTGAAAGACAACCACACATTGATGTTTCTCTCCCTTTCTTTCTCCCTCTCTTCCCCTCTCTCTAAAAATAAATAAATAAAATAAAAAAAATCAGTATGCAAAAGTTCAACAAATTGCAACAAAAACATTTGTGCCAAAGGTCACATTTCCACTAAGATGTTCTCCTCACACAGCTTTCTCCCTTTTCCCCTTCACAGCAGTAAACCTCCCTGCCCGCTTCACTGGTACCCTATAACTAGACCCAGGGAACTGCAGTATCCCTGTGGTTTCCCTACATTTTAGCCACATGGAACAAAATATTCTTTATAAAGTTTTCTTGCTAAGACCCTGACAAATATCATCCCTTCTCAAGAAGGTTTGTATTAGCCACCACAGAAATTATATCCTTTCCTGTCATTGGTCCAACAAATATTTGTTGATATGTGACCCAATTTTGGCCAATGAAGTGGTTCAGGAAATCTGCTAATTAGCTTTTAGAGAAACATTTATACACTCATTAAAAAGAATCACAGGAAAAGATGGTACCTTTTTTCCTCTGAACTTTGTCCTAACTGAACTTGAAATTTTTGAATCATCTTCATATAAGCATGTGGATGAAGTTAGCCTGAAGAATTTGTTCAATATTGAAAGAATGAAATAAGAAGAAAGCAAAGGACCAGTCTCTAGATAACTTTGATACTGATAGGTGGTGAGAAATAGGAGTCCTATAAGTGACTGAGAAACAGCAATCAAAGAAACAAGAGATGAACCAGAAGAAAGGTCAGTTAGTAGGTATTAAGAAAGAGCTTCAAGAAAGAGGGCATGCCTATATTATCATTTTGCTGAAGGGGCTAGTGGAGTTGTTATGGAAAAGATGACTCAGATGGCCTCGGAGTTTGTGAAGTGAGGTTTATTCACACATGCAGACCCAGAGGAGATAAAAAAATCCAAAATCTGGGCAATGAGCTTATATGTATCCTTGTATGCTTGTTACACAGGCAGAAGGAGGAGGGGAAGGAGTGCAGCTGCTAAAATGGGGGTTAGTGTACGACCTTGAGATAACTGCTTATCTGGGAATGGCTGCTGTCTGGGAATGGCTGCTGGTCAGCTCCTACCTAAGAATGGCTCCTGCTCAGCTATGTCCTGTCACAGAGTAAGTTCTAAGAAGAGACTATACAATCTGAAGCAAAAGCAGTTGTTCAGGCTTGAGAAGTAAGAATTAGAACATGGATGTAGACCACTAGGAGAAATTGAGCAAATTTTTAGAGCATTTTCCTGTGCAGCAGGGCATTAAAAAGAAGGAAGCAAAACTATTAGTCCTTTTTGTTTTTAATATAGGAGATAATTTAGGATGAAACAAACATGGGGACAAAGAGTGAAAAATTAAAACTGCAAAAGAAAACAGATTAATCTTCTGTTTGAACAATTAGTCTATTTTTGAATAGTTGATTGATTTTTTAAGTCTACCTCACATATTTGAACAATATACCCATGCCCTTAAATGGTATAGGATCTTAATCTCTTCTCCTGCATGTTCTCTCTCCTCCTCCCCCTCCTATCTCTCAATCAGTCTCTTCTCTCTTTCTTTCTCTCTCCTATCCACATTCCTGGCTGCTGCTAGAGTTGTAAGTGACTCTCTACTAAAATATGTGCTGTGGGACAGGGGGAAACAAGATTGCTGATCAGTGCCAGAGCAGTTGGGCAGGTGCTCCTACTCCTGATGACATTTCTGGCCGGGGGTCCTTTCACTAACACCTGAAATCTAGATGTTGCAGCAGGGCAAGGAGGTTGGGGCTGGGAGAGAAACAGTACAACAGGGGTTTACTTGGGGAGGGTGCTCACAGGAGGGTCAAAGGGAAGACAGTAACTACTTTTCCCCTTCTTTTCTACCTTCCATTCTCCCTCTCTCCTTCGCTCCCTTCCTTTCTTCATTTAAAATAAATTACTCATGGCTTTATAATAGTTACTGATATTCAGAGAGTAACCTAGCTTTCCTAATTTATTTTGTTCCTCTCGATGTTTGCTTCCTCTTTCGCACTCTCCTCTCCTCTCCCATGTTTCCTTCCTATTTAATATTAATGTGATTCCCATCCTGGTTTGCTCCCACGCTGCCTACTTTCCTTTTCAGGTTCAGTGATGAATCTCTGGCATTCGGGTTGATTTCCCCCCTTTTTAAAATCACTTCTGCTTTCTCATCTTTCTCATCTGCTTTCTCATTGACACCCCCAGACTGCTGGGAGAATATTAAGTCCCCTCTATCCATGTCACAGGACCAAAGTGTATATTGCTTAGTTACAAATTCTTCATCTCATTCTCTTCCATAACAGAGGCCCATGGAGATAAGTCAAAAGGAGCAGGAAATGGGTGACCTATTTGTCCTTGGTAGTTCAACATTTACCAGACAGCAACAGCATACTTTCCTCATTTCCTAAGGGTGTGAGGTATTCACATGAGTGATTTTTAAAGATAATAGGAAATTTCTGCTTCTAAAATTTCACTATACAGAAGAAATAACTTTTTTATTTTTAATGGAATCTTTATGAAGCCTGATCATTGTGGAATGCCCTTGCGAATTAGCAGCCTCGATGTGGATGCACCTGGAAAGGAGGCAGTGTGCTGAGCGCTCTGGCTGAGTTGTTTTCTTAGCTCTCATAGCCTTGTTAGGTGAAGCTGTGCAGCTGGGGACAGTTACTGAACTGCTCTGAGACAAGTGGTTTCTTCTAATAAAAATGAGAGCTTTAACTCCATGATGCATTTCTAAGGTATCTTCAAGCTCTGATATTCTGTAATTCAATTTGACTTTTTTCTTTAAGTGGTTCATAGTTATTATGAACCTCAGTTATAATTACAGTGATGCATTTAGACATAGAGTTTATGGAATAAATTGTTTTAATAAAGAAATAAATGAATATATGTTTCTCCATAATATAAAACCAACATGCTACCATTGTAAAATACTTGTATCTGTCTTGGTATTTTTTCATCTTCT
Source organism: Phyllostomus discolor (assembly GCF_004126475.2). NCBI lineage: Eukaryota > Metazoa > Chordata > Mammalia > Chiroptera > Phyllostomidae > Phyllostomus > Phyllostomus discolor. The sequence continues at coordinate 158,957,415 of NC_040903.2, forward strand.
AATTCATCATTTTTATGTGATTCTCAGTACACCTTTAATACCTCTTTCCTTTTCTAAGGTGAGGTTTCTTTTTTTCTTTTTTAGGTTTTTATTTTATTTTTAAGTATATTTTATTGATTGTACTATTATAATAGTACCATTTTGTCTCCCTTTTATACCCTTCCTCCCCGCACACCCCCTCCTACCAGCATCCCCCCACCTTAGTTCATGTCAATGGGTCTTAAATATAAGTTCTTTCACTTCTCCATTTCCCCTTTCTTAATCTTCCCCTTTCTACTTTGTACCTACCAATTATGCTTCTTATTTCCTGCATCTTTTCTCCCATTCTCCCCTTCTCTCTCCCTGCTAATAACCCTCCTTATGATATCCATTTCTGTGATTCAGTTCCTATTCTAGTTGTTTGCTTAGTTTGTTGCCAGTTTGTTTTTTTTTTTTCCTTTTTTAAGTTCAGTTGTTGATAGTTGTGACCATGTTGTCATTTTACTGTTCCTGGCTTTGATTTTTCTCTTTTTCTTAGATAAGTTCCCTTAACATATAATAAGGGCTTGGTGATGATGAACTCCTTTAACTTGACCTTATCTGGGAAGCACTTCATCTGCCCTTCCATTCTTAGTGATAGCTTCACTGGATAGAGGAGTTTTTGGTGTAGGTCCTTGCCTTTCATGACTTTGAATACTTCTTTTCAATCCCTTCTTGCCCACAAGTTTTCTTTTGAGAAATCAGCTGATGGTCTTATGGGAACTCCTTTGTAGGTAACTGTCTCTTTTTCTCTTGCTGCTTTTAAGATTCTCTTTTTATCTTTAATATTGGATAATTTAAATATGATGTGTCTTGGTGTTTTCCTCCTTGGGTCCAACTTCTTTGGGACTCTCTGAGCTTCCTGGACTTGCCTGTCTATTTCTTTCACCACATTGGGGAAGTTCTCCTTCATTATTTGTTCAAATAAGTTTTCAATTTCTTGTCCTTCCTCTTCTCTGGAACACCATGATTTGGATATTGGGACATTTAAAGTTGTCCTAGAAGATCCTTCATTCTGTTCCAGTTGAATGTTTATTTCTTCCTTCTGTTCCAAATCATTGATTTGAGTCCTGGTGTCCTTCCCTTCACTATTGGTTCTCTGTATATTTTTCTTTATTTCACTTTGTATAGCCTTCACTTCTTCCTCTATTTTGTGTCTGTACTTAATCATTTCTGTGAGCATTCTGATTACCAGTACTTTAAACTCTGCATGTGATAGGTTAGCTATCTCCTTGTCACTTAATTCTTTTTCTGGAGTTTTGATCAGTTCTTTCATTTCAGCCATATTTCTTTGTTTCAGTAAACCTGTTACACTGTAAGGGGAAGAGCCTTAGGTGTTCACCAGGGCAGGGATACCCACTTCACTGCATAGTAGCTCTGTATGTGGGGGAAGGGTCAGAGACAAAACAAGGCCACTTGCTTGGCTCTCACCCCACTTTCAGTCACTTCCCCATTACCCTCAAGCTAATTGGACCCTTCTGGTACCAATTCTTGGGTGGGTGTGTTTGTGTACATTCTAGTACTCCATGTGTCCCTCCAACAGACTCTTTTGTGAGACTGGCAATTTATCCCACTACTGCAACACCACAGGTGTTTACAGCCAGAGGTTTTCAGGCTTTAATACCCCACGCTGGAACTTTGGGTTGCACTATCTGTCAGTCTACTCAGTTGTTCTTTCTTGCTTATCTGCATATGAATGTGGGACTGCCTGGTCCACCAGATGCTGCCTTGTTTCAGGTCTTCTCTGTCCTGGCTTCCAGTCTCTGCCCCTCCTACCGGTTTGGATGAATGTTTCTTTAACTCCTTGGTTGTCAGATTTCCAAACAGTTCAATTTTCTGGAAGTTCTGGTTGTTTTTTGTTTTTTTAATTTGTTGTTACCATTCTTTTGGTTGTATAAAGAGGCAAAGTGTATCTACTTATGCCTCCATCTTGGCAGAAGTGTCTAACATGAGGTTTCTCACCTTCAGTGAGTTGGGAAGTCAATAATCACTATACTTACCAAAAGTGTACATAAAGTGTCAATGAATTCTGGATGAGAAACTGACTTTTTATCTTATAAGTAATATGCTTTTATATCATTCATCTGGTACCATTTTTACTAATTTATTTGTTCTTAGAATTTTTCAGATAATTGATGTAGCCAAGTAAGTATACTATTATCATATTAAAATATTGCAAAACTCCTGCATACAGACAAACTAATACAACTTGACTAGTTTCATTTTAAATAGAAGCTAACTAAATTCTAAAAATATTTTAAAAATTAACAGAATTTGTATATTTATTTAAAAAAAAATGAACATCATAGCCAAAATTGCCATATCTTTCAACTAGAAAATAAATCCTAACCATTGATTGGTAGTCTGAAAACCACATGGGTTTAGGAATTAAGTTTATGTTGAATCCCACACATAGGTTTACAAAGAGGATTGTTCTGGGCAATTACCAAAGGGCTCTGGACTTTTAACCTCTCACCTGTGATGGTAATAGAAAAAATACAATGAAAATATATTGTTAAAAAAGATCTCATCTGTGAGGTGGGGATGAGAGCACCCATCTCCCAGGGTTGGTGGGGAGATGCATTAATTACTTCACTTATTACACATGAAAGATTATCTGAAAGCATTAGTTTCCCTCATTTTCTACTACTATCTATCAAAGACATTTGGTTACCTTGAATTGCTTGCAGAAAACAAGTTAAAATACTTTTGAGGGTCATAAAGAATTTTATGAAAATGAACATACTACCAGCAAAGGGAAATCCATTTAACACAGAATTGAAAATGAGAGGTTGTCTAGACAATGTGAATGAGATCAAACCATTAGACAATCTAAATAAGTTCATAAACTAATACTGGCTTAGCTATTAAGAAAGCTGGGCAGTATTTGGTGATGAACTTGGATGTGGATTCAGAGAGTTGGGTTTGAAACCCAGTCAGACAACCTTTTACTAGCTGTGTGACTTTGGACAAGTAACTTGATTTTTTTGTGTCTTAGCTTCATCATTTACACAACTGAGATAGTCCTATCTTGTATCTACTTGGCTAGCATATTGTAAGAATAGAATCAGATTTCATAAGCTGAAAGTGCAATAACAATGTGGCAAGTTGTTAACCCATTTACAATCTACCTCAATCAGCCAGTGTATTTTCTGAATGCTTATTTTAATAGTATTTTTTCTCTTACATCCTTCTGAATAACTTAAAAAGAATATTCACATTTAAAAAAATTGTGTGTCTTTTCTGTGATTTATGCCTAGTTCTATATTTCACATAGTGGATGATTCAAAATAACACTGGATACAGAATACTTTCATGGAATTTAAAATATAGATGGGAAAACAACTTGAAACAGAAGAAAAGTTAACCCCAGAGTTTGAATTCATGGTGTCTCTCCTTATTTAATAATATGAAGACAGAGAGCACTATCTTGGGTCAAAGACCACTGGAGCCCTAATGAGGTACAATTTGGTTTTCTAATAGGCACTGACTTGTAAAGGGGGATCCAGGTAGAATTTAAAGTCTTTTTCTTCTTTAAGGTTTATTTTTACCTTTTATTTTCTGTGGATAATACATATGCCCAGATATCAGAATTTTTTTCTTTTTTTTAAGCTTAAAGTTTAATTTTTTTCAATTATAGTGAACATTAGTTTCAGGTGTACAAAATAGCGATCAGGCATTTATATAACTTATGAAGTGCTCCCTCCTGATAAATCTAGTACCCATCTGACACCATACACAGCTATTACAATATTATTGACTATATTCCTTATGCTGTACTTTACATCTTATGACTGTTTGTATAACTGGCGATTTGTATATTTTAATCCCTTCTCCTTCTTCATCCATCTCCCCAACCTCCCACTCATCTGGCAATCATCAAAATGTTCTCTGTATCTATGCATTGTTTCTGTTTAATTTGCTTGTTTATATTGTTTTTTAGATTACAAATAAAGTAAAATCATATGGTTTTTGTCTTTGTATGATTTATTTCATTCAGCATAAAACCCTCTAGGTTCATCTATGTTGTTACAAATGACCAGATTTCATTCTTTTTTCATGGCTGAGCAATATTCCACTGTATATATGTACAGTATCTTTATCCATTAGTCTATTGATGGATACTTAGATTGCTTCCATATTTGGCTATTTTAAATAACACTGCAATAAACACATGAGTGGATATGTCTTTTCAAATTAGTGTTTCAATTTCTTTGGGTAAATACCCAAAAGCAGGATTGCTGGATCATAAGGTAGTTCTATTTTCAGTTTTTTTAGGCACTCCCATATTGTTTTCAATAGTGGCTGCACTAATTTATATCACACCCACACCACATGAGGGTTCCTTTTTCTCCATATCCTTTCTAATAGAAAAGTTTCTTTTTAGATGTCTCCTAGCTTCTGGAAAGTCAGGGGTCATTGTCTGAAGCAAACAGGAAAGAGACCAAGCAGTGAATGACTCAGGTCAGTTCTGCTCTGTGAACACAGTATAGAATAGTGGCTAATAAATGGCTTTGGAACCAGAGAGGCCTATGTTTTACTGACCTTATGTGAAATATTGAATAAGTGCCCTGATAGCTCTTAGCTTTGGCTTCCTAAATGAGGATTGGATGGTTGTATTAAATGAGATAACCCATATATAGCTCTTGAGTAGCACAATGGTAAACATGCAACAAATTGTAGCTGTTAATAACTGCAGAATTTTAGAAAAATGGCCTCTTCTTTTCTAACCATTACAGAGGCAAAATCTGGAGGAGATAAACAGGTCTTGGGTGAACCTAATGAAAAGGGGGCATGGACTAGGTCAACTGAATCAATTCCTATCCTGGGCCTTAAGTTAAAATGCTTAGACTTGTAGAGTTTCATGAATTGTATAGTCCAGTTGCATAAATAACTTAGTACATAGGAATTCTGTATTTTTGATAGAGTATTTTTGTATATACTTCATAAGACATTGCTATTATTTTTGCTTTAGTTTAGATACTCAATTATATTTTCAAAAAATTTAAAAAAGTATTATCACCTCTAGAAGTAATTTTTAAATTTCTTTCTTCATTAATTTCATACTGTACATTGGTAAGTTTGTCGACAAATTTAGAATCTCTGCTATAATGTTATTTTCTAGTAATTCTATTACTGCTAATATTTGGGGGTCTTTTCTATTGATTACTTTTCCTGCTTTTAATCCACATAGTTTGCCTTTTTGTAAATGCATATTTTGCATTGTTGCCTGTCTTATAATTTTATATTGGATAGCTCACATTTTGAATTTTACACTGACAGGTGCTAGGTTTTCTTGTGTTCCTTTAAATGGTATTTGTGTTCTGGTACACTGCTTGGAATCATTTGGGTCTTTCCTAGATTTGCTTTTGAGCTCTGTTAGGGAAGTTTTAGTGCAACCTTTCTTACCAGGTAAATTTAATCACACTATTAAAGTGATGCCCTTCTGAACCTTCTATGGGATGTCCCTTGCATTGTGGAGTCTCTTTCTACTGTCTCATTCATCTAAGAACTCATAACATTGTTTAGCTGCTTCTTTTTTGGTGGTCTTTCCTGGCCTCAGGTGGTTTCTACCTGTGGAGGTGCATATTGATATTCAAAGACTCAAAGAGTCATTGCTGTAGATACTCCAGAACTTGCTGCTTTCTATACAGCTCCCTACTCTCCAGCTCCTTACCTTTCAACATGAGCTTCCCTGGCTTCCCCAAACTCCATTCTGTGTCTCCTCAAGCCAGAAATATTGCTTCGCTCTGTTTGGGCCACCTTTTCCTGACCTGTGTCTTCTAGGCAGAAAGTTGGCAGTTGTTGGGTTCTTCTCATTGCCTCTCTTTCTGTCAAGGATCACAGTTCTGTGCTGCCTCTTGTGCATTGTCTGAAAACCATTGTTTCATGTATTATGTCTAGCTTTCTGATGGTTTACAGTAGGAAGATGAATCCATTTCCTGTTATACCATTGTAGCTAGAAGTCTACAATTCTGCCTTTACTCTGGAATGAACAATTAGCTATTTTTTAGCACTTTTGCACATATTATTTTGTGTACTTTTTTGTCATTGAGACAATTGCTGTCAGTGTCAGTGTCAATTATTTATAGATAAGATGTCTCTTTCTTTCTCAACTGGGAGCAAGAGAGCAAAGGAGCTCATTGATATAGCCCATACAAGTAGGAAACTAAGTATCAATGTTTGCCTGAGAATGTCCCAGCTTTAGAACTGAAAGCACTGTGTCCAGTGAATGTTACCTGAGTTCCAGGAAAATTGGGATAGTTGATTTATGTGCAAAGAGGTCAGCATTTCAAGGCAAGAAACAGGGTGAAGAAGGTTATAAGGTGGCTCTAGAGGGGCAAACAGAAGGTATCCAACACACATGGTCTTGGTAATGTTTTCATATCTGTTTTCCTAATTGCCTCTAATTTTCTTAAATTTTCCTAGTTACCTTTTTCAGTTGTGTTAAACCTGCCATTTAATTATTTCCTTTGAATTTTTCCATGGCCATATTTTTCTTTTATAAAGTTCCCACATGATTATTTTAAAACATTTTTTATTGCTGTTCAATTACAGTTGTCCTCATTTCACCTCACCCCCGTTATTCTCCCTTGCCCTACCCACCCCTCACCTCTCACAATGGTTTCATGTTATCTCAAACTGTGTTCCTCAAGAAGCAGACTCTGCAACAGTATGGTAATTATGAGAGGGAAAGGTGAGTGGGGGAGGTAGAAGAAGATAAAGTAGTGATGAATGACAATGGAAGGAGACTTGACTTTGGCTGGTGAACACACAATACAATATACAGAAGATGTATTATAGAATTGTATGTCCAAAACCTATATAATTTTATTAACTAATGTCACTCCAATAAATTCAATAAGAATACTTCCTAATTCATTTTATGAAGCCAACATAGCCTGATACCAAAACCTGGCAAGGATAACACACACAAACACACACAAAAAACACTACAGACCAATATCTTTGATAAATACAGATGCAAAAATCTTAAACACAATACTAACAAATTAAACACAATAATACATTAAAAATTATACATCATGATCAAGTGAGGTTCACTCCAGTGGCACAAGGATGGTTCAACATATGCAAATTGATCAATGTAATAGACCACATTAACAAAACAAAGGGTAAAAATCATATGGTCTTATCAATAGGTGCAGAAAAAGTGTTTTATTAAACACTAAATCAAGTGAGTATAGAAGGAAACTACCTCGACATAATAAAGGCCATATATGCAAACCCTCAGCTAATATCATAATCAATGGTGAAAAACTGAAAGTTTTTCCTCTAAAGTCAGGAACAAGACAAGGATAACCACTCTCACTATTCTTATTCAACATAGTTCTGGAAGTCCTAGCCAGGGCAATCAGATAAAAGAAAGAAATAAAAGGCATCCAATTTGGGAAGGAAGAAGTAAAAGTGTCATTTTTTGCAGATGATATGATTCTGTATATACAAAACCTAAAGATTCCACTGAAAATCATTACAAACAATAAACAAGTTCAGTAAAGTTGCAAGATAAAGAAATCCAATATAAAAAAAAAGTCCACTGTTTTCTTGTATACTAACAATGGAACTTCAAAAAAAGAAATGAAAAGAAAAACAATTTCTTTTGCTTGCAATGAAAAGAATAAAATACCTAGGAATAAACAACAAAAGATGTGAAAGAACTATATACTGAAAACTACATCAAAGCATTATTAAAAGAGATTGAAAAAGACACATTGAAATGGAAAGATATTCTGTGTTAATGGATTGGAAGAATCAGCAGAGTTAAAGTGGTCATACTACCCAAAGCAATTTAAAGATTTAATGCAATCCCCATCAGAATCCCAATGCCATTTTTTAAGAAATAGAACAAAAAAATCACCAGATTTGTATGGAACCACAAAAGACCTCAAATAGTCAAAGCAATTCTGAGAAAAAAGAATGAAGCTGGAGCTATCACACTACCTGACTTCAAATTATACTACAGAGCTATGGTAATCAAAACAGACATATTGGCAGAAAAGCAGACACACAGACCGATGGAACAGAATTAAGAGTCCAGAAATAAAGCCATATATATATGGGCAAATGATTTTTGACAAAGGAGCCAAAAACACATGATGGTACTTCGATAAATGGTACTGGGAAAATTGGAAAGCCAAATGCACAAGAATGAAACTAGCATACAATTTATCTCCATGTACAAAAATTGATTCAAAAGTAGATTAAAGAACTAAATATGAGAACTGAAACAATAAATTACACAGAAGAAAACATAGGCACTAAATTTATGGGCCTTGGTTGTAGAGAACATTTTATGATTTTGACCCCAAAGGCAAGGGAAGTAAAGGCAAAAATAAATGAATGGGACTATATCAAACTAAAAAGCTTCTGCACAGCAAGAGAAACCAATAACAAACCGAATGGGAGATGATATTAAAAAACAACAGCTCCGACAGAGGTTAATATCCAAAATATACAAAGAACTCATGCAACTCAACACCAAACAAACAATCGATATAAAAAATGAACAGATACCTCTCCCAAAAAGACATACAAATAGACAAGAGACATACGAAATGATGTTTAATTTCAGTAGCTATTAGGTAAATGCAAATCAAAACTACAATGAGATACCACTGCACACCTGTTAGAATAGCTATTAACAACAGGACAGGTAATGACAAGTGTTGGAGAGGTTGTGGAGAAAAAAACCCTCACTCACTGTTGGTTGGAATGTAAACTGGTACAGCCACTATGGAAAACAGTATGAAAGTTCCTCAAAAAATTAAGAATAGAGTTTCTATATGGCGATCCCTCTTCTGGTATCTACCAGAAAAACTAAAAAATGTTTATTCATAAAGATATATGCACCCCATTGCAGCGTTATTTGTGGTGGCTAAGACATGGAGAAAACCAAAGTGTCCTTTGATAGAGGACTGGATAAAAAATATGTGGTGCATATATACCATGGAATACTACTCAACCATAAGAAAAGAAGAAGAACTATCATTTGAGACAACATAAATGGTCCTTGAGAATATTATGCTAAGTGAATAAGTCAGAAAAAGCTAAGGACCATATGATTTTACTCATATGAGGGACATAAAACTGAAACTCATAAACACAGATAATAGTATGGTGATTACCAAGGGGAGACGAAGGGGGACTAGTAAAGGGTAAAGGGGGTCAAATATATGGTGGCAGAAGATGGTTTGACTGTGGGTAGTGGGCACACAATGCAATATTTAAATCACATATCATAGAAATGTACACTTGAAATCTATGTGATCTTATTAACCAATGCCACTCCAATAAATTTAATTTTAAAAAATCATCTCCCAGAGCTAGAATTGCAGAGAGGTCAGAGACTGATCTATCTGTCTAGGTTTTCTTTGACTGATGCTCATTTTCCATGCTTCAGTGTATCTAAAATAAAAAGATATTCTTGGTAACTTGTATTAAAGTTCGATCTTTCTAGAGAGTTTATATTTTCATATCTACCTGTTGTATGTTTTCATTTTATTTTAATTTTAACTTGGATATTTATGTTTCATATGGTTAGTACACACTTGAACTCAAAACCCATGTGAGATTCAAATCCAAGATATTAATTCTTGAGAAAGTCTTTTGATGTTGTTGCTGTTCTTATTCCCCCACCCAGAGCCCAAGTGGGGAAAAATAAGCTTCTTTATTGTCTCCTTGTGCTGTACTTTTTATACTCTTCACCTTTTCTACCTCATGTGAACATTATTTGTGGGTCCCAGCTTTATATCACTCTCTCACAAAGGCCTGTGGTCTCTACTATTTTTTAGCAAAATTATATTTCAAGTTAAGTTAAACTTAAATATCAGTAATTGATGCCAGCTGCTATAACAAATGGCCCCAACATCTTAGAGGCTTAACGAAGTACAAGTTTATTTTTCACACATAATCCAATGAAGATTGAACATGTCTCTTAGGAGCTACTCTCTAAACAGTGATTTGGGGATTTAGATATTTTTCATCAGATGGTTTCCTTATTTTCCTTTACTTCTAGATACATGGTTGGTGAGAGAGAGCTTGTAGAAGAGTGAATAGTACGTGTATATGGGGAATCACTCCCATATTCTGTTGTTCAGAACTCAGTCATGTAGTCAACCTGACTATAAGGGAGGCTGGGAAATATAGAACACATGAGTACTGATGCTCACAATGGTCTTTGTTATATCTTGAAAGCAAATCATGATAGGATAATCCCAGGATTACTCATTGGTTGAATCCTCTGGTTTCCAGTTCCCTTTTTTCTTTTTGTTTTTATGAGCTCAGCTAAGCATTTTATGGCTGTTAGCTTGTATTTTTAGGTGCTTTGTTCTTGGAAGGCTTTGAGGTTATCTGATTCACCTTATTGCAGAGAAGTCTAAATTTACTAATCAAAATGCAGCTGTCTACACAGGACATCATCTAAACAATGATTGGAAATTCTCAGAATCTGACACAGTACCTGACAAATAGGAGATGATCAGTTAAATAATGGATAAATTGGAAAATAAGAAACCCAGAGAGCTCTGCAGAAATTTCTAGGCAGATCAAAACTTTCGAGCTGAAAAGCCCTATGAAGGAGTGCTCCTGAGCTGTGATAGAATCCTTTGTACAGAATTTCAAAAGGAGATACCCCTTCTCTTATTCTTTGAAAGGTAGTTCTTTGCTCTCATAATGTCATCAGTGCCAGAGAGACCTTACCTTTCTTTAATGTTCATAGTTTCCTCACACGATCATTATCACTGAAATGAGCGGGTTATTATCAGTGAGGGGGTTTTGTCTTATTCATGTTGCCTAACAACACAGGAATATGGGTTTAGTGCTAGTGTGTCTTCAGTTCTCCTTCTGGATTTTCCCTTTATATTACAGTTAAAGCACATGGATCTTAGTGCTTTGTGTCTAGATTGAAAGGAGCTAGGATTACTTTCTTATTTGCCAATATCTTTGTCATCAGGCAAATCCCCGTATTTTCCTATTAATCTATTGCAACATTTTATTGCATCTAGAAATGTACATGGAGTGCAAGTTTGGGGGCTGTTAGGACTAGACATGGTGGCCCACTTCACACCTGTGCACCACTGTTGCATTTGCAGACTTGAACAGCCAGTGTTTTTGTTCCCTGGAGAACCAGGTTGGATGACTGCACCTGGAGAACACTTTTGTCTTTCATTTTAGTTTCATTTCCTGGTGTCATGGCAGGTGAGTGCATGTTCGTTTTGCTGTTGACAGGTAGTGTTAACCATGTTCAATTGTGTTTCCCTGTAGTTTACTTCTGTTTTTCTTGAAGTAAATGTCACTCATGCTTTCTTATGGCTCCCATTGGTTTAAAGTGTATAAAATGCAAATCTGAGTCCTAAATTGCTAACTAATCTGAGATTATTGCAAGTGGAAATCAAGGGAACCATGACATAGAACTGGGGCAAATCTTAGAAATAACCTTGGACAAGTCCATTAACTTGTTTTGGCCTCAGCTAATTGGTACAATGTACGTGCTAACCTACATCAACTCTTCATCTGTGACATTCTAAGATTCTAGCTCTTGTTGATTTATATTTCTATTAATGGTTAGTTTCTGCATTTCTTTCTGAGTTTAGAGATTTTCCTTACATGAATATTCAATTATTGGCCTGGGACATTAATTACCATTTTAGGTATCTCTCTATATATTGAATATTTGATTTTAAAATGTGGATGAATCATTATTAGCTCATATAGTCCAGTTTCAAAAGTAAGGTGTTACATTAAGGAAAACATAGTCTAGCTCCCAAAATGAATTTAGAAGTAACCCAAATATTTTCTTGAAATCCTCAAGACTAGGAGATTCTGCAAACAAATAGTTCACACAAACATTTCATAAAATCCCCAGTCATCTCTTCAGCTCTTTATCTTCATAAAACTCTCTAGAATTCTTCCTCCCCACAATGAAAAAGATGCTGTAATTCCTCACCTTTTTCTTCTTCCCAATATTTCCTTACTTATTTCCTGTTTTACACAGGCTCTCCCTGACTTTTCTAACCTTCTGGGAAGTATAACTTATCTTCTAGCCCCAGTTTTTGCTTATGCTTGTCCTCGTCCTCTCTTCCCATCCAGTTTTTTAGCAACAGGTAAGAGATGGAGGCAGACAGTGAATGTTCACTTTATTGCCACATTCATCTCTAACTAATGATTTTTTTGCAAATGATTGTGAAAAGTCAGGAATAATAAATCAAGGAGGTTATGGTAATCAAGGAGAAATATGAAACCTGTAGTGTGGGAGAAACACAGAGAAAAGAGAATAAACTTCCCAGCAGCGATCCCTTCTCTTCTCCCATATGGAGTTCATCAAGATGTGGGGGCTCACATATCTTTGGCATACTAAGCTGGACACAACATCAGTGGTCTCTCCTCCCAAATATAGAAAACTGCAGTACCTTTATGGGCTAATTCCAAAATAATGGAATATTTAAGTGGCTACTTAGGCAATAATTACCCTAAAGAGCTAAGTCAAGTTATGTATAAGGTAGAGAACTTGAAACAGGTAATTCAATCTTTTCCTTTCATTTATTTAGATTTCAACTTTATTGAGAGAGTTTTGAATTGGCCAGTTTCTGATTAGGCTTATCCCTGTCCAGGATGGGTGTCTACTAATGGTTATGTATTACTGAATTATCTAGACTGGTCTCCTAACTGTTTAACCCTTTAAAAAATAGTATCCTGTATTATTGAGGAGCCATTTGGCTCCTAATATTAAATAATAAAGGCTGTTTCTACATGCACAATATTTCAAGGGATACAGCTGATAGCATTTTTTTGGTGGCTTATGACACCAGAGGTGGGATTTCTGTGATTCAGCTGGCCACCTCTTAATGTCCTCACATCATGACCACAGGATGGCTGTGGTAGTCCTAGTTTTATATCCACATTCAGGCAGAAAGAAGGGGATGGGGAAAAGCTGATCTCAGGAATTGTGTCCCATTTAGTTAGGAAAGCATAGGCAAAGCTTTCCCTGAACGTTGCCCCACCTCCACCTCAGCAGACACGTCCCCGAGGAAAACTGGTTCCATGGCCACCTCTATCTGTAATCGGGGCAAGGAAGAAGGAGAAGAGGATTGATTCAGGAGCCATTGCCTGAGGCTTCTTTGAACTGACTGGAGTGCTTCTCTCAGGAAAAATAAGGTAATGGATTCAGAGAAGCCAACCCCCACTGGATCTCAAGAGAGTCAAGAATCATTTTTGAAATAAGTTTACTTAAAAGGGAAGGGCTAATGGATTTTTGTAGAGATTTACAAGTAAGTGTTGATCAAATAGTCTCCTTAATGTATGGGAGCATGAAGAAGAAAGAGAAAAGGGGATAAGAAAGCAAGAGCATCTGTGGAGAAGGTAATAGAACTGAGATACTTTTTCTTTGTGGGCCTAGAGTTCCAAAGTGTATTTCTTTGTAGAATTCATCATCTATTCTACTTTGTACTTGACTTCTGTGGGATTATTCATCCATTCCACCTTGCTGCTTCTAAATATTATATTTTAATGAGTTCCTTAGCACCAACTTCACTGAGAGGATTACACAGCGAATACTGTTATACCCTTTTTTGTCAGTTTTGTAAACATAAGTGAAGGACTGAATATATAATTCTCTGAGAACTCAGATGGCACAGTGGAGATACACAACAAAACAACCTGGTCACCATTTGAATGTGGGAAAGTTTTTTCTCTTGGGTGAAATAGATTTTCTGAAATGCTGAACAGCTAGAGACAGCATTGTATACCAAAACACTTGGACAGTGAATCTGCTTTTACGTATACTTCAGCTGTTGATGTGGCCTCACTGCCTTCAAGTTCATTTGAACAGCAAGAGACCAATGTTTAAGAACATTCCTTGAAATTGCAGTGAATAAATTTAGTGTAATTTCTTCTAGATAGGGATGTAAGCCACAAGTATAAAATATATTGGTGTAGCAAGAACAGAGCTTTCCATAGCTGGGAAGACCCTGCTTTGTGTGGACAATGCCACTGTAGCCTCATGTCCCCACTGGAGGCCTCAAAATTGAAGAAAGGGGTACTGAAATATGCTGTTTTTGTTCCTGTCCCATGTGTCATCTCACTTCCATTAAAATATTTTACCTGTGAAGAATTCTTCAGGGAAGTAAACCTAACCTTAGGGTGTGTGTGTGTGTGTGTGTGTGTATGTGTGTGGTTCTTTCCCCCTTGCTAGCCTCCAGGAATGCAGGTTTCACATGTGAGATCAATGATGTGGACTGCTATAGTCCTGTCATCTCTTCCCTGTCCTAGGTTTTCTGATCACACTATTGGGGTTGTTTGGGAGAAGGACCACACTGTTAAAGAACAGGTTGTGCTACTGGAAGTATGCCAGAGACTGTCCTCCTTGTTGACTGAAATGATCTATTATGCCAGGAAATGAATACCAAGGGAAAACAGAAAGTGAGGAAATTTGGGAGGCACCTACTATGACACTGCTAGCATATTTATTTACAATCACCACCAAAATCCCAGTAAGAATGTATGTTTGCCTTATCGGAATGTTATGAGAAACCTGTCTGGGAAACATGGAACTAAGTGCATACCTGCAAGGATGTTACCTAAGCTCCCAAAGGCAGGCCTGTAGGGACAAGCTGCAGCAGTGATTCCTGGGATCCTAGGAGCAGCATGGGTGGGTGATATGTGGAGAAATTGGTTATTGAATCACAGCAAAGTGGCCCTGTTCTTCCAGTGTGGTTTCCCACTGCTAATAAAGAATCAGCCTGTCTCATATGAATGGCTTTAACACCCACATGGCTGTGAATTTGCAGCAGAAATAACTAGGAAAAATCTATGAATGTGGGCTCTAACCAAGGGATGCCAAAAGCCAGTGGGAATAATACCAGATCAGGAGCCTAACCAAGCAGAAAGCAACAATCTTTTTCATAAAGCAAGGAGCAACTGCAAATTGACAGGCATTTGCTATATCAACCAGTTATAGATACAGCAGGAAAGGAAGTCACACAGAGGGATGCCATGTGGAAAATGTTCTGTGAGCTTCTTAAGAAAACGCAGAGCAGAGAGCATGGTGCAGAACTAACATCCCACAGGCTAATTCTCGCTGTCAGGTTATGATGCCTTGATTTGCAGTGATTGTCAAAGACATGAGAGTCACTGGAGTTCATCCCCACCCTGCACTTAAAATACAGCTATCTTAGTAACTTCAATGACAGCAAATACCACAGCGATTACTGCCATGTGCTGAGTCCACTGCATTGAGAGAAAGCTCTGCCACCTGGCCACTGGGGGTCTGAAGCTCTGCCTTTGAATTTGGTTGCTTATTGGATGTACTTTGCCCCTTCCTTTTTCTGCAACAGAATGTGCTCAAGCACAAGCAAGTATAAGGCATCTGAGGAAAGGACAAGGGCATTAAGGAGAGTCTTTACTTGCCCGATATTTTGCATGTGCTATAATTATGGAGAAGACCAGAACAGGCTATTTGGCTACAACTAAACATTTTCTGTTGGTGTCAGAAACAAAACAAAAACTCTAGATATCAGACTAGTGAGTAGCTGTGCTTTCCCAAAGAAATGATGTCCGTCATAAACTGAATGTTTGCCTCCCTCCAAATTCATGTATTGAAACCCTCTCCCTCAATTTGACATTAAGAACTGAGACCTTCTGGAGGTAATTAGGATTTGATGAGATCATGAAGGTGGAGCTCTTATAGTGGGCTTAGTGCCCTTAGAAGAGTCACCAGAGAGCTCGATCCCCCCTCTGCATTCTACAGTGTAAGGTTACACTGTGGAGTTAGTGGTCTTCACCTGAAAGAGGGCTCTCACCAGCACCTGGTCATGCTGTCACCCTAATCATGGACTCCTAGCCTTCAGAACCCCGAGGAACACATTTCTGCTGTTTATAAGCCACCTAGTCTGTGGAGTTTTTACTAGAGCAGCCTGAATGGACTAAGCCCATATCAGACAAACAGCCCCAAACATAACGATCTGTTTACAGATCACATTGGGCCTTGGTTTGAATGACTGCGAGGTTGGGCTGTGGTCGGACGGAGACTCAGTAGCATGGATACCAGGGCACAGTGTTTCCAGTGGACAGAGACTAGGTCTCTTTGTGTGCTCTTTGTGACATGGTGGTTTTCTGACTTGATTAGAATTCTCTTTTCAATTGAAATGTTATTAAAAACCCAAATACATGATGGATTTATCTACAGGGTACCATGCTAAATGAAAAAGTTAGGCAGAGGAAGACAAACACTCTAGTATGGTTTCACTTATATGGGGAATCTAAAAACAAAATGAAAATAGATTCATAGAAACAGAGACCAGAAGGGAAGGGGTGGGGAATGGGTAAAAAGGGAAAGAAGAATATAGTCAATAATACGTTCATAAGTTTACATGGTGACAGATGATTACTAGAATTAGTGAGGTGATCACATTGTAAGGTATAAAAATATCAAAACACCTGGCTGGTGTGGCTCAGTGGATTGAGCACTGGCCTGTGAGCTAAAGTGTCTCTGGTTGGATTCCCAGTCAGGGCACATGCCTGGGTTGTGGGCCAGGTTCTCTGGTGTGGGACGTGAGAGAAGCAACCACACATTGATGTTTCTTACCATCTCTTTCTCCCTGATTCCCCTATGTTTAAAAATAAATAAATAAAATATTTTTAAAAATAAAAATATCCAATCACTATACTGTGTGCTGAAACAAATATAACCAATTTAAGATCATACACCAATTATACCTAAATAAACAATTAAGTTAAAAAAAAATAAGATAAATTACCTAAATAAATAAAACAAACAGAAGCAGGCATTTAAAATTTTCTTGTTTTGAAATTATTTTAGACTCAAAGGAATTTGTAAAAATAGTATAGAGAGGTCTCATGTACCTTCTTCCAACTTCCTCCAGAGGACAGAATCTTACATAACTATAGTATAACCTCAAATATCAAATGCAGGAAATTGGCATTGGCACAATCTATAGGACTTACAATTACTCTTTCTTGACACTTTCTAAACACTGCCTTGAGTATAAACAATTGACACTTACTATTGATAAAAAAGTTGAGGTGTTATCAAGTTCTGGTTGCTTAGTTCTGGTCTGCTTTGATGTCTATCATTATGCTTTCACACTATCCTTTAATCAACAGAGAAAAACGTGATTGGAACATGGTTCTTCATTTATAAATGGGTAAAAGTTCATGTTTCAGAGAATCTTATGACAATTTTGTGTTTTTAGGCTGATGTCTTGTACAATCTGATTAGACAACATTTATTTTGTTTTGTTTAAATTCAGATCTGACAGCCATCCTAGAATTAGACAACATCTCAGTCCTCTTCCTCTGGTGCTTTTTATGTTTGCCTGCATCATTAGTGCTGTCTTTAACCAGCCAGTGGCTTTCACAGAATCCTGGAGCGGAGCTCTCGGGGGCACACTGTGTTCAGTCAGGGAGCAGAACGGTCACAGCAGATACTTCACTTCACAGGGTTCTGTTCCCTCTCCTTATGAATACCTGGAGGGGTGTTTTACTTTAGGCTTTAAAAATATTGTTTAAATTGCTAACACAAATTAATCCTTCACACTATAGACTATATTTCATATAAATAATTTTTACATAAAGTAAACTTAAGCATAAATGGATTCAGCTAGTTACAGGGACCATACACACCAGTCTGTCAGTGGAGATGGAGACTTAAGAAGCCATGATGAACATTCTTTATGTGTTTTCTATGTGCCACACATTATCACATTAATCTTCCCTAGCCCCTCTGTGGGGTAGGTATCATAACTTTTCTTTTATAGATGAGGAAACTGAGGCTTTAAGAGATTAAGTTGTCCCATATCACAAGCCTAGTAAATGGAGGATTTAAAATTTGAACTTAAGTTGAACTAAAAAAAAATCAATGCTTTTAATTGCTATGTAATGAATCCTCATAGGACACTGGGGAAAACTCTTTGTCTGGAGGTGCTGGAGAGTCTCCCTGAGGCCAACACAGCCCTGCTCATCGGGGACACCTGGGTGCACATTCTGCCTTGCTGTCACACAGCGGTGCTCAGGTTCTCCTTTTGCAAAAACTATTCGAAAGTCAGACTTTAACTTCAGAGTCTTCTCCAACTATCAAGGACTCACCAATATTTCTTATTCTGTTCCTAAATGTTATTCCACATAACAACAAAAAACAAGGGTTTTGGAAAATATGAATCCTTTCATGTTTCCTTTAAGCTGGAATGCCCCTGGCAAATATCATATCACAGAAAGGTGTTTGATTTTTGACCCACAGTTCCTAAAACCCTTGGAGTTTCCTGCATGATAGGGTGACAGAAGCCTTTTTCCTTCTAATGAGGTGATTATTGGCAGTCCCCGGATACCTTCATGTTGGGGCTGGACACCAGCGAGACCAAGCCTTCATTAGAAGCTTGGAGCTTTCAGCCCCACCCCCCAGTCTCTGGAGATGGAAGAGGGGCTGGGGATTGAGTTAATTCCAACAACCAATGATTCAATCCATCATGCCTACATAATGGAACCTCCATAAAAGCCTCCAACAATGGGTTCAGAGAGCTTCTGGGGTGATAAACACATTGCTAAGAGGGTGGTGTGCCTGGAGGGGGCGGAGAAGCCCTGTGCCCCCTTCCCCCATAACTCAGTAAACATAAGTAAAGTGTTATTCTGAGCTCTGTGAGCTGTTACAGGAAATTATCAAAGCTGAGGGGGTGGCGTTGAGGGAAACTCCAGACTTGTCATTGACCATGAGGAAGTATGGGTAGTTTAGGCAGACTATTTGTGGCTGGTGTCTAATGCTGGGGCAGTCTTGTAGGACTGAGCATTTAACCTGTGAGGTCTAAGCTAACTCTGGGTATTTAGTGACAGAAATGAATGAAATTGCAGGATGCCCAGGTGTTGAGAATTGGAGAAGTGTTGGAAAAGACACCATGTATTTGGTATCAGAGTGGTGGTGGGGGGAAACCCACACATTTGGTGTCAAAACTTCTGTGAGTAAAAATAGTCCAGTGGTCTCCCTAAGAATGCTTTTTCTTTGCAGCTTTGTGAGACTGACCTTTTTCCTAGTTCAGGTACTCTAGGCATTAACTGGAGGCAGAAAGGGAGATACGGCCCCTGTACTCAGAGGCATTCTTCTCCTTTCATGACCACTCTCTGTTACATAAGGGTGGACCAAGGTTTTACGTAGTCTGAAGCTCATATGATTTGTGAGTTCTCTTTGGGAAATGTAATACAGACACACTTCATGGATATGTTGTTATGGCTTCTTCCATGTCTTAGGAAGAGGCCTGTGTAGAATCTTAAATGTTAGTAGCTTTATGGTATAGACAATCTCAACTGCACTTGGGGGATGTTGATCTTCTGAGGTGATAAGCAAAGATAACATGGCACGGGCATGAGATCTATTTCAGAACCACAGAAAACTTGAGAATACCCCCAGAGAACTGGGGTCAGAGGGAAGGGCATAGGAAGCCCTTGGTGAAGGGCATACCTAGGCTCTAGCATTGTCTCTGGCACCTTGTAGGCAATTTGATAACTGTTTATCCACTGAATAAATGAGCACGGATAATTTCCTTGGCAGGTTTTACAGGTAGTTATTTGATCTAATGAGCAATGAACTAATTCTGCATTGGTGAATTAGGCAGATTTTAAATTAAATCCTTTTCTTAAAACTCCATATTTCTCTATTTTAAACACAAGGCTAGGACTTTGACTCTGTGATCATTCTCTATATCCAAGATGCCAGATCGGTTGTCCTAGCTACTGTGGATAAATCTAGTTCATGACAGAGATGTGCAAATCCATATCCACATATGATCAGATGATCGTGCTGTGCAGGATGTGGCAAGCCACGAAGTGTGTCTGTCCCAGGAAAAACGCACACCCAGAAGTGGACTGTGTCCAAGCTTTAAGATACAGAGCTGTCCAATTTATTCATAATATATTTTCAATGCAAAAACTCAGGATATGTAAGTATAAGGAAGAGGGGGAATAAAAGCCACATTTGAACCTCAACAAACTCCAGATTATTTTAAACAAAATTATTTGCAGTCACTGTCACTCCCCCTGAGCAGCCTTTCTGCCATGAGGCACCAGGCCAGTGCAGTCAGGTGCCTGACAGTTTTCTTCCTCAATCCAGGGAATATATAGTGGGCCATTTGCACCATCTGCCACCCAGGTGTCAGTCTTTGGAAGGCAGATAGGAACCTGGGAAAGCATGTTGAAATGCCATTTGGAAAAAAAGAAAAACCGGAAAAAAAAAAAGCCCCTGAAACCTGCTCTGAGAAAGAGACCGGGAACATATTGAGCAGGAGGAAGAAAGAGACTCCATAAAAAGAGCCCAAAGAAAGTAAAGACGCATGTTAAAGCTCTGATGAATCAGAAGAAATTCTTCTATTGCCTCTTAGCCAATTTGATATGATTCCAGCTTTAGGAAATCATAAAATATAAAATATTTCCCAGGCATTTTGGAGTGGTTGATACTACATTCTTTATGCATATAAATATCTCCTTGTAATAGATTTGTGCATCTGCCTTTTTTTAGAATGGGAGCCTAGGGGAAGAAATCTTTGTGACAGAGCATCTCAATTCTGACCTCATCTCAGGCCATAATAAAAAGTCATCACTATAGTTCCCCTCCTGAAATAATTATAAACTTTATTTAGAGACTGATTAAAGTGCAGCCTTAAACTGTTGGCGTTAGAAACGCTGGCAGCCTTACTCTCTAGTGATGCAGCCGTTTCATCTGCCACAAAATGATATTGTCTAACTTCTCAGTTGGAAACGCCCCATACAGACCATTGAGAAGTTTCCAGGCAAGATGGGCCTGTGATGGATTTGTGCTCCATTGCAGAGCAGTGTCATGGTTGTCTATCTTCATGTGTATGGATGGTGAAAATTTTCCTTAGTATCATGTCGCCATGTTCAGTTCTGTTCTGCTTTTAGTTGAGCTCCTCCCTCCATATCCCTAACCTGCTTCTTCCCTCCCACGTAAGTTGCTTATCTATTGGCTTGTTCCAAGGAAACTTACTTGGGACTTGGGAGAGGTCATAAGGGCCTAGAATGTGTTTCTCAAACTTGAGTAGAATAATGTATGTCTTTCTTTAAAGAATAAAAAAATACCCATGGATTTTGAGTATTAAATGTTACTTAAGTATTTATGAACATAAAGCTAGCGATAAGCTCCATTTGCTTATAGCTTTTATACAACAAAACAACCAAGAGAAATTTACATATTAATTATGAAGAAAACGACAAAACCAATAAAAGTCAAATGAATAACATTAATTCAATGCAACAGATAGACTTGTTTTGGTAAAATCAAATCGACTTTCACAATGTGAATACTTTCCTCAGTGCTCTGGCTCTGGTCCTAGAGACTGGCATGTAATTTAACTATATAAACTCCGTGACAGTGACTCTACAGGTGTACAGTGGGGGATGTCAGAAATTGTCATTTTGACATTAGGACATCCTGGCCTCAGGGAAGTCAGACAGGCCGGCCTGAACATTACATGCACCCAAAAGAATCTGTTATATTTAAAGCCCTTCTTTTTTTTTAATTAAAAAAATCCTGGAATTAAAAGGAGCTACATTCAAAGAAACAACTTTATCAGGGGTTACATATGATAGGTATTTCCACTATTTCACAACTATTATTTTTACTATTAAAAGATCATTGTTGAGAATTTATCTCCCCTAGTTTGTATTTCTTTTTTATATAAAAAAGTTCTCTGTATATTTCATTACTAAAACAGAATGTAAAAAATACCAAAGTTAAGACTGGTGATAAGCATCTGCATTTCTTTGCAACTCTATAGTAAATCTTGTTCACTGCATAATTTATTCAAGCTTTTCTTCAAACCTTAGCAATGTTTTCTATGAGCCCTCCCAAGATCTTTGCTGGTAAAAGAGCATATTTTGGTTTATTTCTATATTGGTTTTCATGTATTATTTCAGCCAACTTAATTATATCAGGAAGAACAGGCATTTACTCAATGGTACCTAACGTTTTTTCTTTTGCCATTAAGTTAGACATCTTAAAGTCAACTTCGAAATGTTTGTCATAAAGTATTTTAAAAGTTTTTAACTTTGAAATAATTATAGACTCACAGACAATTTTTAAAAATAGTCAAAAGAGGTCCTATGTACTCTCAGCTTCCATGGAGGGTAACATCTTATATCAGTCTAACATGACATCAAACAGGAAAGCCAGGGCATATGCATCCGTACAGTCTGTAGGCCTTACTCATTACTAAAGTTTGGTAAAACTGGGCATACTGGCTAGAGTATAAAAATGGCCTCAACAATTACTGAACAAATAATGAAAGTATGTATCATGACTTGACTGCTTAGTTTGTGAACATTTTGCTGCCTATCATAAGCTTCAGAATACCCATTACTAATCAACTGAGGGAAAATCTGTGCTTGGGGCAAGGTTCTTTACTTATAATACCAGATATAAATCGTGTTTCAAATAATGTATTAATAATTTTTGCTTCTAGGCTAATGTTTGTGCAATCTGATTAGATCACTTTCAAAAAACTTGATCTGTGGATGACAGTTTTTCTAGAATTAGAAAATGTGCCAGCTCTCTCTGATTGTTGTTTTGCCAGTGCTTGCACTAATGTATTATCTTCGACCTAGTTTCCTTTTTTAGTCACTTTTGAGTATTTAATTGAAACTAGATATTTATGCAGTGAATCTACTTAATTAGGCACGTGTAAGCTATATAAATTGCTTAATATAAGTGAATGGTTAAGATTCCTATTTCTCTCATTCTGCCTTCATGTTGGGGAGCTCTCTCTATTCACTCAAGATTATCTCATATATTTCATGTGACACCTGACCTATTACCTTCTTGTGAGTAGATTTAAAAAAAAAAACAGGACAAAGTTTAAACACAGCCCTGGCTTGTGTGGCTTGGATTGAGTGCTGGCCTGTGAGCCAAAGGGTCTCTGGTTTGATTCCCAGTTAGGGCACATACCTGGGTTTTGGGCCAGGTACCTAGCAGGGGGTGTGTGAGAAGTAACCACACATTGTTGTTTCTCTCCTTCTCTTTCTCCTTCCCTTCCTGTCTCTCTAAAAATAAATAAATAAAATCTTTAAAAAAAAAGTTTAAACACTCAGTGGACCATCTTAAGTTCTTATCAATCCCATTTAAGAACTCTGACCCCCAAGATACAAAATCCTCAGTGTTTCTTCTGTCCTTTCTAGTCTCTTCACCCATGCTTACTAGCTGGTAAGACTAAATTACTGTAAACTCATTACATTCATCTTATTATTTCCCAGCAACTCTCCTTCATACATATTTTTTTTTTACCTATCTGGGGTTATCTTTCTTCCTTTACTGATCTGGAGAACTCCTATTCTTTGAAAGCCCAGCTCAGATGTCCCTTTTGCCAGGAAGCTTTCCCTTTTCCCTTCTGTGTAGGACGTTTCTGGTCCCTGTCAGTTCACTGGTGCACTGCTCTCACTGGGCTGTAGCTGGTTTCATATAGCTCTCCTCAGTGGAGAGTAATGATTACACCTTTTATTCTCCCTCAGTAATTAGCACCTTAGATAGAATTGATTTTAGACTTGATCTTTCCCCAAAGAACAATGGCTTGCCTTTATAGAATCCTGACCACTTAAACCACATGGAACCACTGGAGAAACATAAAATAATGGTGTAGGAGCAGAGAATTTGTCATTATGATTTTTAACCATGAACATATTAAAAACTGATGCAACAAGAGAAAAGAATTAATCTGCTAAAGAAATAAATTCCTCTCTGATGGGTGTGGTTATATTATTATTATTATTATTATAGAATTCTGAGGACAATAAACACAATTTCTTTGTAACATTCAGAATTATTGTCCCCATTGTGAATTAAATAGCATATTATTTTCTTAGTCATAGGGGTGCAATGCTTCCACAACCCTCAGACATCTAAGCTGTACTGCAGCCTCCAGGGCTATAAACTACAGGAAGTCCCTACCCAACATCATCAGTAGGTTCTTGGAAACTGACTTTAAGCAAAATGGTGAATCAGGAAACCAGTTTTACCCAGGCTAACTGATATAAACAAGAGTTAAATGCCTATGGCATATTTCTGGTCACAGAAATATCAGCAAACTTCTACATAAGGACCCAAAGCACTTCTAATATTAAACATTGAAAATGTGAGCTCTACATATATTTTAAAAAGATTAATGAAAACAAGGAAGGCAGTTGTTTTCCAGCCCACTTATTCCAAATCAGAATCACAGGAGGCCAGAGCCACTTCCAGCAGCTCAGGACACAAGATGGGAACCCACCCTTCCACCGCAGGGTGCATCGCACATCCCCCCACCCACTCACCCTCGCACTGGGACTATGTAGGCAGTCAAGGCACCTCACATGCACATCTGTGGAGTGTGGATAGAAACCCAGGCACCCAGAGAAAACCAACTTAGACTTAGAGAGACTATGCAAACTCCACACAGACAGTGGTCTTGGCTGGGAATCAATTCTTTCCCTCATCAACATTATAATGGAACAACGTTGAACAAAACAACATTATTCAATGTCCTGCTGTCTATTATCTGGGGGAGGTGGAGAAGGAGGACAGTGCCTCAAATTAGAACAAAAAACAGGCTTTATGCTTTCATGTCCTTTGGAAAACAAGGCCCAGGATATACATTTCTCATGTTTTATTTTCCCCTGAGGAGGATTCCAAACTCTTGCTCAGACAAAGGGGAGAGAAGTGGCTTTGGGCTCTCCTTCTTTTCTCCTCTGAGATCTGTTTCATAAAGAAACTATTAGTGGCCTGCAGCTAAAATTCCCCCTTTGCGTATGGTTGCTTGTGTAATATCCATTTGCTGTAACTTTCCTCAAATGCCAATCACCCACCAAGTTTTATATTTAATTGTTACATTTTCATTGCTTTTGATTTGTAAAGTGTTTGTCTCTGGTGCCCACAAGAGAGATAGTATCTAAGACATCCCAGTGACCAAAAGAGTGTAGTCAAAGGCAGTAGGGAGTTTGGGCAAGAGAGAAAGGCTTAACTTAGTTCACTAGACACTCAGGGAGTTATGGTAGATAAAGTCTTGATTTGTTTGTCCTCAGATGGTCTGGCTCAGCCTTGGAGAAAAAGCAGAAAAATAAAACAGGGATGACAGATATTTTTTTCTTAAGAGCTGGCAGTTGAACATTTTCCAGGCTGGAAATAAATGGAATTAGAATAACAAAAGATATATTCAGCACCAAAGGGCAGGTTGTCTCTCACGCTATCATACCTACTATCTGTACTGTTATTTATTATCAGTGTAATAGATTGTGCCTTTACCACGCTTAGTACTTATATCAGCCTAGAGCCTGGCAGGGAGGAACAGCTCACTCAAAAGTAGTATTTTGATCAGGGTTTTAGGGTATGATGAATAGAAATTAAACACAGAAATAAAACAGTGCAAATAATAGTGGTGGTGGGCCCTTACTATTCTCAGCCTGCAGTAGGTGAGGAAGAGATCCACTGTTGGAACCTGGAGGGAGAGCGGCTATGTAAAGAGTGCTTAACAGGAGCTGTGGCCTCTGGAGAAGGGGTGCAATCAGTCTGAACCCCTGAGAGGGAGTCTGGAGGATGCTTTGGTGTCACACTTTCCTTTTGACAACCTGCTCATTCTATTCACTGCCCAGACCCAAGCTGAAGTCAGATGGCATTGGAGCCATTGATGAAGCTGCTGCAGGTTAGACTCAGAGCAAAAAGCAGGGAGGATTGACTTTGGGGGCATGACTAAAGATTTCCAGTGCAGAACCTACAATTGTTGGTTTTCTGTTTCTTTCTGCTGTGTCTGTGTAGTAATCAAGATGCTGGGCTGTAGAGAATTGCTTCTGTTGATTCACTACAAAGACATAAAGAAAAATAAATTGTAGGTTGCCCCACCAAGGCCCTAACCAAACATTAATAGTAGGGTTGTGACGTGAGCCAGCTGACATGGACTTTTGCTTGTGGCTGGTGGGAAACCTAGTGTTCTAATCCAGTCCACGTACCAGCAAAGCCTCTCATGGGTGGCTTCCAGTGGTGAGCACCCTTGTGGCTTTTAACTGCTAGACCTGTGCTTGCAAGGTTGTGGCAAATGCTTGGGAGAGAGAGCAAGGCTTCTGCTTACTAAGGAAGGTGCAGTTGCAAAGCGGTCGCAAGAGAGCATGACCTGGGAAGAAAACTCTTTTCCTCTGAAATCCAACACACCCTATGACCTAACTGAAAAGTACTGTGTTGTTGGTCCTTACCTGGGCTGATGCGCATGTACTCCCACCAAGTTGGTGTATTGTCCAAAATGATGGCTTATAGCCTTTGGGTCCCTATTCAGGTGACAGCTGACATGGACACCAGCCTGCAGTGTCCATGGTGTGATGGATGAGATGAGATACATTCACATGGACTACTGAGTCCTCTCGAGGAAAAGGGACAGCTTGGCCACTCTCTCAAGAGGAGAGCATGCTGATCCTTGCCTTGACAGGTTTTTATTGGCTTTTAATTTGCACAGGAATACAGGTAAAGCTCATTAATCATTGTCAGGCAGTAAGGATCAAACAATGGATAGCATACAGAGAACTGTGAGGGCTTATTCTGAGTCAGGGTCTGTTAGCTAAAGGGCCACAAAACTTTGGGAAACAAACTCACTTACTGCTTGGACCCTTGTCATTTAATTGAGAGCATTCTAAACAAAGCAGGTTTCACAGGATTTTATGTATTCTTTCTTAGGCCTGATGGCCCAGGGAACCCACCCTTTCCAGCACAGGGCTTTACCACCCTTTGTCATTGTTTCAGGCTTAAGTCAGGCAGGGGAAGTAAGGCAACCAAGAGATTAGGGGACTTCTCACAGACAGAATGCAGACTCAGTCTATGTCGAAGCCGAGGGGCGAGGGTCCATCATCCCCTTTTGCTATAGTACCCCAAGTCCTTCCATGGTGACCTCCTGTGATTGTGCCTGTCTTAGGTTGTTCCTCCCTTGAGGAATCTTGCCCATCAATGGCTATCTGATCAAGCACTGGGGGCCAAGAAGGGTGAAGTAAGAGGAGCAGAAGCAGTGCTCCTGCCAGGGAGATAAGCTTTGTCTCCTTAGTGGCTTATGGTCTGAAAGTTGCTGGCTCAGCCTTAGCCATGTGGGGGTCACAGCTTCTGGAACCAGGCAGGGCAGTTCCCAACAGGGTTGCTCTGGATCTAAGATCTCATGCCATCATTTTTGCTCTTTCTTGTGATTCATCAGGATAAATGGCTATAACTGGGTAAAGTGAACACTAGGTATTAATGTTTTCTTCTCTGAGAAACCATCCCTAGTAAGTGGTTAATGGGAACAATAGGTGGATTGCTCCTAGTGGGCTTTTGTGTACCTATTGTCCACTTCACAGAGGTCCCTGCCCAGCGCTTTGCTGGAACCAGTTTTTACTGACTCACAAGAGCCAATTGCATGCCTCTCTTCTGCACTTCAGTTTAGTGACATCATAACAGTGGCTTCAAATTGACCATGGTGTGATAATTCATACACAGAAATCAGCAAATTCAATAAGTCATTT
The DNA here is from genome assembly GCF_004126475.2 of Phyllostomus discolor. Lineage (NCBI taxonomy): Eukaryota > Metazoa > Chordata > Mammalia > Chiroptera > Phyllostomidae > Phyllostomus > Phyllostomus discolor. Next base: position 158,984,961 of record NC_040903.2, read on the forward strand.
TATTTCCTTCCCCGTATGTTTTTTAAAATAAATTAAATATTGACCTGCACTTCACTGCCTTTGTATATGGGAATTTTCTGGATAAACTGCCAAGAAGAATTCTAGGAGACAGAACTTTCTACTGGGTCTCAGATGTGAGGGTCTACCCTTGTCTTATTCTTTTCTCAAAATTTGATTTTCAGTTTTCCTAAACACTCAATTTTTAAAAATTCTCTTCCTCCTACACACAGAAGTGCCAGCCCACTAAAAAGTCAGGGAATTCATAGCTTAGTTACATCTTTACAACTGCTTACCTATTTTATTGCATATATGTTAACCCAGCTGAGTTTCTCCTCGTCTATCAGGATGATATATTTTTGTTTGTTATTGCTATATTAGCCTTTCCATTCAATCAAAATAAGAGTCTGTGATGTACAGGACAGTGCTGAGAGAGAACTGGGGTGCAGCAGATAACTTGAGGTATTTGGAAACACATTAGTATTTATAATCCTCCTTCTTGGATAGTCGATATTTGTAGGTAGGGAGGTACGTCTGTAGTGCTGTGGACATTCACAGCGTATTATTTTCAGATGTGGAATCAGTGATGGAGATGCATTAAAGCTGAGACTTGACTCAGAGAGCTTATTAACAATGATCAAAGACTAAATTTATTTGCTTTGTTTGCCCTTCCAGATCCATTTTCCTCTTTTCCTGCACTGCTCTGAATCCTGGGAAGCTGACCTCTTGGATTGTGTATGAAAGCCAAAAGCTTCTTTGCCTTCTACTTTCCTACTGGGTTTACTCGATGGGAGACACCAGTAGGAGATCAGAGGAAGAAGAGATAAATCAGTTTAGCAATGACTGTTTCTCTGCCAGTAGCTATGGCTCTCTCCAGTTCCCATAACACCTTCCCTCCTTCACCATCCTTGTCTCATGTTAGAAGTGATAGCTCCATTTTGTTAGAAGTTTAATAGACCTGGAGTGTATCACCAAATCCTGTTGGTTCCCTTAACTGTGCTCACTGTCTTATAAAAAAATTCTTTATTTAACATTCTTTAATCACCTCATTTGATTGGACCATCTATCCTGTCAAGATCCTGACTGATACATTGTTTAATTTTTTTAATGTATTGAGGTGACATTGGTTAATAAAATCATACAGGTTTTAGGAGTACAATTCTATAACACAGCATCTGCATATTTTATTGTGTGTTCACCACCCTGAGTCAAGTTTCCTTCTCCATCATTTATCCCCCCTTTACCCTCTTACCTGCCCCCCTCTGATAATCACCATACTATTGCTATATCATTATAATGATGTTTTAAATACAGATTTTTAGTGAAGAAAAAACAGGGAAAAATAGGGAGAGATTGTTTTGCAGTACTGGTGGGACTCTCCAGCACACCCAGCCCCAAACCACATTGCAGCACACCACTGACTCACAGATTTTCCTCCAGGTGGGCTGTGTGTGTCTCAGCCTTCGGAGGAGCAATGCTACTCCTTCTGGCCTCATCAAGTTATTCTGATTACTCATTTCCCATTTTCTTAATTTGCAGAAGACACTTGGCTCGTGACTTCCTTTCTCCTTAAATTGCAGCCTAACCTCATGCCCATCCTTTTCTGTGTTGCCCTTGAACACAACAGTTTCCCCTTACACCCCATAACTTGCAACAATTTCGTCTAGTCCCAGAGTGCTTCTGAAATGCCAGGTAATCATGTGGGTGTACTAGATTTATTAAAGCATTTGGAAATATCACTATTTGTGTAAATGTCTTTAGTATTTCAAGACTATAGAAAGGCTACCAACAAATCTGGCAGAGAATAGTCTATTACTAATCCAAACACTAGCACACTGACATCTGTTATGCTTAAAAATTTTAAACTAATGTATTCATTGTAGAAACAGCACAACAAAAAGAAAAATATCCAGCTAGGAGATCTATTTTCATATCAATATTTTAAATGTTTTCCATATTCACCATTTCACATTCACTAAATCTCCTGACTTTAGCTTTAAGGAAATCCATCAGTTGCAAACTGAAGTTCACATCTAAAAAGATGTGTAAAATGCACTATGCATTGGCAGGGAGGGAGTCCAAATTCACCGGGGACTGCAATTAGCAAAATCTCCCCAAATCCTTGCAAATGAGTAAATTGTGTCAGAATCTAATTTCAGAATCTAGCCTTGAAAAGATAATATTGCATAAAGTTATGAACATTCTCTCCCCACTAAAAAATAAAGTTATGAACATGAATAAAAAATTCACACTGAAAATATATAAAACAAATAAGCATATTAATAACATTAACTTTACTAATGAAAATATGGAAAATAAAATAATGGATATTTCTGGTCTTTCAAATTAGAAAGTATTTTTTAAAAAATAATATTGGTAAGTGTTTTGGGAAAATAACATAGTATTGTTACAGAACAGAGCCAAGGGGGTTACGATATACTATTACAGAAAGGACCCACCACTAGGTTCACTATGCCTGCCGCCCGAGAAAAGATGTCTCAATGCCAGAAATTTGTGAAAAGGGAAGAAAATGTTTATTTAAAGCTATACATACTTAAAGTAGTGATCCAATATCTTCATTAAAATATTAAAGTCTTTTAGGATACCCACATACACACACAGTCCTTCCTTCTCCCTCTGCCCTAGTCTGGGGTATCGTACCTCAGGAAAAGAAGCAGAAGTCTGTGATTCAGGCTCCCAGCACCATCAGCTGTGTCACCACCATGATCTCCAGTTAATCCAAAGCCATGTGGCACCTTCTCATGGCCCACCAGCAAGAGTCCTTTCACCCCTTTTCTTCCAGGCAAAGTCTCTCCTGCTTCCTAAACCATGTGGCAAAAGGGAGCACCCCAAAGTTGCAGGGGTCACCACTCTGCCAAATTAGTGATTCTCTCTCCAATGGCTGCTGAGACTGAATTTAAATTCCCGTGCCAATCTTCCTCTGCGGCCCCATTTCTGACTCCTCCTACAACCAGTTACACCTGCCAGCATTCCTGTATCGTTCCAGTTTTACTGGGCTGCCATAGTGAGTCTGGGCAGGCTCATGGCATGGAACCAATCTTCTCCAAGCTCTCACACGGGTGCCATAACCAGGGGGAGTTGCCTCCCAGTTACATCTTGGGTGGAAGTCACTTCCATTCCCCTGGCTCAAAGCATGGCCATAACTATGTAACATATCTATGCAACCAGTTAAAGGTTATAGATATGTTAAATGACCATGCCAGAGGTTAGCTGCAAAGCTATTGCTTTACAAAACAGCTCTGCATGTTTCTGCTCCATGCGTTCCCTTCCCTCAACTCACACGTGTGGAGGGAGGTGTGAGGACATCCTATACATCTTTCTAATATTTCCTGGACACCTTGAGTTCTGGACCTTATTCCAAATCCCTATTTGCACCCCTCCCCCTGGGCTGCACCCTGTTACAGTACTGCAGTTAAAGCACCATCTTTGAAGTCACACTGCCTGGGTTTGGGTCCTTATTACATTTCTGACTGAGTAACTTTGGACATGAAACTTAATCAGTTGGTGACATGGTTTTTTAATCTGTAAGACTGGGCTAATGATAATATACTTTACAGACTTATTAAGGAATTTGAAAATATAGCATCTTTAAAATAGAACTGGACCTGACCCAAGGTAAGGGTTTAATAATTATCAGTAATTATTATAGATATGATGAATGGTAATGACCTGTTCTGAGAAGTCCAGTGAATTGGCTTTCAAATGAACACTTCTTTATACTATAATGAAAGCATTGATTGGCATTAACTTTCTGAAGGGAAGTTTACCTGTATGCATATAGAGCTTTAAAAAGTTAGCTTTCTTGACTATGGTAAAACTATTTCTAAGCATGTATCCTAAGAAAATTGTATCAAATATTTCTTTCCAAGGATATTAATTTTAGCATTATTTATAGACAATCATTATAAATTATATCTAATCATGCTAATATGAAAATCATTTAATAAAGTATTTTGTACTGAATAACACTTGAGTATTATTTAATGTTTTAGAAAATATATGTGAACAAGCAGAAGAGAAAATACTCGTGATATTGGATTCTAATGTTTGCTTTCAAATATAAATTTTATAAATTATATAAATGCACAAAATTATATATATAATAAAATTTTATGTATACCTGAAAATCTGAAAAGAAATTCATCAAAACGTGGACTTCAAATGGCAGTATTACAGGTGATTTTTGTTGACCTCTTTACACATTTGTGTTTCCTAAGATTTTTATTATGAGCATTAATTAGTTTCAAAGTTAGAAAAAATCTGATGAAATCTCCTTAAGGGCCTTATATGTAACTCATAAATGTTTTAAATGCTAGAGGAGTCCTTTATGGTCTTCTATTCATCTTTCTTTTCCTGACAGTTGCACGCTCAATTAGATGCATTTACAACTTCATGCACAATTGACAATTTTTTTGTCGTCTGACTATAATTATCTGGTCAGCAACCTTGACACCAATTTAGTAGTCAAACATAAATATAACTCATCTCCATTTTCAAGATACCTAATAACTAATATTTACTTATCACTTATTTAGAATATACTATATGACAGACATTACTAATTATTTGCATGCATTATGTACTCTAACCTTTATAGATATCTTGTGAATTAGGTACCACTTCTCTGTTTTATGGAAGACAAGGGGTTTGAGGTCTATAAAGATCTACCCACAGTTGCACAAGTCCCAAGACTGGAATTTCATGTCAAATCAGTTTAACTCAGAGACTAAACTTTAATCCCTCTGTATGTTGCCTCTTAATCAGTGCCTCATGCATACCTTGCTATTGGGAACAAAAAAGAAAAAAATATTTAAAAATTTAATCTAAAATCTGATGTCTAGAAATTAGTATGAAATCACTTGGACTTTAACAACTGTAGATAATATATAAACTAGACAACCGCCCTAAATTGGAAATTAGTTGCAAATATTTTGCTGAAGAGAAAATGTTTACAGCATAAAAAGCTAAAAAAGGATTAATTAAACACAGTTGTGTTTGGAAAACTGTAGTATTATTTTTTACAAGATAAAAATCTCATAAAAATATTTGCTTCGTTTGAAGAATCATTTATTAACAATGAAAATGTTTCTTTTGTTTTGACTTCAGTGTGATGATTTTGGTGGATAGAGAGATTTTCCCCCTTGTTTTACATAATGATGCTCATATGATACTTCGTAATTATTCTCAGGTCATTTCTTAGTAGGTATTGGTTTCCTAAATGGACAATGAAGGCTGAAGAAATGATATATTTGTCATATGAAAATAAATATTCAGCTAAAGTAGAAATTGATTCTGTTCATGGTTCTACCACTAATTTGCTACAGTTGCCTACACAGTGAGGAGGATAAGGGTGAGGCACTGTTCCCTCATTTGTGTAATGAAAGGGTCATTTATTATCTCAAACATGCCTTTTAACATGATCATTCTAGCATTCTCGTAATACTAGAATATCATTATATATACAGTAAATATTTTTAGAATGAATACATATCTTTAATTTACTTGCTAATCCTATCAATTCTTAAAGACCTAACTGAAGCCTCACTTCCTTTGTGAAGACTCCCTTATGAACTCAAACTGCCTGAACTCATAAATGGTCAGGACAGTAATTATGTGTTACCTTTAAACATTGCTTAATAATTTCACATATGAAATTCCTTGTTTTAAAACAAGTTGTAAATCAACTTGACAGAGACAGGTTTTTGACCCATAATTTAACACACTCCTTGGGTTCAATCACAGTGTTGGTCTCATTAAATGCACAGTAAAATTTGAATCAGCAACTAGATTCAGAATTTTCAATCTTGGGACTTTTTTTTTTGTATCAAAATGAAGTTCCTCAAATTGCACTCCAGGCCTTCTCTATGCCTGATGCTGTTTGATTATCATCATCATCATCATCATCATCACAATCATCATCTTCATGATCAAAAAGCATTCACTTGGTCCTTTTGGCATAAATGGCAGCAGCCCAAGTTCTATCTTTGGGTGAGATGGGAAATAGCTGACTACTCTTCTCTATATAATAACCGTTCACATGTTTAGAGACTATTTCCAGAGTCTAAGATCATTAACTTTAAAAGAGCCTCAGATAATGGACAAGGTCAATTGCTGCAAGAGAGGGAATGAGAGGAATAAAGGAGAACATGTTGCGGGAAGACGAGGGACCGTGTGTGTTACTAGCTTGCTACACATCTCTCCACACAGTGTAATGCAGCAGGCAAGTGCAGGAGAAGATGAGCTGTCAGTATCTTGGTGCACATCATTTATCATGGCTCCTCTTATATCTTTAAAGGCAGAGGCTCCCCTGTTGGTATGCAGAGCTTGTCATGGGACCAGTAGTGTCTGTGCACACTGCATGCACTTTTGCTCTTGTCAGTTAATGTAGCTGAGAACGGTTGTACTTCAGGATTGCAATTTCAACAACCTTCTTGGCAGTTGAAATTAGAATCAAAACCCTGAATATAGATTTAAAGAGATAGACAATTTTCCTTCTTCTCCATAAGAATGGAGGATAAATTTGGGGTATTCTTTTGGCAGTTGTGGTTTACAGTTAAAAATTCACCTAAAATCTGGAGTATAGCTCGGAAAAGGATTGCTCTGACAAATTAGATAAAGGAATAGAGACCACCCTGAAAATATGCGTGTGATTTCCACATTGGATGGCTGACTTCTAGAAGTAATCATTTTGTCTCGGTATTCACACATCTATTCTCAAAGAGGTCATTGTTTCTGGAAAACAGCATGGAAAAGAAAAAGCCAATTTGAATAAAAATCCAAACTTGGTCACCATCTTCCTGGGAATAGAAAGAAAACCACATAACTTCAGCTTTCAAAATAGCCTCTCTTTGTTCACTGCAGCACAATCATGGTGGCCAAGATACAGAGACAACCCAAGTGTCTTTTGTTAGAGGACTGGATAAAAAAGATGTGGTACATATGTATTGTGGAGTACCACTCAGCCATAAGAAGAAAATGAAATACTGCCATTTGTGACAATGCGGATGGACCTTGAACACCTTAGGCTAAGTGAATTCAGTCAGAAAAAGCTAAGAATCATATTATATCCCTCATAAGTGGGACACAAAACTGAAACTCATAGACACAGACAACAGTATGGTGGTCACCAGAGGGAAGGAGGAAAGTGGGGTGGTGGGACAGAAGGTGGTTTGACTTTGGGTGGTGGACACACAATACATTATACAGATCATGTATCATAGAAATGTACACTTGAAGCCTATGTGATCTTATCAACCAGTGTCACCCCAATAAATTTAATAAAATACAGACCCTTTTCTAGTGTTTTGTCCAAAATCAGAGCTACACACTACTTGACTGTATTTCATTTTTAGTTCTTTCTATGTCTCCTTTTCCTTTGACTCAAGACATCTATCTTTCTATATATGAAATCTTTTTTGATTTTTGCTTTTTAGACCAAAGAATTGAATTAAATTCAACTAGGATATAGAAATCTAAGGCCCAGGTGGGCAGAAACAAAGACTAAAAAATGAGAGGGATATAAAAATACACTGATTTTGGGGGGCAGGGGGACTTAATAGTACTCAGAGGTTTTAATTAATTAATTTTTTATTTTTTTATTGGTAGTTATTCCTCTTCTTTTTCTAATTACCTTTGCTCAGGCACTGAAAAATATTCTTTGGCCAGATGAGTGATGCTGAAGCAAACAAGGCAGACTTCCCATTCTCCTGCTTTCTCCTGCCACTGTTTGCTGCTGCTTAAGTCAGAATTGGCGTTAATCAACAGTGTTCGTGAGGACCAGATTTCCGGGGGCAATTCCCATTTCAAAGAGGTTCTATTATCTCTCATAAATATAAAAATACAATTTACAGCATGTAACCTGATTCAGGGGTTAGAAGAAATAAGGAATCAGTCAATTGATTAGTCAATATCTATATTTGTGTATATGTACATACATATGTATGTTATGTGTGTCTTAAACCATATGCATGAATGTGCGTGTACACATACATGCAGATGATTCTCATTCTCTTCAGTTTGTTCTATGATGTTGTTGCAAACACTGAGTTCGCAGACACTACATCATTACAACGTTAGGTTCCTGTAAGCCTCTCACCATAGTATTCTTATGAACTGCTCAATACATAGCCTTGTTTTATATGTGTTTCTGTTCAAAGGCTCCTTATTTAACATATACTTCAGAATCATTAACAGTGAACTTAAGACCAACAGCACTATAGCTTATGTTTGAATGAAGCCTATCTAACATGTGTATCTCTGAGAGACACACCACAGCCTTTCTGCACTTAGTACACTAGACAATACTTCAGCACTATAATCGGGGTCATTTTAAACAGCAAAGTAAACAAAAGCCCAATAATACAAAAATGTGGTACTTAAAATACTATAAAAACTTAGCAGATCTAAAGGCCTAAATTGGCAACATAAATAATTTCCTGGGCAGTCCTAAGATGGTAGAGACTCAGCCTCACCATTTACCTTCTGTGTCTTCATTTGCCATTGCTGAATAAAGACACTGGTCCTCAGAAGTGTAACACTAAGACCTGCAGACAGTTCCAGCAAACAGTTTCATGGATTTTCTATTTTATTACACTGATCTATTAGTCTATCTTTAGACCAATACTAAATTGTCCGGACACTATAACTATATAATAAGTAAAGCAAGTGCTCCAAATTTGTTCTTTATTTTTGAAGCTGATGAGATTTTGATTTCATTGCATCTAACCTATATATCAATGTGAAAGAAGTGACATATGAGTGATGGTAAGACTTTCAACTCATAAATATGGTATGTCTCTCAATTTGTTCAAATCTTTAATTCCTCTCATCAATGTCTTATACTTTACAGTGACCAGGTCTTGCACATAGTCTATGATGGACAACAAGGTGGGGACTGACTGAGGCAGTGGGAAGGGGAACAGGATGGGGGAGAACAATGGGGGAAAATTGGGACACCTGTAGTTGAATAAGAATAAAAAAATAAATTATGTACCCTCAAAAAGATTTATCCTAATTTTTCATATTTTTGCTGTTATTTTGTGGTATTTTTCATTTAAATATGCAATTGTTTGTATTAGTATTTATAAATACAATTGATTTTTTATGTGATGTTGTATCTTAAAATTTTCCTAAATTTACATATTGGTTTTAGTAGCTTTCTTGTGGATTCCATGAGATTTCCTCCATAGGCAATTATGCCATTGATTATAGAAAGTTTTATTTCTTTTCCAGTCTGAATGATTTTCCCTTTCTTTCTCCCTTCCTCCCTCCCTCCCTTCCTCCGTTCCTTCCTTCTTTCCTTCCTTCCTTCCTTCCTCTCTCTCTCTCTCTCTCTTCCACTTTCTTTCTTCCTTTCTCCCTTTCTTTCTCTCTTTCTCTTGTTGTACATTCACTATTTCACTATCTTAAATAGAATAAAGTCAGTTAATAGTTGACAAGGGGGCCAGGAACATAAAATGGAGTAAAAATTGTCTCTTCAAAAAATAGTGTTGGGAAATCCGGACAGGTACATACAAAAAAAAAGACAGAAAGAAACTAGATGATCAACTAACACCACACACAAAAACTAAATTCAAGATGGATAAAAGACTTAAGTATAAGTTGTGACTCAAAAGTCCTAGAGGAAAATGTGGGCAGGAAAATCTCAGATATCCCATGTAGCAATGTTTTCACTGATATGTCCCCTAGGGAAAGGGAAATAAAGGAAAGAATAAACAAATGGGACTACATCAAATTAAAAAGCTTCTGCATTGCTAAAGAAAACATCAACAAAATGGAAAAGGAACCAACCATATGGGAAAACATTTGCCAATGATACCTCAGACAAGGGTTTGATCTCCAAAATATATAAAGAACTCACCTGACTCCACTGCAGGAAGACAAGCAATCCAGTTAAAAAATGGGCAAAGGACATGAATAGATACTTCTCCAAGGAGAACATACAGAGGGCCCAGAGACACATGAAAAAATACTCACATCACTAGCCATAAGAGAGATGCAAATTAAAACCACAATGAGATGTCACTTCACACCAGTCAGAGTGGCCATCATTAATAAATCAACAAACAAGTACTGACTAAGTTGTGGAGAAAAGGGAATCCTAGTACACTCTTGGTGGGAATGCAGACTAGTGCAGCCCTGTGGAGAACAGTATAGAATTTTCTGAAACACTAAAAATGCAACTGCCTTTCAATCCAGCAATCCCACTGCTGGGATTATACACTAAGTATCCTAAACCACCAATTCAAAAGAACCTTTGCACCTCAATGTTCATAGCAGCACAATTTACAATAGCTAAGTGTTGGAAACAGCCTAATTCTCCATCAATAAATGAATGGATCAAAAAACTGTTGTACATTTATACAGTAGAATACTACATAGCAGTAAAAAAGAAGGAGCTCCTACCCTTCATGACAGCATGGATGGAACTGGAAAGCATTGTGCTAAATGAAATAAGCCAGATGGTGAAAGACAAATAACATATGATATTACCTATAAGTAGAACATAATCAACAAAACAAACAAATGAACAAAATAGAACCAGAGGCTTAGAAATAAAGAATAAACTGAGTGACCAGAGGAGAGTGGGGAGGGGGATAATGGAGGAAAAAAGGGGAAGCAGCACACAAAGGAACATGAATAGAGGACTCATGGGCAAGGACAATGGGGGGATTGACTGTGGGAGTTGGGGGGGATGGGGTAGGGGTGGGTAATCAGGGAAATGTGGGGTAACTGCAAGTGAACAACAATAAATAAAAAAATAGGGAATGAGGAGATAAAAGAAGGTAAAGGGGAGATAAATGGTGATGGAAGGAGACTTGACATGGGGTGGTGAACACACAATATGATACAAAGGTGCTGTATTATAGAATTGTGTACCTGAAACCTATATACTGTTATTAACCAATTTCACCCCAGTAAATTCTATTTAAAAAGTAATAAGTAAATAAGAAGTAGTAATAGCAGACATTCTTGACTGGCTCCTTATCTTAAAAAGGAAGCATTCAAAATTTTAACATTAAGTAATTTTTTAAAGTAAAATATTTTAAAGTGACTACTTAATATTTTAAAAATATTTTGTTCATTTATTTTTAGAGAGAGGTTAAGAGAAGGACAAAGAGGGGGAGAGAAACATTGGCATAAGAGAGAAAACTGATTGTATGTGCCCTGACTGGACCAAATCTGCAACCCAGGCATGTGATCTGAGGAGGAATCTAACAGGTGACCCTTCACTTTGCATGCTGATGCCCAACTACCCCGGCCACTACTACTGCTGAAACACTGTGAGGCCAGGGCTGCTACTTAAACATTTAAAATCACATATGTGGCTTGAAGTGCACACATATATTTATCTTTATTTTTATATAATTTACATGTTATATATCACCCATTTAACTATACAAATCATTAGTTTTATTAGCTTCTCAGAGTTGTTTTTCATCACCATGGTAAATTTTAGAAAATTTCATCACCATGTGAAGAAAGAATATACTCATTAGCAGTCACCCACATTCTTCCATAACCCTCCCAGCCCTAGGCAACCCCAGATCTACTTTCCCCACTTGTGTCTTTGTCTGTTTTGGACATTTCATAAAATTGTAATTATACAATATGTGGTCTTTTTCGTCGGCTTCCTTCACTTAGCATATTTTCAAGATTCATCTATGTTATCCTCAGTGACAGCTCCACTTTACATCCCCATTAACTGTGCATGAAGACTCATCTCCTCCCATCCTGGCAATCCTGCTTCCTGTCCATCTTTTCAGTTTTGCCATTCCAGTCACTGTGAATTATTATGAAGTGGCATTTAATTGCTGTTTTGACTTGCATTTCTCTAATGACTAATGATATTGGTTATCTTTTTGTGTGCTTAACAGCCTTTTGTATAGTTTTTGGGGGGAAATGTTTATTCAGATTCTTTGTTCATTTTAAAAATGGGATTGTCTTTTTGTTATTGACTCTCAAGAATTCTTTATATATTCTAACTTTCTTGTCAGATATATTATTTAAATGTATTTTCTCCCATTTCATGAGTTGTCTTTTCACATTCTTGATGGCATACGTTGCAGCAGAAAAGTTTTTCATTTTCATGAAGTCCAAAGTATTTATTTTTTCTTTGGCTACTTGTGCTTTCGGTGTCACAACTAAGACACAACTGCCTAAGACAAGATTATTAAGGTTATACCTATGTTTTCTTCTCAGAGTTTTCTCTCTTACAATTAGGTCTGTGATCCATTTGAGGTCTTTTTTTCATGTGGTGTGAAGTGAGGGTCCAAATTTATGTTTTCACATCACAGTGTGCAGTTGTACTTGAGTAATCCTTTTCATATGTCTCTAGGATCAGTCATAGTATTTTGTTGAAGATTTTTGAATCTATATTTACAGTAGCTACCCTGCATTATCCTACTGTTTTCTTCTTTTGTTCTTTATTTGGTTGGTATCATGATAATTACATCATGGTCACATAGAATCAGTTGGTAAGTAATCCCTTCTCTTCTATATTTTGCAAGAGTTAAACATGTTTCAATTTTTGTTGACATTTTCAAAGAACCAACTTTGGCTTCACTGATTGTCCCTATATTTTAATTCCTTCTACATTTCACTTATTTACTGGTTCCTCTGATGTCTGCAATGCTTTTCATTTTCTCATATCAAATAGTCCTTCTTCCATTTACTAGCAAAAATTGCATTTTTATCTTTGACTGGGCACTAAGAACTGTGCTAGGGTCTGTGGATATTATGGTAAGCAAAACCAGACAGTTTCCAATCCATCGATCTTATATTCTAGACAGAAGAAAATCATACTATAAGACCAAAAAATGCTTAGTTAAACCTATAATAGTCAGGTGAAGAGGTGAAATGCACTTCTAAGAGGAGATATAAAAAGCTACAAGACCTAGAGAGAGGATAGAGATTGTATCCCAGTGGAAGTAGACAGGAAAGCTCATCAAGATTAGATCTGGGGAAGTAGAGCATGAGCATTACACATAGAAGATGCACTTTTGGAAAAAGCTTTGCATATGTGAGAACTGGAAGGAGGAAAACATGGCTGCAATATAAGAAGGAGAAGGAGAGAGACAGTCTAGTGCCTATCACAGAACACTGTGCCTGCTGCACCGTTAGCTGCTTAATGGGTTGGATGTCAGAATGAGAGAGAAGAGAGGGTCACAAATATTCCCTTAGCTTTGGCTTGTAAAATTGGATGGATGGTGTTGCAGTTCTTTGAACTAGGTGCTCCTGAAATGTTTGCTTAAGAATGTCATAAATTTAGCCCTGATATGTTGAATTTAAGCTACGTTCACATATAAATATAGAGCAGACGACTATATATAACTATAATAAGTAACATTTATGTAGCCCATTTATTTTTTGCTGGGCATTGTTCTAAGAGCTTCATATAACTGTTCATTTAATTCTTCTACCACAGTTAGTTTTCCTATTATTAATTTCTTTTTATAGATGAGGCACAAAAATGTGTGTATGTCTACCTGTGTTTACATAAAGTTCAGGGGCAAGATTGTGAGGGACTGAGAGAGCAAGATACTAGAGAATCAAGTAGGATTGCTAAATAGCTTTGCTGACTCCTTCGAGGCTAGGGAACTCAAATTTATAATACCACTAGGTGCAGTGTGGGGCACTTGGCCACATGGGGGAAGACAGAAGGCTTGAATTCCAGAAAACAGTGCTTGTTTTCAATCACTAACTCCTGACCCAGCCATTTCTGTTTAGGTGCTAAGGATAGTCTCAGTGATTTCTAGTCCCTAGGGTTTGGTGCTTTGTAAACCTAATAAATCTTATTCACAATTAAGATACTTTCATATTTATAAGCCTTTCACTTTAACTAAAAGTTTATTTCTGTATGCATGTGTGTTTTTTTTAAGAAAAAGTGAAAGTTGAACCTATACATCTAAACCTTAAATAATAAACCTTTTCTTTGGGCTTATACGTTGAAAAATTATTGCTGAGACCATTTAAATAATTAATAATTACTATTAACAGACAGCTCTGGGCAACACAGCCTCAGAGACGCCTCTGCATTTTCAGCATTAGTGGCCTATCATTACTGAGATAACTAGAAAAATGTTTTGGGGACAAGTGAAAAGAGATAAACGGAGCCCCACAGGCAGAATGGAACTGAAAGGGAAAAAAAAAGTCTCATGATTTTGTAATTGTCCTATTCTCTGGATTTTCTTAGATGCACCAAGTTAATGTGAGGAAGAATGTTCCTTGCCTTGCATTACTGTGTAATCAAAGTTATTTACTTGCACATTTTGGGAATTGCAAATGATTCTGGCCTTTGCTACAGTATTATGAGCAGAAAGGAAAACTGTCCCTTTAAAACTTGCCTATTGATGTTAATAAATTAGGGACCTCTCACAGTTCTTTTTATGCCAGACTCTATTTGTTGCAATGTTGAATGGAAGTCTCCAGGTGAGATGAACAGCTGCCAAGTTAGCCTTTTAAGAAGCTGTCTTTGAGAACACAGTATTTTATTATCCGTGTTGTGCCATTCTATGCTGAGTAGTAGTTAAAATAATGGGAGGTCTGACTAAGTGATCTATTTCAAGGTCTATTTTCTCCTTAGCTAGCGGTGCCCCTTCATACTATTCCATCCATCTGTTCTTCCTCAGGGCCCCAGAAGAAGGCCAGTTAGCTGGAACTAAAGTTTTTCACCTGTTTTTTCTTTCCTTTTTTGATACACTTGTAAACTGAATTCAGTCTCTAATATGTTTATCTAAAATCAAGCTTTTGGCTTTCTTGGAGTCACATCTTCTTTCACTAGGTAAGGATATTTTTCATTTGTGTTGAGTTTAAAAGTTTGCCAGTTTCCTATAATTACTAATTAAGGGCAGTTAGTTTTATTTTTATTCCCAATCCATCCAAACTCCAGCACCTGACTGATTACAGAAGAAAAGTTATTATTCACAAGTCCAGTTCTCTTCCTTTCCAGCAGAACATAATTTCCTCTTAAAAGCTTTTGGAGAAAAGATTTAATAATTTTCAGATTTGGCTTGGACATCAAATGGTTTTTATTAAGTAACAGTCTGAGTTGAGTACAAACGAATCAAAAACATATTTCAAATAACAGGGGAAATGCCTTTGGAATTCATATATTACATCTTTCCAAAAGCAAAACAATTGAAAATTTGTTGTGGTGGTTGGCAAAATTGAGGGCATGTATGCGTGTCTTGGGAAGAAATGGAAGAAACCCAGACTTCTGGGAAAAAGACATTGTGATATCTCTTATCATGAAATAGGATAATCTGTTAATATCCTATCTTTAGAAATAATAATGGAGGTTATGGGAACTCATCACCTCCCTAAGCAAAGAAGAATTATACTAATTAACTGTAGGGCACTTAGATTTTTAAAAAGTGTTTTTTGTAGCATCATGCAGGACTAAAGGGAGTGGAATAACAATAGAATTCCAGACACTACAACAGGCACTGAAAGGCTGATTTGTGGCAAGGGCTTCCTTCAGAACTCCCAAACACAATTTAATACAGCCTGTATTCATTCATGGAGCTGGAAATGGGTGTTTACCATCGCCTGTCCTGCTCCTTCTCACAGTTGGTAGATTACAGACTAGAAGAGCCCTTAGGGGTCCTCTATCAGGATTTTAAATTGACATGAGTATTGGTCAGTTTTCAAAGAGGTCTTTTTCTAACCTCCTTCATCAAAATCAGGTCTCCCTCTCCACTAGCTTCTTTCTCAAAAAACCTGTTTATATTTCTTTCTAGTCTTTATTACAATTGGTAATGTAAAGTTTATTAATGCTTGCCTAATGCCTACTACCCCATTAAACCATTACCTGTGGCTGTAGCATATACCTCTTTTGCCCTGACTGATATCCTCATGGTTTCACCTCTGATTTTAGCCACTCATCTCTCAGTGGTGACAGTTTCTTGCCTTCAGGGTTCTTTCATTTTACCTCTTGAGGTTCTCTTATGCTGCAGTCTTTGTGGGACCTGCTCATCAAGCAGGGATTTATAATCTGTAATGCATGGAGTTGAAAACAACTTTCATCCAATGAGGCTTAGAGTTGATGGAGAAACGCCTTTGTCTGTCCTTGAGTACACGAGGCTGAACTATTGGACTCATTCATATATTTAGTGCTAGACTTAAGTCTACTAAATGCTATATAATTGTAAATGTAGCTTATTTGCTCAGGTGTCTTGACCAAGGTGTTCATATACATACTGAAAAGATCTGAAATTTCTTCCTAAATTGATGCAGACACCAGTCTGCAGTGTCCATGTCATTATGGATGAAATGAGACATTTGCATGGACTACCAAGTCCGGTGGAGGAAAAGGGACAGCGCGGCTTTTCTCTCAAGAGGAGCAAAAGCCACAGCCTCTGCCATGATAGGCCTTTATTGGGTTTTTCTGCCCATTACATGGTGGTCCTCATTTACTATGCACAGGCTCACTTTAGGTGGCTACCTTTTACAGAAAACAAAGGAGCCAATGCTGCTAATCACATCACAGAAGAGGGATATTTGCAAATGAAAAGGCAAAAGTGGTTGAACCGGTTACACTCATCCTTGGAAGGTTTAGCATGGATTTTAGGAATTTACTTTGCAGTAAATGCCCTCAATTCAGGGTGAGGGAGTTTTAGCAAAAAGCAAGACTCATAGTGGCCTAGGTACATTGCAGGCCTGATTCCCCACAGGAGAACCCATCCGTGGGTATGTGTCCTGTGCATCTCCCAGTGGGAGCTGGGCCCACACCATGCAGAACAGTCTCCTACATTAAATGTAATTAATGAAGGTCCCTGGATTGGTAGAAAGTTAGTTGTATTGTTGAGTTGAGCCCCCAGATAGTAGGTATCAAAATGGTTTACCTAACACTGCACCAAGGGCACTTTTGTTCTTTTGTCTACTGATCAGCTGAATTTCACACTTTGTTATATTTCTTTTTACTGGATTCTTTTTCCAGATTCTTGCTCAGAATTCTCCTTTTCTGATAAATAAGAGCCAGTTCCTGCTCCTCACTTCTAGGTGGGGTCCCCTTGTTCTGGAGGTTGGTTCATCTACCACCTCTTCCCCACTGAGTTTGGACAAGAGCATCAGAGTCCTCAGCTCCTGATGTTTCATAATCCTCTTTATAAAGGATCTTTATTGTTTTCTCGAAATTGCACAGCATCTAGGTTTACACATAACACTCGAATAAAATTTTTGTCTGCAGAACTTGTGAATACAAACCAGCTGACTTTTAAAATTAGTATTTCTATTCTAGGACCTGAAATGCTTAGAGATTCCCCAAACCAGCTCAACCCTTTGAATTAGTTATGATCTGAGTCATCAGTGTGTCTTAGGTTTTAGAAACTAAGTAAGGGTCACTTCCTATAGATGGGCAGCTCAGAGTTCTAAAGAAAATAAGTGACCCTCTGGTGAACCCAGGAGCAGAGCTCACTCAGCACAGTGGACTCAATGGGAAGCCACATGAGTTTGAAGTTCAAATACAAAGCCTTCATGTCAAGCTTAAAAGGAAAAACTATTCCACCAGGTCATATACATTACAATGAAACTTGAAGATTATGCATTATATTTAGAAGATGTTGAATACTTTTTCCCTGTCAGGCATGGATTGATTGGTATAATATCTAATCCCCATTTAAAACACAAGAGAGTTGTTTTATCCATTTATCTAGATGGCAAATACCATGTGATTTCACTCATATGTGGAATCTAATGAACACACTGAACTAACAAGCAAAACAGAGACAGCCTCATAGATGGAAAGGAGGTTGACAGCTCTTGGATGGGGGTTAGAGGGTGGAGGGATTGAGCAAAAAGGAAAAAGCACTCATGGACATGGACAACAGTGTGGTGATTGTGGGGGGAGGGAGGTATAAGGGGGACAAATGGTAATAGAAATAATAGAATTTAAAAAATCTGGAAAGTAAAAAAAAAAATAAATCCGTTGTTGCCTGGGTTGAGAATAGGAATGGGAGTGACTGCAAACAGCCACAGGGAATGTTTCTGAGGTAACAAAAGTGTTTTAAAATGAGATTGTGATGGTTACTGCTCTACTATAATTTTACCAAAAATCATTATATACTCAAATGGGTAAATATTATGATATGTAAATTATGTGTCAACTAAGCTGGTTTAAAAAGCTTAAAAATCACAAATTCACCTCTTTATTTCTTATTCTTAAATAAAATAAATAAATAAATATTCAGGGAAAAAATAAAACACAGGAGGGTAGGGGATTAGCTAAGATATGGAGGCAACCTAGGTGTTCATCCACAGGTGAATGGATAAAGAAGATGTGTATTTCTATATACATATATGTATATATGTATATTTATGTATATATATATTTATATATAAAACACATAATATATATCATATGTGTGTGTGTATATATATATATATATATAATGATATCTTACTCAAAATAAAAAGAATGAAATCTTTCCATTTGTGACATCATGGATGGATAGACTTAGAGAGCATTATGCTAAGTGAAATAAATCAGAGAAAGACAAATATTGCATGATTTCACTTATATGCAAAATATGAAAAATAACCAAAACAAATGAATAAACAAAACAGAAACAGACCCATAGATACAGAGAAGAAGCTGATGGTTGCCAAAGGGGAAGGGGGAGGTGGGATAAGTAAAATAAAGAAAATAATGAAACAAAAAAGAAATAATGAAAAGAAGAAACAAAAATGATGGAATGATGGGAGAAAGACAAAAAAGAAAACAGCACTTTGCTTTGTTTAAAGAACTAGAATCAACTAGAAAGTTTAAAGATTGTAATTAAAAAAACACAGAAGTGTGGGACATTCCACTTAAAATGTAATGAGGTAGGTGTTATTCCTATTTTATTGATGAGGGAACTAAGGCTCTAGTGGACTAAATACTTTGCTCAAAGCCAGACAGTTAAAAGGTGGTGGAGGTGGAATTGCACCTGAGAACTATTTAATTTTGGAAGCTTCCCTTTCTTATTCTTAAATATGAAATAAATAATTTTGATATTGCATGCAGCATTGCTGGACAAAATAAGCCAAAAACAAAAAAAGATTTTGTTCAGATGGATAACTTTAGTTCGTACTTTGAAAGGTAAAATTTTGCTTATGAGGAACATCACATATCTTCCAGGCTTCCAAGTTCACGTCATATTCAAAAGCAAAAATTGTTCCCCACATTGGAATGGCATATATACCTCTTTACATCACACACCTAAAAAGTTAAGCACAGACATTTAAGAGTGGAACAGGGAACAAAGTGTCATTTTACAACATTTCTGGTTTCTTTAGTTGTTGTTCTTCTCTATCAACTTGGTGGTAAAATTTTATCTTCAAATCATAAACCCCAAAATAGTAATGTGGGATAGTGGTGAGGTGAGTAGATGTGATCCCCGAAATCTGTGTTAGTTCCATTTGCCAGTTTCCTCATCTAAGGTAAGCAATTTCTACTACTAACGAAAAATCATGACTATTGGATTCTAACCATAATGAATTTGTATTTCCCTTTAAAATCTTATTTAGAGGAATACATTCTTCCCTGCCCCTCAAGGAAAATGTGGGCAGCCCCAGTGCTTTTGTATTCCCATTCAAATTAAAAGCAAACAACAACGGTCATTGGTTATAAAAAGTCATAGTTCAAGAATTCAATAAAATTAACATCTAGTCCCACATAAGATTTAAAACTTTTAAACTTGACTTAGTGGTGAATCTCAGACTTAATATACTCAGGCAGGGGGAGGAAATGGGTAAAGAGGGTCAAAAGGTACAAACTTCCAGACCTCAGACAAATAACTTCTGAGGAAAAAGTGTACAGCACAGTGACTATAGTTAATAATACTGTACCATACATTTGAAAGTTGCTAAGGTAGCAGATCCTAAAATTACCATCACACACACAAAAAATTATAACTATGTGAAGTAATAAACGTTAACTAAACTTAGTGTGGTAATCATTTTGCAATATATAACTTAAACAAAGGTTGGGTTGGCTAAAAGTTTCATTTAGTTTTTTCTGTAAAATAAAAAACACATTTTTCATTTTCACTAATAACTTTCTTAGTTTTTATGTTTTGAGTATGTTGGCTATCTTCCATGTGGTATAATGTTGATTTTCTCAATTAATGTTTCAATTCGATTGCCATCAACTTCAATAGGTCTACCCAACCAAGGAGCATTGTCCAGTGAAAAATCTCCAGCACAAAACTTCGCAGACCACTTTTGACACAGTCAGTCACAGCAGCTTCTCCATACACTGAACAGTTCTTTTTTCTGCATTTCAGTTATGTTTTTACCTTTCTTGAAATAATAAAGCATAACATGCCAAAATGTTGCATATTTTCTTCCATCTTCAATGTTAAAATGGGTATAGAAAAATTTACCAATTTTGATAAGTTCTTTTCAAATGCACACTGATATGACAACTATCACAATGCAATCTAACAAAATTGTTTCGAATGAAGTTAAAGACAACTAAGCACCACTAGAGCCGTCCTACAGAAAAAACTAAATGAACTTTTTGGCCAACCCAATACAATGCTATATGTCAATTATACATCAATAAAATTCAAGGGAAAAAGATAATATGGTCCAACTAAAATTAAAAAGAATTACCACAGTATATCTGGAATGTGTGTGGTTAGAAAAACTGAAGAAGACCAAAAATTCTTAAAAAATCAGATTTAACCTACTTCTGGTAGAAAGCCTGCATGGGAATGGTGGCACGGCACTCCTCCTCTCTGCTTTCTTCACGCTCATGTTCTCCGATTTCCTGACAGGGCAACAGTTGAGGCAGAGGAGTCTATAGGCCAGTTCATACTTGTTTTACTTGTTAGCAATATGGGCCTGGCAGATAGCTAAAGTTAGTAATCATGAGTGGGCCTAGCTAATGACAGGAGCTAAATTTTTCTTTTGTGGGTGTTTTTTGTCACTTCAGAGGTTGCCTGCCTGGCCCTTCTTTCCTGCAGTTGTCATGATCAGCTAGATGGATCTACCTTCCAGACGGCCTTCTGTAGTCCCTAATTCAGCCCCCCCGGGGCAGCCAGGAATGCACCCAGCCTTTCTACTGAGGTCCCTGTGCCCCTACAGAAGGCTGTGATGGTCAGGACTGGGAGGATTCTGTTCTTATTCTTTCAACCGCAAGGCCGCAATCAGTGGAGGACACCCTGATGGTAACTGGGGTGTCAGGTCATGATCACAGTGCAATACCCTACACTGACTCTCTCACCAAGGATGCTAGTCTGTCTGACTACTGTTTTCTAGATTTCTGGGGATCTGATTAGACCCCAGCTGTATTCCACTTAAGCCACTTCAGAGAGGAGTCCGGCATAGCTCTCAGTCTTTGAACTGCAGGAGTACATCTGAAAACCATCTGATTGATCTCTAATCAAGAATATCATCCAAAACATAACTAAGGCAGAAAAGATTCCCATGTGTCCTCTCAAATTCATAGTGTCTGACTAGCCTGTCTAAAGGTCTTCTGTCACTATTGAAAAAGATAACATATTTGGCTTAGTATTTAGTAATAATTAGGCCTCAGACTCTGAAAAGTTATATGTTAACATAGAATATTGATTAGTTATAAATTATTTGGTATCAGTAGAAACGCAAATGATATTTTAGTAGACAAGATGATTAATTTATATGATTATGTATATTTTTTGTCCTATAAGACACTACACAATTTTCTAACTTTGAAATCTTATCTGGCATTCTTTTGTCATCAGGTTGGTCTACTTACTAATGAGTTAAATAAGTTATTGACACAGATTCACTGTTTATTTGTATAAGAGTTAGCTTTTGACAATTATATCTTGATACCCTCCAAGTCTCTTTTCCAAGCTTGAAATGATCAGGTGGGGCCTTGCTTCTCATCTCTTAAAAGGAAGTGGTGAGCATTCAGCAAAGCAACAGCTCTTGCTAAAGAACTGTGTTTACCAATCTCTTTCAAAGAACCTTCTCACACTCTGGTCCCCTATATTCATGAAGTGTGTGAAAAGACTCAGGATTCTGGGAACAAGTTGTGGATTGTATGTGTTGAAAATCTGCATATGGAAAGTTTGTCTTTCACTTAGGTTTGATTCCCTGATAAACTATCATATTGAATACCTCAGTCAATCTCACGCCCAAAACATCATTCTCTAACATATTGATTTACTACTGTTAAAATACAAGAACAACTGACTGAAAGGACAAAGGCATATATGACTATCTTTGACATTTTACTTGTAGGAAACCCAGTTTTCACATTTATATCACCTTTTTATTTAATAAATTCATTTTGTTCTCAGTGTGAGTTCAGCTGACGGTATTCTTTGAATCTCACATTTTCACAATATTTATGTTTAGAAACGTCTGAAAGAGGTGAATATGAATTGGCCTGCTTTCCATTATCTGTGAAGCAGAGAACCGTTTGCTATCTAAGTAGAGCAGGTACAAAGCAGTGCTGAGCAAGGATGTAGATTAGAGAAAGTGACCACATTGTAAATGATATCTTCTTATATATGTAATATTATTTTGTTTAAAGTGAATTTGAAAAACATCAGATTTCCTACATAACATCTATATTCAGAAATACCTCTGAGATCATTTATAAATGATCAAGTAGAGAATTACATATTGATTGGGGTTATGTGGATTTCTGCGTAGTTCATAACCCCTTATCTTGTTTTAATGTCAGTTACGAAGATGGGCTCTGGTGACACAAAAGTTTCTGTAATGTGTGTCTGTATAAGGCTTGAAGAATTGAAGACAGGATGAAGACAAGTCACTTCATGTAAAACAGCCTCTGAAACAGAGTAAAAGTATTTGCAATTACTGACTAAAAGAGGCTGACAAGAACTTCCAGGTGTGATTTTCTTCGCTCATTTCAGTTTCAGGTGAATACAACAATGGGAGATGATGAGGGCAGCATGGGTAAGCCCAACGTGGTTGAGATCTTCACTTTTAGGGGCATAAGAAGATGTCAACAATTAGGAAGCTTCTACAAAGTTCATACTTTTTAAATACTCTTCTTCTTTAAGCTTTTTGGGGTGACATTGGTTAATAAAATTATATAGGCTTTAGTTGTACAATTCTATAATACATCATATGTATATTGCATTGTGTTTACCACCCAAAGTCCAATCTCCTTCCATTACCATATATTTGGCACTCTTGACCCATGACTATCTCCCCCACCCTGCTTTCCCTCTGGGAACTGCCATTACCATATGACTCAGCAACCCCTCCTCTGGGTATCTGCCCAAAATATACAAAAGCATTCGCACAGATACATGCACCCTTATGTATATTGCAGCCCTATTCGTGATGGCCAAGACAAGGAAACAACAGAGTGTCCTGTGATAGATGATTAGATAGAGAAGGTGTGGTACATACATACAATGGAATACTACCCAACCATAAAAGATGACATACAGCCATCTGCAACAATGTGGATGAATCTTAAGAATAACATGTTAAGCAAAATAAGACAGGAAAAGTCAAGAACCATATAATTTCATTCATATGTGTGATATAAAACTGAAAGCAACAAATGAAGAAACAAAACAAACAAACAACTCACAGACAGAGTTCATACTTTTTCAGAAGTAAAAACATTTGTTAATTACAAACATTAAGATTGCAAGTTGATTATCATTATAGTGCTGCATAATCTGTAAAAATGCTAAATACAAAGTGGTCCCTCATTCTACCATTTAATGTTCAGGCCCTGAAATCTTTGAAATGCTTAAAATGCAAGTTGTAAAATGCAAGCTTGAAAGAGAATTCATCATGCCAGAATTGACAGAGGGCAGCAGAAAACTTACAAGCTGTCCTTTAGTAGATTCAAAAAGTAATTAATTGCAGCTGCTGTTTTGCAGCAAGCTTGGGAAATGTCACCAAATACAGAAAACTCCAAAAAGAATGACAAGGCCTTCCTGTAATTTTCCTAGCCTAAACATAAATGAGATGAATGCACTGTGACTGTTGTAGGTAATGAGACTTTGTAAGACTATTATAAATAGAGTGCATAATTAGTGTTCTACAGCTCGGTAAGCATTTTGTGTTGTTTTTGTGAATTTGGAGTAGGCCCCAATGGCTTGACAAAACATTCCCTCTCCCTAAACCAGGCAAACATCTTGGCTTCAGACACTAACAGTCAATTACTTGGGAAGATGAATTTAGAAAAGAATCAAAACATATACTTCAAGGAGAAGAATTAACGCTGAGTGATACCATGTGTTGGCAATGTGTCATTCACGCTACAAACTACATGTTACATGTATTACCTCATCTAATCTGCATAAGGCTATGTTCTTTCATAGATGAGAAACTGAAGTCTGGAAAGGTAAACTTGACCAATAATCACAGATAACGAATGATATTTGAACCCAGTTCTGTCTAATTTAAAATCTGGATTCTCTGAATTATACCATCTTATCTTCCACAGATTCTGCAATGTGTAGAAATTTATATGGAGGATTTTTTTTCCTTTGAGCTGTGTTTCGAAGTGATGTTTGCTATTCATGTTAGTGAAAAATGTTTCAGAAGAACAAATGCATTCATTACAGGAAGGCCAATGAAGGCAGCCCCTACAATGGGGGGAAAAAAAGAACCATGTTGAAATTACTGATGGATGAGCGATAGGCATCATCCATCATTCTGTACTTGTATTTGCAAAGGTAAACTCATAAATACCCAAGTTTTCATTTATTTTTGGTAAGGATTAAAAATAGGAGTACTAAAAGAAATATGGCCATCTCTTATTTTAAAAGGAAGGAGGAGATCATCAGCTTAGAAGAACACCAGCAGAGAGGAAGGAGTACAAACCTCTTTGAATCCAGAGATAAAGTGGTTCCTTATCTCTCAAATGTATCAGGACCAAAGACATCTTGGAAACTGTGGTGTGAACTGGGATCTGTGTGATCGAGAATTCTGGGGAAAGAAAATATAGGGAAACAGAGTAGGCCAGGTTTCTGAGGAATTCCTTACCTTGTAATCACTGTGGTGGAGTTCAACTAACGTCACAAAAATACTCAAGACACAGTGTCTTAAGCATTATAGGAGCTTACTTTTTTCACATAATAGTAAAAATAAGAAGCCAGGGTCACTGGGGAAGCTCTACCATCCTCAGTATACACTTACACCTCTGGGTCCCTGGCATCTGCAGCTGCCATCATACCTATAAGCCAGACAATGGCAAAGAGGAGAGACACAAGGAGAGAACGGACTTGTTCTATTTAAAATAAAATCTAGAAGTGGCACACATACCGCTGCTGCTTAGCACTTTGTCACCTGGCAATGAAGCAGCCCGGGACATGAAATCTTTTGTGGACTGGCCATGTGCTCAGCTGACTTTGGAAGGAGGGTATGAATATTGGTGGACAACTGCCAATATCTGCCACACGCAACCAGAGAAGGAAGGAAGCATCCTTGGTGGCAGAGCCCCAAGACACCTCATGTTCTAATTGTTGAACTGGAGAGTTCCCTTTGTGTCCTCAAGTCCCCTCCCCTTCTACTGGATTCCTCTCCTCTTTGAACGAATTGTATCTGGAGGATCGCAAAGTAAAGGAAAGGCATAGAGTTGTTAAGTATGCAAGGTGGGGTTTTGCTGCTGAAATAACATCATTCTTCATTCTACCTTTCCGGAGTTGATGGCAATCAACACAACAAAACCAAAACAAACAATAGCTAAATGAGAAATAAAGGGCCAGTATGACCTGTTGCCATCCAAGCATATTATACAAACAAGTGTAGGGTTTTTCTGGATTTCATTTCTTTTTCTTCTTCAGGAAATAGCCTGTAAGACAAAGCATCATGCTGTCTTACTCCTTCTACTTCCTGGGGCTGTGGAGTAGGTTCTGAATCATTTTATCCTACAAGTCACAGGGACAAGAATAGAAAGTGTGCTCATACATCCCGCCCCCTCCTCCAATCGGAGATAGAGCTGAAAGTGTGAGGAAGCTGCTGGGCTCCACCCTGTGCCTCCCTGTGAATTCCAGAAACAGGAAAGACAATGCTGTGTTTGGTGAAAGGACTGGAAGCAAAAGGCCACTAATGGCTGGGTGTCATTTAAGTTACATTCAATAATTAGCTCTGAACAATCACTTCAGCTTCTTTTGGGCAGGTAGTACTGTGTAGAGAGAGAGTAAAAGAAATGATAAAGGTAGAATTTTCCTCCTCTCTGGACAGAAGTATAAAAAGAGGGTGAGAAAATAACATTAGTTACTGTGGAGGAACGTTCAACAACAGCGAGCTGTACATCCACTGGTTGACTGTGCCGTCCACTAACGTGGTGATTCAAAGAGAAATGATGAAAACTAAAGGACTTCAGGATGACATAAAATAGAACAAACTGTGGTCTCTGTGTGGGAGCAACTGAAAGAAAATAAGACACAAAGATGGAAACACATATTAAGACCTTCTCTGTGCATGGACATAGAAGTCACCAAGTTAAATAAAACCTGGATATTAAGAACCTGTGGTCTGGTTGTGTCCCTTTTTAAATGGGAGGAAAAACCTCCTGCTGCCAGCCTGGTCATGTCCCTAAGTTTAAAGGAGGCTACTGCTCCAGCTACATGTACAATACTGGAGTTTCTGGTTTGTACCTTGCCCTAAGCATTGCCTGGGGACCCTGACTGGAGCTGGAGTCTTTCCTTTATGTACATCTCAGTACTCAGATGCTGCTTTTAACCAGGAAGGGGCTTCTGGCGGTTGACCAATCCCTGAACACAGAGCCTGGATTTAGTGTGTGTGTAATTGTAAGCCTCCGTTTTCTCATTAGTAAAATTATAACAAGTATTCAGATCTTTGGGTTACTAGGAAGATGAACTATTATTATGAATGAGTACAAAGAATTTAGCACAATGCCTGATATGATGTCAGGGTTTAATACAATACTAAAAATGTTGCTATTGTCACGGATTTGATTTGCCACACACTATGCTAGGTTCTGGAGACAAAATGACAGTTAGTATATGCTTGTGCTTCAAAAGGTACAAAATCTAATAGAGATAGATATAAAAAATTGAAAGGATAAATACTTATTCTGTAATACACTTATTTACGAAGTATTCTAGGAGTCTGGAGAGATTTTATAGAGAAGGCCACATGTTTGGCCTAATTTAATTCGATAAGAAAAAAATTGAAACTGTGTTTTCTTCTCTAAATCCACACCATGGAGCGAGTCCCTCCTGCAACTTTGGCCATCTCAGGAAACTGGGTTTTGCAATTCATGTTGTGTCCCCACGGCTGCAAGCTATACCCCTTGCTTCACATCTTTATGTTTAAAACCTACCTCCACTCCCACTCACTTTTGAAGTGTGAATGATATTTCCATGCATAGTATTTATAAACACCTAAAAATTATATACCTAAAGTATTTAGTAGGTGTTCCATAGATTTTATAATTCAGTGATTGGGACTCAGACAAATTAATAGGCTCTCTGAATGACAAAAGTCTCTACCTGAGACAGACTTTTCTTGGTTAGAAATGTCTGGGCCCCAACACAGGCCCTTCATGCCTTTCAGTTAGAACATGGAAGGTGCAGTTGGAGACTGTGAAATTGGAGTGAGCGACAGCTAGGTTAGGGGCATTAGGAAGAGAGGAGAGAAAATCTGGAAACATTCTCTTCACCAGTTTAAAACAACAGTCGTTTAGGACAATTCTTGACAAGAATGCTGTTGACATGCCAAGGCTCCTTTCCTTCTTAGCAAATATCTGATGAAACCTTTTGACTAGCAGTTTTAACTTACAGGTAAGATTAATGGGAGACAGACTTTGTGGAGATAAGGCACAGAATAACATGACAATTGCATTGAATTTATACCTGTGTACAATGAACAGAATGACTTATATCATAGGAGTAAATGTGGCTGAGTATATGACCAAGCACATAAAAATTCTCCAAATGCATCAAAGGAGCAATGAGATATTGATAGCCTCATGGTTGTTCCCTGGAAAGAAATATTTGCCACCACTTGGCCTTTCATGCCATGGTGTCTATACTTGGCACATGTTCAAGTTCTCCCACAGCATGAATATTTTTCCAATTTCTGATCACTCCTGGGACTGTCTTCCCAAGACAGATCACCTTTATTGCTCTAAGAAACATGGGGTTCA
Source organism: Phyllostomus discolor (assembly GCF_004126475.2). Classification (NCBI taxonomy): domain Eukaryota; kingdom Metazoa; phylum Chordata; class Mammalia; order Chiroptera; family Phyllostomidae; genus Phyllostomus; species Phyllostomus discolor. The sequence goes on from NC_040903.2 coordinate 159,013,063, forward strand.
CAGGCATTCCTATTTCCTTTGACTTTTATGTTTCCTCCAGTGTCCCTTTTCCACATCTTTTGAAAGAGGATGTGTTCAGTGATATGAAATCTGTTGTCTGACAATGTACTCAATAGAGCAGAAACCTGCCTCGAGATGCCCTGGGACCAATCTCTCATATTCATAAAAGGAGTTATTACTTTGGGTGCTGCTAGGCTGTCGTCTCCCCATTTTTATTAATTGCACCTCTCGGTTGCACTGGATAGAAAACGGCTGCTGCTTTATGAGTTTTCTAATTTCCCCAAAGCTCCAATGTTGTGGACTCTGAATGGGAGCAGAAAAGGAATTCACAAAAGCAACTGTTGTTGTTTGTCTTATACAATTAAATTCCAAGAATCGACTCCAGAGGTGATGTTTTCAGGGGAAGCAGGGTATATTGGTCATAAATGTCTTTGCCATTTCTTGAAATTGGAGTTCGATTTGGAGATGAAATCTGATAAAGAAAACAGAGAGCTAGACTAGAGTTAGGACACTTAAGGTTATTATTGCCTGAGTATTCCTCTGACTTCCTGGGGAGCTTTAGCCAGACACACCATGCTTTTCTGTGCCGCAGGGTCTTTGCATACAACTGTCAGGGAACTGTGTCTAGTCTTCTAAAAGATGAAATATTTTATTTGTAATTACAAGTATATAGCAAGGTACTTGATACAAAAACTCTGACTTACAGCCAGGGCACGCAAGCTGTGCAGTCACGTAACACCTTATACTTGGTTTAATGGCTGTTACTGTCTTGAAGGTTTTCACACTTTTGAACAAGAGACCCGCCATGTTCCCTTTGCACTAAACTCTGCAAAGTAGCCAGTCTTGGCTATCACACACTCAACTAAGAAAGCTTAATAAACATACAAACATACATCTGCACACTGTAAATTCTATTTTCAAGGATATAAACTAACAGTTCTGCCAGTGTTTTAATATTTAATACTCAATATTAGCTAATTTATTATAATACTGACAGGAGTGATTTCTGTTTGATTTTATAAGATACAGCCATCATTGTCTTATGGAAAAACTAGTAAGATCCTCTGAGAGAAATGAACTTAGAAGATTTTGAAAACTACTGCTTGGTCCAAGGTCATTTTTTTGCCTTTAGTGCTCTTGAAGAAAATGTAATTTCTAGGTATAAACTGTCTTTTATCACCTTGTGGCTGACAGCTGTCAGGCAGAATCCTAGACACAAGTCAACTCAACACCACCTAGCAGAGTGGCAGCCACTGCCGTGTCTGTCACTGTAAGCTGTAATTAATCATTTTTCCTGGAAATGCTTTATGGAGTGCGATGCATTAGTGACATTAACAACATATATAAGAGGAAGGGGCATATACTATCTATCACAGTCAGGTTCGTTGTTAAGTTACATTTCCAAAGGAGCCATTTGCATTACTTTTGTCCTTATCCCTTTTTTACTAGTCATGTAGGACTAGTGAGATGGAATTTGTTTCTCAGGAGTTGAGACTTTTTGCTGTTTCTTTTGTTAGAGGAGAGGAGTAGGAGAGTGGGGGTTTTATTGGTTCAAGTCTATATACATACAACTACATACGAACCACTCATAAATGCTACCCTGTGTTATTCCTACTTTTGGACTATCAGCCTTTCACTTATTTAATTGACAAATCACGAAACCCGTGATCTTAAGATGATGTATGGAAGAAAACCCCCTTTTCATATTACATGTATAATGTCATTATATTCTTCTTGTCATATACAAAAACATATTTTTTGCCTTAGAGGGCTTAGAATTCTGTTTGGAGCACAAACACTGTAAACAGATGGTATAAAAAATACATATCTAGTGCTATGACATATAAACATACAGGAAGACCACTTCATTTAGACTTGAAGAGTAAGGAAGCAAGCCGCACATAAGCTGATACTTGGTACCTGAATGCCACTAGTAGCTAGCTTGAACCAACAGTTTGACCTTAAAGAAGCAGAAGGTACAAACCAGAGAAGAGATAAATGAAATATATATTATGAAAATTATAGTCTGGCCAAATATGAGGAAAATGAAGTAAAAGAGGTTAAGAAGAGATCTAACCTTTAAAGAAAAAAATAACAAACGGTTGATGGAAGATGACCTGGTGTCGAGCTCTGTGGGTGATGGGTGTGGAATCTGAGGATGAGAAGTCAGATTTAGAGTACAGGTGCTTTAGAAGACTGCTTTATTTCCTTTAAGAAATGCCATGTGCAAGCTCCATAGGGACACAGACTCCGCCCTGCTCACTGCCATAGCACAGGATGTACCGAGAGTCCTCTCAATAATAAGTCCCCTGTGTCATGTATTGAGGAACTGAATAAGCTGGCGAGCGAGCATAGGTAAAGATGCTGAGAATGAGAAGCCATATTTGTCTATGTGAGATTAAGCTGAACTCTGTAACTAAACCATGTGCCTGGACAGATTCCTTAAACTACAGTAAGACACTTGTTGCAAATGAGGGTTACACTTATTCTATCTGTACAGAGAGAAAGAGGAGGGGTATATACCTGCTTGTGAATGAAGAGAAAATGTTCTTAGACTGCTAGAGCTATACTTACTAAAGAAGTTTTAAGAGAAGTTTCAGAGTCTAAAATATTTTTAACTTTTCTTATGTATGTCATGGTTTGAGTATATTAACTTCTCTGTTGGCAATTGGTGGTATGCTAACTAAAGGGCCAGGGCTTATTCCTATTGGCAATCTAGAAACATTTGTCCTTTGAATGATGAAAGTGATGAAAACCACAGATGAATGGACAGCTTCCATAACTTTTGTTCTGGTCAGTTGAAGAACATAGCCAACTGTAGGAAATAATGAAATTTTTGGTAAAATTCTGGGCCATTGATAAATGTCCCATAAATTTTCATTTCCTTTTCTTACATTCTAGCATGTTTTCTAAATTCTGAAAAAAGGTGCCTTTATGGATGTGTTTTTAATGATGGAGAAACTAACTGTACCAAGGAGAAGCTATTTATTTAACTGATGACAGACTTTACTATAAACCAGTGACACACATCATGTGAGAAACCATTAAAATTAGATTGATTGAAGCTAATCCCTTCAAGAAATAATGGAATTAAAATGAAAATATTTTAATAAAATATTATTTAAAAAGCTCAATGTAATTATTTTAAAAAATATTTTGAGCATTGATTCTTTTTTTCAGTTTTTAAGGCATTTATTTACCATGGGTAAAAAAAAGAATAATTAGCGGTTAATTCATCAGGTAAAGTAAAAATCTATTGGTACAGAGAATATTTTTAAAATCTAATGAAGGAATATGAGCTGAAATCTCTTATATTGAGGAGATTCAATGAATCATGTTTCATGTATTTGATCAAACAATACTGTCAGTAAAGGACAATATTTTCATTTCTGGGCATCTTATTGCTCTTTTTCATAGGTTAATGTTATGTGGTCACAGGTTGTTGTGCTAACTACAGCCTCATAAATATTTGGTTTGTCATAATGCGGCTCAAGGATGTGGGTTATTTTCAGAACACACTGGAAAACAGTGTTCTGAAATAAGTTTTTCAAATGGCAGGTCAATATTTTATTTTTCTTATGTGAATAGTACATTTAGAAGAATAAAGAAAGGCAGTGAAAAACTAAGAAATAAAAACGATGTTTACTATTCTATTTTCCTTTTTAAAATATTTTTATTATTCCTCTCCTCTCTGAAGAAAAAATTGAGATAAGTGACATAGTATGAGAGATCTATTTAATCAGAGTTTCCAGAGCAGAAAAAAAAATTAACTTTGGAAGTAGGTTCTGTGCTTGAATGAATATCTGTGTAAACTTTGGTAGAGTAGGCAGGTCTTATGTTTGGTCAACAGAGTTTGGGTGTTTAAGCACCAGTGGTTAAGCTCCAACTGTGCAGATGGAGGCTCTGGACCCCTTGGTCCTGACTCCTCACCCAGAGGGATGTTGTGGCAGAGGCTTTGAGACTGAGTGGAAAAGGAGAGGTCTCAGATGAGCTCAGCTTTCCAGTCCTCCCACCAAATCACCAACTAGATGTGCAGGTATCTTGGGCCCTTACTCTATGCTAGATACTGGATCTCCTAGGCTGAAATAAAGAAGAGAGGAAAGGAATATGGTGACTTTGCAAAAGTTTAGAGATTCAGTTAGAGGCTACAAAGAAAATTTTATAAAATCATCTAATCATAGTGAAGTAAGTTAAATAAGCAATATGAAGAGAGGATTATACTATGAATAGAAAATCTGTGATGGGGAAAGCAGACAAAAAAACTGATAAATAAGAACTGGTAACTGACCAGCCAAAAGAAGAACTGAAGGGAGCCACAAATAAAAATAAATCTCAAGATTAGCTTATAAATTTTCTCTAATTCTTGGCTGACCCCTGAACTCTGTATCCAACAGTCATAGTGTAAATAGTAGCTGAAGGGCTGACATGTATGTTGGTTATCTTTGAAGAGCTCTCTAAATGAGCCTACCCAGTGACAACTGCCTGCATCTTCTTGGCTACCTTGAGCTCGAATGAGGCAAAAAATATAGAGTCTTTTTCTCATTAAACTTTTATTGTCAGAAGAAATAAAGTAGAATTTTTCTCTATAAAGAAGAAGGGAATTCAGGTTACTCACCTGGAATCAAGTAGGTAACTATAATTATTTGCCACCCCCAAACCTAAACAGTTTCTGAGGATAGGAATGTTAGAATGGGTTTATTAGCTGTGACTGTGACCTAATCCTCACCCTTTCAGTTTTTCTCTGCAGAAGACCAAGATGATACTTTGTTCACCGAGATGTTGAAAAATATTAGGTGAAAGGACCAAGGATATCTTTGGGAAGAAATATAATAGCTATTTGCTGTGCTAAAAGAAGATGGTATGAGATGATGAAACTGGAATAGACTCCTGGATTTGGACTGTAATTCTAAGAATCATCTCACCATAGGAATCTTTTCAATGGCCAAGTGGTTATAAGATTTCTTAGACTGAAATACTTGGGCATACCCATTAATAAATAATTTAATATATTTTTCTGAATAGCCCCAGAATTGGTGAAGTGCCACCATAATAGAAAATCTTCACTTCGATCAGCTCACAGAATATCGTCTAAGTGTAGGAGGTGGGACCTCCCCCGCAAAAATGAAGTTATCTTCTAGAGGGTGGGCCCTTGTACTATAGGCTTCCCCTGCTGGATGAGTGTTCTAGAAAACCATCTGTATCAGTGTACCAGCTGGCAAGAGGCTGAGTTCAGCTTCAGCGAATTATTTTTGAAGACACTTTCAATGTGTTTACCTGTTTCTTAATGGGTGATTGAAGAGTGCACCTGCTCACATCGTGCTAAGTGTTCACAAATTTTTGACCAAAAACAGCATCACTCCTATGTCCCACCCTCCCTGTTCATCTGATTTCACCCTGGGTAACTTTTTTTGGTTTCACCAGATAAAAAAGTCCTCAAAGGGAAATGTTTTGCTGATGTGGAAGAGGCAAAACAAAAAAACAGCAGAAGCACTAAAAGGCATAAAAATTGACATATTCAAAAACTGTTCTGAGCAGTGGAAAAATATCTTGATGGGTGTATTTCATCAAATGGACAATGTTTTGAAGGTGACTGAAGTTTAAACATATAAGAATAAATACAGATTTTTTATAAATAACTTCTGTTTTTTTGAGGCCTGTCCCTCCTTCTATCAGTTCAACATATTTTCCTCATATTGTCTCTTGACCTTTTGTATTATTAACTCATATTAATATTTACCTTTGGCCCTAGCTGGTGTGGCTCAGTGGACTGAGAACCAGCCTGTGAACCAAAGGGTCACTGGTTCGATTCCCAGGCAGGGCACTTGCTGGGGTTGTAGGCCAGGTCCCCAGTAGGGGACACATGAGAGGCAACCACACATTGATGTTCCTCTCCCTCTCTCTTGCTCCCTCCCTTCCCCTCTAAAAATAAATAAGTAAAATCCTTTTTAAAAATATTTACCTTTGTATGGATATCTTGTCTGCCAACTAACCAGTAATTTTCTTCAAAGAGGAGCCACATTTTATGCTCCTTCTCATTTCCTGAAATACCTAGCTCAACAATGAATGTATGTTACCCATCTGTAATTACTTTACTAAATTGAGTAGAGCATCTAGACAGGAAATAGTTATTAGTTTTTGCCTGTACTGCCTTCAATCAGAACTCCTTTCCCTACCCATGGACAATACCCTGGGAAGAGAATGGTTTCTGTTATTTTTTTTAATTCACTTTTGGATATTCAAGTGTTTTCTGAGTGTAATTCTATGTTTATGTAACACAAGACACCCGCATATATTTTAATCTTTCCAGACATCCTCCAATAACATATACAAATCAATAGAAGAGAATACAACACCTCTGTTACTCATGCCTACAGCATGAGAAAGAGACACAGATATTATAAACTTCAATTTATATGAAAATGAGAAAGTAAATATCTGAAACAAGAAGAGCCATCCACAAGCCCTGCAAAAGATTATGAATTCAATTGGAGACTGAAAGAAAAGAAGAGTTCAGAAGCAGCCTAATTATGAGAAGAAGATAATTTAGCAGTAGAAAGAGACAATAACGCGCTGAGTAAAGAAACAGGGAGTAAGGAGAACAGGTTGGAAAACTGATGAATAGGAGTACTGGGTATTAAAGAGTCACACACATACACAAAAAACATTCATTACATCTACAGGGAAAATATATATAATTGGTAGAGTAATAGGGAAACTTTAATTAAGATACAATTGGAAATCCTCCAAATAAAATATCTGAAATTAAAAAGAAAACCGTTGGCTGATATTAACAGAACACCACAGTCCCAATAACCTCTGAAGCAAAACCATTCCATCTAGTATATGCATATATCTAATTATGATCTCAGAAAGAAAGGAGAAAAAGAGGCAGAAAAGATAATTTGAAAAAAATATTGTTCAAAATCATTCTTAAATTAATAAAAATCATCAACTCAAAGATTCAGGAGATTCATCAAACCTTTTCATATTAAGTCAAAATGCTAAAAATTAAATATAAGGAGATAATTTTAAATGCAACTACAGAAAAATAAGTACATTATAATTGCATTAAGTGGAACAATAATAACAATTGACTTACCCCAGAAATAATGGGGGGCAGAGGCAGTAGAGTCCCATATTTTTTTAGAAGATTTTATTTATTTATTTTTACAGAGGGAAGGGAGGGAGAGAGAGAGAGAGAGAGAAACATCAATGTGTGGTTGCTGGGGGCCATGGCCCACAACCCAGGCACGTGCCCTGACTGGGAATTAAACCTGTGACACTTTGGTTCGCAGCTCATGCTCAATCCACTGAGCTACGCCAGCCAGGGCGAGTCCCATATGTTTAAAAATGCAAAATTTAGAGAAAAAAATCTCTCAACTTAAAATTCTACACCTAGCAAAAATCTTTCAAACATGAAGTCAAAATAAGGACAATTCTAAATAAGTGAAAGCTGGAGAAATGTATCATTAGTAGATCAATACAATAAAAAATGCTGAAGAAAACTTGGGGGGTTGGGCTTAAGGAAATCCTGTTTATAGAATTAAGGCTCTTACAGGAAAAAAAAAGATCACTGGAAATGATCACAATGTGGATAAATATGAAAGGCAATTTTTGAATTCTTTTAAAAAAAACTTTTAAGATCTAATCTCTTAGCAGCCTTCAAATATACAATGTAGCATTGCCAATTATAGTCACCATATTCTATATTACATCTTTAGGACTTATCTCATAATTGGAAGTTTGTATTTTTTGACTACCTTCATCTGTTTTGTTCACTCTCTGGGGATATAGTATTCTTAAACGAAAAGTACTATTTTTCCTTCCTATAGTTTACTTCCTATAGAGATGGGTTTATGGCAGATGATTCTGTTGACTCATCTTTACTCTGCAAGCCTTCCAGTTTCACAAAGCACCTATTTCTTGCCTTATCTACCTTTCCTTCACAAAGCCCTTGGAAGGTAGATTTTATAATGATCCCTAATTACAGATAGAAAAAGTCTGATCAGAAATGCTTGTTTATCCATGATATACAGATGCAGCCGGAAGTCATTTAGAAATAATCGTTTTAATTAAAAGAGACTTTGAAGATCATCTAGTTAAGAGGTTTTTTTTTTACCTGGGATCCATGGGCTCCAACAGCCCTTGGATAGACTTCAGTGAGTCCATAATTTGGATGGGAACAAATTACATCCTTTTCACTAAATTTTAATTGCAATTCAGCATTTCTTTCCATTATGATTATAAATCACAAACCATTTAAGTGTTTTATATACTTTAAGTTAATTAACTCTAGCAAAAAACAAAACAGTGAAGTTCATAAAATACGTAGAATTAAGACATGGACAAAAATAGCACAAATGATAGTAAAACTGAATTATAATATTGCAAGTTTCTTACATGTATAGTCTATAGTAATAATTCAACATGATGATAAATTAAGAAAGCATATTTTAATACTAATAAGAAATATGTTTAAAAAACACCAAACTACCTAAAATGCCTAAATACCTAAAGCCAATAGAGAAAGGAAATGAAATACCAAGAAGACAAAAAATGAGGTATAAAAGAAGAGAGAAACAAGTCAAATTTAAAAAATAGCTAGAGAGTAGACTTAGACTCAACCATATAAACCTTTAAGCTCCACGTTAAGTATACTAAAGGGTATTATTAAAAGGCAGATATTTCCATAATGAGTAAAATAGACCTAAGTATATGCTGTTTACAGGAAATAATTTAATTTTAAAGTCATGTAACAGGAATTTTGCTTCAGATTAGTTAGACACTAACAATGCCTGGATACATCCTACCACCTAAAAAATCTTTTAAAACTAAGAAAAACCTATGGAAAATAATTTTCATACAATCAACAATAAGGAGAGCAGAACTGTGGTCCCTAAGAATGATAAAAAAATCATCTCTTAATAATAAATGTAGTATTAGTTTGCTGACAGTTTCTGGGTGATACGTCCAGGACAAAAACCCAGATAGAGACTGACATTCTTGGTGATTTGAGTACATAGAAATGGGTTTGGGGAAGAAAACATTGGCTAGAATTTGTGATGCAGAATGTTGGAGATATTTGCATTGTAAATACATACAGCTACTATGTACTAGTGATCCTACTCAGTACAATAGAATAATGTATGTTGTAATAAGGAAAGTATAATTATCTTTATTTATTAACAGCATGATTATTTATTTAGAAAATCCCAATAAATCCACAAAGAAGCTACTAGAATGCCTGAGTTTAGTAAGATTATAGAATATAAACTTAGTGTACAAAAAAAATCAACCACACTTGTATATAACTGAAAAAACTATAAGTTGATCTACAATTGACCATTTCTAATAACATAAGAAATACCTCTGAGATAATCAGGGTTACACTTTGTGCATGACACATACACTGAACAGTGCAAAGCATTGTTGAAACTAATTAATGAAGACCTAAATACATGAAGAGTGATATGTCCATGAATCAAAACACTAAATATTTGTAAGACGCCAATTCTTTCCACTAAGTAATCTCTAGGTTCAAAGCACCTCAGTCAAAATTACAACCACCTTTTTTGGTAAACAAGAAAAAGTTGATTCTGAAATTTACTTGAAAATGGAAAGGATTTGGAATAGCTGAAATAATTTTCAAAAGGCTTACTACAGAACTGCAGTAATCAAGAGACAGTGGCTAAATATAGACCCACACTTATGAACTTAGTTAAAATCCAGCAGAAATTCCAAAGTTAGTCCATGGAAAAGAATATTGTTTTCAATCAAAGGGACTGGAAAAACTGGATATCTCTCTGTAAAAATATATAAACTTCTACTCTTACATTAAAATATATGTCAAAATTGACTTGAAAAATATCATTTGCATATGTTTAAACAGTGCAAAATAAGGCTTTTAGAAAAAATACAAGAGAAACACCAAGATCTTTTAGACAGGACACAAAAGTTTGAACCATGAAATTTTAAAACCCAAACATTTGTAGAAAGAAGTATGTATTCTATTTTTAGGTAGCAGATCACCTTCATTAATTAAAAATCTTTATGAAATAAAGAATTTGCTATCAAGTCTCTCATAAAAATATTTTAAAAAGTAGAATTAATTAAATTAAAACTTCTTTAAAACATCTTTTAGAAAATAAAAAAGATAATCCATAGCCTTGGGACAATATTTTTAAAACACACACACACACACACACACACACACACACACATACCACACACACAGTACAGTTCAATAAATAAATAATAGCCACTCAAAATTGGGAAAATTTTTAAACAAAAACATTGAAAAAATTCACAAATGCCTAATAGACACATTAATACATGGGCAAACTCATTAGTTAGTAACCACCACAATGAGATACTATTACACATATAGTAGAATAGCTACAACTAAAAAGATTGATCTGCCAAGTGTTGGCGAGGATGTGGCGCACATGGGTTCTCATCCACTATAAGTAATATAAATTGGCACAATATAATATAGCTACATAAGAAAAAGTATGTCCTTTCATGTAAAGATAAATGTAAATTACCCTATGACTCAGTCATCCCACTTATAATATTTATATACATCAACACATACATGATTTATATATATATATATATATATATATATAAAATCATACTTGGGTATTCATAGAAGTTTATCCATTAGAACTAAAACCAGGCACAAACCAGTCATCAACAGGTGAATAGATATCATGACCAGTGTAACTCAGTTGGGTGTGCATCAACCCACAAGGCAAAAGTTCTCTAGTTCAATTCCCAGTCAGGGCACATGCTTGGGTTGTGGGTTCGGTCTCCAGTTGGGGCACGTACAAGAACACAGATGACTGATGTGTCTCTCATACATTGCTGTTTCTCTCCCTATCTTTCTCTTTCCCTACTCTTCTCTCTAAAAATAAAATCTTAACAAAAATAGGTGAATAGATAAACACATTGTGATATACACATTCAATGTAATAGGACTGCAAAAATATAAAATGAACTACTGATACATGGTGAATCTCAGAAATGCTAAACTAAAGAAGCTAGACACAGATATACATATTCTGTGATTTCATTTATATGAAACTCTTAAGAAAATTCTAATCTATAGTGACAAAAAGCAGATTAGTCCTTTTGTATAGGAGTATCCAGTTTTGTGGGTATAGGAGTACCCACAAAATATATGACTGGGAAGGGGCCTATACCTTGTTTGTTCAGCACCCTTGTAATGGTGGTTACACAGGTGTATATATTTCTCAAAATGCATCAAGCTGTATCCTTAAAATGGATAAATTATTTTCCATGAAAATTTACCTCAATGACATTGTGAGGGTTTTTAATAACTAAAAACTTAAATGCCTAAATTTAAATTTAATAAAAGATTCACAAAACTACCAGAAGATCTAAAAAATCTCACGGTGACAAGTTTTTAAAGAAATTAAACAAGATGATGCTTATAATAAGCTTATATTTTATAAATCTTGGCATTTTAAGAAGAAAATATATATACATAGATTTAATTTAATCACAATAAAAATTCCAACAGAAGTTATTTACTTATTTATTTGCCTATATACTTATTAATTTAAATGAAATTTATGAGTTGATTCTAAAACTTATATGAGAGCTCACATAGATAAGAATAAGGCAAATCTTTTTAAAATAATTTTTAAAAAGATTTTATTTATTTATTTTTAGAGAGGGAAGGGAGGAAGAGAAAGAGAGAGAAACATCAATGTGCAGTTGCTGGGGGTCATGGCCTGCAACCCAGGCATGTGCCCTGACTGGGAATCGAACCTGCGATGCTTTGGTTCACAGCCCGTGCTCAATCCACTGAGCTATGCCAGCCAGGGCTAGAATAAGGAAAATCTTGAAGAAAGAGAACAAGACTGGAATATTTGCAACACCAACTATTTAGATTTATTATATAGTTATTTCAATTAAAATTCTGCATTATGAATTAAAAGCAGGCCAATAGACCAATGCAACAGAATAGAGTCCAGATACAAAATGTTGCAGTCTGATTTATGTTCAATCTGGCATTGTTGGGTACACAAATAATTTTGTGTTCAGTAAATGGTTCTGGTATTGTACAATTACATATAAATAAAATGAATCTTGATCTCTATTCACATCACATACAGCATTTAATTCTAAATGGATTGCAGATATACATGTGAAAGATAAAACAAACAGTAAAGAATCAAGTAGCTTTATGAATTTGAAGTAGGGAAAGATAAAATATACTGTAATCAAAAATAAATAAAGAGAAAGAGATAAACAGTTAAAAAAGAAAGAAGAAAGATTAGGGCATATCAAAATTAAGAATTTTTTATCCAAAAACTAGTACTAAAAGAATGGAAATATAAGGCTTAAAATGTAAGAAGAAAAATATTTACAATACACACACTCAATGAAGAATTCATACCAAGAATATAAAAAACAAACCTATGAAGCAATAAGAGAAATGCAATCAATTAGAAAATGGCAAAAAAATCCAAGAAGTAGTTTTCAAAAGAGTCTATCCAAATTGTCAGTAAACATATGAGTGATCAACTTCACTTGTTATTACAGAAATGCAATTAAAACTATATTTATCATTATGTGCCACCAGAATGCTTGAAGAAAAAAAGAGGTTGTCAAGAGTTCGTGAAGATGTATAGCAACTGAAACTCTCATAATATTGCTGATGGAAGTGTAAATTGGTACAATTTGGAAAACCATTGGACAGCATTTACTAATGCTGAGCATATAGCCTATGATCCAGCTATTTCACTTCTATTGTATAGCACAGAAGTTAATTCATATTTCACTAAAATATTTTTACCAGGACTCTCCTACTACCACTGTTCAAATAGCCCTTCATTGACCTGTATTAGAAGGGATGAATACATGGTAAAGTATTGGCATAGTGGAAAACTATACGTACATTTAGGAAAAAACACAGGAATCAGAAAAATATGTACTGTGCAATTGCACTGACATCAAGTTAAATATACAAATATGATTGCCAGCATTAAATGTTAATATAACCAAGTAGTTACACTTGGGCATTAGGTAAAACTGGAAGAGGGCTTCAGGGGCTCCTGGGGTCTGGGCATCTTTTTTAGCTGGTTGGGTATGTGTGAACATACCTACCCAGGTATGCTCAGTTGGTCAAATTCATCAATAGGCACATTTATGGTTTGTATACTTTCCTAGGTGTATGGGTTAAGTTTATAAAAATAAAAATTAAAGAAAAGTGCAGTCCTAATAAAACTCAGCATTCATTGTCTTCAGCTATTGCTACTCAGCTCCAATTCTGAAATAACAGAAAAATTTTCTGCTATGTACTTTGGATATACTTTGAATTCCTAATATTGTGTTCTTTTTTAAAAAGTTTTTATAGGCATGTTTTATTTATTTTATTTTAATTGTTGTTCAGTACAATTTTTCTATCTTTTACTCCCATCCCAACCTGACCACCCAGCCCCCCCTTCCTCCCTCCCATTTCCACTGGCCCCTAGTTTTTATCCGTGTCCTTTATACTTGTTCCTGTAAACCCTTCCCCCTTTCCCCTGAAATTCCCCTGAAATTCCCTCTCCTCTCCCCTCTGAACTCTGTCAGTCTGTTCTTTATTTCAGTGTCTTTGGTTATATTTTGCTTGTTTCTTTGTTTTGTTGTTTAGGTTCCTGTTAAAGGTGAGATCATATAGTATTCGTCTTTCACTGCCTGGCTAATTTGCTTAGCATAATGCTTTCCAGTTGCATCCATGCTGTTGCAAAGGGTAGGAGCTCCTTTTTTCTTTCTGCTGCATAGAATTCCATTGTGTAAATGTACCATAGTTTTTTAATCCATTCATTTACTGATGGGCTTCTAGGTTGCTTCCAGCACCTGGCTATTGTAAATTGTGCTGCTATGAACATTGGGATGCATAGGTTCTTTTGGATTGGTGTTTCAGAGTTCTTAGGGAATTGAATTCCTAATAATGTATTCTTATATGAATAACATCAATAGCACCAAGTCAGAATGTGAGCTACTTAAAGTCAGAACAATTCATTGCAGTATTTTCCATAAACTACTCCAAATGTTCTGGCTCTGAGACTAATTGAAAGAGAATATTATTCACCAATCCATTTGAGATATGAGGACACTAAGTAAGATGAACTCTTCTGTAACCGATACTTCAGTTTCATTAAGATTGCAAAGGCTCAAGGCAAGAAAAAGGGCAGTCAGACTTGAAGCAAGACTAACTGTGTCAGTTTGTTAGAGCTGCCATGAAAAGTATCAGACAATGGGTGGGTTAAGCACGAGAAAATTATTTTTGCACAGTTCTGGAGAATAAAATTCTAAGATGAAGATGTTGGCAGTGTTGATTTCTTCTGAAGCGTCTCTCCTTAGCATGTAGATGACCATCTTGCCCCTTTGCCTTTAAATGGTCTTTCCTGTGTTCATGTCTCTGTGCATCCTAATTTCCTCTTATAAGGATGCCAGTCATATTCAATTAGGGCTCACCCTAATGATCTCAGTTAACTGCAATTGCCTCTTTAAAAGTCCTGTCTCCAAACAGAGTCATATTCTAAAATACTAGGGTTAGGACTTCAATATGTGAAATTCAGAAGGGCACAATTCAGCCTATAACACCAACTAATTTAAAGACTGTGGTAAAACTCTTTTTTTCATACCCAAGAATTATTATAAAACTGCTTCCTGCACCCATGCTAATAGCACCTGATTTTGCTAGGCACCAGTGCTTCCTAAGCTTCCGGGCCCCTTCCAAGACTGATCAGGGCTAACCATGAACATCCCACCTCCCTTTCTAGTCATGTCTCTAAGCATGGGTAACTGACCTATGAGATCTAAGGGTATATACATATGGAAAGCTTCTTGGAAAGTTCTTTTGATTTTGAAATAGAGAAAGAGGGAGGAACTAGCCTAATTCCCGACTTTAGATTCTACTACATGAGGATTTGAAGCTTGGAACTAAAGCAGATATCTTGAAAACCTGAGAGTAACATTTCATAGTTTGTAAGAAAGGTGGAGAAAGCCAAGGAAATCACAGTGAAAAAGTCAACTATAGCTTTGAGACCAGTAAGTTGAATTAACCTTGGAATGCCTGCTCCAGACTTCTTGTTGATAATATGGATATATTTTCTTTGTTAAACTAATTGGAATTGGATAATCAACTTCTTGCAAAGTCATCTTAATTGATACAAGAATGATGTACAGTAATCTGTACTCTAAGTATTTTTGTGGTCCATTTCACAAGTCCTCTGTGGGAAATGGAAGGAGGGAATTCTTTTTCCCATTTAACATAAGGGCTGAGAAAGCCCAGTCACTTAATATAGATGAAAATGAGGCATCACACCCACATGGTTTTGCAGCAATATAATTTTACATGGAAGAAAACTGTATGCTTTGGGAACACCTATAATTTCCATCCTGTTCTTACCTTTGTCCAAGTTTACCTCCCGAGACTGCCTAGAATGCCAATTTTAGACTTGTCAGCACTGACAAGATGACTTAGAAAATTTCTTGACCCCTTCTCTTATCCAGTGTTATGAAACCAATAAAATGCTCCTGGATTTTCACTTTGTACATTTTTGTCAACAAATCTCATTCAAACGAATGTCTCTTCCAAGAGGCTAACCTCCAGAGTCAGCCTGATAAATTTGTGTACCCTTTAGGTTTAAAAACTTCTCAATATTATCTGCCATAAATTCAACAAGTTCTTTGAGAATCGCTTAGTATCATATTTGTAACCCATTACATCCTGTTTCAAGAAATGTACCAAGTGCTCTTCATTTCTGTCAAGTTTCTCATACATACAATTTATATAAAATCATCCCACATATTAGGTGGTAAATAAAAGTCACTTTGTACATCAAGAAGTATCCCTCACAACTTTCTTTTAAGATCCATAAAAGTCAGTCACAGATTCCACGGAACTCTACACTCTTTCTTGCTAGGTAGAAAGTTCCACTTCTTCATTGCTTTCAAGTTTCTTTTCAAAACTTTGCTCATATTTAATTTTAAATGGAAGGTTGGTGTCAAGGTGAGTATTTCAAACCTACTTGCTTCAACCTGTATTCAATCTGATACAGACTTACTAGATGACATTTTATGTTTCCTGGGGACTATCAATGATTTTCCAATTATTTCATCTACCAATTACCCAATCTGATTTTAGAATAAAGGCAGATTTCCACAGAAGGAGGTCAGTCTCACTGAACTTGAAATAAAGCAGCTAGTATCGTATACTATATTTCCACTTCCAGAATTAGATATGCAAAGAAAAACATCACCTAAATAAATCTATGATAAAGTCATCATAGTGTTTACTCTGAGTCATTTGTCCCTAAAAGATTTCAGATTGTTGATATCATCAGATGATACTGTTAGACAAGATCAGAATGGCTCTTGGCCATTTTGACAACATCTCAGTTATCTTCTGTGTCTTTATTGCTTCGTATGAATTTTATCACTGGCATGCTGATTTGATTAGGTGGTTCATCAAAGCCAAGTTCTTACTAAGACTAATGATTAACCACATCATCTGTGATTAAACCTGTAATTTTAGAGTATGTTCCTGGAACAGACTTTGAGATAGAGAATTGAGTGGAAGTTTTGCAGGAAATTCTTACAGGATATACATCTCTATGAAAGCCAGGATTGGGAATGGGGAGAAGCCAACTTGCAATGTGTTTGCATCTGGAACCTCAGTAGAGCTTACAGGGCAAGGGTTATTCTGATCTTGCCTTAGAGGACCATTTAATATCAATATCAACAACCTGAAATCTGTTTGGGACCAATGATTCAGAATAAGTAATCTGACAACTTTACCATAGCTAGAATAGTCCTTCTAGCTAGTTAAAATATGGGCAAAGGACCTGAACAGACACTTCTCCAAAGAGGACATACAGAGGGCCCAGAGACATATGAAAGGATGCTCAGCATCACTAGCCATCAGAGATGCAAATTGAAACCACAATGAGATACTACTTCAGATTGGTCAGAATGACCATCATAAACAAATCAACAAACAACAAGTGCTGGCAAAGTTGTGGAGAAAATGGAACCCTAGTACACTGTTGGTGGGAATGCTGACTGATGCACTCACTGTGGAAAACAGTATGGAATTTCCTCAGAAAGCTAAAAATGGAACTGCATTTTGACCTGGAAATTCCACTGCTGGAATTATACCCTAAGAATCCTGAGACGCTAATTCAAAAGAACCTATGCACCCCAATGTTCATAGCATTATTTATAATAGCCAAGAGTTGGAGGCAGACTAAGTGCCCATCAGTAAATGAGTGGATCAAAAAACTGTGGTACATTTGCACAATGGAATACTACATGGTAGAAAGAAAGAAGGAACTCCTACCCTTTGTGACAGAATGGTTGGATCTGGAGAGCATTATGCTAAGTGAAATAAGCCAGGCAGTGAAAGAAAGACAAATACAATATGATCTATTGTATGACCTTAGTGCAACCTAATCAAGAAAACAAACAAGTGAGCAAAATATAGCCAGAGATGCTGAAATAAAGAGCAATGACAGTAACCAGAGGGAAGGGGTTTGGGGGATAATGGGAGAAATAAGGGGAAGGGTCATCAAGGAACATGTATGAAAGACACATGGACAAAACCAAATGGAAGTAGGATTGAGGGTGGGAGGTGGAGGGAGGGTTGAGGGGAAGTGATGGGGAGAAAATGAAAATAACTGTACTTGAACAATAATAGAGAGAGAAAGAGAGAGAGAAAGAAAGAAAGAAAGAGAGATAGAGGGAGAAAGAAAGAAAGAAAGAAAGAAAGATAAAGAAAGAAAGAAAGAAAGAAAGAAAGAAAGAAAGAAAGAAAGAAAGAAAGAAAGAAAGAAAGAAAAAGAAAAACAGGAAAAAAAGAATAGTCCTTCTAAGTCACAGGTGTCACACACAAGGACCATGGGCTGACTCTGGCCCTCCACCTTTTTTTACCTGGCCTGGCACCTTGTTTCTAACTGGCAGCAGCACTGAACTCTTTACCCCTAGTTAAGAAGTACTTACATTTATACAGTCCTAAAGTTATATTCAGCACTTTGAAGGCAACCACAAGGCTGATGTGGCCCCTGGTGAAAATGAGTTTGACACACTTGTTCTAAGTTGTCTTAAGATGAGGGGAGGACTCAGGCTTTTGTATCAACACAGACAAATCATTGGCTACCAGCCAACCCCAGGAGGGAATGTAATTTTAGAATAAGCAGTTTTTGATGCTGAGAACAATTCCTTGTGAGTGAAGCAGCTGGTGTTCATGGTAGCTGGGAGATGAGTGCCTCACTCTCAAGAGAGAATGTGGACAGAGCACCACTTGCTTCTTATGATAATTCTCTGTGAAGAAATAACTATTGTAGTGTCTGGCTTGTTACTATTTCATGGATGAGTGATACATACTATAGCCTCTACCACTACTACTGGCCTTGGAGTGACAACAGCCTCATCACTCATTTACTTTACTATCATTTTTAGAGTGCCCTTACACTCAGCTTCCACCTTCCCTGGTTTAAATGACTCGCCTAGTGTGTGCCACAGATCTCCATCCCTCAGGGGCATGAGTCATATGTTACTGTGCCTTTTTCAGCATATGGCTGCTACACTTATGTATCATTAATTCTAGAATCAAAGTACCATGAGGTACCTCAGAATCACCTGTATGCCAAACATATTCTTATATACTAACTCCTGAGGATAAAGGACAAGTGCCCCATGGTAACTCCTTTCCTTGCCTCCTGGCCTTTGGTACAAATGATTGAGTGATAGTCGGAGATTAAATTTCAATGGTTCTTTATCAAATTGCCTGGTGAAAGTGACCACCATCATCTGGAACCATGTCCTCTAGATGCATGAAGCCTAGAATATTGCAGGGATGAAAAGCATATCTCAAGTAGAAAAATGGGGATGACATTAATTGTAGCTACCACTACATGCACATGCCTTTTCCTAGACCCATGCATTCTGCCTACAGAGGACACAGAACTTACTTTATGGTGATTAACACATCCTGGAGGGTGGTGCCCCGTCATCTTAGATCGTCATTTCTAAACTGATCACTGACCAGTGTTTTTAAGAGGTTATTTCAGTGACCTCTCAGACTGGGAGCCAGTGGGCTATTACAGTGTATGAAGCTTCACTGTACGTCCCATGACCAATTGGCCACTTCTGGATCTCTTTAGTACGAAATGATACTGTGAGGGATCCTGTGTGTACAAAACACTCTGTAAGCTATGCTGGCCAAGATCCTGAGGACAGAAAAGGCAAACCTATACCCCAAAAGCAGTTGCTCCAGGTCAAGATGAACCTCTGCCCCTTACAGGGAAGAAAGTATCTGTCTAGTCAACATGTCATCAAATGGCTGACTGGTCTCCAGAAAGAATTGTACCACATTAGTGAGGTGGGTGCAGTCTTTGTTGCTGGAGATTGAGGTACGCAGCAGTGGTAGTAGCTACATCAGTCTCAGTGAATTGAAGCCCATGGTATTAAGCCCACGCATAGGTCTCATCCCTGCCTCCAGGGCCATTCATCTGTCCGTCACGCCAGCAGTGGGGTGGGTGACCCACCTCTCTACTTAGACATTTTTTTTTTCTTTTGAGTGGATGCTTTCTGGTGTGAGTTAACATATGATATAAAGATCTTCACGTGTTGTACATACTCCCATTTGTCAGTCCACATGCCTCTTCCCCAGACCTTCTTGATCTTTATTTTTCCACATGTATCTTTCCTAAGCATAGGAAAGTCTTCTAACCAACCATCCAGGCCATTTGACTGACCATGAGTCTGTGGACATTCTTATTTTGGGCCATTTCTCTTTCCTCACAAAGTGTCTGAACTGGATGAACTCTTCCCAAAGTAGTACCAGTTGGGAGGATTTTTCATTCACACTAACATACCAAGCAAGGCTGTCCATAAACTAAATGTGGACCTCTCCCTTCTCTGTCAGCTGATCATTAAGCTACTACACCTGCCACTGATGTGAGCTGAGGGAGCAGTACCCATGCAAGAATGGTGTACGAGATGTGGGATTAGACTTGTGTCATTTGCTTACACATTCCAGCTCTGGTCACGTCCAACCCCAAATACACCACATCCAATTCAAGACAGTGATGCTGTGCTCCCCTGATTTTGTGACTTGGAGGGTTTCACACACTTGACACATGATGCGTAGTTGTTCCTCATGATCAGATACTCCATCTTGAGAAGCATCTAGTAGCATATCCAGAAAGGTGACTGTTTCCCACAGATAATAAGTCCTTGCTCCAGAACCTATATTCTGATTTTCTGATGGAGCTTGATGTAAACAACACATGGCATTCTTTCCTGTCACAAATGCCATTAAATCATAAGATCTGTCAGCCTATATGACCCAATTGGTAGAAATATAGCTACCACAGCTTAGATTTATTGCATAGTCCTTTTGTGGTCTGAGCCCTAAAGAAGTTAGCAGCCTCTGTGCCACCTAATAAATGAGCTGAAACAATACTTCTCTGTGTGGGACTGGGGATCCGGACAAGCACCACGGTGTTCACTTGAACTGGCCTCCCCAGCACAATGGTGCTTGTCACTTGTAGCAATATAATTTCTAAAAATTCTCTGTTCTTCATGCTGTATTATAAAATTTCTCTTTGAAATTAAAAGCATTTATGACAGAGAATACGAAATAAATTGCCTTATTCAGATGAATGTGTGAAATGATCAGATAAGTTTCTTTTCAATAAATGACTAATAAAAACTCATGGGATGGTTAACTCATTTAAATAAATTTATCAAATATAGTGGCAATGGCATGGAAACTGTGAATATTAAATCTGCAAATTCAAGGATTTTTCCCTGAAGTTCCAGGTAGAGTACATATACTTCTGAGGGAATATCTAGCATTCATTCTACCAGTCATTTACTTGCCATGTCTTTTACTTTGTTTTTCTTTCTTTGACAAATTCAACAATTGGTTTTATTTTTTTTTCTGGGCATCTATTCAAAATTTCCAGAAATATACTGCCTAATTTGATTGTTATTAATACTAATCTTGTGCCATATTGTTTATTTATAAATAAACATTTATACTCTCCAGGCAAAAATAAAAACAAACTAACACAAACAAATGAAACAAAAAAAATGTTCAAATGCTTGGAGACAGTGGTGTGACTGAGGAACTGCAGTTCTTCACCAAGCCATGGGACTGTGAGAGCAGTGTGCCTGATGCAATGAGATTTGGTGTAGGTAGGATGTAGGAGGAAATGGCAAAGATGCCTAATCAGAAAAGGATTTAGAGGCATTTATGGAAACACTTTTACCATTTTGGACAAGGAGAAATCACTAATAAATTTAATTTATAGTTTTTTCTTAACTGTGAAAGTAAGACTATTTGCTAATAAGTTTTTAAAACTGGGGTACAGTTTAGATGCATTTAAGTTTACCTTATAGTGTATAATTATATGACTTTTGGTAAATGTATATAATTAGATATCACAAAAATCAAGATTAAGATAATTGTTATCATTCCCAAACTTTCCACCATGATCTTAAGCAGTTACCCACTGCCTTGACTTATATAGCCCATGGCAATGACTGATATCTTTTGGGTCCCTATAGCTTTGCTTTTTTCAGAATGTTTTTTTAATTATATTTTATTGTTTATGCTATTAGAGTTGTCCCAATTTTTCCCCCTTTGCCCATCTCTACTCAGCATCTGCTACTCCCTCAGGTAATCCCCACACTGTTGTTCATGTCCATGGGTTGTGAGTATAGGTTCTTTGGTTCCTCCATTTCCTATATCATACTTTACCTCCCCATGGTGATTCTGTAACTACCTATTTATACTATTTAATCTCCTCATCTTTTTACCCCTCTGCCTACTGGCAACCATCAAATGCTCTTCTTGTCTGTGATTCTGTCTCTGTTATTCTTATTTGCTTAGTTTGTTTTTTAGATTCAATTGTTGATGAATATGCATTTATTGCCATTTTATTATTCATAGTTTTGATCTTTTTTCTTAAATAAGTTCCTTTAACATTTCTTATAATAATGGTTTGGTGATGATTATTAACTCCTTTAGTTTTCTTTTGTCTGGGAAGCTTTTTATCTGCCCTTTGATTCTAAATTTTAGCTTTGCTGGGTATAGCAATTAAACAAACATGGATCAAATGAAAGAACAGATCAAAACTACAGAAAAAGAGCTAAACAAAATGGAGATAAGCAATCTATCACATGCAAAGTTCAAAACACTGGTTATAAGGATGCTTAAGGAATATAGTGAGGACCTCAACAGCATAAAAGAGATCCAGTCAGAAATGAAAGATACATTAATTGAAATAAAGAACAATGTACAAGGAAACAACAGTAGAGTGGATGAAGCCAAGAATCAAATTAATGATTTGGAACATAAGGAAGCAAAAAACAACCAATCAGAACAAGAAGAAAAAAGAATCCAGAAAAAAAAAAACAAGGATAGCATAAGCAACCTCTGGTAAAGCTTCAACTGGTCCAACATTCACATCATAAGGGTGCCAGAAGGAGAAGGGAAAGAACAAGAAGTTGGAAATCTATTTGAAAAAGTAATGAAAGAAAACTTCTCTAATTTTGTGGAGGAAATAGACAAGGCGAGTTAGCACAGAGAGTCCCAAACAAGATGGATATAGAGGCCCACTCCAAGACACATCATAATTAAGATGCCCAAGATTAAACATAAAGAGAGAATTTTAAAAGCAGCAAGAGAAAAGCAGACAATTACCTACAGGGAATTCCCATAAATCTGTCAGCTGCTCTCTTAAAATAAACTTTGCCAGCTAGAAGGGATTGGCAAAAAATATTTAAAATCATGAAAGCAGGGCCTTTTACAGAAAGTTATAGCAATACAATTATAGAAAGATTTATTCATGTTATTGTTTAGTACAGTAATTTATTCATTTTATTGCCGAGAAGTATTTAATTACATAGATGTACCACAGTTTATTTATCCATTCACCATTTAAAAAACATTTGAGTTGTTTCAGTTTTGAGTGATGATGAGTCAAGTGGCCATAAACATTCATGTGCAGACCTCTGCATGAACATGCTTTATCTCTCCTGGATACATACCTAGGCTTGGAAGTCTAGGACTGAATGCTGTATATATTTAACTTTTAAAAGGGCTACCAAACTATTTTCCAAAGTTGCTGTACTATTTTTGCATTCCCATAAAAAAACATATGAAGTTTAAGTTGATCCACATCCTCATCAGCACTTAGTGTTGGCAGTTTTCTTTCTTTTTTTCCTTTTAGCTTTTGGAATAGGCAAGTGGTTTGCTAATAATTTTAAGCATTTTTCATGTGTTTATCTGTCATGTGCATATACTCTTTCATGAAATGTTGGTTGAATCTTTTGTCTATTATCTTAATTCTGTTTTATTATTATCATAATTTATTATTATCATCTTGAACTTTGAGAGGCTTTTATGCATACTGGATACAAGTCCACTGTGAGGCATGTGATTTGCAAATATTTTCTCCCTTGTGCCTTGTTTGTTCCTTCTTTTACCAGTGTCTCACAAAGAGTGGAAGTCCTCAATTTTGATACTGTCTAGTTCAGTAAGTTATTCTCTTTTGGGTCTTGCTTTTAGTATCATTTCTAACAAATCTTTTCCTAGCTCAAGATCATAAACACTTTCTCTAAAGTGTTCTCCTAAACTTTTTATTTTTAGATTTTATATTTATACCTATGGTCTAATCTTTTGGATTTCTTCAGCACTATTAACTAAGCATCAAGTACCTGTTTCCCCCTTTCTCTGCCTAAGATTAGTCAGTGCTCCTGTCTTATCTTCCAGTGGAGGGAGTCTTTCTTTGGGTTTTAAGCTACTTGGTTGCCTGGTGACACGAGATTCATTATAGAATTTTTTTATTATGATTTTGTAGTTGATCAATCTTTTACTTGTTGAGAGCAAGACTCCTTCCAGCTTTGTATGTCTTTGGTATAAATAGAACTCTACTGATTATTATTGTTATTTTAAACTGCTTTATTAATATATGATTCAAATACCATAAATTCTTTTATACGGTAGTGATTTTTAGTATATTCAGAGTTGTGTGATCAACACCACTATCTAATTTTAGAAAATTGTAATCACCCCAAAAAGAAACTCCATACACATTAAGCAGTCTCTTCCCACCTTTCTCTAATAGCCCTAAATTGTCACTAATATACTCCTGTCTCTATAATTTTACCTAGTCTGGAAATTTTACATGTATGGAATCATACAAGGTCTGCCTGGAAAAAGTCCAGCCATTGTTAATATAGCAAGAACAGTTTGCCCAACATTGATGTAACCTGGTAGCCAAGGAGAGAGGGCTGGAGTGTGCATGTCTGAACAATGATGACTTCACTGCACTAGTCAGTGGGGATGGTAGATGTTGTTGAGTGAGCATGTGTACTGTGTGGCTATCACATTCAAAATGACTGAGCTAGTAGAGAATCTGCATCAAATTTTGCTTTAGACTTGTACATTCCTCTGCAGAAACTATTCAGATGATTCAGAAGGCTGAAGCTATCTATGGGCAATGGGTGATTGGCAGTTTCATCACAACAATACTCCCACTCATGCATCACATCTCATCCAGGGTTTTTGGTAAAACATCAAATCACCTAGGTGACCCAGTCCCCGTACAGCCCAGATTTGGTGCCCTGAGTTTCTGGCTTTTCCCAAAACTAAAATCACCATTGAAAGGGAAGAGGTTTCTGACCATAGATGAGATTCAGCAAAATGTGACAGGGCAGCTGATGGAGACTGGGAGAACTCTGTGAACTCCTCAAGTGCCTATTTTTAAGGAGACTGAGGCATCATTGTCCTATGTACAATGTTTCTTGTATCTTGCATCTTTTTCAAAAATGTCTATATTTTTCATGTTATGTGGCTGCGTACATTCTTGACAGACCTGTATAATATGTGGTCCTTCGTAATTGGCTCTTTGACTTAGCATATTTTTAAGTTTCATCCAAATTGTAGCAAGTATGAAAACTTTAATCCCTTATATGAGTGAATAAAACTTTTTAAAATGAATATACCACATTAATCAGTTGGTGGACATGTATAATTTTTCACTTTTTGGTTATTATAAATAATGCTATTACTAAAATTTGTGTGTAAGTTTTTGTGTAGATATACGTTTTTTAAAACTTTTCTTGGGTATATAAAAATTGCCGAGTCTATGACTACTCTATTTTTAACATTTTAACAAACTGCCAAACTGCTTTGAAAAGTGGTTTTACCATTTTTACTATTTTCAATGTACCTCAAGTACTTCTGATTAAGGTCGTTATTTTCTTTGGCTCACAACCTATAATCATCATTATTTCACTGATAGATTAGTCTACGGGTGGACTGAAGTATGTAAGGATTTTTTGAATGATTATGTAAAAGTCCAGGCAAATGCTTATGAGAGCCTGAACTAAAACAATAAAGTGAAATTAAAAATAAAAATCTGAAATTAAGAAATATTGGCAAAATTACAGCCATGATATATGTGGGAATTAAAAAAAAAGACCATTAAAGGGTACTTTTCATATAGAGGTTATATACAGACATATTGTGGTAAATTAGGCCATTGCTAGAATTTGCGCAGTCTATATTAGATACTTTTGATTTATAAAATAATAATTTTATTTATTTAAATATGCTTCACATCATTTTTGTCATTTGTAAATTAAGAGTGGCAATGAAATATCCCTTAAGAATTTAAATTATGTTTTTAATATACATATAGGTATATTTACCTGTATTTATGTAACTTAATTATCAATTACCACTGAATAAAGTTACCACTCTGTTTCTGCTTTAAAGAAAACTACCAATATTATTTGCTCATTTTTGATGCTGTTAGTGACAAAAATACAAAAAACATACACAAAGCAAATACTGCACTTACACTACTGGTGTAAGTGCCTCCTTGGAACTTTCTGTCTTGCTGTTTCTTTGTTTTTTTCCTTCAAGTCTGCATTAGCTGCCTTTGTTCTTTCAGACGGTCAAGTCAGCATGGATTCTGGTATTTTAACTCTGTCATTTATCAGAGGTAACATACTAATTCGCCTCTTTCTCCCAACTCTCAAAGTAGCTCAATGCATCTACTTGTTGACTTATTTTCCAAATCACCACTTGACTTTTCTAGAACATTTACCTATTGTCCAAGCAAGTAAGATAATAACAGATAATAACAGCAATCTGTTACCAGACTTTCTGATTCCTAACTCCAAAAAGCCCATACTGTTCTTCTGCCAGTAAGAAATGATGGTCTTGCTACTCGCACTTGATCATCACTAAACCACATTTGCCTCCCAGAAAGTCTAGCACTAAGATGTAATAGAGTTACTTTGCTAACCTCTTTGATCTTGATATTTTGCAAA
Organism: Phyllostomus discolor; assembly: GCF_004126475.2. Lineage (NCBI taxonomy): Eukaryota > Metazoa > Chordata > Mammalia > Chiroptera > Phyllostomidae > Phyllostomus > Phyllostomus discolor. The sequence goes on from NC_040903.2 coordinate 159,039,439, forward strand.
TTGCCATAACCTTCTTACATATTTTCATTTTTCTTAAATATAACAGTGCAGTTAAAAAGTTACGCAATTTTTTTCTTTATAACATCTGTTTCAGAAATCATTATAGATCAAGTTTCTTCATGGCATAAACTACCTTATTTTGATTTCATCACTTTTTATGTCATTTCTATTCCATGTCAATATGATTAAGACTATTTTTAGAAATAGCATTTTCAGACAACCTTTGCTTATCTAGCTACAGCTTTTGTAAACACATTTTGTGTTTCCATTTCCATTCAGATAAAACCTTTTTCTTTTCAGTTTTTCTTCACTATCCACCCCCACACTTCTATGCAAAATCCAGACAGATTTAATTCCTCTTTAATGTATTTAAGTAAATATAATAGAACTCTTATTTTTCATTGATATTTGCTTTTATACTCTTCATAAATTTGACTGAATTATACAACCTGAAAATAGAGTTTAAATAACATTTATTTATTCTTTCTTTATGACTTAAAGAATAGCACAACTGTTGTCATTCAGAAGGATCAAGGAAACAGAACCTTCATGAGAGCCTCCCATGGGATCACAAGGCCAGGGAAATGAACCACAACACAGGGCCCACTGTGCAGCGGAGCACCGCCCAGCCAGTGCAGCCTCACCGAATTGGTTTGGGCATGTATATGTCCACTGCACTGACTCGGTGACACAGCAGGCTGATATCTATATAATATTTTACATCTTGTTGCCTGGGACGCTGCCCTAAAAATGTTGGTTGAAGAAGAGAGAATGAAAACAAGAAATGATATATGTACAAAATAATATTTTCTTTTTCATAAAAACAAAAAGTTAATTTTAGCTCTTTATATATATATATATATATATATATATATATATATATTTTGTACAAAGACTGACCATATATACTTTTCATATATCCTCCAGCCAGATTTCCAAAATATTATTTTTTCTATATCATTTTTGCTCTATCATTTGTGTTCATGTGTGTATATAAATTTTTTCTGAACCATCTTAAGGATTACATGATACTCCTTTATCCCCCCAAATTGTGTATTTCCTTCAATGAAAGACATTCTTTTGCTTACACAGTTTTAAAAATCAGGAAGTTAATGGTCTAACCTAAGAGATTTTACCATTCTAAAATGCTCTTTAGAGGAAATATTTTTTTGTCTGGTATAGGATCAAATCTAGGATCTTATGTTGTATTTAGCTGTGAAGTCCATAAATCTTTTAATCTGGACAGCTCCTAAATCTTTGTCTTCTATGACCTCAACATTTTTTAAAAGTACAGGCCACTCATTTTGTAAAATATTCCTCAATAGGGTTTTTGATGTTTCCTTATGGGTTAACTCAGGTTTATCCATTTTTGACCAGAATAATACTGACTTCATCTTTTGTTGCCAGAGTCAAAAGCAATAATGTATATAAAAGTGTTTTGGTAAAGTGTAAAGTTCTATCCCAAACCAAGAGTTAAGGGTTTAAAGGATTATTACTCACTGTAACCCTAATCCCCACCCGCTCTTGTCTTCTGGAATACGTGGTATTCCCACTGAGAAGTAGGTCCAGGGCACAATGTTTTACTCAGGTACAATAATGAAATTAGAGAAAATATCTTGTTGGCTGTGTGAGAAACTTTAAAACACCAGCACTGCAATAACCCATCCTTCTCTGGGTCCTTTCCTGTTTCTTTCCACACAGGCATTCCTCTCTCTAAAATCTTTGCACTTTAACGTCCACTTGGATGCCTGCTTCCCAGACACGGACTAATAAAGGGAACCACTTCTCTACTGGAAACTGTGGGGACAATGAAAAAAAAAATCTTTATTTGTGCCTGAAACTCAGGGCACATTATTGAGATAATCAATTTTTGTGGCAAAAAAAAAAAACCCTTGTGAACACACTTCCCCTCACCAGTCCAAGCCACCAGGCTTTGAAATCATAATCACATGTCATCAACCATTTGCATTCTAGAGGGAGTGGGCCCATTGGGCCTGAGATAAAGTGGTGGGACAGAAGCCTCAGGGCAGGAAAGGACAAAGAAAAATACATAATGTGACCCAGTCATTTACCATAATAACAAGTGTCCCCTTAAGCAAGAAGAGTGAGGTTTATTGATTTTATATTAGTTGATACTAAGAACAATGATTAAGAATGAGAGGAAAACATTCAGTCCCCTGAAGGAAATTCTAATAGGGCTTCTAACATTTCCAGCTCTTAAATGAGGATGGGTAATGATCCCTCATATTTCATTCTCACAGTGTCATGTAAACAACTAGGAGACCAGCCTGCCTGGAGTTGCCCCTCATCACTGGCAGTTTTCTGTAGCAAAGCTTTTATCTGATGTGTGAAAAGCACATCAGCCTTTCAAAGGTAGAAAAGCCACTCTCCCCCAACCCCCTCAGGGGTCCAGTTGGCTTAAATCTTTGGTGCTGCTTGGAAGGCAGGTGCTGGCCAGAGGATCACCTTCTACAGCCTGACTTGCACAGCCTCAGGGGACAGCCCAGGCAGCCTTTATGAGGAGCTGAAGTGCCTCTGGCACTCTCCAAGTACTAAATGATGGCAGTGGGAGCCAGGGCTGAAAAAGAGAGAACATTTTTGACTTATGTCTGCATTTATTGCAAACAAAGGATGACATGGGTACAGCTATGAACACCTGAAGAATACATCCTCATCCATCTAATTTAAAACTATACCAGCAGGGCAGATAAATCATTATGTAAACGGTATCACTGCTATCAGAACATTTTAAGGAAATGAGAAAAGACTAGGTATGTTTCTATTAGTGAATTCTCTCCCCAACCCCCCACCCTCCGCCCCAATATGCTCACACACACAAATGCTGAATTCGATATAATTAGTTTTGTTCTCTGCAGAAAGCTTCATTTATTGGGGATGCCATTAAACAAGTGAAATACAAATTACAAGTGACATTGATATAATCATAATTGCTCCTTCCTGGCTGCCAGAGATATGTTCTGAGAGGAACCTGCATTTCTACAGATGGCATGAAAAAAAAATGAGGCCGGCAGAACACACCATTATTCCTGTGAGGCCCTCAGTTCATTAGTTGAAGCAGCCAAGTCTTCAGCAGCCGCAACTGATGAGCAAATGGGAAATGAGCAAGAGTATAAATTCCCAGCAAACCAAATCATTAACATTTGCCGCCTGCATCCTGGAAACACAGTAAATCAAATGTGTCATCATTTATCAAGACAAAATATCATTACTAATTGGGATTAATTTGCTGCTGTGGGATTGCTGACCTTTGCTGAAAGAAAATAAAACTGCTCGTTAGCTGTCTTCATTTAATTTTCCTTGAAGGAGGGAGAAGGGGAAAAGGCAGTTTGTCTAGGGGAGGGTGCAGGAGGTGGGCGGGGCATCCTTATCTTCCAAACAGCTACACATTGGGAAGTCAAACAAGAAATGAGAAAACTTGTTGATATACCACTGCCAACTGATGATTCGGGATGTTTGATATGTGCCCAGAGATCACTATACCTCTTGTTGTCTTTGTTTGTGATTTAGCACTGTCTTGGGAAAGAATAATTAGAAAAATTGCCAGGGCAGAACTTTATATGGCTTCATTTACAAATAAGAAAAGGCAAGCGCCATTGCAAGTGATCGGCGCAGGATCCGCCTGTGTGCACGAGCTTAAAGGGTGTTGGAAAATACAACACACACTCGGTCTGAGCATTCCACATGACGTCCGATTCCACCTGTGGTGGAGGTCTGCATGGAACCACTGAGTTAATAACTGTGATGGTGATGTTTTACTTTCGGTAGCTAACAACGATTTTTCAGGGCTGACAAGTATATGTGCTTTGCAAGGTAGCTGTGAATGCTGGAGTCAGGGTTCTTGTCTTTTAGACCCTGAAAAAAACGTGGATCCTGAGAGTTCAGCTGTGGACTAGAATGAACAAGTTAACAACCACTGACTTGTTGAGGGTTTAAAGCAATAAAATATTATTTATCTTGATTACTGAGATATTTGGTGTCCCGTTAAATTTTGCCTTTGAGGCAAGTGCTTCTCTCACCTCATCGCAGTAGAGTCAGACACTGTTTAAGGTGGAATGATTTACTCATCACAACAACTATAACAAAACTAAATGTGAATAGCCTCTCGTGGTAACAAACCTAGAAGCAGTGGAGCCAAGACTCAAATCCAGGCCACTAATGCAAGACTCCAGGATCCCTGCTCTCAGCTCTGCTATTCTCCTTTGCTACTGCTGGTAAACTGGAGAGGGAGAAGAGGACCACGCTAGTAGGCTGTGAGCACTGGATGATGTCCTGGGAAATATAAACACGCGCACACACACACACCTGAAACAATGAGATGACAGGCAATAACAAGTCAAATGGAAATGTGTATAGATAAATTAATTTATGATACAGGGACATTGAAGGAAAAAACCCCACCAAAATACCATATTTAAAAGTAGTGTTGAGCACTGCATGTTACTACATTTGCAAGTCAATGCCAGCTGCTTGCTAAGAGATGCCAGACCTGGAGTTCTGGATCAAAGAAGGAGAGGAGATGGGGCCAAGTGTGCTGTCCAGGCCTCAAGGAATCTTGTTTCTGTTCCATCCATTTAGAGAGTTTACTGATCTCCGATTCAAAACTGCCTTTGCTTACTTTCCTCACTACATGAACTAATAATACTGGCAGTGGAAAGAGGCATATTAATGTTTGTGCTAAAACCTTTTAAAACAATTTCCCCCTCTTAATTAGAGAAAACATTCTTAATATTTTGGCACTGTGATGTACTTAGCAAACTTTCTACGTGACTTTTTAAAAGGTGGCACATGGAGGCTGAGTGGGAGGAGGAAGGCAAGAGTGCCAAACCAGGCAATTACCTTAAATTATGATTTAAACAAATTATAATTTTACTAAAATGTGTGTTATTTCATAATTCTGCATGAGAGAGAGACCCAAATGCACAAGTCATGGTATGAGAGAAGATGCTGGGTGAAAAATCTCCTTTGAAGAAGGGCTATGAGTGAACGGAATGTTGTGGACTGTACACGGGCCGGCACAGGAGTGTGGAGTTGGAGCTGAGGTCTGAGGGACCTGCCACCCTCACCAGAAGCAATGCTCCTGCAAGCCATGGCCAAGGGCAACTTCAGGAAACTGAGCTGATGGCTCTGTAATGCTTATTAAAAATTAAGATTCTATACCTGAATTTTCATTCAGCTCGAAATAGTCTCATTACTGAATTATCTTCTTCATTCTGACTTGAATCCAAGCTCGAATCTTGTTAATGCTGGAAGCCCCAGGCATCTCACTTCAGTCCATGAGAGTCACCTGCTTTCCACCATATTACTTTGGCCTTGTCGCTGATAGCTCCTGGCACTTTCATCCTGTTTGGAACCCCCTAGTGGGACAGCTGAGGATTTCAGGATTCTGATTGGCTAATGATTAGTTTTGACTGCCCAGAGAGACACTGTAATAGTTAGTTCATAATCATATACAGACACTTAAAAATCTCCCTACCCTAGCCTAGCTACTCATCTCTATCTGATAAAAGTAATTTTAATCAAAGATTATATCTACAGAAACATTAATTTTATAAACTGTCCCTTCCAGGAATCAGGGGTTTTAGTTAACATTATAATGACTGAATATCATATTGACTCCTCATGAGTTCCTATAGTTCTACCCAAAATATTACATAAAAATGGTTCTTAGCTGGGAGTTGAGAAATAAAGACATCATTTTAAAACAATCAAAGTACATAAAATTTTACTAAATCCCATGTTTACTAAATCCCCATGTTTACTAAAACATTACAGGTTATGATAGATATAGCTCCAAAAATATATTTGCTAGTGATCCTGTAGCTAAAAGCTAGATCAGTGCCCTGGTGCTTTCAGTCCCTGTGCGTCTTCCAGTGGGGCCAATTGGATACAACATATGGAAAACAGAGGCTGTTTTGGTTACCGAATTTTATGAAATTTTTGGACTTCATGGTGTGCAGCTCTAAGGAAGAAGCTTTAACACACATTTATGCAGGCCCAGCCTCTCCAGAGTGCAATATCATTCACAGTCTCAGTTGTTAAATCTTTCCACCAACAACATATCGTCACATTACTCTCATCCTGGCAGAGCAAATAAGGGAGGGCAAACTCTGCTCTGTGTCTGGGGGTTATTTTTTCGGGTGATCTTCTGGGCCTTTGAGAATCCTCAGGTTAGTAGTTCCACACTCAGAATTTGAACACCTATTTGATTTTGTAGTTTTAAGGTTCCTGGTGTAAGAACACTGCCCAGAGGCACACACTTTTCCCCCTTCTCCCATGCAATCCAGTCCAAACAAATGAGGCAAAGAGGCAACACTAGACTGCATAGGCACCCCCAGAGCAAACACCGTAAATGTCAAACACTACAACTCCAAACTCTACAGACCCTTACAGAGAAAAAGAAACACACGATGTTAGAAGACAGTAATATGCATCCCAAAGGAGTTGCTTACAGAAGAGATATATGAAAGGGGCAGGACCTTTGAGAATCAGGTCTTTTGCAGTCCGTTTTGTTTCACTTTTCAGCCTGGGTGTCTTGTTTAGGTTCAGAGCCCTTGCCCACCCCTGCAGTCTCCAGGCCTCTGCCCAGTTCAGTGTGCTTGTTCCTCTTGACTCATACCACAGGTCTTACAGAATCCACTGTGGTGGATTCCCTCTGATTCCACTCCACTCTAGTCATTTCAGGCCAAGGCTTTTTACATTCTCATGAGAAAAATCTCTGATCATTATCTCTGCTGTCATTGCCAGTTTTGTTTCTTTGTTTTACTCTGGGTTATGTTCATTGCATTTCTGATTTCTCTAATCCATACTTTTGCTTTCTGTATATCCATTTGCAGTGAGGAAGTGTTAACAGTTTGTTTTGCCTCTCCATTTGTTCCCATGCTGAGTCTCCATCTACAAACCAAGCAGTTTGCTGTGTTTCTCCATCTCTCTCCGAACAGCAGAACTCAGGTCACCTTATATGCTCCCTCTTGGTCTCAGGATGACAAGGTGGCTGTTCACCCAGAGCACACCGTCTTTCCCCTCCCTTCTCCCTGACAATCCTGGACACCTTGGACCATCACGCATTCCTGCTCCTGTGACTGAGCTGTTTTTACAAATCTGTCTCTTCTCTCATGCTGGCTGCGTGGTTATGCAATGAGAGTAACTGCTCGTCTGCTTCCATAGTTTTTTAAAAGAAAGAAATATCTTTTTTCTGAACCCAGCAGTAACGTGTTTTATTCAAAATCACAATAGTTTACAGAGAACAAGGCTTTGGCCTTCAAATAAGAACAAATATTTGAAAGAATACTTGATCTTCCATGAATAAAAAAATATCCACTTTTTCTTTGTCTATCTTCTTGGTATCTAAAATGAACACCCCTGATTGCGGAAACAATGCTTGCTTTTCCACAGGCAGAACCAGCTGGCTTAACAAACCCTCTCTATCCTCACCCTCCTTCTTCTAACCCTACCACATTTTCTCTTTGTTTTTGTGTCTCTGTCACTTATTCTGTCCATCCCACTGTGTTTGTCTTTCTCCCAGACTCTGTCTGCTTCCTCCCTTCCCTGTGTCTGTCTCTGGTTCTGCGTCATTCTCCTCTCTCTGTCCTGTGCTCTCTTTTGTCCTTCGTGCATCGTCTTGAAGCATGTCAATACCTCATTATACTTTCTTTGCCTCTACCAGGTCCGCATAGGCAATATCACTTCTCTTTTTCTTTTTTTCTTTTTTATTGAGTTTATTGTGGTGACATTGGTTAATAATATTATATAAGTTTTAGGTGTACAATTCTATAATACATCATCTGTATTTTGTATTGTGTGTTCACCACCCCAAGTCAAGTCTCTTTATCTTGAAAAGATTGTCACTCTATCAAACCAAAAATAACAACACAAACCCACAGAGTTCCTTTGGTGTGATTTTTTTTTCAATTTACCTACATTTAAACTAGTCCCACCACCACCATGCACACGCACCCATCTCACTGTAGCTGACAAGATTCGCAAACACAGTAATGCTGACTCAGGATAAAAGTCATAGTTGACCATCTTCTTCTCGCACCTGTAATTTATGCTAATTGCCTTGCATCTTATCAGTAAAGAGATCATTAATACAAGTAGCTTACAAGCCCCCTGAAGGCAGAGAATATACCGTTTATTTTTTCTATTTGCTTGTTTTTGTTTTTGTTTTTTTGTTTTTAACCTTGCGTACTGGGCATTGTGTGGGGACCTAGAAGGACTTGAGAGATTTTTGTTGATTGCTTGAACAATTAAATAATTTAACTTCACCTGACTAAGGCTGGTTCATTCAGAGCCCCCAAAAGAGAAGACCATAAATTTCAATATGAGCCTATTCCCCTTCCTGCCCCAAATCCTTCTCCTACCCCTGAAATAAATGGTTTTACAGTCCTGCAGATGGGTGGGACTAATTCTTGACTGAACATTTTGTCAGTGTTTTAGTGTAGACAATCTCACATGCTTTCTTTTTTCTCAACTCTTGCTTCCTCCTTTTCCCCACTTCAGGGTAATGATCCCTGAATTCATAACACCTCCTGCTTCAAGGTAATGATCCCTGAATTCCTATCTCCATCTGATTTTACTGATTTTTCTACTACATGTTTTTTTTTAACGTTGCTCTTTTTTGTTGTCTTGTGTCTATTTCTAGCTTGTATTCTCTTTTATTTGGCATTATTGAAAGTTAAAAATAAAAATACCGTTAATCATTTGGCAAGTAACTGCATACTTTAAAAGCACTGGTTAAATTTTGAGATCTATTTCCCCCCACCCCTCCTAAATCATTTTTCTGCCTCATCCCTGAGATAACCCCCAGGAAACGGATAAACTGATGAGAAGAGATTGAGCTGCCACTCAAGCACGCCCACCACCACACCTTCTGTCTCAAAGATGAAATGACCTTATTTGTGGTATTTTGTGATAACACTCCATCCAGCCTTAGCTCCACAGGGCAGAACTTTACCTAAATAAGTTTCTTTGTCCTACATTCATGTTTATAGCAGCATAAAAAAAAAGCCTGCAAAAGCTGCAAGAAAGCAGTAAATAATATCTTTGAAATATAGAGAATCTTGGCGGCAGTAAAATGCAGTCAGTCTTCCCAGCAGATGGAAAGCCATTCCTCAAAGACACAGACAGATTTACAGGGTTAGGAGATGCTGATTAGGCTTTAGAAAGGGCTACTCAAATAGAATAACGTAGTACTTCCCCAAGCAATACCTTTTAGGACCAGAGGTCTAGAGAAGTTGGAACAAGTCTTGGTCTGCATTCTTCGTACTTTTTCCACCTTGTTTAGTTGCTTTGGAACTTTATAACAAACTATGTTATTAGAGGTAATCCTAAAACTCAAGCCAGTCTAAAGAGGGGCTTGGTTGTAAAAAGAATTTAATGCAAAAATCCATATTTGTCACTTTTCTTGTTTTCTTCATAAAATGAAGATATGGCGATACCACAGGGCAACAATGGTTATTGCTGAGTAATGACTTCCTCATTTGGATGGTTCTTGTTTAGTTCACCATGGTGCTTACCCTCTCTTAATGTATTCCACTTCATTCATTTAAAAATGTAGCTTGCTTAAATTTTGAAGACATTTGCAATGTTTGCCTTAAGACTTCTAAGAGGTAGGGTTAATTTATTCAAGATAAATTACTTGCCAACTGGCCTCCTAAAATTCCACAGAAACTGATTACAACCCAGTGCTTGTGGCAATTGATGGTGGTCTGGACCCTTGTCTACCTCTGATAATACTGAAAAATAAGACTGGTGCTTCTTCAACCATAAATCCTGCTACTAATGCTTGCCATGTCACACAATAGCTACTGCAAGGCCTGAGACTATTCCCTTGATTATGTCAGGAGACGGTCTTGTTTTCACCCTCAACCATAAAGGTTGAGCTGACAAGATATGGTCAAAAGCATGATTTCACTAGGCTATTGATGATCACATCCTGGCCCCTTGTCACACCAGTATGAACTGTGACTTTTTGTCATGAAACTTAAAAATTCACAGCCCAAGGGTTAAGATTTCATGCCCAGAGCCTGATGTCCAGTTTTGTTAGATCTCTGTGCCTAGCCCTACCCAAACTGTGTAGGCAATAGGGGTTCACATATCTACTATTTCTCTTTTCTCCTTAGATTTTCCCTAAAGATACCATTATAGCATGCTTTATGACCATGCTCCTTGTCTATTTGCCCTTGTTTCCATGGAAGTTGGTACTAGGCATCTGCCTAAGGACCCACCAAGGACTTCTAGTATAAACAAAAGGATTAGAGATCAAAATCCCACCTTGTAAGTAGGATAAGTCTTAGGGTTGCTGGTTATTGGGGTGGCCTATCACTGTTTATAAAAACTAGTCCATTTGAAGTCCTAAAAAATGAGAAATTTACAGAAGCAAAGAAAACCTGAATTAAATTCCTAGATTGTTAATAATGGCCTCAGAGAGAGTCACTCAGAAAGGAGTACGCTCCTTTGAGACAAGTATCAAACCATGCCCCACCACAAACCACGTAATCTCACGTGCCCATATACACACACAGAAAATGGAGATGAACTCACCAGATATTCACCAAAGGACCGATGAGAAAGTATAAGATGTAGGAAATATTAGGGACGTGTGAAGACCATCTATAAGACAGGGATAAAGAAGGCTCCCAAAAAGAGTCCCTGGAAGGGATGCATACTAGCCGACTACTACTTCCTTGACACTCCAGAGTCGAGTGTCTCAGAGGTCGATGCAGAGATACAGGCTGTCCAACTGCAAAGGCCTCCACATACAATTTACGGGATGCACGGACAATTCTGTTTCCTATTCAATTTTGTGATTTGACCCCAGAAAACACAGATTGTGCATCCTCCACAGTGAGGAGCTTCCTAGCTGTTGTATTATGATGATGGAGTTGCCACCCAATTTCAGAAGTGATAGTGGGGGAGATGACAGCCATTCTAGTTCCGCTAATGGAACTACCCTGCTCCCAGTCCACTTGCCCTCTTGTCGAACTCTGTAAAGGTATACCACTAGTACAAGCCAATGAACACAATGGCCAGCAATGGGTCCTGTAAGGCTAAGCAAGGCATACAGTACAGTTATTCCTCTCCTCAAATTGACACAGGTTCCTCAGTCATGGGAGAGGCTAGAAGCCCTGGTAGATCTTTGCTTCACTTTTCAGCCACAGATGGAGATACCAGTTACTTTCTCTTATCTTGATAATGTATTCCTCCTAGGATGTTCTTATAAATAGCACTGTCTGCTATGAGTAAGTGTGACCTATACCCTGAGAATAGTCACCTGATCAATACTGGTCATCTTTTAAAGCTCCCATAATGACATCAATGATTTGCTCTGCCTCTCATTCAAAATGAGCACAAGTTGAAATGGAACAAGTTGTTAACATAATGACACATGCCATATGGTCAGAGGCCATCTTTTGAAGGTGGATTGAGTATTAAGAAATAAGTTTTCAAAGACTGCCTGGAAGAATGACCTCTCAGAAAAGAAATTGAATTTCTTCAAAGTTCAGTAGAAACTAGGTACAGCCCAAGATTCCTGGTCGACAAATATACTTAGAATGAGGTCTCCTAAGTTGACTTTCATGTTAGGCCAGGACAGGTCTAGTGTTGCCATGGTGATATCCTGCTCCTCGCTTGCCAGTCATATGGCAACACCGTTTTCTAAAGTCATTGGCAAAGTCATATTGCCAAGTCACAAGGCTACCATTTTAAGGCTTATTATACCTCTGTCCTGAGTTGCACTGGAGAAAAAGACTGGTGTTTTCTAACCACACAATTTAGAAGCTCCCACAGCCAAAGACTAGGAATCCAGTTTCTGCAATTTTTGGAATCTGATATTTGGTCATCATAGCTTTTTTTAAAATCCTCACCAGAGGATATATTTTTATTGATTTTTCTTTTTAGAAAGAGTGAGGAATGGGGAGAGAGGGAGAGAGAGACAGAGACAGAGACAGAGAAACAACAATGTGAGAGAGAAACATCTATTGGTTGCCTCCCACATGTGCCCTGATTCGTGATCAAACTTGTAACTTTTTTTTCTGGTGTATGCAGTCAATGCCACAACCAACTGAGCAACCCAGCCAGTACAGTCATGATAGAGTTTCCTGTGCTGTTATAGAATGCAGTGGGCTATTCAGGACTTACAAAGCTATCACCGTCCATGTCATTGGAAGCTTTTGACTGAAATAAAATGGGCCTGGCGTGAGTGCTGTCTGGGTGTGTATCTTCATTCGCAGGACACCACCTGAGGAGTTTGCTTTTAAGTCTTTTTTTCCTGGAAAACTTCTGTAACATCCTATATTTTATTATCTATAAATTATATTGACTTCTTCAACATTTTCCTATTTGTAGGTAGAATACTCCTCCCATGTAGGATACAAACTGAGTATTTATTGGTGACTTTTTAAAATGGTAGGGGAAACATTGAAGGATTTAAATGCTATCTTTGAGGCTGAATGCTGAGTGCCCTTCTATCTTGTGGAATGTTTATAGTGCTAATGGCAAGGTGATATTTAATGCAACATGTTAATAGCTCACAAGAAATTTAAGGGGAACACTGAAAGTTCATCTGCATTTTGTTTTAAAAATAGCATCATTAGGGTACATCCTTGAAAGCAGGTAGCTGAAGGCTAGTCGTGAAGGGCTGACTTTCAGGTCCTTAGAAATATCCTGAGAGTCTAGCAAGATGCCCAGAAAAGAGGACTGGAGCTCAGAGTTTTCTAATTTAAATGCAAAATGATGTTTTTATATTTTATTCCTCAAACTGGTAAAACAGGAACTATCAATAAAAAATTTCAAATGTTTAATGAATTTGCATAACTGATTCAATTTACCTAGCAAGTTTTAAGTAATCAAAATTTAATTATTTATAAGCCAGAAAAATGTGGGTAATAAATTCTGAGAAATTTAAAAGAAAGTATACAATAATATTGAAACTATCATATAATCTAACTATATTCCCCTTTGCATCTAAACATTGCTTTTTCATACCATAGTCAGCCAGTGTCATGTGCTATTGGTTTTTAAACTGTAGTTTCATCCTCTTAATTACTTCCATAATAGATCAGGTGAAACTTGAACTGGGTCACTTAGTCTTTTCCTTGTGTCCTCCCAGCTCAAAATACATGCGTCTCCTAAAAGCCCCATATTCATGAATTTATAGGGTGGTCTAATATTGGGAGGTGATAGTGCAAATTCATTTTAGAAAATTCTTAGAATGGCCACTTTTCTCTGAACACACTCACACAAACAGACGGAGGAGAAAGGAAGGAAGAAGAAAGAAAAGAAAGGAAAGAGAAAGAAGGAAGGGGAAAAAGGGAAAAAATAAGGGAAAGTATTATATATAATATAATGTTGTATATATAAATAACATATATATAAAAGCAACATATATATTTATATATTTGTTGTAAATATAAATATATATTTACATATATACATATATATATATAAAAGCAACATCAGTTGCTTTTATATAAACCTCTTTTCCAGGGCATGCGTGCCCCTTAACTAATATTAGAACTGGGATTCCTACACCTATTAATCAGTGCTAGAAAATCAAATAGTGAAGACTGGAAGTGGGAATGACGATAAAATCTCTTTGATGGTTTTAATGTTCGAAATAACAAAGTCAGTGGCTTCAGTTAACTAAGAATAAACGTTCTGAGAATCCTGAGAACCGCCATCATTTTTATTTGCCATCACCTTTTTATTTCCAAGGTATTTGAGGAAATGGGTAACTAGTACCGATTTTACTAAGTAGAAAAACAAAGGGAGAAATCAAACAAATGTTATTTTATTTTAGCTGTGCTAGAATCCCCCAGTTCCTCTGATTTCGTTTCTCTTTTGTTCTGCAGACAGTCTCAGTGAATAGATCACAGCTAGCCTCTTGAGACTGAATCAATCATTCATATGTTTTTTGAAATCTATTGAATGAATACAAGAGGGAGAAAAAGCAAACAAAATGCCTTCTCAGTGCTTAGTATTTGGTCACCTGCCAGGTGTATCTGATGTCATCCTCAGTGGGCCAGTAAGCCCTTCAGAGAGTTTTCAGTTGCCATGTTAGCTCTTAAGGACCCTATTTAATTGTTGATAGATTAATGTACAGCTTTGTTCTCTGCACCTTTGTATGTCCTGGGCCGTCTGATGTTAAGCACACAGGTTATACAAACAGTGGGCAGAAGGCCTGGAAAAGAAATTTTGAAAGGCTTGTAAAGAAATCAGGTGTGAGTGTGGCAGAAACATAAACAAAATAGCAAAATAGCACATGGACCTTTCCTCGAAGTAATGGTGAATTGAAAGAGGATCCTAGAGAAGATGGAGATGCGTGAAAAGAACATAATGATATTGTTCTATTTTAATGCTACAGGATACAGAAATTGAGTGGGTCCTCTTCCACCTGTGAATGCACCTGGTGTTGCTTAAGCAAGCTGATGTGGTCTGGCAAGAATAATAAAGTAATGAAGTAACATGGTCCTGTGGCTCAGAGCAGATAAAGAGTGGAGCAGCTTGGAGCAGAAGCCTGATGGAAACACGCTTCAGCTAGTGCACAAGGGCGGAAGAGAAAGAGAGCTGGAGGTGTGGGCTTTCCATCTGGAATTGTTCAGTGTCCCCAAGGCCTGCTCTACTCCTCACTACCATTGTCTGGGCCCCTTGCACAGTCATGCAGGTGCTGGGCGACGGGAAACAGATTTTGTACATCTGTTAAGCTCTTCCTCTTCTCACCTGGCCTCTTAAATCCTAGTTTTTCCTTGATGAAAGTGCCTCCTATATTGGGGTGGAATAAAATCGGAGGCATTGGTGTTCTTATTCTTGTTTTTTTGCTGCTTCTACCAGGCCATTAAAATAAGGAAATTTTATTATGAAGGTAAGTAAGTGAAGTCCACGTTGTCCATATGACACATGCTCCATCCTAGTCATGTTTGCCTGCAGTCCTAGGATGCTCTAGCAGGCAGTTGTGCTTGCTTGAATTTCTGTATCAGTTCTGCCACTTCTGCTGCTGTCTTTTGATTTTAGGCAAATCCCCAGAATCATCTGGCCTGTTTACATGACACCTATTTTAGAAAAGTGTTAAGGGAAACAATAATCCAATGTGAAAGAAACTTAACCGTAATTTCCTGGAAATGTAATACTTGGCGGTGATTGATAAGATTGTCATTGTAATCAGATTTCTCAAGATTTCAGCATCTGTTTCAAATCTTCTTTTCCAGCCTGTCCTTTCAATCATCCTCCAGGACTTTAATGCCATGTGATGGTGGCCATTATACCTCGCTAGCTGTAATACTCTGCTATACCTCCATACACCTACATTGCTTCCATTCTCAGACATTCATTTTTCAAATGTTTCAGTTTTAGTTGGGTACATTTTACAGCTCATTGTTGAAACGTTCAATCACACTTTCCCTTTAAAATCTTTCTATTTTAGTAATTGTGCTTCCAGTAATTGATGATGCTAGATCTCAAGAAGTGTGATAATTCCACTTGGTCACACACATGTGTGTGCACGTGCACACACACACATGCACTCACACACAAATGAATACAAGGAAAACTGGGGAAACCTGAAAAGGATGGATAGACTGTTATTGTGTCAATATTTTGGTTACAATATTATACTAAAGTTCTGCAGGTGTTATTATTGTGAGCTGAAGTTTATATGGGATCACTGTACTATTTTTCACACATGGGGATCTGCAATCACTTGAAAACGTGAAGTTCAATAATGGTAATAAACAGGGGGCAGGGCGACTCTGGCCCCAGGCAGTAGTTTGCTCTTTTTGGTTCCAGAGCAGTGCTCTTCGTTTGTTTTTCAGATCTAGGGCTCCCAGTTTTCTGTCCTGGTCCTTGCTCTCTCTGGATCCAGATATTAATTTTCAATTGCCTGCTACCTGGGTAACCTTCCTGTACTTGAATCTCAAAAGGTCCACAATTAAGTTTGCTTCAGTCCTAATCCCATCCACCCCTCCAACAAACAAAATTACCCATTTCTTCCTATTTTTGCAGGTTGTTGCCCTAGGAATAACAGCAGAACCCCCCCGCCCCCCGCCATTTTTATCCCAATCTGGAGTCACCTCTGATTCTTCCTGTACCCTCCCCCAAACCAATCATGTCACAAGATGTATATAGGTTTTATCTTCTGAGATACTTCTACTTCTTCTTACTGCTAGAACACTGAGTTAGGCTTTTCTCATTCACTGTCTAAACTATAGTTAGAGCCTTCTATGTGGTTCCTTGTCTGTTTCTGTCCATTAAGCTGCTCTACTCTGGCTCACAGCTCTGAAGAGGGCACTGCCCTGTTCCAGCCCACTGTCTGACTCTCCTTCATTCAAGGATGGAAGTCCAGCCTTCTCGGCCCACCATCTGGGGCTTTCTGCATCTTATCCTTGGCTAGTCTTTCTACTTTTACTACTAATCTATTCATTCACTGTGTACCAGCCAAGAAGAAAGACTTTTGATTTCTTACACATTTGTCTTTTAACATCTTTACTCTTTCCTTTGGCTACATGCCTACGTTTTCATCCTTTTCAGTCAAAATTCTTTGAGATGGTGATCAAAATAAGTCAGTTTGTCAGTAAACAATAGAAGTCTCCATGGGCATAATGAATATGGATATTGGGAAGGGCTTCCTTTCTGAGAGGCAATGGTAACAATATTGATTTATAGCCCAACGCTGCTCTGGTTAAACCCCAGGCCTGGCAGGAAGTATGCCTGTGTGTACTGGTGTGCAAGGCACACCGTGTTTTTAACTAGATGGAACCCATTTATGTGTGTGGTGGGGTGCTGACAGCCACGGGGTGGACAAGTCAGATCTGGTGAAAAACTAATCACTATGGCTTTCACCAGATTTTGTTGTAAGACCACGTCAGTATCCCTCTTGTGTGTGTCCTGCTTTGGCTCCACATCATCATGCGATAGCCCTCCCATGGCCCTTCTGATCTCCCAATTATACTGAACCAAGGCTGGGATATGTAGTAAATCTTCATGGACAGTGTGGGCTGATCCAGATTCAGAGATGGCTAAATCAGGTTGTGTAAAACATATCTGCAGGAATCTCTCTCTCTACCTTCTTTGACACAGTTTCCCTTCATTTTTACTGTATTTGCAGGTGGGTTTCCATCTGGTGAGGGAAAAAAAGTAGTAGAAGCTTGAGGCTCTCATATTCCATCTTCATTATTTCCTCAACTGAATATTATCGTCCTTGCCTTTAATTCCCTGGGCCAATCTGTTTGGACAGCTCCTATGGTGCTTCTGTTCTTCTTTTAATTATAGCTTGTACAACTTGTAATTTTACAAGCATCTTATTTAATCTTTACAATGACTCTTTGATTTAAGCACTATTATCTCTCACGTCTTACCAGTGAGAAAACTGAGTTTTAGATGTTCTCAATTAATTTGCTCAAGGTTCCTCAGTTAGTAAATAGTGAGTAATAATTTGAACTTAGGTGGTCTAGTCTCAAAGCCCATATGCTTACCAAGTGCTCTACTGACTACCTGAGACTTAGTAATTCTGAAAAGTAGGATAATTATAACTACTCTACTTTCCTCAGAGAACTGTGGTGCTTATAGAAATTTTTTAAAGTTATATAATTATGCCAGAAAAGTACTGCTGAATGCATGGGATTATTTTTCTGTAATTCCTTTTCAATTTCATCTAATATTAATTTAATTTTTTAATGACAAATAAAAAGTAAATGTTATTACTACTGTCCAGAATATGTAAAGAATTCTTACAGCTCAGTAAGAAGACAACTTGGTCTTCTTACTTTTTTTTAAGTGGACAATTTGAAAACACACTTCAGAAAATAACATGTATTCATGGTTAATAAGCACATACATGAACAATCTACATCAGTAATCATCAGGGAAATATAAATTGGAACCATGGTGACATGCTATTATCCACCTGTTAGTACAGCTAAAATTAAAAAGAGAGATTACTAGTGGGGACCTAAATGGTATGACCACTTTGGAAACTTGGGGAAATTTCATATAAAGTTTAATATACATTTTCCAGACATTATATTCTTAAACAGTATATACCCAATATAAATGAAAAAATAGGTCTCCACAAAGATTTATATGTTATTTCCAACATATAAAGATTTAGCTGTATGCCCAATAGCTAAAACCTAGCAATAGTTCAACTGTGATTGGACAAGTGAATGGATGGACAAATTGTGGCATATTCATACAATGGATCATTCATCAGTATGAACTATTGCTATACACTACATATGGATGAATCTCAGAATCATTATCCTGAGTGAAAGAAGCTAGACCCATAAAACTACTTACTATATAATTCCACTTAAATAAACCATCAACTAACCTATAGGGGCAAAATTCAGGTTGGTGATGACCAGGAATGAAGTAAGGGGTGTCCTCACTGGGGCACAATGAAGGTGATGTATCTTTGGTGTAGCTGGTGACTTCAGGGTCTGTACAATTGTTAAAAATCATTGAATTGTACACTTTAAAAGAATGTAGTTTATTGTATATAAATTACTCTTACAAAAAGTTCACCAAGGGAAAAAGAAAAACTATGGATAAAGTCCACAGTGTAACGAATTAAACAAGATGTTCCAGAGGGGAGAATAATCAGTGAGGGCTGGTGGCTGCCCACAAGAGCTGCTTGTGCACACCTTTTCCCATCTACAAACACTGGGCAGCCAGTGATATCTTGATAGCAGCCTGGAATCAGCCATGGTAGCAGCATTTATACAATGCAAATAGAAAAATGCTTCAAATTTGTGTCTCTCCTTCCTGCAAGAACCTATTGTTACCCATTTACTAGCAAATCACTGACTGGTATAATATATACAATTTCTACCAAATATTTCTGTTTATAGCTGTGTACACACTGCACTTCTAAGAATTTAATGATAAAAAGGGAAAATTGGTAAATTTAAAAGCAATATAGCATACTGACTGAAAGAATGAATATAAAATAATTTCCTAATTAGACTCTCTTTCTACACTTGGAAAAGAGGGGGAGGGCAGAGATTATGTTAGAACACATGTGGAAACAGCAATAGATTAGGAGTTAGCATACGTGAGGCCAGCACAGGTTCTGCCCATTTATAGGTTTATGTGACCTTGGGCACATCCCCTTGCTTCCCTTAGCCACAGATTCCTCATGTGTAAATAAAGTTTACAATATCATATAGATTTAAATCATGTGGTGGCTGTGAGGATTAAATAAAATCATGTCTGTGAAGGTGCTTGCTATTATTACATTCTAATCTGATATTTCCAGAAGGTTTCAATTATGTCTTCCCAAGTAAAATTGTAAACATCTTGAAAGCAAAGAACATTATAGTAATTCAGTCATTCCTTATGAATTATACAAAGCATTTTAAAATAAAAACACAAAAATTCTTATTTCTATTTTGAGTGAGACTAGGAAGTTTATGTATTTTCCTTTTTTGAAGGTGTATATTTAGATTGATTATATCATTACCTGTGTGATAAAATCAGATATAATCTTTTCTTTTACTATAAAACTTCAGCTTTATAACCTAAAACTTCTCCATCTTAGAACAGTTTGAAATAGAACCTCTGAAGTGTAGCTATAAAACTACGTCTAGCTTTCTATGCTGAAATTTAAGTAGCCTACAAAAAAGAAGTTATAGAAGCTTCTTTGAAAGAACAAAAGAATTAGAAATAAAACACAAATAGCCTCAGCAACAGTTAGAAATAGAAAAGTCAGGAGGTATTTGATGCTATTTGTAAAGGGGAGAAATGTTTGTTTATTTGTTTGTTGGCACAAAGAAAACTGGAAGAGGGGTGAAGAGAGGAGGCTTATGGAAGAATCCATTTGTCTCTTCCTGAAACTGAAAAGTCACATGTGGAGGGTGGACTCTACTGTAACCTCTTGCTGGTAGTTCATTAGTATCAAATGCAAGATTGATTACATTAAGAAAAATAGGGTCATGAAAACTTGCATCTGAAACCATGGAGAATGATTATAGAATTTCATTAGGAACTGAAAGGGTAAAAGTCTATTAGGGACACTTGCCTGGTTGCATGAGTGTAAACACGTGCCCAGGTATACATATACAGTCTAGTACTTGCATCGCCCCCCTCCCCCCCCTCCCCCCACCCCCCGCCGCCAAATTGGGAAGAGCGCAGATTAGGTACCCTATGACAATTAGAGCACCCACTAGAAACTTCTGTGTTTCAGTTGACAGTAAGCTCAGTGTGAACCAGGGCTACTACGTTATAGCAAAAGCTGAGACAACCTTTGGCTGTGCTGGTAGAGTAGTTCAGAAGGTGAGGCTGTTAATACTCTTGTTTACTGAGCTAATTAGATCACATCTAAAGGATTGTGTTCAGTTTAATGAACCCAAAGACTGGACAAACAGTGGCATATGAAGAACAGGGGATAGTCCAACGGGAGAGGTAAAGGGGACTAAAGATAGTAGCTGTTCTCAAAACTGAAGAGTTTCTATGAAAACCAAAGAGATTTCTTTTTTTTTTTCAGGTTTAAATGGTGGTAGGACTACTACTTAGAAATTACGTTATGACCCAACTTCTATATAAACAAAGGGAGGTTAGGATACACAAAATAAAGGATGCTTTCCACTTGAGAGTTCATGAATTAAAGATACAGATTCAAAGTTAATGAAATGAACATATGATACTGTGCAGCTGATGATTTAAATTGTTTTATTGTAATAATGATAACTTTGCATTGAGGTACCGCCCATTTAGTTCTCCTACTTACCATTGCATGGAGTTGGCCTTGCAATGGAATACAGTGTGAGGGTAGGGAGCTCATGAAGAACTCAGGCTCATTAACACTGATCTAACAGAACTTAGACACGCTCGTTTTCACTGGGATTAGAACATGGCATATTTGCTTGAGTGGTTGACTTTATCATTGAGAAAGGACAATTGGATCATTATTAAAATAGCCTTCCTAGAAGATGAATATTGAGTTAACTTTTACTTATCAAGAGCTAAATTAAAAGCAATTCTCATTACAGATTGATTTATTTTTCCAGCCTCAGTATTATTGGCTCATGAATTTAATATACTATAAATATAGGATGGCTTTCAAGTTATGACAAACTAGCTTACCTATTGAGCTCAAGCTGGCTGCAATATTGACAACACTGTTAAAAGCAGAAGCAATATTCTATTAATTTAAAGGATGTGTGACAATGTTATAATTAGATGATATAATTCAGCCCAGAAGTACAAAATTTCCTCCAATTGTCCATTTCTACTTGGTAAAATATAAGTATTTTTGTCTATCTTTCAGTACAGTCTCAGGTAATTGAATTTTACACTTTTCTAGATAATCAGTCATTATGTTGTAGTCATTTTTTAAATGACAGATCTAATCATGTTAGTATGTGAATGTAGCTTAGGCTTATACAAGGGTGTCCTTGTTCATTCTCTCACCACCATCTGCCTACTACCTGCAAGATATTTGGAAATAATGTAGAAAAAGTCATTGTCCTAATTGACCTTCTCTTATTGTCCTATCTGGCTATAATACATTAGAATCTCTGAAAGTAGGACATATCGGCATTTTAATCAAAGACCTACAATAAATGATATGGGAAGGACCTAGATTACAGACCATGGAATTTGGGGGACAATAAACACACATCACTTAGGAAAAACACCTGTGGTAGATATTATTTGTGTTCACCAACATCTGTTTCTCTTTTTCTTCTGGGTACAGACAAGATGGAACTTCTCAGCACCTTGCAATTGGGTTGGGTCATAGACGAATTATAGCCAATGAGTTGCAAGGAGAAGTGATATGTGCTACTGCCTTTCTGAAGCATGTAATTGCTAGTGCAAGACTCTATAGCACATTCTTTTCCAGCCTCATCAGACCTTAAATGTTAAATGGTGAAACTATAAGATAGAGGAGTTTTATCAGCCTAGATGTCCTACTGCTAGAAAATAGTTTTCCCAGAACTCTGTGTTAGAGAGAAATGTGTGTGTGCCTGTGTGTGTGTATGAAATCACTGAGATTTGGAGGTTGTTTATTATCACAACATATCCTATCCTTACTAATTTACCACCTATCTGAATTGACTTTTCACTATGTTAGAGAGGATTTTGGATCATTGAGAATTGTGAGGATGTCCCCAAATGAGGGGTCCATGTAATTCATGCTTATCATTTCTACCACTAAATACCAAGACAGGCATTCTTTCCTTTGTTTTTTCTTTTTTTAAGTGTGAGTCATATGCTCATCTTTCCTGTTCTCAGTAATTTTTCAATGTAAAAATATAGAGATTTCAATTTGGTTTGCTTCCCTTGTGTTCTGCTTTACATTTTTTAAAAAGCTATTTTATTTGAAAAATATTTAAATAATATTTTAGGGGAGTTTTAGGTTTATGTTAAAATTGAGAAAAAGTTATAGAGATTTTGCACATTTCCCTTCCCCCATGTGTGGATATCCTCCCCCATTATCAACATAACTCATCAGAACAGTACATTTTTTTAAACCAAATGTGGACCTACATCACCACATCAGAATCACCCCAAATTCACTGATTACTTTAGGGTTTGCTCTTGAGGTGGCATTTCTGTGGGTTTGGACAAATGTATAATGATATATAGCCATCATCATAATATCATACAGGGTGTTTTCAGTGCCCTAAAAGTCTTCTGTGCTCTATTTCATCTCTCTTCCCTCCCCCACTCCTGTGAACCATTGGACTTATTATTTCCATAGTTTTCCCTTTTCCAAAATGTCTTATGCTTGAAATCTTATACTACATAGTCTTCTCAGATCAATTTCTTTTGCTTACTAACATGCATTTGAGGTTCCTCCATGTCTTTCTTAATTTAATCTTTGTTGTAATTTTTTCCATTACCATTTAGTCCCCTTATAGCCCTTCACCCCAGCAATCACCACACATTGTCCATGTGTGTGTGTCTGTTTGACTTTTGCTCATTCCCTCCACACCCTAAATGCCCCCCTTCCCCCCACATGACTTTTCAGGGATTAATAGCTCATTTTTTAGCCACAAATTCCTGTTTTTCTTCTCTCTTATAATATAGTAACCTATTATTTATATTACAGAATTCAAGTTGCTGCAATTTGAGGTTCACCCTTATGTCCAGCTTCACACGGAGAGGCTTGATCCATTAACTTCCGCTGTTGAACACTTTCCAGCCTTCTATTAATGTCATCATTTTGTCCCAGAGAAACCAATACCTTCTCTAGCTGGTTTTACTGGAGTTCAGAACTTTTTAATGTCTTCTCCATTCATTTGACACTCCACAGGCTTGCTATCTCCATTTTTCCAACCCATCATTCAAAAACCCTTGAACCTCTCCTTTCTGTGCTTTCCCTGTCCTTAAAGCCCTCATGTGCCGCTCTCACTTGGCACTTGCTATCTACTGATCAGTAGGTTACATTATCAGTTCTCTTTTCACTTCTTATATTGTCAGAAGTTCTTAATTTGTGCCAATTTTTTTGCTTTAGACCTGAGTGACTCCGTGTTTCCTGTTCTGTTGTGGTTTTATTTTCTTCTAGTCAACTTCTATCAGATACAGGTCCATTTTCAAAATAACCACATTTATTTGAGATTATAATTTTGTCTAGAGGAGTACAACTACATATATGAACAAGTGGGAGTATAGTTATTCAGTTGGGGCCAAGTGAAAGAAAAGAACATGATCTTTGCCTTTAGGGGCACAGGTTTACTGTGAATAAACAAATTCCAGAATTTTCCTAAATATGCCTACAGCATTGTTAGAGCCATCTTAAGAATTCTGATAAATGTGATTAAAAAACAATATTCTGGGCTCCCCGATTGAGGAGTCTCATTTTAAATATATTAATGTAACTGTAAATGAGGAACTGAAATATATCTGTCATTCCCTGAGTCCAAACACTGAATAAATGCACAATTAATGTGAGGATAGATTCTCATCACAGAGCTCTGTTCAGAACTGCTTAAGCTGGGTTTATGGTCTGTTGTTTGGCTAAGGATCATTAATTGAGAGTAATTATATATAGACAATTTGCAAACTTTAAAAATAAAGTAAATGTAAAAAATAAGCCTCTGTGGAACAATTCAAGGAGCCTTATGGTAAGAGTCAAAAACTAAAACTTCTATGTATGTCTATTTAACAATGTTTCATGCTATTTGGAAGAGAATACAAGCCATTTTTAGTATTTTTCTAAGCAGAAGAACCAACTTCTAAATTTCTCACATCTAAAATATATAAAATATGGTGCAGTCACTGTGGAGAACAGTATGGAATTTCCTCAAAAGATACAGATGAAACTGCCTTTCATTCCAGTGATCCCACTGCTGGGATTATACCCTAAAAACCCTGAAACACCCATCCAAAAGAACTTGTGCACCCCAATGTTCATAGCAGCACAATTTATAATAGCCAAGTGCTGGAAGCAACCTAAGTGCCCATCAGTAAATGAGTGGATCAAAAAACTATGGTACATTTACACAATGAAATACTACACAGCACAAAGAAACAAGGAACTTCTACCCTTTGTGACAGCATGGGTAGAAGCATGGATGGAACTGGAGAGCATTATGCTAAATGAAATAAGCCAGGTTGTAAAAGACAAATACCATGTGATCTCACTTATAAGTGGAACCTAATTAGCAAAACAAACAAATGAGCAACATAGAACCAGAGACATTGAAATAAAGAACAAACTGACAGTGACCAGGAAGAAGGGGATAATGGGGTATAGAAGGGGAAGGGGTAAGCAAAGGAACATGAACAGGGGACTCAAGGGCATGGACAATGGGGGGAATTGACTGTGGGAGTTGGGGGGATGGGATGGGGTGAGCAATGGGGAAAAAGGTGGGGAAACTGTAACTGAACAACAATTAAAAATATCTTTTACCATCTTAGACCTAGGCCTCTTCCCAACAAACATAAATTCAATACAAAAAATATTTATTCAATATTCAACCAGTATTTGTTATATGATGGGCAATGTACTCAATGCAAGAGATTAATAGAAAATAAAAAATTTTTCTCTTAAGATGCTCAAAGTTGAATAAAAAAAGATACAAAAATCATTATAATGCAGTGTAAAAGATCCAATATAACAAATGCCAACAAATATAATGATGGAACATAAAGGGACAACTACTTCTGGGAAAGCTAGGAAGACTTCACAGAGGAGGTTATATTTTGGCTCATAAGACCAAGAAGGTTACACACACACACACACAATATTGACATGTGCTCTGACTGTTAGCTGCTCAAAATTTGTTTGCTGGCGAGAGCTTCTAGAACACAGTAGCTGGTGTACAAAGCATAAAAGGTCAGAGTTGGCAGGGGCCTCAGTGAGTTTCATACCTAAACCCTTTATTTTACCAGGCAGCAACTGAGTCCCAAATTTTTTATTTGTCCAGTGTTACTTATTAGTAAAAACATACAGTACAGATGTTTTCTAAATAGTAAATATCAACAATTTACTATAATAAGATGATAAGGTGAATGTCCCTTTGACAGAATCAGCAAAAATGTGATTTTAAAAGCTGCTCCTCAGATACCAACAAATATGTTATATTTTGTTTTCAATCTATTTTATTCTTTTACAAGCACTCCTCAAGTTTAAGTTTTCAAAATTATTAATCTAACTTGGAATTTCTGTTCATGTTCTTAGGGTAAAAATAGCTATTAAATATCAGTTCTATTCTCTTCAGTATGAAAGTATGTTAGATGTTTCTTTATCTGAAATTTGGTTGCAAGTAAGGAAATGAAAGATTAGACACTCTAAATTGCTTATTTTTGAAATATTGCTGCTTTCAAAAACAGCCTTTACCTACTTTGTTTTCTATTGCCAGGAACAGTAACTTTTACCTAGTATTCTGTCTTGATAAATAATTGATAGAGATTAAAATATGGAAGGTAAATAAATAGGTAGATAGAAGATACATCTATATATAGACAGAGAGATTAGTAATTTCTTACTGCATAAGTGGAAGTATCTGGGATACCATTTCCAGTTTTGTGGGGATAGAAATCAGGAATCTGGGCTGTAGCAGTTGAAAGTTTCTAGTCTTGTGTATGAGGATAGAGGGCAAGATTCAGAACTGAAGTCAAAAGAAAGCCATGTAGTCCATCAAAGTGCCACAGCTGCATCTTAGGAGCAGGGCAGAGAGGCAGAACCATTCAGCAAGCTAAGTATCATCCCCAGTGGTTTACAAAGATTAGTCTGAACCTTGACTACAGAAGATGGTAAGAGCTGAGTAGATTATGCCAATATGCGTAACGTTGACAATGTAAATCAGGGAGGGCTTTTAACCTCTTAGTAGGGAAAGATTTTTGCAAGAAGAAAGATTTCAGAAGCATCAGGATTTGGGGTATTTTAATTGATAGGAAAATTCCCCCCTATAAGTTTTCACTTTAAGAATAGTAAAATGTAGATTTTAGTATCCAAAAAAAAATTTAAATGCAGAGAAATAGCTGCCACAGTACATGATCCACGAAAGTCCCGGAGATCGTGTTAGAACGGTGTTTTGCGCCGGCAATAAGCACTTAGCAAGTGTTCACCCAGTCGGCAACCCAGGTGCCCAAAGAGATGTTTTCAACATTCAGAAAGAGCAATTGCTGAAATAAAACCCTTGCTGAGATAAATATCAAAGTAAAATGGAATAGAGATCTTTAAATTTGGAAGGAATGCTGAAGTGGAAAGAAAAGGGAATTTCTCTGGGTGTATTAAAAGTAATCAGAATTTCCCATGATGAAACAATTATTTGATGTGTATTTTGTGAAAGGGATTCTAAGTCAATAACAAAATGTATTTCAAATTACATAAGATGAGAGGATGCTAATAATTCTGGTGTACAATGTGTTTTAGGGATGAAGAGGAGATTATCAGGAAAACTCAGTGGTTTCATTATTGCTGACTTCACTGAAGCTGTTGGGTTCCCACACCTCATTTTTTCCTTGAAGCAAATAGGTCAGAGAGATTAGGGATGCAGGTTGCATTCTCACAGGGTTTTTCCAGCTCTCCTGACATTCTATACATGTGAAAAAAAATACAAAAGTAAATAAATATAGAAACAAATTGCCATTTTACTCAGGTGAATCCCCTGAAGTTGAAAACGTTACCTAAATGATGGTTAAATGTATTATCTGTGGATTCACGAGCTACCACGCCTGCATTACTTGTGCTTTCTGCATAATGAAAGCAAAACCCCACACTAAATTTTACAGGCAATTTAAGAATAATCTATGGAGACAAAAAGCACCCAGGAAATTCACAAATGATTATGAATAGAACAAAGGGTATGAACACACATCTGTTTGAATTTTGTAAATTCTGTCCTTCCACTGTCTTACTATATGGTGATGCGAATGCTTGATTAAGGAGGTAAAAAATGTAAAACACATCCACTCACAGTATTTCCCAGAATATCTTTCAGCAACTATTTTTATTGTTTTGACAAAGGCATTTGATTTTGGCATCACTCTTTCAAGAGTTAGATGATATGATGGATGGATAAATTTTCAACAGTCAGAGGATTAGGCCTAAAGTCTTAATCCATTGGAAAACCCACTGGGGTGGGGGGGTGGGGGGGAATGGAGACAACTGTACTCAGACAACAATAAAAAAGTTAAAAAATAAAATAAAAAATAAAAAATATTCGCTGCACATGTGTAGATATAGCCATATATCTTAGCCATCTCCATGTTTCTCTATATATTTTTCTTAGAATTATGCAAGAGACACTGTAGCTATATCCCTTAGACACATTAAAGTCTTGCCTCAAATGTTGCTTTGTGCAAATTTGACCTAAGATTAAATATTTGTAGCAAAATTTGTATTTTTTTTCCTTAATTGTGTATGCTGATCTATTTTCAGGTTGAGCCAGATGAAATAAATTGAGTTGTCAACCTGACTGAGGGCCATCTTCTTTCCTATGAAAGTCAGCCAACCAGATCTTGGAAAGATACCCTGTGCTGTTCGTAACAGAGGGGTGGAAGTGAGGTATGGAAGTGAGGTGTGGAACCTCTATGATTTATTTCATATTATGATGTCCAAGGGTTAAAATGAATTATTGAAGCCTTTAGTGTGACTATATGTGTCTTTTTCCATTTGAACCACAGCCCTAACATTATGAAAATTAGGCTTTTGTATTTCATTAAGAGTCAAGCAATTAGGTTTGCATTTTTGATGCACCATAATTGTAATAGTGTGACACTGTTCTGATGATAATGTTCATTGATCATTTATAATGCAACCACTCACACAATGAATCAAGTATAAATCAACACCTTTTTATTTTACATGCAGTAAAGCACTTTATTTTCAGATTAATAATTTGCACTCACAGTTTAATCTTCAGCTGTCAGAATATTTCTGGACTAATTTTCATCTTCTTTCTTATCACAGACCTTTAAACCCTTATGGAAAGTGTTTTGGAAATAAAGCAAATACGATAGCTAACGAAGAAAAGGAAGAGGTTTTAGCATTACTACTAATAAATTATATTTAATTGCTTAGTGAAAAAAGTTGACAGGCAAAGGACAGAGACGTTGTTTGTGTTTTGCAGCGAACAGAAGGGTGCAGGACCATGCCTACCAGCAACATCAGAATAAGTAGACACAGGGCCACTTGATCTCAATACCTGTGAGGTTCTTTATGCTCTAACCAACTGTCTAGATTCTATGGCTGATGGAGATGTTGTCCCCAGAATCTATTCAGCTACTTTTCCGAGTTTATACCTTTCAAACATAGAGAGTCATTATTCCTGTGGTTTTATACTGTGCCGACTGCTCCAAGTTAGAGCTGTGATTTCAGGAACTTCCTTCCTGAATGGTTCTGGGTGAAGATGAGCCATAGGAGAAATTTGTGCAAGATTTGGATGGAAGAAGAGCAGTAGCAGTCATTAGGGTTTGAAGGTGTAGCATGACAAGTGCTGTTGAAACACACGAATTGTAAAGCATCTGCTACTTCACCTGAGGGGAGAGAGTCCTCTGTGCTGGAGCTTCCAGGGCCTTTCTCATGACATTTGGCTTCTATAACCCCTGGACTAATTATATGAAGGAGAGGGCAAGAGTAGGCTTACAGTTATAATACAAATAAAAAACACAATAATGAATAAAAAATAATACAAGAATAAACCATTTCACATGTTCAAGTTATAAACCTACTTTTGCCCACTCTGGTATGTAACTTAGTGGTGAAGGGCACCTTGTGCAAAACTCCCCATTGCTGAGACTGGACACAGATAGGCTTTATTCTGTCCTCCTGAGTTCTAGGTTGTTTACCTTATCTTTTGTTTGATGTCCAGTTTTCTCCCTACTGCCAACTCTGCTGACCTATAGATACAGTACTTCCTTCAGGCCTATTGCTGAATGCAACAAGAGCTCCCACAGACTTCTTTATCACCCTCTTCAATGTGTAGTGTACTGTCTACTCCTTATAATAAACTACTTTTGTTTTGTGAATTTCCTAGTGGTTCTGCTTCCCTAACCAATATAATAACAGAGGCTGAATTCTATGCCAGCAATTCTCTTTCAGCTGATAATCAGGGAAGGAACACGAAGTAAGCATTCTCTTCTCTGTGACTGC
The DNA here is from genome assembly GCF_004126475.2 of Phyllostomus discolor. Lineage (NCBI taxonomy): Eukaryota > Metazoa > Chordata > Mammalia > Chiroptera > Phyllostomidae > Phyllostomus > Phyllostomus discolor. The sequence continues at coordinate 159,068,999 of NC_040903.2, forward strand.
AGTATATGTTGACATGCTCCTTTGGCCAGAAGCAGATTATTTATGTACACATGTATCCTTTTTAAAATGCAGAAAGCATTTGCTCCCTGTCCAGGGAATTTGTGAAAATGAAGCCATAGGACCTTGGCTCATTATGATCAGAGTCCCTGCTGCCCTCAGATCAATGCCTTTCAAGTTCGAAATCTTGACTGCATACATTTCTGTGTAATGATGGAGCTTTTCCACCAGTCTGTTCCCATTGTCACCACACCGGGAAGAAAAGAGAAGAAAGCCCTAAACGTGGGTGATTATCAAGGAGTTTATCTCTTCTATGAGAACTGTCATTTTTTCTCCTGGTCCCTGGTTTATTACTGGCTCTTTTACTCCCTAAGTTCAGCGCCACTTTTGAGAAAATAGTTTACCTCCCCTAGAATCTTGCTTTCCTCATCTCTCCTGTTTCTTCATTTAACTTGACTCTCTTATGTCTATTTTGGTTTAATTTCATGTTTAATGTTATTTAAAGACCAAAAGGGACTATGATGATGTGGAGAGGACCTGGTAGCACTTCAGGGAAGTTCTACAGAAATATCATCCATTTCATCCTTATGGATTTTTTGATCTAGAAAAATGAATAAATCAGATGATGCTGCATAGCCAAAAGTATGTATGGAAGGGAAACGGTGGTCAGCACTCACTGGGAGGGCTTGGAAACTGGAGTAGTCTTATCCAGTGGGATTAGAATGATGACAGAGGAGCATACTCAGGTGCAGGTTTGGAAGGAAGCTAACGTAGGTGGCTGGAAGGTGGCATCTTGTGAATCCAGAGTCCGATGCCTCCCGGTATCTTGGCATTTTTCTCAGGAGTAACAAGATCCCCCAAAATTCAGTAAGATAGAGCATCATATTCTGAAGTTGAAAATAAAGGAAAATGTGGAAATTTTTATGATGATGATAATGTTTATTGTTCCCTTATAATACAACTAGATCACCTACAAGCAGCTAGGCATGTGGGGCCCTTGAAGGAAATGCGGAACTCCAGTCAGGCTCTTATTAGGAGACAAGATTCTAGTTTCTGGAGAGGGAAAGTGATGAGAAGGTAAGGACTTTAGTAAAAGCAATTCAGGACCAGCCATAGAGGAACCCCATTAATTTAATCACTTACTATGTGTTTACTGAATAAAAAGTATATTCAGTGTCCTAGATGAGGCATTAGAAGCAGGAATCATTTTCAAAACTGCATTTCCTAGAACTAGTGCTTATGCATAAGTGGCATTCCTTAAATATAATTTTGTGAGCAAATATTCATTATTGCTACCATTTTCTACAGAACTGTTGAAAGCTTTTTTATACTGTCGATATGCTTTTTCAAAAGAGGTATGTAGTAGGTTGAATTTTACACACACTGTTTAATGATGCATCCTTTACAAAATGCTTGAGTCATGAATAAATACTCTCCTTGCCTTCAAAGACATCATGACTATTGACACCTAGTAGTGGGAAAAGTGATCAGTGAGGCAAAGAGAAAGCTGGAGCACGAGACGTAGAAGTTAAAGAAAAGAAACTGCTCAGGGTTCTCCACCTGCTCCTTTGGTTTCATTATTTATCCTCCTATTTCTACTCAGTGTCTCGGGGGGTGATGGCTGTGGAGTGTGTTATGTGGACTTCCTTGCCCTCTAGTTTCCAGATGGATTCAGTCAATAAAAATCCCAGAAGGACACCAGAGGACATTACAATAGGGAGCTTAGGATATTATTTCTGCTTTCACCCACCCTCCCTCTACACTTAGTGGGGGAATCTGGGCAGTAGCTGTTTTCTTTTGCTAAAGGTCATGCCAAGCAGCCTCTCACACATGCCTGTAGCTCCCAGTAGGTTCAGGAACACAGATCCCTCTATCCATTTCTACCTAAGGTGGTAACATCTTCCACTTGCTGTTAATTCCTATGTGCTTTGCCATCTGTTGTGTATTGCTCTGTACAGAGTATCCTAATTAATTAACTCTAACTTTTGAGTTTTTTATCTCTATTGTGTCAGAACTCTCAATGACATGGGGCTAGTATTTGTTGAGTGTCCTATCATTGTATCCCAAACACAGTACTTCATTTGGTTATCACAAACACTCTTCAAGTTATGAATTGTTAACTTTATTTTATAAAATAAAAAATGAAATAGAATTAAAACCTCAGAAGTTTAAGCACCTTGTTAAAAATCACACCTCTAAAATTAATAGACCTGAGACTTGAGCCTCATTATTCAAAATTTTATCACATTATAACATTAAGAATAAAAAGTATCAATTTTTAGAGGTAAGACAAAAGATCAGAACCATATTAGCAACAAGTTTTGCCTAATACTGAGCCAACTATATAATGAAGTGATTTCATGAAAGAACAGCAGAAGTCAAGAGAATGAATTGCATGTGGAAAGGAGAAGACAACAGAGGCCAGGGAAGGGCAGCCTCTTTCTGAGGTGAGGATGTTTCTTTTATTTTTTCCATAATGGTTATAAAAACACAATCACACTTAGGGTTTAAAGTCACATGGCCGCCACAGTGAAGGAGGCCTGGCTTCTGCTGAAGCTGTGTCTATTTGGGTGAGTCTTCTAACTGCTCACTAGTCCTATGCCCTTTTAAAAATAAAATTAGGTAAACAATACAAACACAGTTAATAATACCGTGTTGGTGTACTTGAAATTTGCTAAGAGGTTAGACCCCCAAGTATTCTCACTCCAAAAAAACAACAACAACAAACAATGTGAAATGATGAATACATTATTAGCTTAATTGTAATTTATTTCACAGTGTAGATGAATATAAAAACACCAAGTTGTTCACCTTAAATATATACAATTCTATTTGCCAATTATAGTTAATAAGCTGGATCAAAATAACATTAGAATAAACAACAATAATAACACCATTCTGTGCACTGGGTCCATGGATGAAGTGTTGTCTTTTTCTCTAACTTTAGGGAACCATCAGTGGCCTTAGGTTTCCATATGTCACATTGCTGCCCAAATTTATATTTTAATCTCAAGCTCCCCATAAATGTAATAAATCCAGGTGGCAAATAAAAATATTTTATTTCTTAATATAGTTCATAATGTATAAAATCCCTTAGTTCCCTAACCCTCTCAAAAAGGGGGAAAAAAACCCCCAGAGAATCTGAGGGACCCAAGTTGGGCAGGTGCTCAGATTGCTGACACTGGGACCCCACCCTTTCTGGGGCACTTTACTGGTCATTGTTCTCCCTGGGAAGAATAGTCTCTCCTCCAAATATACATCTGAAAAGGAAATGTGGGACTTAGTCAACAAATGGAATTCAGCAACAAAGCACTCAAACTTCAACTGACATTTGCAAGAATTCCTAAAGTGCAAGAATATCAAGAGCCAGCAATGTCATTGCAGCTAAATCTAGTCAATGGGTTCCCAAAAGGACCGGCCAGTCTCTGAAAGGGCTGAACCAAGACATGCAAAGGCAAGAAAGAAGCTCTTACACCAGTGGCTAATATACAAAAAACAGATGTAGCCCAAACTACACACTTCTGTGAACTTGAGAGGTTGAAGATGAAGACTTCATCAATTTAAATAATACCTTTGCTAATTCTCACACGATCTTGCTTTGTTTAAGTATGCTATTTTCCCCATGATTTTGCTGGAAATATTTTTACCAACAAGAATGGATCTCACACTGGTGATAGAGTATTTCTTAACAAAAAAGGCAGTTTTTGCCTGCAGGGCCAATATCACATGGATCAAAGATTTTTGATTAAAATGCATACAGTGAGGCATGTAGCTGTGATGTTTTTGTATGATATCCGGATTTTGTAATGAAACACAGCAGGTAGAACGTGAACTTTAGGGCAAAGAAATGCAATATTCCTGAAATCTGTGTAGGCTTTTTCTAACTCCCGGTATTAAGATTAATTTTCTCTGGGCGGCAGCCAGCACTGACATTATACTGCTGTTCAGAGCTGTTCTTTTGATGGAGAATATCTGGGGATGCCAGCTTGAATAGCTGCACAAATGATGATGGCTGTGGCCTCTCTCAACTGGGCTTGTTTGATGAGTCAAGGGAAACTGAAGGGCTACGTATAAGTGGGACCTGGACTAGAATTTGCCTGTATGTGTAACATTTTTCTCCATCAGCTCAACTTTTGAGATGACGTAAATTTTGGAGGCCAAACTTATTTTATACAGATAGAAGAATGACCAGTAAAATATCGTGAAAAGAATATGGGATTTAGTGTCAGAAAATCTGGTTTGAAGAAAAGCTCTGCTGCTTCCTGGCAGTGAATTTGTGGCAGGTCACTCGACATCCTTGAGTAAGAGTATTCCTATTTTTGTCATGGAAATAATAACAGTTATTCCACTTATAGGTGAGATCATATGGTATTTGTCTTTCACCGCCTGGCTTATTTCATTTAGCATAATGTTTTCCAGTTCCATCAATGCTGCTGCGAAGGATAGGAGCTCCTTCTTTCTTTCTTTCTGCTGCATAGTTTTCCACTGTGTAAATGTACTACAGTTTTTTTATCTACTCATTTACCGATGGGCACTTAAGTTGCTTTCAGCACTTGGCTATTATAAATTGTACTGTTCTGGACATTGGGGTGCATGGGTTCTTTTGAATTAGTGTTTCAGAATTCTTAGGGTATAATTCCAGCAGTAGTATTGCTGGGTCAAAAGGCAACTCCATTTTTAATTTTCTGAGGAAATTTCATAACCTAATCAAAGCAAGCAAGCAAAATCCAACTAGAGAGATTGAAATAAAGAACAAACTGACAGTAACCAGAGAGAAGGGGGAAAAGGGTAATGGGGAAGAGCCATCAAGGAACATGTATAAAGGACACATGGACAAAGCCAAATGGTGTAGTTTCAAGGGTGGAAGGTGGTGGTGGGTGGGACAGGGGAGAGTGGTGGGATGAAAATGGAGATAACTGTACTTGAACAACAATAAAAAAATAAAGTCTAAAAGTTATAATATGAAAAAAGTAATAACAGCTATTTCACAGGTAGTCATAAGAATAAGTTAAAATGATTAATATGGAAGTGATTATAGTCAGGCGGTCTACAGAGTCTTAATAAGTCCCTCCCCCCTGAAAACAACTGAACAAAACAGATAAGGTATTTTATTTTTTTTAAGTTTTAAATTTTTTTTAAGTTTTCTTTTTAAAAAGAGTTTATTTATTTAGTTTTAGAGAGAGGGGAAGGGAAGGAGAGAGACGGAGAGAAACATCATTGTGTGGTTGCCTCTCACGTCCCCCCTGCTGGGGACCTGGCCTGCAACCCAGGCATGTGCCCTGACTGGGAATTGAGCCTTGACCCTTTGGTTCACAGGCCCATGCTCAATCCACTGAGCTACAATAGTCAGGGCCAGATAAGGTATTTTAAACTCCCCTTTAAAAATATAATAAAGGGCTGGCAACTAGAAATAGAATATCAGAAGTAAAAAAAAAATCAGTAAAATTGAGAACCCAGAAGGATTAGCAAGTGACTGAACATTCATTCCAACCTGGAGACAATTACCAAATCTGAATAAACTTAATACTGGGTTTTCATGGCCTCACAGAAGAGAGAATACAAAGCCAAAGACCAACTTCAGATAGAAAATCTAATAGGAGGTGCCCTTACATTGTCATTAGTCTAGAACTTCCAAATGCTACACCTTGGCATCAGGGAATCTGGAAATAAACTTGCCTTTCTTTCAGGAAACTCTTTAGAAAAATCCCCTTTATAAAGCCGTGATTTGGGAAGTCAGGAATAAACTCCCTCTGGAAACTTACCACTGTAAATAAGTTTTCTCATTGGTTCATTTACCAAATTTATACTATTTTGCTGATTTAAGATATGGAAATTTTAATTTAAAAAATCTCTGGAGTAGGAACACTCTTAATGTGTGGCAGAAGTAAATGCCAGTCACTTCTGAAAGAAAAACAAAACACCATCAGCCTAGATCTTAAAAGAAAATAAGCTTATAGTAAAAAAAATCATTTAATGGATAAGTTAGGGGGTGCTCCATGATCAAAATTCAGCAGTCACAAAATCCCTCAGAAGCAGACCTACAAAAAATTCAATTATTGAAATTACAAAAAATAAGCTAATTGAATATGTCTAAAGGTCAAATAGATTAAATGTAAGTAAAAGGAGTCTTCTGTTTCTGACAAGGATAAAGTAACATATTAAATTGAATAGACACTTCTCCAAAAAGGACATACATATGGCCAATAGACATATGAAAAGATGCTCAACATCACTAATCATTAGAGAAATGTAAATTAAAACCACAAAGACATCACCTCATACCTCTCAGAATGGCTAGCGCTAATAAATCAACAAACAAGTGCTGGTAAAGATGAGGAAGGAGACCCTTTTGCACTGTTGGTGGGAATGCAGATTGTTGCAAACACTATGGAAAGCAGTATGGAGATACCTGAAAAAATTAAAAATGGATCTGTCTTATGACCCAGTGATCCTACTTCTGGGAATATACCCGAAGAAACCCAAAACTCTAATTCAAAAGAACATAAGCCCCCCTCTGTTCATTGTAGCATTATTTACAATTACTAAGACATGGAAGCAGCCCAAGTGTCCATCAGTAAATGAGTGTATAAAACAACTATGGGATATTTACACAATGGAATTCTACTCAGCTGTAAAAAAGATGAAAATTTTACCTTTTGTGATAGCATAGGTGGACCTGGAGAACATTATGCTAAGCGAAATAAGCCAGTCAGAAAAAGAAAAATACCACTTGATTTCACTCAAATGTGGAATCAGATGAACAAACTGAACTAACAAGGAAAATGGGGCCAGACTCAAAGATGGAGAGCAGGATGACAGCTAGTAGGAGGGAGGTTAGGGGGTGGAGGGATTGACCAAAAAGAGTAAAGGACTCGTGGACATGGACAACAGTGTGGTGATTGCTGGGGGGAGCAGAGTATAAGGGGATTAAGTGGTAATTGAAAAAATACAATAAAAATTTTAAAATAAACTAATCCCCCTGTCAAAAACAACCATTAAAGCTGAATAAAATATAAAAGCAGAGAAGGTAACAGAGTCTTGATGGAATGAGGTCCTGGAGACACAGGAAGTACTCTGAGGTGAGTGCTATAATTTCCTTCACTTTTTCCTTTTCACAATATTTGCCAGTACATACCTAGTTTCGTAGAAGCCAGACAGAAAGCAGGATTCTAAAGCTCAGGACAGTCATACTGGACTGAGGAGGCAAAATCTGATGCTCAAGCTACAGCTTAAAGATCAAGATCCCAGGAAAGGGGAACCATAGAGAAAGGGGCTACCATTTACATATGTGGTTTCCCCTTCAGACATTAACCCAAGGCCTATACTGAGCATGCACAATGCAATACAGTAACCTGTAGTTCCTTCTTGTCCTCATTTGATGAAAATTTACATAATGCATGGATGTGAAAACTTTTTTCTGTATCTATTGTTTGATTTCTCAAGTGTTGAAATAACCTTGCAGTCCTGGGATACATGGTACTTGATCATATATTATCATTTTTGTATTACTAGATTTGCTTTGATTTTTTGTTAAAGATTTTATCTGCCTCTTTTATTAGTAACATAGTGATTTTCATTATTTATGATGTCTTTGTCTGGTTTTGTTGTCACTGCCGACCTTAAATGTGTCAGAAGAATTCTTTGTTTTCTTTACTGAAAAAAAACAAAACCAAAAAAAACCCCGTGTACAATTCTTATTATTCATTTCTTAAATGTTTGGTAGAGCTCATCAGTGAAATGTTCTTTGTGTTAACACTTTTAACCAACATTCATTGTCTTTCATAGATACAGAGCTTTCTGGGATATCTATTTTCCTTAGAGAACTTTGGTAGTTTTTGTCTTTGCAAAAATGTTTCCATCTCATCTATGTTGTCAAGTTTATGGGCATAATGTTTTTATAATATTTTATTATTATTTTTTCCATCTGTAGGATCTTTAATGATGTTCTCCTTTCATGTGTTTTAACAAGAGACTTTATATGTTAGAGCAGCCCTTTACTGGGAGAGTGCTGGAAGGCCACTGGGCTCTCCCTTCTCCAGCATATGTTTCACTGTTCTTTGATCAAACATCTACAGAATCTGGCTTATGATACTCCCTTGGCTCCTGCAGTTCTCTTGCCTAAATCCTATAGCTGATTTACAGTATAGTCCCTTTCCTTCCGTTTCAGCACTCACACATATCCAGATGTTATATTCCAACTTTAATCACAGTTATAGTCCTAGTGTCTTCAAGGGGACATAGAAAAAGATTTGGGAGAGGTCACGCTGGAAAAAGGCCTATAAAGAATTTTCAAGCAATTGTAAAATACTAGCCATGGAGAACTGGAGTACTGGGCTACCTTTTCAGATTCATTAATTTCAGAAAAAATGTGAGAATTCAACTCAGATGTCCTCACAGCATGTGCCAGAGTCATATTCTTTTCCATTCTGGACCCTGATGTTGGCATTGCATACCTACCTTGGATGGGACTTTAACTTTCTTTGGATCTTATCTCCTCTTACGATTAAGTCCTAGGACTGGTCATCAATTCCCTTTGCCCTGCCACCGCTTTCACATTTGGTTTTAATTACTGAACAATTGTACTCAGCTTTTTATTACTTTTCTTTTTAAAATATTTCATTTATTGTGTTTTTATTATTTTTTTCAAAGCATCAACATAGCTTAGCAATAGCCAGCTCGTCCTTTGTCCTGTCAATGACTATTTGTCCTAATATTTTTCAGTTACCTGATTAATCAAAGCAAAGGAGGATTAATACCCTCCTTTCCACTGGTATAACATTCTACTTGAGAACCAGTGAAAATTGTAATGCAGTTGGGCTTCTACCTGTGTCAGAGGCCATTGTTGCTCTACCTACCACAAGTTATGGGCTCCTAGTTGCTAACCAAAAAGTAGGTGATCCAGCTCCAAAATCCCACTCTAACTTCTGCTCTTGCAGAATGTTCTTTACAGCAGTTATTGCAGGTTGGGTTCTTTGGTAAACATGCATGAGGTTTATTTCAGAGGCTGTGTGGTGTCTATACTGAGAAAGTAAAGGGAAAGAAGGTCAGAGCATAGGGAAAATGCGAGCTATGGTATAGTCTCTCTAGAAATCTAATGTTACTCTGAGTGTTTGAGAGGTAAGGAGGGCTTAAAGATAGAATGACATTTCAGAGCTGTTCAAGCATACTGTATAGGTCATTGGACATAGGTTTTCTGGAGAAAGTGGCCTAGCCTTGGCTGTGGTGACTCTCTTCAACAAAGACAATGTCCTAAAAGGGCTGGCAGGTCAGAGGGGCCTGCTGACAGCAACTCAGCCACTGGGGTTACTACATCCTGCATTTCTAACAGAAAATCCTAGAGGCATATTAATTTTGAGAATTTGAAAAGACAAAACAAAAACAACAAGGCAATCATAGCCAAACTGCAAAATATCAAAGACAAAGATAGTATCTTTAAATTACCAAGAGACAAGTACATCAAATGAGAAACGATAAGATGTATAGCTAGTTTTTAGTGATGGGAATCAGAAGTTAATGAAACATTACTTTAAAAACAAAAGAAAAAATAACTGATAACCAGGAATGCTGCTCCCATGGAAAACACTTTAAATATGAAGGCAACATAAGAATATTTGAAGATAATAAAAAAACACTGAGTTTGCTTTTTTGGTCTGTTTTGTTTTGCCAGAAGAATTTTACTAATACAAATACTAAAGATGACCAAACTTATGGAAGGGGATTGACTACCTGGACTTTAAAGAACTATTGGATATAGGGACTCAGTTGTAGTCGGTACCTGGAGCCCCATCCCACTTGAATGATGCTTCTCACCACTTCTTTAGAGTGGGCTCTTATGATGGTCCAGTAACAGATAGAATCCTGGCTACATCTAGTTTATTATGGGTTCACTGTGTTTGCAGACCCACACATTGGTTATTGCACAGTCTGCATGTGTATAACTGGGGTTGGTATACTTGGAATTTGGAACTATCATAGTGGGGAAGGCCAAGTGGAAACCTCAAAAACTGGAGTCCTTCCCAGAAAAAAGAGTGAATCAAAAACAATACTGCATTCTGGGAGGGAGATGACATGGTACCAGTGATTAGTGCCAACATTAAAGCCTTAAATGTTTTAGAGACAGTGGCCCTTAGCATATATTCATCTAACCAGCAAGTCTGGACAGTCTGCAGAAACTGTGGATTCTGGAGAATGACTTTAATGAAAGAGAGCAGATTGATAAGTATTTGGGTACTGAAATGCTCCCATTGATTTGACAAACACATTTTTTTTGCTATTAAGATTAGAAAAGGAATCTGAAATAGTTTGTGTTCAAGTGGAATGAACATCACTATGTATTTGCAGTTTTGCCTGACTTTGTCATAATAATGTCTAAAAAGATCTAGACTACAATAATATTGTCTAAACTCTGTTTCTTGCTATTATACTCAAGAGATATGAAATGCATTATATTACCTCATATAATATCACTTGATACATTACATCAATGACATGAAGCTGATTGGGTAGGATAAGCAAGGGAAGCTTGTACACTGGAGGCCTTGCTCTCTAGAGGTTGGGAGATAAACTATAAAGTTTTAGAAACCCATGTCTTCAGTGAAATTTGTGGAAGTTTAGTAGTAAGCAGTGTGTTAGCACAATAAATCACTTTATTGAGTATCTCCTACCACAAAATGGGAAGTTCAGTGCCAGGTAGACTTTATTGGGTTCTATAAGCAACCCAGTCTACATCTAGGAGCAATGTTCCAGACCATAACCTGGGTAACTTGGAGGCTGCTAGTTTTTAGTAAAATCCAGAGAAATAACTTACTCTGTTAAGGCCATGGTGCAATCAGCTCTACCCCTTGGGATCTTAACCTCCACCACATTCATTGCTGCTGCTGGTTTCTGCCCATTGTCAGAGGGAATTAGTATAACTGAGATGGAACATTGGCTGGGCTATAACAGAGAATGATTAAGCTTATATAGGAGCAGGTAATCTTGACCTCCATGTCACCTACTACATTTGTGCCAGCGTCCCTTCCCAGTTCTCACCTGCAGTCATCTGGAGGTACAGGTTCTTCTACTGCTTTAGGATCATGAAAGTTTGAACAAACTGGACAACTACTTGGTGCCAAAACTGTGTATGCCTCACCTACCACCATAATGAGGTTCTCACTGCCATTTGAGCAGTAACTGACTTGGGTACCAAACCCCACCCTATATTTCAGGTCCTTGGGTCACTACTGATATTAATTGTTGTAGACTATACTCTGGAATAAAGGACTGAGACTTATTAATAAATTAATAATACCAGGTATTTATAAAGAATCAGTATTTATGGAAGGGAGTAAAGGGCAGCAAGACTGGTCAGAGAGAGATGTCAAGCTTAGGTGCAGCCTGGAAACAGGTCAGTCAACCAGACCATGGCTATGGATCATATATAGCCTGTTAAAGTTGCCCCCTATTGGACTAAAATATCTGGGCCTTTATACTCTCACTTATTAGATTATTGGATATGAGTTGCCTGAGGAAGCAGGTGCCCCTGGATGATGAAGTGTTCTACACCTGAGGCAAACCCTACAGGAATTCAATGCTGGAGGAACTTCCCTGAAAATTGGGGGCAACTAGTTCTGTCATATAGGGGGAAAGAACATTTGCACGTTAAGCACAGCAAATAATAGAAGGTAAGATTAAATGGGGGAGATGGAGTTCCAGCATCAAAGACCTAGGACAAATTGGGTAATTTACATTAATATAGAAATAAACTTCTTTTAAATTCCTTATGCAATTTGTCTCAAATTATCTTCTCTCTCTACCCTGAGTATGATTATGTCACCACAGATTGTGACAAGCAGGATGGGAGAGGGACAAGACTTTCCCTGGCTGGACTTGTTCAATAGTTTAGCTTTGACTTTTCCCTAGATTATGTTGGTACAGGCACCTCACTTAAAGTAACCGTTTAAATACAAAAACAGACTTCTACAATGGAATTGAGATTCTTTCATTGCATTATCCACCAAACATTTATTGAACTAGGTGTCAAAAATGAAAATAACTATAGGAGGCTAATAACCTCTAGACTTAATTATTTTGTTTTGTGTGTGTGTGTGTGTGTGTGTGTACATTGCTCAGTATTTCATGGAGCTAGTCAATCATATATCTTTCTTACCAGTTTCTTCCTAAGTGTATTGTTGTTTTTTCTCAATGGGAACATATTTTTAATTACATAATGGAAATCAGTAGAAAATAAGATTTACATGACAAATATTTCCATTCAGTCACCTTTGCTATACATCAAGGAGTTTATTGATGATAAAATTATTTTTCATGCAATCAACAAATTGAGTATGTGACCTAGTTTATGTCCATATATTATGTGGCATGTGAGATTAAAGAACTTCCATTCTGCTAGGGACAGATGAGAGATGGACATAGACAGAATATAAAACAATTAGTATGTGCCAGATGACTAGAAGAGCAACATAAGACTTCAGAAGAACGTAACCCTACCCCAGCTAGGCATGAGATCTCTGGAATGGGCAAATGGGAAAACATTCTAAGCAGAAACAACAGCATTATAAGCAAGACACAAAAGAAAAAGAAAAGGCAGACTCTTTAGGGCAATGGTTACCAGTCTAGATTGGCAGGTTGGCAGGAGCATAGGTTATTTGAAGAATGGATAAATAAAAATGTGGCAAGGTGGTTTGAATCTTGTGAAGTTTCTGAATGTTCACCAAAAGACTTCATACTTTATTAAGCAGACATTGGGAATGCTCCCAGGGTCGGAAAGAAAGAGGATGCGGTATAGGTGCAGAACTAGGCTTTTAGAAAATTAATTTGATTTGCTTGGAGCAATTTGGATTCAAGAATTTAGGAGCTTGAGAACTAATTAAAAGACTATTTTAAGAGTTCAAGTAAGAAGTGATAAGGGTCTATATTAAATATTTTTATGCAACATTGCAATTATTTTTTCTACTTTTCTATTATATCTTATTTAAAATTTTGATTCTAAACATTGAATACAATGCTAACTTATAGTTTCTTTTCCAAGAAATAGGCTTTTAGTAACAAATGAGTTCATAATAAGTAAAAAAGACTGCAAATAATAGAAAACAATGAAATCTTTTGAATCATTTGATGTGAGAACTAGAACAAAGTGATTTATTTTCTCTTTTTTTATTGTTGACACTATTACAGATGTCCCCATTCTCCCCCTGTCTCCACCCATTCCTTGCCGCCCATTCCCTCTGGCTGCCACCACATTCTTGTCTGTGTCTATGGGATACATATATATTGTTTCCTTAGTCGAATCCCTTCATCTTTTCTCACCTAGTCTTTCTTCCCCATCCCCTCTGACATGAGACACATTTCAAAGAATTTTAACCCGAATGGTTGAGAGAATGGTGATAATATTACAGAAGAAAAAAAGTCAGCTCAAAAGGAACAGCAGGTTTGAGGGACAATGTGGTGAGCTTGGTGCAAGATGAGTAACATCCTCACTTGAGCCAAGACGAATAGCTGCTTTTGACCACAGTCTTGCTAATGGCACAGAGTAGGAGTGGGAACTTTCCGCTTCCTCACAGAACATGGCATGGCTCTCGTGAAATAAATATTGGAAAGAAGGTAGGTAGCATCTTTTTTACTCTTCAGGTGTCTGCTGTTCTGAGATATTCTGGGGTGGGAGTGTGGTACAGCACCCATGGTAGTCAATGTTTTCTGAAAGGAGTCACAGAAGCATGACCAAGCCCTAGAGGCTATTTCAGGATTTGGCAAAAGAGTAAATGCCTGGCCACCAAGAGACTCCCAGTAGAGCATGGAAGAAAGCAATAGCCTCCAAAAGCTGTAGGCATGACCACGGCTGTAAACAACTGGGACTCATTCTGGCCATGCCCAGAAGCTCTTTGGGTGTGTGGAGACAACCTTGCAGAGGTCTGAGGGTTGGCAATAAAACAGGTCAGTACTTGATCTCAAAGACTTAATGGGCATTATTGTCAACATAGGCACGTCATAGTCACATGCTGTGGGCACTACAATTAAGCCATAATCCTCGTCCACAGAAACTTCTCCCTCCAACTTACTTTCTTTGAAGAACCAACTCTATACACATCCATCATGTCTTATTGATGGGTAGATACTCCAGAACCAAGTTTTAAAGCATTTATGATTAGTTTTGATTGGAAAACATGTCCACATGTCCTAAGAAAAACTAGGCACAGGTTTTTATCCAGAATGAATAATTATCCATAGAACTGATTACTTAAATACATAGTTCATGATTACGAATGAAATTACTTGCATTACATTGAAAATACCTTGTCCTGCATGGATTAAGGAAAGTAAAACTTGATTGTAAATGCTGGAAATTTTAGGTTTTGAGATTTTTCAGTTGCTCTCAAAATATATCACTTACCCCTTGTAACATTCTTCTTATAGAAATAATTTACAAGTTGAAATTGAAAATGAAATATTGGTTATACTGGATTTCACAGTGGAATGAAATTTCAGGAGCTAGACCACAGGAAAGTAAGTGAGCTGTTTTGCAGTTTTTACATCATCTAGTTCAGACACTTCTCCCAAGATATAGATGCACAGGCCAAGTAAAACTCCATCTACTCGTTTTCCTAGGGGATTCTAGCAAACTCCCAAGCTCCTTAGAGTTTCTTCTATAAACTGTGTACATGCCTGAAATACCGCCTTTATTACTTCACTGGTTTAGTCTTTTTTTACTTACTAAAATACACATTCCTGAGGAGAATAACCTATTAGACTGTAATTCATCAAGGCAACACAGTGTGAACTTGCTTGTCAACTCTCTTCCACAGTGACAGCAGTGGAAGCACAGGTTTATTTGTCGTGCTGTTTTGGCAATGTCTTTTTTCACATATTTTCCCACAAACCAGATTAGACCCTCTGTGTAGGCAAGGTCCTTGCTTTTGGCTTGAATCAGATTATTTCATGTGTACTCACTTCCAGTGTTTTGGAAACTCATTTACATTTCTTATATTTTGTAGACTTTTGTAGATAACCAGCTTCTTAAGTATGTAGTGCTTAAATGTAAGGACTTGATGCTAAAACTATGATCCCAAGCCAACATAAATATTCCAGACTTAAAATCACTTTAAAATGTAGGCAAAATACAGCTCACTTTCCTAGGTTTATTACTTTATTTTATGTGCATAAAGCATAGCACTACTTTAATTAAATTTTATATTTACTAAAGTAATATATTTTCTATGTATACAAAGTAACACACAATTTAAAATATTAAGGTCTGAAGGTTTTCTATTAGGAAAAGCAACAGTGCCTTGCTCTCTAGTCCCCCTACCTACTTTCCCAATGTTAAGAGAAGGCATTAAATACAATGTTAGTTCTAGTTTTTTCACAGATATTCTTTAAGGATTTGAGTAAATATCCTTCTTTTTCTGTTTGTTTGAGACCTGTTATCATAAATGTATGTTGAATTTTCTAAAATTGTGTACAGCATCCATTGATATAATCATGTCTTCTGTTTGTTAGTTGATATGGTGAATTAAATTAAATGCAATTAAATTATTCAATTAATAATTAAATAATTATTAATAATTATAAATTATTAATAATAATTATACATTATATCCAATATTAATAAATGGATTTATGAATTTATGGATATTCAACATAGCTATCGTTCCTAAGATAAACCACATTTGGTAATGATATAGTATCCTATTTTATGTTACTAGTTTTCATTTGTTACCATCATATTTCTCTAGATTTCTTGGAAACTATTCCTACATCCTCCCATAGCTTCTCAAAGGTCCACATGATTCTGCATATAGTGAAAATTATCTGATAATCTGTCAGTTCAATTCTCCTCAGTGGCCTCATCTAAACAATTTAGACAATTGTTCTCCGGGACATATATATTTTCCCATACAGTTGTTTCCCTTTTCATTTTGCTGATGTTTTCTTTAGCTGTGCAGAAGCTTTATATTTTGATGAAGTCCCATTTGTTTATTTTTTCCTTTATGTCCATTGCTGTAGGGAACATATTGGTGAAAATATTACTATGTGGAATTTCTGAAGTTTTCCTGCCTGTGTTCTCCTCTAGGACTCTTATAGTGTTGTGACTTACATTTAAGTCTTTTTTCCTCCTTGAGTTTATTTTTGTTTATGGTGTAATTGGTAGTCAAGTTTAATTTTTTTCCATGTAGTTGTACAGATCTCCCAACACCTTTTGTTCAAAAGGCTATTTTTACTCCATTTTATGCTTCTGCCCCCTTTGTTGACTATTAATAGACCATACAGACATGGGTTTATTTTGGACTCTCTATTCTGCTCCATTGAGTTATATGTTTGTTCTTATGCCAGTACCAGACTCTTTTGATTACAGTGGCCTTGCAATATATTTTGATATCAGGTATTATAATCCCTTCTGCTTTGTTCTTCTTTCTCAAAATTGCTGAGCTATTTGGGGTTATTTATGGTTCCATGTAAATTTTTGAAATGTTTATTATTCTATGAAATATGTCATTGGTATTTTAATAGGGATTGCATTGAATCTATAAATTGCTTTGGGAAGTATGGACATTTTGATGATGTTAATTCTTCCGATCTATGAACATGGCATATGCTTCCACTTATTTGTGTCTTCCTTAATTTCTTTGTTTAGTATTCTGTAGTTTTCTGAGTACAAGTCTTTTACCTACTTGGTTAAGTTTATTCCTAGGTGCTTTATTTTTCTTATTGCTATAGCAAATGGGATTTTTTTCCTGATATTTGTTTCTGATATTTCATTGTTGGTGTACAAAAATGCCTTTAGTTTCTGAATATTGATTTTGTATCCTACTGTTTTGCCAAATTCACCTATTAGTTTAAGCAGTTTTTTGTCGGAGTCTATAGGGTTTTCTATGTACACTCTCATGTCATCTGAAAACAATGACAGTTTTACTTCCTCCTTTCCATTTGAATGCCTTTGTTTTCTTTTTCTTATCTGATCACTGTGTCTAGAAATTCCAACAATATGTTGAATAAAAGTGGTGAAAGTAGACACATTTGATCTGTTCCTGCTCTTAGTAGGAAAACAGTTGCTTTTCCCTCAGTCTTCTCCGCTTCAAATGTTATATTTTGTATTTTATTTTGCCATGAAAATGTCTAAAACAATTATGGATCTTGACCCTTTTTAAAACAATATTGTTATTTCTTCTTTCAAAGAACTTATTGGATCTTATCTTTGGCATTCTAAAATTCCTTAAAGATGCCTCCTACATGAATTTTTTAAAGATAATTACATGATTAGTCAGTTGGCCTGTTTAATCTTGAGTTCTGGGAAGTTGTCTGTCCTTAAGTTCTGGACATTTCTGTAATTTGTTTTGCTCTTGTGTTGAATACTGAATTTCAGATTTATTCAGGGTTAGGTTTTGAAAACTAGAGAATAATGGAAATATATGTATAATTCTAAAAGCACAAGTCTACTACTTTCTTCAGTTTATAATTTTAGTTTAATAAACATAAATTGAATATCTATTACATTCCAGGCACTATGCTAGAGAGAAGGGGTCCAAAGATAATTATTTCCATATACTCTCACTTAATTGATTTTAAAAAATCTACTGAGATATAGATATAGACATGAAATTTAACATCAACACTCAAATGTAAGTGCTAGTAGGTAGGATGAATAGGACATTGAGGTGCATGGAAGAGGAATACTTCTCAGGGGAGTTCAGGGAATATTCCCTGGAAGAGATGGTACACGGGATAAAATTTGAAGAGACGTAAGAATTAATCAAATAAAGAAGTGGGTGAAGGGCTTTTCTGTCAGAGAGAGTTACATTCATTTGTCTTTTTCCTTCATTTATTCCTTTATTAAGTCATTTACTAAGCATTTATAGAATATTATCTGGTTCCAAACATAAATCTAGACATGGGTATCAATAGCACATTATATGATCAAATGTATGAAATCACAAAATACAAACATTTTGTTCTTTATGTATTTGTGTGTAACCAGAAGCATTTACAACTGTTACTGGAGTGTAATATATGCCTGAAAATGTGGCAAGAAAGAAGCCTCAAACAGGTATATTCTTAAAATGCCTCTTTGGCATGATGAGACTTTGAATTTTTCTTGCAGGTTTTGGTGCTATATTAAGATTTTTCCTGGTTTTCTTTTGTTTTTACTTCAGTTTCTTTTGTTTTGTAGATTCATTTTATGTGTATTATTTACATTGGCTCTTTTTTAACTAACCAAATACACATCAATTATAGGACAGAAATTATTAATCTATTTTTTCCATCCTGATAGGATGATACCATCCAAGTTGTCTTTGCTTAGAACAGACACATAATCTATTTTTGTATCTCTGTATCAATGTAAACACTCTCCTCACTCTTTTTATTTGACCTTCACCAGCAGATGACTCTCACCTTTCCCTCCATTAAAATAGGTTGGCATGTCTAAACAGACTAGTGCATATTATACTGTAATTTTATTTATGCTGGAATAACCACGTGTAAATACTTATCCAGCTTTTTCCATTTCTACATTCATCTCTAAATCTACCCATTATATGTTTCAAGCTTGGTCATTTAAAAAATAATATGTCTTATTGTACAATTTCTCAGCTTGACCTCACAGAAGTCCTTTTAAGTTAGCTGATATGGTTTTAATTAATTTTTCTTAATGATTGCAAAATATTCTATCATGTGGATATACCATAATTTATTCAAACATTCTCCTATTGATGTTTACTGTGTTAGTTTCCAGTGTTATATAACAGTGAACAATGCTGAAATAAACATACACATATATTGGCACACAGCTGTTTTAATTTTATAAGATAGGTCCCAGATGCAGAATTACTGGTTTGAAAGACATATGTATTTTCAAATTTAATAGATTTTGTTGCTAAATTACTTTCCCCAAAGATGATGTACTAGGTACACCAACAAGTTAAGAGAAGGTTGTTTTCCCCATATCCCACCAACAATAGATATTATTGCTCTGTTTAATTTGTGTCAATTAAACTATATAAAATATTTAATTGTTACTATACTTTTCATTTCTCTACAGGTAGTTTTGGGGATATATTTATTGGCCTTTTGGGCTTGCTGTTCTATGACTTTTGTGTGTTCATTAGTATTTTTATGTAAATTTGCAAGTGGTTTTGGTTTGAAATATTAACATTTTGTCTGACATCTGCAATCCAAGTGTTTATAATTAAATTAATGGCTTTATATAGTGAGTATTTTTACATAAAAGCTTATATTTTTTATAGCATATATTTATATAGTTTCTGTATTTCCTTGATGATAGTCTTTACTAACTCATATGTATATTATCTGTCCAGAAGGTATCCAGCCACATAAAAGGAAAAATAGAGACGTTTAATGAAGAAGATACAAGATACAAGAAACATTTTACATAGGACAATGACACCTCAGTCTCCTTCAAAGTAGGCACGTTGGGACCTCACACAGTTCTCCCAGTAGTCATCAGC
The DNA here is from genome assembly GCF_004126475.2 of Phyllostomus discolor. Classification (NCBI taxonomy): domain Eukaryota; kingdom Metazoa; phylum Chordata; class Mammalia; order Chiroptera; family Phyllostomidae; genus Phyllostomus; species Phyllostomus discolor. Next base: position 159,088,456 of record NC_040903.2, read on the forward strand.
TGCCCCTTCATATTTTCCTGAATCTCACTGATGGTCTCAAATCTCCTCCCTTTCAAAGGTGATTTTAGTTTTGGGAAAAGCCAGAAGTCACAGGGCTCCAAATCTGGGCTGTAGGAGCCTGAGTCACATGGTGATTTGATGTTTCACCAAAAAACTCTGCATGAAATATAATGTATGAGCAGTGTGTTGTGATGAAGCTGCCAGTCACCATTTTCCCATATCTGCTGCCTTCTGAATCATTTGAATAGCTTCCATGGAGGAATGCTCATGCTTAATGCAAAATTTGATGCTGCTTGTTGCTTTACTTAATCATTTTGAATGTGATGGTCACACAGTACACACACTTACTCAATAGTGTCTACCATCCTCACTGACTAGTACAGTGAAGTCATTGTTGTTCATGGATGTGCATTCCAGTCCACTCTCCTTGGCTGCTAGCTTACACTGATGTCACACAAACTGTTCTTGTTATATTAACAATGGCTGGACTTTTTCTGGACAGAACTCATATATACTTTATCCATTTATATGTATATATACATGCATATATATGCACATACATACACATATATATAGTTTATGCTAAATAGTCTTTTCCTTTAAAGTTCTTCATCTGAATTTTATTACTTATGGTGTGACATAGGAATCCAATAGTTTTCCTTCAGATGTCCAGCCAATGTGTGAGTACTATTAAAATAAGAACCACCTCTGTCATATTAAATTTTCAAATGATCTGTGATCTGTGCTTAGATTTTTTAGTAGATTCCACTAACTTTTATTTCTATATGAATATTCTACTTTTACATTACATAATATTTATAATGTTATTAATATTTATTAAGAAAAATTCCTTTTTATTATTCTTTAAGTTTTACTATTTTTAGAAGTACTTCTTTCCTACCAATTTAAGATACTTTTGTCAATTTTAAAGGGAAAAATAGTTTAAACCCTAATACGTACGAACATTTTAATAGGACTTGAAATATCTTAATGTTAATGAAACTGACACTTGTATTCTAATAATCCTTTCCATTGAGACAATGGTATGCCATTTCCATTTTTTCTGATGTTAAACCATTCTCTTCAATCAGATACTCTTTTCTGTACCTTTCATATTAAATTTATTCCTAAGTGTTGTACAGTTTTTGTTATGGTTGTTAAAGGTCTATTTTCACCTTTTAATTTCTTGATTATTATTGTTAATATAAAAACCACAATAGTATTTTAAGCAGTGCTTAAATACAAGAAACATGAATTGACATAATTCAATCTATTTAAGCAGAAATAGACTTTCAAGAAACAAAAATGAGGAGAGAGATTCCAGGTAGGAGGCCGCTGATGCAGTTCAAGTGGGAGGGAATAAATAAATCAAGGTGTGGCTGTCAAGGTGGAGAAGACAGAGAATGAATGAATGGTTTGAGATGAAACTGGTAAACTTGGGTGTTGACTTTATATGGGACACATGGACAAGGGAGGTGTTCATGTTTACTTTCAGATTTGGTTGTTTCCTAAAATGACAAGTAAAGTGGAATGAGCAGAGGATTATCTGCATTCTCATATTCACTGAAGCACCGTTAACACTAGCCACGATATGGAAACAAAGTGTCATTGACAAATACATTTTAAAAATGTGGTATATACATATAATAGAATATTGTTTGTCCATAAAAGAAGAAAATCCTGCCCTTTGTGATGACATGAATGAACCTAAAGGGCATCACGCCAAGTGAAATCAGCCAGTGACAGAGGACAAATAATGTGTGATTCCACTTATATGAGATACTGTACTTAGAATAGTCAAATTCATAGAAGCAGAGAATACAATAGTGGTTGTCAGATGCTGGAGGTTGATGGAATTGTAGAGTTGTTATACCAAAGGTATAAATTTTCCATTATACCAGATAAATACGTCCTGATGATATGCTGTACAACGTAGTGCCTATAGTTAACAATATGGTATTGTGCACTTCAAAATTTGTTGAGAGTAGATCTCATATTAAGTGTTCTTAATACACACACACAGACACAAAGATACTCTAGCAGGTGTTGGGTATATCTAGTACCTTTATTGTGGTAATGGTATTAAAAGTGTTTACATAAGTCCAAATACATTAGATTGTAGACATTAAATATGTACACTTCTTTGTGTATCAATTATACCTCAAATAAAGCTGCTAAAAACCTGATCAATATATAAAAATATTTACAATGAAAAAATGTGCAGGGTAAAAATGGAATCCACAGTAAGTCAGAGTCCAAGTTAAGTCTCTAACTATATTACAGAGCAGTGTTTCCAAGAGTTTTGGCAGCTGCATAACCATTTATTGGATGGACAGTGCAATTATAGGTTGCCACATTTTAGTTAAATACATTTTAAATAAATAGTAACAACTTTTAAAGTAATTATTAGGAACAGTTATTTTAAATAATACTCATTTGTATCTGTGGTAAATATACTATTGTTTTCAAGGCTAACCATAATGTATGTTGTTAATGTGACCAACTGGCCAAGACACACATGCAGTAAATTCTGTTAAGATAAAACATTAAAATTTTCAACTGTAGATGTTGAGGAAATAGGAGCAACTATTTACTGCTTAGTCAGTTGTGAACATTGATCTCAAACACAGATTCTGAATTTACAAGACAGTCTTGTCATTAAAAGCTGTTTTCAGGGCTACATCAGATATCAAAAAAATGACCGTAGCCGACTGTGAAGCTGAACTGTTCAATATTTAAATTTGGATGACAGCAGCAATCAGTTCTGGTAGATTTGGGTGCCAGAAATGATTTCCTTTGCTAGAAGAAAATAATAAACTCAATAATCTGTTATTAATTTCTAACTCCAATAAATAAAATCAAATATTAAGGTAAAAGATAAATCCTTTGTAAGGGAGTTATTCATACCTCTGTTCCATCTTCAAAAAAAACTCTGATACTTTATCCTCAATTTAAAAATCATAATCTTTTTCCTTGAATTTTTAAAGTCACACTATTCAACATATTGAATATATCTTTGAAATACCTTATTCGAGTAGGCAACTTAAAATGACATACTCTCTTTACTAGTATTATCAGTATAATTAAGAAATATTTATGTTATTAACTTAAAAACTCAATCTTTTCCCTGCTGAAAGCAAGGGAAATTGTATAGAAAAGCAGTCTTTGCAGCCTGCTCCCTCACATGGTATAATGAAAAGATGAACTCACCAAACATATTCAATAATGTTTATTATTTCAGAGAAATATGCTGTACAATAGTGTAGCCAATAGATATATGTAGACATTTAAATTCAAATAAATTAAAAGTAAAAAAACTTACAATTTATTTATTTTCTTTTTTTTAATTTTATTTTAATTGTTGCAGTAAAATTTTCTATCTTTATTCCCATCCAGCCCACCCACCTCAACCCAGCAATTCCACTGCTAGGATTATATCCAAAAACCCTGAAACACCAATCCAAAAGAACCTATGCACCCCAATGTTCATAGCAGCACAATTTACAACAGTCACGTGCTGGAAGCAATCTAGGTACCCATCAGTAAATGAATGGATCAAAAAACTATGGTACATTTACACAATGGAATTCTATGAAGCAGAAAGAAAGAAGGAGTTCCTACCCTTTGCAACAGCATGGATGGAACTGGAAAACATTATGCTAAGTGAAATAAGCCAGGTGGTGAAAGACAAATACTAGTGTGGGCTGCGAACTGAAGTGTCGAACTGAAGTGTTCGATTCCCAGCCAGGGTACATTCCTGGGTTGCAGGCCATAACCCCCAGCAACCACACATTGATGTTTCTCTCTCTCTCGATCTCCTTCCGTTCTCTCTCTAAAAAATAAATAAATAAAACTTAAAAAAATAGTTAAAAAAAGAAAGACAAATACTATATGATCTCACCTTTAACAGAAACCTAAACAAGCAAAATATAACCAATGACACTGAAATAGAGAACAGGCTGGCAGTGTTCAGAGGGGAAAGGAGAGAGAATTTCAGGGGGAAAGAAGAAGGGTTTACAGGAACGACTATAAAGGACACATGGATAAAAAACTAGGGGTGGGTGGAAATGGGAGGGAGGAGGGGAGTAAATAAACTTACGACTTAATGTCTCTGTTGTACTAACCACATTTCAAGTGCTCCATAGCCATATATACATCTGGAGATACCATATTAGACAAAACAAATAGAAATAATTTTTACCATTACAGAAAGCTCTTCTGGTCACTGTTATTCTAGCTCAATGAATGAAGGAATATTACGGACCTCCAACTATTCTCTTTGAATTAATGCAGTTTGGATTGATTTTCATGGGCAGCTTCTTTGCCTATGACCCGTACTCCTTGCTGCACCAGGAGAATGCCCTTGCACCATGTTCCAAAGCTCTCTCTTCCGGGCTACCTCACACCTCAAAGGATAGTCTGTAAGTACACCCAAAACAAATAGCTCTTTTCTGCATCCCTGTGCAATCAATGAGAAAAAAAAGAACAAAACACATTCCTCCTACATGCTCTATACTTGTGCCAAAATCTGGTATCTCAAACATTAGCAATTTTTTTCAATTGTAATAAAAAACATTTTCTGGCACACACACAGACACACACACACACCTTGATATACACACAGTTTAATCTTTCTTTTTTTCTGATGTGATTTTGATGTCATTGGCATTCAACAACATCCTTTTATAGATAAATTTTACCAGTGTATTATTCTTATTTTCTTGGAATCATAATTGTCATTAATTCATAGTTGGTTTTCAACAATACTGTAAGAGTCATTTATATTTGCTTTTACTCTGAGGCATGTAATTTTTCATAATGTCTTTGTCATTTGTGCTCTTTAATGGCAAAAATAGTTGTCTTTATACTAAAAATCTTTTTATTAGATTTATGAAAAATCTTATAATTATTTGAAAATTAAGAGAAAAGTTCAATGACTGTGTTGGTATTTGTTCAATGCCCAATGAAATCCAATTTTTAAATAATTGTATATTTTATAATTTTATTTTTATTCAGCTGAATTTATAAAATCATTACACTTAAAGATCCAATTACCTAAAACATACACATTCACATTCTATACTGTAATTATTACTAGAGCTATTCATAATATGGACCAGTATTTTGTGTTCCTGTCTCCATAAAGGTTTTATGTTTTAATAATCAATTTTTAGAGCTATTGATTCATTTCTACCATAGAAGGTAGATAAATAAATACAGTGAAAAATGACAATTTTATATATGTAAAATGTGATTAGTGTATATACTACATAAATAAATTGTGTGTTTGTGTATATATATGTACATATATATAATGAATATATATGACATGCAATTATGTTAACTGTGATGAATTACAGCCCCTTAAAATGTGCACAGGTTTTAAGACAGTGAAAAACATAAAGCAAAACAGGATTTCTATAAAGATTATAATCTCACATTTCTAATATTTGAAATATGTATTAAAAGTATTTTTCCATAACACCTAGCTCATGTGGATCGCTTGTTGTACCACAGGACTTTGAGAATATTATTCTCTTTTTAAAATTTTTTATTGTTTTTTTTCCATTACCATATATAACCCTTATATTCTCCACACCCCTGCAATCACCACACTGTTGTCCATGAATTCTTTTTCTTTTTTGCTCAATCCCTCCATCCACTCACTAACCCTCAACCAAGAGCTGCCAGCCTGCTCTCCATCAATTAGTCTGTCTCTATTTTGCTTGTTAGTTCAGTGTGTTCATTAGATTCCATAGATGGGTAAAATCACATGGTATTTGTCTTTCTCTGACTGACTTATTTCACTGAGCATAGTGTTCTCCAGGTCTGTCTCTCCTGTCACAAAGGATAAAATCTTCTTTTTTATGGCTGAGAAGTATTCCATTGCATAAATGTCCCATAGTTGTTTTATCCACTCACCTATGGATGGACACTTGGGCTGCTTCTATATCTTGGCGATTGTAAATAATGCTGCACTGAACATACACAGGTACTTATGTTTTTTCAAATTAGTGTTTTGGGTTTCTTTGCAATATTCCCAGTAGTGGGATCCATGGGTCAAAAAAACAGGTCCATTTTTAATGTTTGAAAAGTGTCCATACTGCTTTTCACAGTGGCTATGCCAATCTGCATTCCCACCAACAAGGCAATATTACTGCCCTTGGTCACCTTCATCAAGCAAACTGCCACTGTCCCTCATCTAGGCATAGTTTTTGGGAGGGACTTTATGTTACAGTTTTCACTCCTCAGGAAGTTGTATCTGAGGCATCAAGTGACGGGGCCAATGATGTAGGTGATGTCTGCCTGTGATGGTGGTGAGGATGTAGAATGAAGCCTACAATATCCACTTCTAAACTTGAGGATGTAGGTATCTCAGAAGTGATAAAAAGTGATGTAAAGCCTACAGAAGTTTCAACAAAGTCCACTCAGGGAGAGAGAGAGGAAGAGTTATAGGAGCAGAAGTGCATCCATGAGTGTGTGAGGGCACATGATTGACAGCCTGCAGGCATGATGTAGCAGGGGACAGTGGGGTAATCTTTGGAGAGTATTTACTCTCCCCAAAATGGAATACTCTTCAGGGTCACACAAAGCTTCCAGGCATAAACTCAATTTTGGGCTGACCCCCTGCCCTCAACTACACTTAACCACCACCAACAGAGGGAAATAAATGCAGATCAGTGATTTGTTATTTATTCACCTTAAAGAGAATATAATTATAATGTATTCATGCAACTAACATACACAATAATTCTATGTTTTCTTGGCATTGTCACAGAGGGAAATGTTTTATATAAAGGGGCTTTACATATAACTATTTCAAGGAAAATAGTTATATGTAAAAATTTAAACATCTCACTTAAAATAATCTCTCTAAAGTTTATTCTACTCTCCCTGACTTTTTAAAATAGAATGTAGTAAATAGAGTTATTTTCATTGCTAAATGATACTACATGAAAAACATCAATGGTTTTGCAGTGCTTATACAGTGATGCCTTAGAGACTCTTGAGGTACATGAGACTTCTTTCCTCTCCCCTAAATGACCTCAAGTTTTGTTTCTGCTTTTAAGTTTTGCTGGCTGCTCCCCATCCCCATCCCCATGGAGACAGACTGTCTTCTGTTATAACTTCTCGCCAAAGCAGCCACTTGAAGTACTGTCTTCCCATCCTCCTTTCTTTCCCTTTCCTTCCCTTTCACCATGTCCACTAAATTAATACTTCTAATTTGCTTGAGGCTGGTACACAGGTACTCACATACGTATGAGGCCTGAGTATGTTTTAAGACTCCACTGGTGACTGACTGATGGTCTGTGGCTTTTCTGGGGAGGAAAGTCACAGGTTAAGGGGCTGGTTCTCTAACAGCTGTCTTCTGACATTTTTTCTCTCTTTTTCTGTGTTCTAAGCTGTCTTCTGTAGGATTGAGGACATTTAACACTTGACTACAATTTCTGTATCCCTCTATTAAATCTTAAATATAAAATGAGAAATTAGGACTAAGAGAGAAAGTATATAAATACATTCTCTTAACCCCATGATTTTCACAGTTATCAATGTTTTGGGCATTTGTTTGAGTGCATGTTTCCTGTTACTGGTGGGAGATACATTTTACCGAAGAATGCTAGGTGAGAAAAATTCTATAGTATAAAACTGTTTATCTTTGTTGTTTTGTTCACAATATATGATGTTTTTTAAACTTGAGGAATCACTGTAGCAAGTTGTAAATGATGCATGGAGTGATGGGTCTTTCTTACCGCATAAAAGGAGAACAGCTCTGAGTGATGACTGCTGCGATGCACTGTTTCTTGTAATATTTAGTTGATACAAAGCTCTGGAAACCCAGCAGGCTTGGAACTGTCTACACAGTGAGACAAAACTCAGACCAAAGTGCATTTAATGTGTTCATTTCTTTTTTTCTTTCTCTTTAATACACTTCCAGTTGAGCAATCAGTTTCATGCCCCAGGGTGCATTGCATGCCTGTAGCCCTAGCTATGCTAAGTGCTGGGATCCAGGCTGGATCAGAAGGTAGAAATAGGAATTGCAGCTTTCTGGAATCTCTCCCCAAGTCCTTACCATCAGCAAGGGAAATGTACCTACAAGGAAAATATATGTGTGTTGGGATAGAGGGATGGTGTGCCTGCCATGTGCTTATTTTTAAGTGGAAAGAAAAAGTAGTTGGCCTCAATTACTAAGCTGGCCTCATGCCAGGTGTTCCAGTCTTTTGCTGGGCAGAGAGGAAATTCTTATATCCTGGATCAATGGGCTGTTCACCAAGACACCATTCTTCTAGGATGTGCTTGGAGGGGAATAAGAATGACATCAGACACAGAGGAAGATTTAAGAACAGACATACCCAGAAGGAGGCTCTCCTAATAGTGAGTATTTGTTGGCTTTTGTTGTTGTTGTTGTTGTGGTTGCTATTTATTTCTAAGCAATTTAATGCCATTATGAATGGAGTAGTTAATTTTATTTTCAGATTGTTTTTTGCTAGTATATTTTAAAAGGTGTATTGACTTCAGATGCCCAGGGCACTGTTTTAACTTAGAAACACATACACTTTGTTACCATTCCTTTATAGGAAATACCTACTATGAAATTTCCTTAGATACACTGGGTGAAGAATGTCTTTTGTCTTTTGGTGAAGCCAAGTGACCCTTTCTAGTAAAGGGGATCAAACAGAGAAACACCATCAACTCTCATATGATCTGGCACCATTTCAGGTCATTACTGCATGGCTCTAGTAGCTGGACTTGGAGCTAAATGTTTTCCTGAAACTTCTGCTCACTAGCAGTTCGCAAATAGTTTTGGAGGTGGGACAGTTTTGGGGATAGCTGAAGGAAAGCAAATGTTTGATTTCACAGCCCAGGCAAATGGAGCTAGGGGGTGTATATGTTTGTGAGTATGAATCTCTGAGCTGGACTACAACCCAGGAGACCTAGTCCAAATATTCTAAATACATCAAATACTTCTGAATCCAGCCCATCTTTGGCTCTTCAGGCCTTATTTTAGGCTCTGAGAATTAGATTTATTTCTATGTTAATTTTAATTCAAGTTATCCTATGAATGCTTTCTTTGCATAGTAGTTGTGGTTTCATGAACAAATACCTCAAAGGTTGCACATTGGCCCAGGCCCTGTCCCTATCATCCGCACATACTGCTAACAGACATGGCATTACGTGGGTTAGCTTTAAAAAGTAGACTGATTGTTTTCCTCCACATTATAATTCTCATTAAACACTAAAATCTATGTTCAAACACCTAAATAGAGTAATTAAATAATTATAACATTTGTGCATATAACGGAGAGTTTTAAATAATTTTTGAAAGTGAAAATGCATAAAGCATTTTGAATTAAACTTATAGTCATGCACATTCATGTCATAATAATTTTCATGTTTCTTCATTATATTAGGTCTGCTAATGTTTCAAATTTGAAAGATATCAAATTCATGCTAAAAATCACTTTTCTGCCTTTTTATTCAATAGGAAGACTTTAGGCCTTATCTCATAATTTTAGGGAAAATTTCAGGTTGACAGTACAAATTAGCTCCCTCAATCAATCAGAGTTTGAGTAGCTTCCCTTCCATGTACCAGATAATGTTCTAAGTGTGTGTGTGTGTGTGTGTGTGTACATACCTCTATCTATCTCCTCAAATAAACCATTTGAAAGTAGACAGATTACTATCCTTATTTCACAGATGAGAAAGTTGAAACAAAAAGAGGCTTAGAAAACTGGGCAAGGCCATGACAATATCAAATCTGAAATAGCTTCTGATCTCTTGGCTTAGCCACTCCTTAATAATAGTAATAATAATATTAATAATAGTAGTATAATAGTAAATAATAGTAAATTAATAATAGCAAAATAATAATAATAGTAATAATATAGCTGTGGATATTCTCCAAAGTTCTCCTGAAGAATTTATCCACACAAATCACTAGGAAACAATATAGATATTTCTGACAGTTTTGATAGGGAGGCTGAGAAGGGTTTACACTGTGAATCTAAAAACACAGCTGCATTTTGTTCTCTAAAATCCCTCATGGCAGTCCCATTCCCTACAATGCGTAGCCCTGTGGTGGCTCCAGCCCCACACAGCTCTCCTCTCTGGCACTTGTCTGAAGTTTCTGAGTTCCCTCCACAAAATTTGGGTTCTTTTTCCTCAACTGTACAGAACATTCAGGTCTTCTCATCCCTTACTCTCCCAGTAGCCTACAAGACTATCCAGGTGTTGTTTAGCTACAACATGCTTTCCCCATGCTAAATTCTAAATCCTCAGAAAATAATAATGGTATATTGTGAGAAACAATGTGTTTCTATTAGGATTTGTTTCTATATAGTGACAAAGCCTTTGTAATTATCATTGTAATAAACTGTTAAGTCATCTCTTACTCAATATTCAGATTTAATTAAATACCCATCAAAATCCCAATGGCATTTTTCAAAGGAATAGAACAAAAAAATCATCAAATTTGTATAAAGGTACAGAAGACCCGAAATGGCCAATGCAATCCCAACAACAACAACAAAAAAGCCAGAGGAATCACATGCCCTAACTTCAAATTATACTACAAGGCCATGATAATCAACCAAGCATGCTATTGGCAGAAAAACAGACACAGAGACCAAAGAAATAGAATTGAAAGCCAAGAAATAAACCCACATGTATATAGGGCAACTACTTTTCAAAAAAGGAACAAAAAACATACAATGGAGAAAGGAAAGCCTCTTCAATAAATGGTGTTGGGAGAACTGGAAACCCATATGCAAAAGAACAAAACTAGACTGCATTTCATACCATGCACAAAAATGAACTTGAAATGAATAAAAAACTTAAATATAGAACAGAGAGCCCAGAAATAAACCCTAGTCTCTGTGGTCAATTAATATTTGACAAAGGGGGCAGCAACATAAAATGGAGTGAAAATAGCCTCTTCAAAAAATGGTGTTGGGAGAACTGGACAGCTATGTGCAAAAAAACAAAAATCAAGCAGCAACTTACACCTTATACAAAAATAAATTCAAGGTGGATAAAAGACTTAAATATAAACCGTGACACCATTAAAGTCCTAGAGGAGAACATACATAGGAAAATCTCAGATATTTTATGCAGAAACATTTTTACTGACATGTCCCCTACAGCAAGGGACATAAAGGAAAGAATAAACAAATGGGATTTCATCAAAAGAAAAAGCTTCTGCATAGCTAAAGAAAAGAGTATTAAAATAAAAAGAGAACCAACTGTATGGGAAAACATATTTGCCAATGATACCTCAGACAAGGGTTTAATCTTCAAAATATATAAAGAACTTACATGACTCCACTCTAAGAAGACAAGCAACCCAATTAAAAAATGGACAAAGGACTTAAACAGACACTTCTCCAAGGAGGACATACAGAGGATCCAGAGACACATGAAAAGATGTTCAATATCGCTAGCTATCAGAGAGATGCAAATTAAAACCACAATGAGATACTACTTCACACCAGTCAAAATAGCCATCATAAACAAAGCAACAAACAACAAGTTTTGGAGAGGTTGTGGAGAAAAGGGATCCCTAGTACACTGTTGGTGGGACTGCAGACTGGTACAACCACTATGGAAAACAGTATGGAACTTCCTCAGAAAACTAAAAATGGATCTTCTTTTTGACCCAGCAATTCCACTGCTGGGACTATATCCTAAGAACCCTGAAACACCAACCCAAAAGAACCTATGCACCCCAATGTTCATAGCAGCACAACTTACAATAGCTAAGTGCTGGAAGCAATCTAGGTACCCATCAGTAAATGAATGGATCAAAAACTATGGTACATTTACACAATGGAATTCTATGTAGCAGAAAGAAAGAAGGAATTCCTACCCTTTGCAACAGCTTGGATGGAACTGGAAAGCATTATGCTAAGTGAAATAAGCCAGGCAGTGAAAGACAAATACTATATGATCTCACCTTTAACAGGAACCTAAACAACAAAACAAAGAAACAAGCAAAATATAGTCAAACACACTGAAATAGAGGACAGGCTGACAGTGACCAGAGGGGAGAGAAGAGGGAATTTCAGGGGAGAATGGGAAGGGTTTACAGGAACAAATATAAAGGACACATGGACAAAAACTAGGGGTGGGGTGTGGAAATGGGAGGCAGGTGGGGAGGGATGGGTGCGGGGGTTGGAATGGGAATAAAAGGTAGAAAACTGTACTTGAACAATGACTAAAATAAAAAAAAAAAAACACTTAAATATAAGGCCTGAAACAATAAAATACATAAATGAAAACATAGATACTAAAATTAAGAACTTTGATCTCAGAGAGGCTGTTATGAACTTGATCCCAAAGGGAAGGGCAGTGAAGGAAAATAAATGAATGGGACTAGAACAAACTTGAAGGTTTCCTCATAGCAAGATAAATTACCAATAAAACAAAAAGGGAACAAACCAAATGGGGGAAGACATTTGCAAACAATACCACCAATAAGGAGCTGATATCCAAAATATATAAAGAACTCATAGAACTCAGCAACAAAAAACAGTCAAATTTAAAAATGGGCAGAGGATTTGAACAGACACATTTTTCCCAAGGAGGCTTGCAGGTGACCAACAGATATCTTAGGAGATGCTCAGTGTCACTAGCTATAAGGGAAATGTAAATCAAAACCACAGTGAGGTACCACCTCACACATGTAAAAGGCTATTATCAAGAAGACAAGAGACCTGGCTGGTGTAGCTCAGTTGATTGAGCATGAGCCTGCAAACCAAAGCATCACCGGTTCAATTTCCAGTCAGGGCACATGCCTGGGTTGTGGGCCAGGTCCCCAGTAGTAGGGCCTGAGAGGCAACCACACATTGATGTTTCATTCCCTCTCTTTCTCCCTCCCTCCCCCTCTCTCTAAAAATAAATAAACAAAATCTTTTAAAAAAAGAAGATAAGAAATAACAAGTGTTGGAGAAGATGTGGAGGAAAATGAGCTCTCACACACTGCTGGTGGGAATGTAATGTGGTAAACAATATGGAGGTTCTTCAAAAAATTGAGAATAGAGCCATTGCTTGATCCAGCAAACTTTCTTCTGGCTATCTACCCCAATATTTGAAAACAGTTATACATAAGGGTATATGTATCCCTATATTCACTGCAGCATTATTCACAGTGTGCAATACATAGAAACAACCCAAGTGTCCTTCAATGGATAATTGTATAAAGAAGATGTGATGCATATATATACAAAGGAATACTATTTAGCCATCAGAAAGGATGAAATACTGCCATTTGAAACATGGATGGATCTTGAAAGTATCATGCTAAGTGAAATAAGTCAGAAAAAAGGACAAGAACCATACAATTTTATTCATATGTAGGATATAAGAACAGAAAGCAAAAACCAAACAAAATAAACAAATGAATGCAAACACAGGCAACAGCATGCAGGTTAACAGGGGGAGGGAGGTGAGGAAGGATGAAAAAGGTGAAGGGGGTCAAATATGTGGTGATGGAGAGAGACTAGACTTTGGGTGATGAGCACACGGTGCAATATACAGTTTCTATGGAGTTGTGCACCTGAAACATACAATGTTATTAACCATGTCACCTCAATATATGTAATTAAAAGTTATCTCCTACTGATGTTCCATAATTAGCAAACTAATCTTTTATTGTTGAATATTTTAGTGGTTTTTAGTGGGGTTTTTGTTATTTTATTTGTTTCTTCTTTGTGTCGTCTAACAGTACAACAATCATTTTTATTCATTATGGCTTTGCTTTCATTGAATTACTTCTTTAGAATCAATTCCCAGGAGAGATTACTAAGTCAAGGGATATGAATATCTTTACATTGCTTTATTTTCCAAATATTTTATCAGTTAACAGAACTCTCAGTTGTTGGTAAGTTAAAAGCCATACTAAGATATTGTCAACATTAATTTTACTACAATGCAAAGGATAAAAATATTTTCTTATATATTTGTTTTCTATTTGCACTTTTTCTAGTGCAAAAGCTTTGCCCATACACTTGGATCATTACCTACATGGTAGGTAATGTTTTTCTTTGTTTTGTTCTTAGATTTGAGTACTGTTTGAACATAAAAACCATTAACATTTTGTCTGCTATGCTTGATGCAAATATTTTAATTTGTTTTATTAGTTTTTATTTTAGTAAAGTTTTGTATCCTAAGTACATTTTAAATGTACTCAGAATCAGTCTTTTCTTTTGTGATTTTTTTTGTTTGTTTTGTTTTGTTTTTGCTTTGAAGCTGAGAAATCCATTTCTTCCAGAGATTAGATAACAATTTTATTTTCTCCTTTAAAACAATAGTTTCATGTTTATCTCTTTCATAGGCTTAGAATATATTTTGGAGTCTGGTATTGATATTCAGTGTTGAAAGAGGTTTTCATTTTTCCTAATTCTCAAAGAAATTGTTTTGTCAAGGGCAAATTTTATTTTGATGACAGTAGTTCCTTGAAGGGTTTGTGATAGGAAGAGGGTGAACAGCCTGGTTTCTGCGGGGGATGAAGCCAAGAAGAGAAGAGTGATGAAAGGGAAAACACAAAGGGGCTGCTGGAAGTATAGAAGCCAAGGATCGCCTCTACAGTCGGGTCCTTGGCAGTCCCTGTGCTGGAATTTTCCATTAGTCATGAGACTTTGGGTTACTACCTGTGGTGTGGGAATTACATTGGTGTTTTAACTGCTTCAAGGTAATTTAGAAAAGTAGCGCAAGGACTTATTTTACTCTAGTATGAAGATTTTTTTAGATCAAAGTTGGTAAGGAAAGGAATTTTAATTAAATTAGGCAATTGAGCAATATTGTAGGTCTAGAGAAGAAAAGAGAATTTGAGTTTTTTTCTTTTATCAGCTGGGAACATGAGAAAAAAAGGAATTGGAAAACTTGTTTAAAATTAAAATAAAATAAATAAAATAAATCTTTGTTAAAAATAAATGATCCTCATACTGAATTTTCTGTCACTTTCTCTATTGACATCTCTGAAAACAAGGCTGGTCAAGTTTCATTCCCCAACATCTCAGAACTCACAGAGGCAATGAAGGCCTAAGTCCCCACAGGGCTGAGGTGCCTTCTAGACTCAACAGTAAGTCCATTACTTATTCCATGTGCAGAGCCAGGAGTAAAAAGGACACACTGACCAGAAGATGGTGATGATTATAGGGCATCTATCTTGATTTTTCTCTTTTCTCAGCCCCCATTTTTTTCTGATGGCTAGCTTCATAAGGCTACCCTGTTTGGTTTTACCTAAAGCCAAAATTTCTATGCAAAGTGAAAAATACAGGTACGTAACTAAAGAAATCTAAGCTTTGTCTGTGAATTCAGGTATCTTTTGCACCTGTAATCCTCTAATTCCCTCTATATTCACAAATTCACACAATATAAATATTGAGCTAAAACACAAATATATTTTTTAAATATGACCCCATAGGAAACAAGCATCCTTCTGTTATGAAAAAAATTCTCCTTCAAAAAATAAGTCAGGTCTAGAGCCAAAAAGCCAAATTAACAAGTACAGCTCTCTAGACACAGAGTATGTCTGTCTCCATGGATGGGGCATAGGAAGGGGAAACACAAGCAGAAGGATAGGACACCCATCAAGAGTCAACTTCTCCAGTGTTCTCTGTACTGTCACTGACTACTCCAATATCAGAGGAAAATTGTCCTTCCCTTCCATCGAAGCTAATGCCTTCTTCTCTCTTGTTCTCTCCTCCTGAATGTTCTCTATTGATCATCCTGTTTTACTTATATCATCTCACACTTCTTTTTGCCTTAAACACATATGTGGGGGTGCAAGGCTAATACTTAAAGAGAGAACTAACATTTCCTGAATCCATTTTTTAGACCAAGAAATTTATGTGTTTTCTTATTTCAAAACCCTTCAGAATACAAACCTTTGTATCAGTGCTGTGAAATACCATTTTGAAATTATTTTACAGATCGGAAACCTGAAACTCCAGAGTTTAAGTAATTTGGGTGAGGTTACACTGCTAATATGCTGCACTGTTGGTATTTAAAGTCAAATACATTTCACTCCAGAGCCTGTGCTCTGTACACTTAGCCTTGCCAAGCTGCAAATCTCTTTGTAAAATACCAAACCCAAACCTCTTCACCCTGGTACCACTTCAGCTCCTATTTGTTTAGTCCAAATGTCTTTTGAGAATTCCTGATTGCCCCCCAACCAGCCAGCACAGGTCCCTGCCTTCTGGCCAGCCCTCTACCTCTCTGTCCACAATTCTGTTAGCCTGCCTTCTTTTCTGAGTTCCAGCAGAGCATTTAAATGATAAATTCAGGTGTCAGACTGCTTTGATTCATATTCAGTCTTGAATTAACTAGCTAAGTGAGCTTGGGGAAGTTACCCTCTTTTGCACTTCATCCATTGCAAAAAAAATTAGAAGTGAAAATAGTTACCTCATAGGGTGGTTATAGTCTGAAATAATCTTGACTGGCATATAGTAAGAGCTCGATGAACATTGGCTACTCTTTTAGGCTGATAAACCACAGGGAAGCATTTGTGCAATATTCTTGAATCTATTGCACCTAGCATGGTGCCTGATTCATCTAAGAATTCAGTAAGATTTTTTAAAATAAATGAATATAGTTAAGAAAAGTCTATACTTATTGTTTTTAGTTTATTTTCTTTAAACCTTTGGAATCTGGTATCCCCTACCACCAATCCATTAAAATTTTTATATCAAAGTCATTAGTAACTTTTTAATTGCTAAATCGATAGTTATCTCTTTTCATTTTCTTTAATATTGGACAGGGGTGTTGATGCCCTTTTCCCTAAAATTCTGCCTACCCCTTACCAATGGCATGGCACCCAAGTGGGTCTTTATATCCTTCATGGACAAATCTATTGATTTAACCTATATAATCTCTTCATGCCGAATGTTTTACCTCCTACAAAAATCTCTGCAGTCTACTTCTCTACTCATATTCACTGCTGAGCATATAATTCTAGGTTTTATAACCTCATATCTAGACTGCGGAAATGGCTCCTAATTAGTCATCTTGCACCCACTATTTCACCAATGTCATGCTATTATTAAACTTTGGCTAGAGTTCTCTTTTCAAAATACAGGTGTGATTATAACACCCATGCATTGTCCCTTAATCTTACTTCTGAATTTTCACTTGTTTCGGTGTAATTACTATTCTACTTAGCCAGGTGCAAAGTTTTAGTACCTTTTGACTCTTTTTCATGACTTTCGACATCTTGTCAATGCTTCCTATCAACATTTCCACCATATTTCTCCTATTATTTTTAGTCTTTTCTTTTTTACCACCATACTGAATGATGGTATGTGTACAAATTATCAGAAAATTAGTGATTTGGAATATAAATAGATTAGAATCAGTAATATGCTAATAAAAGGACCGAGTGGAGGATATAAGAAAATAAGGAACCCAAATACCATGGAAAAGCAATGAGAAGAACCTTTTACCATAGCCATCCCTTTAATTCATCTAGGAGTTTCCACGTGCTTTCCGGTAAGGCAGGTATAGGTTCCCATGTGTGGCTCCAAGAGAGGAGGCGGATGGATATCAGACCACGCACAGCAACACTGGTGCAGAGAGAAGCAGGAAATGGCAGAGCTTCCAAAGGGCCGTTCCTTTCAAAGCCTCCCCACTCAGGGTGACGTGTTTGATGGTAATCACAAAAACAGGCTGCTACCTGTTCTGCAGCTGTTTCAGTAAACTCATTCTTTATAATTTCCAGGCTGTGGAATTACCCATCAAATTTTCTTCACATAAATGCTGCTTGATGAATAAAAGTACAGTGTAGATTATGTCCTTTAATGGTACCACTAATCTTCTGTAATAATGGTGGGTGATGATTACTGTTTATGTTATTCAAGGTAAAAATGGATTTGTACGTGTGTGCGATTTTGATTTGGAAGGGGAAAAAAGAAAATGGGACAGCTGAGTCAGAATGCTAGATTGAAGAAATGGATCAGTGCTGATTATTTCTGATTATTTTAATCCTCTGCATGAGGTAAATGCATTAGAAAACCATGTTATTTTTATATTTTAATATTTGATTTCTGAATCGCTGCAAGTGGTAAGTGAAAAAGTGCAGCAGATTTTATGTTCTGTTTGTGAAGTGGAGACAGTTCCAAAGAGTGTAGGGATTACTGGCATAAAAGCAAAGTGTTAAGTTCTAGTTTCTCCTTCAGGTCACTACCTCCCAAGTAGCAGAAACAGAAGTACCATCTTCAGACATTTCCACCCATTATTTCTGTTTTCAAAGCTTAACTGTGCCCACCCAGTTCTCTGCCCACTTCTGTTTCTGTTAACTTGGCTGCTAATTATAAAATCATGTGGGCAGTTGAGGTATGAACAATGGATTAGTGGTTTGTAGATGAAGCACCATTGCTGTTTATTTCTTTTTACAGCCCAGCAACACCTGGGAAGCAGGTGTGGGGTGGATTTTTTATGTGATAATTCTACTCTGGAGTCCATACATACTAAATATTCTTCACTAACATAGCTACCCAAGTGTGGCTCATGCCAGCAGCCATTCAAAGTAACATTTGCTTTCTCATTTGTATTGCAATAATAAATCAGCGAGAAAGTCCATGCAGAGTAGATGCAATCATTTATTTTATATTTTTATTTTTATATCCATTTATTTAGTGTTTCAGTCAGTTGAGTTCAGCTAAAATCTTTATTCATCTGTCTTTTACAAGCCTTGATTACTAAACTTTTTTAAAAAATATGAATTCTTCTTGGTCATGGCTAAACCTACCAAAAGTATTTTTTCTTTCTGTTCCTATAACAATCAGTTTTACATTATTACTCTGTCCTTTTAAGCCATTTAAAAGGAGCATTTCAGGCCTGACTGGTGTGGCTCAGTGGACTGAGTGCCAGACTGTGAAAGAAAGGGTCACCAGTTCGATTCCCAGCCAGGGCACATGCCTGGGTTGGAGACCAGGTCCCCAGTAGGGGGCACATGAGAGGCAACCACACAGTGATGCTTCCCTTTCTTTCTCCGTCCCTTCCCCTCTCTCGAAAAACAAATAAATAAAATCTTGAAAAAAAATAAAAGTAGCATTTCATCCAAGACAGGCTTCCGTCCTCTTATGTGGCTCCAAGAGCCCATAAATGTAAGTCCACATACCTGACAAAAGTGGCCTGTAAAGGAATAGGAAGAAGAGCAGCTTCTAAAAATCACTTCCTCTCAAAAAGCATCTCAAAGACCCCCATGTAGGATTGAATGTGTTGGTGGTTCTCATAAGCACAAACTTGGCTAGATTCTACTCTACTCCCTTACACACCCTGACTGAGCAGTTGTTTTATTCTGGGTCCACAGATTGCCTGTCTATAGCTTTATATGACCACACCTCTCTAGTTATATGTTTTGGGGGGTACTTTTGTAAAATATACCAGGTTCCTCAGTTTCTAGTATGTAGGCCATTTACTGCTTTCTCATCATATGTTGCAGAATTAAACCTGATGAACTCACTTTCTGACTTCCAGGAAGACTGATGACCAAGTTTCTTAGCTGTGGTGGAGACTACCCCAAAGAGATAGTCTCTTAAATGATTAAAACCCACCAGATGGCAGGGGGGTGGGGCTTGAAAAACCTATCATACTAAAAACCCTTCCTTATCTCTATCCTTTATCTCACTCTACACTGAATTCAGAGTAAAAGAAATACTGAAAATCCAGATAGTTTACTTGGGTATTTGAGGGTCCCATTCTTAGAGGGTTCCAGTTTGGGGCTTCCCAGAAGTGCTAGAAGGTATGAGACCATACCCTCCCTCACTGAAACAGAAGAGTAAAGTTCTTTGGTTTAGTAATGTGCAACAAAGATGGTGTCTATCGGGGTCAGCCAGGAAACTATACATTTTAGAAATCCAGCTAATTAGCAGGTGTGAAAGTAGTTTTGCAGTGGTATGGTGCAAGGGCATTAATCCCAAACCACAGCTGGCATGAGGCCTTTAATAGCTCATCTGGGCCAATATATGGTATGTGTATGTGTGTATTTAAGCATGCACATGTGAGTGTGTACACATCTGTGTGTCTATGTGAGATAGAGAGAGACAGAAACACAGATGAAGAGAAAAGTGTGCCTTAGTAAGAACAGAAGGAATCTGAAAGACAAAAATAAGCATATTTATAAAATTGGAGAAGTGACTAAGATTGGGTCATTGTTTCCATTTCTTTACCAGTGGTGCATGTCTGTAGAAATGCATTTTCCTAGGCTTCTCACTTTTCCTTGATTCACATGGCTTAAATAGATCTTAAAATGGATAATGATGGATCATAATGAGAGACAGAAGGAGAGTCAGACAGGGAAGCAGCTGGAGATGAGAAGTGATGGAAGGGCACCAATTCTCAAAGTGCTGAGGCATTTTAATCACCTCAGACATAGCCTCAAGTGCCAGCACCTTCAGGGACTAATAACTGTGATCCTTTGCACAAGAAAATTGGGCTGGTGACATCTTGAATAGGGAAAAAATGACACTTCTTGTTTTTAGGCACAAATGAGACACTTAGGCAACCCGGAGCAAGATAGCCCTGCAGGAATTTCCTCAGGGGGTAGGTAATAGATCAATTTACTTTGTCACTGACTAGGTCCTAAATCTAGTCTCCTTTCCCCACAAATGGAGCTTATGAGGAGAGCTATTCCTGAACATACCATGTGGGAGAAATTGAAGTTTTCTGGCTAAGAAACATTTAATAATATTTTCATGCAACCCTTTTAAATTTTAAATGCTGAAAGGAAGTAAACAGAAGGATACAACTGGTGACTTGGTGACACTATGTTATCTAAAACATTCACTTTTAACCAATGAGCAAAGCCATTGATTCTATCTTTTTTGTTGTTGTTCTTCCCAAGTGAAATGGAAAATCCAGGCAGAGTACAACAGTCTTCTAGGCTTTTCTCTTCAGTTTCTTTTTCTGTCCTTGGTCTCCACGATGAGTAACTGCCTGACTAGTAGACCTCTCACGTAGTCAACAGAGGAAAGCAAATGCACATGCTTCTTTCAGGAAACAAAATAGAAATCCTAAAAGCAGGCTTAACCTCGGTTTAATACTTGAGACTTTTTCCTTGCTCTGTAACTCACTCAGAACCTAGCGGAGTAACTAACTTTACTTAATGAAACAATTTCATTGATATAAGTGTGTATGTAATACTGTTCACTTGCTCCCAGATGTGTTTGTGTGTGTGTGTGTGTGTGTGTGTGTGTGTGAGAGAGAGAGAGAGAGAGAGAGAAAGAGAGAGAGAGAGAGAGAGAGAGAGTGATATGAAGTGAATGACTGAAAATACACAGTAACTCTTGAGAGCTGGCCAAAAGAGATAACAAAATCTTTCTCACTGAAGACTTGAGGAATTCAGTGCCTAGTAGTTAAATGAGGAGATACATGAAGTAACGGGGAGAGATATTTGGGTATTTGGCTTGGTCCTATTTCCATGTTTCTGAAATCAAACAGCAGTCACCTGAACCCAGGAAAGCTTTCTAGCAGTGACTCTCCTAAGAGGAACGCTGTTAGGCAGACACTTTTGGTGCAACCTCCCCGCAGCACACAATCCATTTTACTGCTCTTACGGGTTTTACTGCTCAGAGATCACACCTGCAACTTTCTCTGCAAGATTTGCCTTGGGTGATTGGATTTGCTTCCCCCAGAGACAGCCAGGAACTATTGACTGAGTGGTCTGAGTATGCCAGTGTGTGGGAGGTGGCGGTAACAGAGGCTCTACCACCTTGCTGCCACAAGGCAGGCAAACGCTACAGTGCAAACATTTATCTTTCAGGAGTCCCTGCGGTTTCAGGCTTCAGCTAGATGATTTCACCTGAAATCATATCTTTACTTAGCTTCTCCCTGCCCTATCCTAATTTCCTCATTTCCTTTGAGGTTTCTCCTAAGAGCACTCTCTAAATAAGTCATTTCCATAAGAATCATGTCTCAGCCCCTGCTTCTAAGGGAGCCAGACCAAAGACAAATAGTTATAAATGATGTTCAAAAATATTCCTGAATGCCATTTTATGTTCTAAATGTAGACTCTTTGTTCATCAATCATTGACGAGCAATTTAAGAATCTTATGGTGGTGCTGACTGCCAGCCAACAGTTAAACTTGGATATAACACTACTTTTCTTGGTAGAACAGAGTTTTTTGCAATTATTTGAATATTTTATTGGTTTTCACCCATATAATTTTATGAAAGTTAGTAGGAAATTGGAAAATTAAAGTGCTCATAATAAAGACAAGCATTTTTAAAACAAAAAACAATAAAACTGAAACAAAGATAAAAATCATCAGAGCTCTATTGAAATGGTGAGACTCTCACATCTACCAGACTAAATTAACGTAAGGTAGCAGAGTGTGATTGGTTGTAAAGGAAATAGACAAAATTAAAGAACATTTACAAAAGGCTGAAAATATAGCTTTGAGTCTTTTGTCTAAAGGAAGAAGGATTTTATAAAATCATTAACTAATCTAAGTTATCTGAGGTCCTAACCCTTTATTATAGTAAAGCTCCCTTTTCAAACAATTTTTACAACTTCTATGTTTGTTTTAAGAGTATACTATATATGATTGTACATGACTGCATAGCACTAGGCAATTAACATTTTAAAATCAAAAGGTAAGAAATCCAGCGGTAAAGGAAGGGGATGAAGAGCTTGACAGGCCTGGGTGCACCACCCAGTTCTCCCTTCAAGTACCTGTG
This sequence comes from Phyllostomus discolor, assembly GCF_004126475.2. Taxonomy (NCBI): domain Eukaryota; kingdom Metazoa; phylum Chordata; class Mammalia; order Chiroptera; family Phyllostomidae; genus Phyllostomus; species Phyllostomus discolor. The sequence goes on from NC_040903.2 coordinate 159,111,130, forward strand.
AGAGGGCACAAGGGCAGGCAGCTGCTCTCTGCTGCAGTTTCGGCTCCACTACAGAATTTGCACCGAGTCCACACCAGGCTACGAGTGACTGAGCAGGGCAGAGGAATCTGGGTTGGTTATTTCTGCCCAGTGCAGCACTCCTTTAACAGACAACCCTTGATCTAGGATCTCCCATTGACCAGCTGAGGTTTCTCAGAGCAGCATTGCCATTTGAAGCTCCTCCTACTCAATCCTTTTTTATCTCCTTTCACAGATGTCAGAACTGATCATACTCTGAAGGCTCTCCTAGGCATTTCATGCTCCTTCCTTTTTATTCTTTGCAGGTGTTTCTTCCAATAACTCATGTGCATTTAATATTTCTTGATAAATTCTCTGAAAACCCAAACAGGTATGATTTAGAAGTAATGATATATATTACTCATTTATTGAGTCCTCTCAAAGAAATGCTTTTGAAGTAACTATGCAAGATATTAATGGTTGGTTTTGTAGTTTTCTGCCATCAAACTGTAAGGCTAACAATTTAAGCAAATAGGACTATCTGAAGAACCGGTATCTTAACTGGATATCTGCTGTATTTCTGCACATGCAGCTTACATTTTAGAACCCCAAACGTCAACATCGAGGAGTGACTGAAATCCAGAACCCTGACAACACTAAATGTTGGCAAGTGATGTGGAGCCACAGGAACTCTCACTCACTGCTGGTGGGAATGCAAATTGATACAGCCACTTTGGGAGACAGTTTGGCGGTTTCTTATAAAACTAACATACTTTTACCATATGATCCAACAGTACTGTTTCTTGGTATTTACCCACAGGAGCTGAAAACTGATGATGACACAAGAGCCTGAACATGGATGTTTATAGCAGTTTTATTCCTAATTGGCAAAATGAGAAAGTAACCAAGGTGTCATACTATAAGTAAACAGATAAATAAACTGTGGTACATCCCAACAATGGGATATTATTTAGCACTAAGATAAGTCAGCTATCAAGCCATGAAAATACAAGGAGGAAACTTAAACATGTATTACTAAGTGAAAAAAGCCTATCTAAAAAGAGTCTACGTACAGTATTACTCCAACCATACGATATTCTGGAGAAGGCAAAACTACAAAGACAGTAAAAAAATAAGTAGTGAGGAATTAGGAACGGGAGAGGTAGAACTTGTAGCCAAGATGGAGGTGTAGATAGATAAGCTTTGCCTCCTCACACAACCAAAAGAAGGACAACAACAAATTTAAAAACAAAAAACAACTGGAACTGCCAGAAAATCAAACTATATAGAAGTTCAACAACCAAGGAGTTAAAGAAGAAACATTCATCCAGACCTGTAGGAGGGGCAGAAATGGGCAGCCAGGGCAGAGAGGACGCCAGGCAAGGTGGCAGTTGGAAGACTAGGTGGTCCCACATTTGTATGCAGATAAGCTGGGAGGAACAACTGGGGAGTGAGACAAACCAAGTCACCCAGGGTTGTAGCATGAGGAAATAAAGCCTCAAAATCTCTGACTGAAAAAAACCCGTGGGGATTGAGGTGGCAGAAGAAACTCCCAGCCTCACAGGAGAGTTTGTTGGAGATATCCACAGGGTCCTAGAATGTACACAAATGTGTCCCTAGAATGTGTCCCACTCATCTGGGAATCAGAACCAAAGGGCCCAATTTGCTTGTGAGTAGTGGAGGAAGTGAATGAAAATCAGCAAAGAGCTGAGCAAGGGGCACTGTCCCCTCTTAGACCCCTACCCCACATACAGTGCCACAACGCAGCCATATGGGTTGCCTCGCCATGGTGAATACCTAAGTCTCCACCCCTTACTACATAACAGGTATGTTAAGACAGAAAAATATGGTCCAAATGAAAGGACAGATCAAAGCTCCAGAAAAAATACAATGAAGTGATAGCCAACCTATCAGATGCAGAATTCAAAAACACTGGTAATCAGGATGCTCACAGAAATGGTTGTGTATGGTCACAAAATAGAGGAAAAAGTGATGGCTATGAAAAGTGAAATACAGGAAAATGTACAGGGAACCAACAGTGAAGGGAAGGAAACTGGGACTCAAATCAATGGTTTGGAACAGAAGGAAGAAATAGGAATTCAAAAAAATGAGGAGAAGTTTAGGAACCTACAGGACAATTTTAAACATTCCAATATCTGAATAATAGGAGCGCCAGAAGGAGAAGAGGAAGAGCGGGAAATTGAAAACTTATTTGAAAACATAATGAAGGAGAACTTCCCTAATCTTGCAAAGGAAATAGACTTCCAGGAAGTCCAGGAAGCTCAGAGAGTCCCAAAGAAGTTGGACCCAAGGAAGCACACACCAAGGCACATCATAATTACATTACCCAAGATTAAAGACAAAGAGAGAATTTTAAAAGCAGCAAAAGGAAACAATTACCTACAGAGGAGTTCCCCTAAGACTATAGGCTCATTTCTCAAAAGAAATCTTGAAGGCAAGAAGGGGCTGGAAAGAAGTATTCCAAGTCACGAAAGGCAAGGACGCTACATCCAAGATTGCTCTATCCAGCAAAGCTCTCATTTAGAATGGAAGGGCAGATAAAATGCCTCCCAGATAAGGTAAAGCTGAAGAAGTTCATCATCACCAAACCCTTATTATATGAAATGTTAAAGGGACTTATCTAAAAAAAAGAAGATAAAAAATACACCAGTAAAATGATAATGAATTCACAACTGTCAACAACCAAACCTAAAACAAACAAAAACAACAAGAGGAAAATCAACTAAACAAACAACTAGAACAAGAACAGATTCACAGAAATAGAGATCACATGGAGGCTTATCAGTGTGGGGGGAGGGGGAAGGGGGAGGTGGAAGAATAGGGAAAAAGGTACAGGGAATAAGAAGCATAAATGGTAGGTACACACAAAAAAGGGACAACTATCATAGCATAAGCGATAAAATATATTTTAAAAAAAGGAAGGAGAGAGGGATGAATAAGAGGAGCATAGAGAATTTTAGGGCAGTGAAACTACTCTCCATGATACAATAATGGTGGATATGTCTTGTCATTATAAATTTGTCCAAACTCATTGAATGTCTAACACCTAGAGTGAATTGTAATATAAACTATAAACTTTAAATGATTATAATGTGTCAATGCACATTAATCAGTTATAGCAAATGTACTGCTCTGATGAGAATGTTGATAATAGGGGAGGTTATACATGTGTGTAGGCAGGAATTCCCCATACTTTCTACTCAATTTTGCTGTGAATGAAAAACTGTTTTTAAAAATTAAGTTTGTTAAAAGTGGGAAGGAAAAAACGGCAGTCTCCAGAGTACAAAAGAGCCGTCGGGTGGTAAGAACTCACATTCAAATTCCACTTGCTTTGCCAGTCCAGTTTATCCCACTGGGCTTCAGTTTCCTTACCTAAAAAATCAGATATAGTAATCTTTATAATGCAAAGATGTTATAAAGATAAAATAAAATTACTTAATGTATTTGGAAATGCCTAATAAAAAAACCAATAGGTGATAGTTTCCTCCCAGCTAAACAAACATATGACCATCTGATCGAAACTACAGGAAATCTGTAGGTTATTGTATATGCAATTAAAGGAGGCAGGAGAAAAATTTCATATAAAACTAAAACATTTGATCATATACAAAAGAAAAGATATTTTTCTGTGTTACCACAACCAATGTTTTTCTCCCTTATCTCTCAATCCCAAAGGATCCAGCTACAAATGTGAATATATATATTGTGTGTTTTCTTTCCAATTTTCAGACTTGGAGAGAGGAGAGAATACTAAAGAGAAAAAATATTTTTCTTTGAGCCAAACTATAACTAAAAAAGCAAGATATAAGTTATACTAATCCTCCTACAAATTTATCATTTTTTCTTAAGTTATTGAAACCCCTAAATCTGTCAGAAATTGAGTCAATGACCAGTTACAACACTCTGGGCTTAAATATTTAATTTATTTTTCTTTTTTCTCTCTTCCTTTTTATTGAATTTATTGGAGTCATACTGGCTAACAAAATTATACAGGTCTTAGGTGCACAATTTTACAACACATCATCTGTACACTGTATTGTGTGTTCACTCCCCCAAATCTCTGTCCATCACCGTTTATTACCCCATACCCTCTTCTACCATCTCCAGTCCCTCCTCCCTCCTTTCATCATAACACTCTTGTCTGTGTCCATGAGTTGTTTTCCTCTTTGCTCAATTCCTCCACCCTCCTCACCAATACACCCCAAGACAGCTGCCAGACTGCTCTCTATCTATAAGTCTGTGTTTCTTTTGCTTGTCAGTTCATTTTGTTATGATACTTGTCTTTTTCTGACTGGCTTATTTCATTTAGCACAATGCTCTCTAGGTCCATCCATGCTGTTGCAAAGGGTAAGATTTTCTTCTTTTTATACCCAAGTACCATAGCTTTTTTTTTTAATCTACTTATATACTGACAGACACTTGGCTTGCTTCCAAATCTTGGCTAATGTAAATAATACTGCAGTGAACATAGGGTACATATATTCTTTTGAATCAGTATTTTGAGTTTCTTTGGATAAATTCCCAGAAATGGAATTTCTGGGTCATAAGGCAGTTCTATTTTGAATTTTTAGGTAACTCTAGACTGCTTTGCACATTGAGTTCAGTCTGCATTCCAACCAACAGTACACAAGGGGACCCTTTTCTCTACATCCTTGCCAACACTTGTTTTAAACAACACTTGTTGATTTATTGATGACAGCCTTGCAGACAAGTGTGAAGTGATATCTCATTGTGGCTTTAACTTGCACTTCTCTAATTGTGAATGATGTTAAGCATTTTGTCATATGTCTTTTGGCTCCCTGTATGTCCTTTTTGGAGAAGTGTCTATTCAGGTCCATTGACCATTTTTAAAAAATTGGGTTGCATTTATTTATTTATGTATTTATTTATTCATTTATTTATTTTGGTGTTGAGTTTTATAAATTTTGAATATTCACTCCTTATCAGGTATATTGACAAATATATTCTCCCACTCAGTGGGTTGTCTTTTCATTTTTGTTGATGGTTTTCTTTGCTGTGCAAAAACTTTTCAGTTTGCTTAAACATTTTAAAAGACGATGGCCCATGGAGTAGAGCCTCAGTGAAATGTGGAGACCTCATAGAAAAGTTTGAAAGTCCTTTAGGCCAGGACATAGGGAAGAAAGTTAGAAAGAAGGTGAAAGCTTATATAGCAGAAGAGATTCAAAGGTAGACAGCTGAAGCCTTTGGGGGACAAGGGTAATAAGCTGTGTAGGGCACCAGCTTTTGCCTCCAGCTGAAGACTTTATTGCCCAGTTGCTGGGGGTGGTGGTGGCCAATAACTCTCAATTGAGACATATTACTTGAATTGAGCAGAAGACAGACACCTCACTGAAGCTTTAAGGGTTAATACAGGGTACCAAATGATTGGTTGAGTTGACTTTTGCTAAAACAAATTGGAAGAATCAACCTAGCTTCAGGACTCTCATAATAATTGCTGAGGCCTTGGTGAAATCCATATTGCAGTTCAACTTCTCCTTCCACCCATTCTAGCTTTCAGTACTCCCACAGCAGTATTGACCTTCAGAGCGTTCTCCAGTAAATTTCTCTCTTAGTCTCTCCTCCCAGGGAACCTAACCTGAAACGTCAGTCTTATCAGAAAGCATCAAAAGATGGAATGAATGAATTTATTTACTTGAGTGTCATAGTCATGACATGCCCCTAGAATGTGTGTGAGAGAGAACAGATTTGATCAAACTTACTGTTGCAGAAGGTGGCAGCCTTAGTACATCAGCACTTGAGTACATAAGGATATATTTCAGTTTGAAGCTGAATATATTCTGGGGCCTAGACAGAAAAAAAATATATATATATATTCAGATCAGATGGTTTAAGAACTTACCATAGCCTTGAAATTTAAAGACATGTTTAAGAGAGGAGTGAGTCCTAGAATTTGCCATTAAAGGCAAATTCAGTGCTAATTGAGTCAAAATTGGACAAAATTACTGGAATAAACAGTGGCTTCCAATTGTCCAGGATAATTTTGCTAAGTTTGCACATTACTTAAAAACAACTCAGTGTTCTGGGCAGCAGGTGCAACATTTATGTTCTTCCTTCCGTATGTTTTCTTAAAACTACAGTTAATCCCTCAACTGTTCTTTCTCACTTCTCCTTTATTAAAAATAATTATAACACTTAACCTTAATTGATCTTAGGCAATTTTTGCTGAAATATATGTTTGTGTTTTTCCTTTGGTTACATAGAACATGTTTAAAATAAGGGTGTAGCATGCCTCTTCAGATTTGGGCTTTTATTTTTGTCTTCTATTATTTATTAAACTTCATTAGTACCTCAATTCCAATGTATTACCTGTACTATGATGTGCCATCAGGGCCCTGAATCAATGAAAGTTGTATATGAGAGACTCACGGTCTTCCTTCCAAGGAAATCATAACAATCAGTACATCATATGTAAAACTATGCACAAATCAGATGTGGTACTCTATCCTCTATGCCCATTTCTTTTAAATTTCAACTTCACCAATCTTAGCAGAAGTCTGTCATAGGCTTCAGCTGACAATTATTTCTCCATTTCGCTTATACTGGGTTAATACCATTCCTAATTTTAGAATGGTGCTTTGGCTGATCGATGTCAATTTATAATATTCCTAAACAAAAGGGGTACTTTTGAGTAAACATTCTTTTTCCCAAACATCAAACTAATAAAAAATAATAGAGGTAAGAAAAAATGATGTTCAAGGGAATGGAAAAAGAAGGAGTTGAAAAAAGGGGATGACATCGATGCTAAAATGTGTTCTTATAAATCATCAATTTTTAAATGCAATATATACCACATGTTGAGTACATACCCATTATGTACCTGGGCCCCAAATATGGAATATGTGGGCAGCTAACATATAACTTCTTTTTCCAATAGGAATGTTGCTGGACATAAAAGAAATTCTGAAAGGCTGCATAAGTTGTAGGGATTAGTGGTCCCTCTCTGAAGCAATGGCTGTAAGAATGAATGCCTGTGCCTTGCCATTCGGAGCTAGTCCAGCAGCTTCTTAAAAGTCACTTTTATATTTTAATACAGAGAAGAACTTCTTTAGGGAGAAGCAACATCTCAAAGTGAGTTTGAACTATGGGAGAATAGGGCCTTGTTTCCTTGGATCATGGTGACACATGCTTACATTTATTGAATACTTTTATGTATATTAACTCATTTTATCCTCCTAATCACCCTTAGAGGAATGTACCATTATTTCCTTATTATATAAAAGAAGAATCAGATTCTTGGAGGTGTAACATAACCAGCCCAAAGTCATACAGTTGTTAATTGTCAGAGCTGACATTGGTACTCAGGTAGTCCAATTCTAGAATCCATTTTAAAAAATAATATATTGCAAATGCAAAATTGGGGAGGGGACAAAAAACACATGCTCCATTAAACACAAGGTCAAGGATCAATCAGCACATTCACTAACCCGAGTTCTCATTCGTAGTAGGGGATAAGTCATAAATACTGCTATACTACATAGTCTCTAATTTCCCCCAAAGACCATAAACTCCATTAAATAAGAAATCATACCTAGTTTAATGTTACCTCTGGTATCAGGGAAGAGCTTGGAACATAAGAAATATTCAATACAATACACATACACCTGATAAATGACAGAACTGGATGGAAGAGAGATGCCAGTATAAACACTGAATTTTTCCTTTGCCTTTGAGTCTTATACTTTTTTTTTTGCATAACATTCCCCTTATTTTGTCAGAAGTATGAGTTGTCTCAGGAACAATTTTTGTTATAAGCATATATGGCAAAAGAAGAAGTAAATGTGCATCTTATGACTTTCAAATGAGGTCCTTAAAACCCCAGATTGAAATGAGAGCCTTGAGAGTAAAGTATTTTTTGAGGTTGAGAAAATGAAGTTCTAGAATTATTGATTTTATGTGACATTGAGAGGCTATAAAAGCTCTTTCAGGGTAGAGTCGTGGGGAAAATCTTCAGAAGTAGGATAAGACAGAAAAAGAAAAAAAGCAAGAGTGTAAAAAGAAGGTAAGATATAAAGAGGATAGACTGAGGACCCTTAGTACATGTAATCATAATCCCAGCCTGAAATAACACAAAGGGAAGGAATGAAGGAAAGAAAAAAGGAAGGAAAAGAAAGAGAAGAAAGAGAGAAAGAGAGAATGAAAGAAAGAAAAGAAAGAAAGAAAGAAAGAAAGAAAGAAAGAAAGAAAGAAAGGAAGAAAGAAAGAAAGAAAGAAAGAAAAGGGAGAGAGAGAAGATAAAGGAAGGAAGGAAGATAATGTTCAGACAGGATAGCTGAGATGTTTCCTGTATACATCAGAAATACCAATACTTATATTCAAGAACTCCCCAAAACCACACATATGACAAAATAAATAAGAAAAAATATCCATTTATAGATATAATAGAGAAACTAAATAACATCAAAACTAGATGGGAAAATCCTATAAGCATCTAATGTGAAAAGATCAGTTACCTTTAGAACAAAATTATTGACAGCTGATATCTCCACAGCAACATTAGAATCCAGAAAAAAATGGAGTTATATGTTCAATATGTTAACAGAAACAACTTTCAAGTTAGAATTCTAAATTCAACAAATTAATTTTCAACAAGAAGTCCAAAGTTGCATTTTTCCCTACCAACAGACATAGATAGCATCCTTCAGGTACAGTAAAATTTATACCATAACTAGGTATGGGGAGCCAAGCAAATTAAAATACATGGTCAGTCTACCAGAATAGTATAAAATAATCACTATTGGGGTCCTAATGTCAATTCAAAGATTCAAAATGATGTTTTTAATTCCTTTGTTTTTTATCATAGATGTATTAGTTTCTTATTGCTGCTGTTAGAAATTAATACCCTGGCTGGCGTAGCTCAGTGGATTGAGCGCGGGCTGCGAACCAAAGTGTCGCAGGTTCGATTCCCAACCAGGGTACATACCTGGGTTGCAGGCCATAACCCCCAGCAACTGCACATTGATGTTTCTCTCTCTCTCTCTCCCTCCCTTCCCTCTCTAAAAATAAATAAATAAAATCTTAAAAAAATTACTACAGACTTAATAGCTTAAAACAATACAAATTTATTATGTTGTAGTTCTGTTGGTCTCAAGATAAAATCAGAGGGTGGGCAGGGCTGGAAGCTCTAGACCAGTTCTAATAAGTAATTCATTCCCTTGTTTTTTAAAATGGAAGTCATCTTCTAGATAGAGATCTAGAAGTCACCTACCCTCCTTGGCTTATAGCCACACTCCTCCATCTGCAAATCCAGCTAGATGGGGGGCATGTTTCTCATGCCATCTCTCTGTTCCTCTTTGTTTGTCTGCCTCTTCCACCTATAAGGACCCTTGTGATCACATTGGGCTCATTCGGATAATCCAGAATAATCTTCCCATCTCAGGTCAGTTGATTAACAATCTTAATTCTATCTGTAAACTGAATTCTTCTTTGCCATGCAACATATCATATTTATAGGTGCTAGGTAGTACCTGGGATTAGGATGTGAACATCTTTAGGGAGCCACTATTCTGCTACTACAGTAGGCTTCTAATTCTCTTTATCAGTTTTTAAGATACAGTAAAACACTCCCAAACCATGTAGAATTTTTGTATTAAAGTAAGTTGCTTATAAACTAATTTTTAAAATCATAAAATCATTACTGACAAAGTAACTAATAAATAGAAAAGCAGGCAGATTGTTTGGTAGTTTCTTGTAAAGCTAAAATATATTTACTCTATGGCCCAGCAATTAGGTACTTCCCCAAGAGAAATGAAAACATACATTCACAGAAAGATTTGAACATGAATGTTCATTACAGCCTAATTTATAATAACAAAAAGCTGGAAACAACCCAAATTTTTATAAACAGGAATACTGATAAACAAATTGTGGTATATTCAGAAAAAAGAAACAAATTACTCAAGTACTCAACAGCATGGATGAACCACAAATCATGTGGAGTGAAAGAAGTCACATAAATAAAAACAAAAGAATTTAAACTACGTGCTTCATTTACATGAAGTCCTAGAAAAAGCAGAATAATACCCGATAGAAGTTAGAATGTGTTGGTCCTAGGGGAATGTGGGAAGTGACTGGAAAGGGCAAGAGGGAGCCTTTGGAGTATTTAGGTGGTGATTACTCACGCATAAACAATTGCCAAAAGTCAATGAACTGTGCATTTCAAATAATCCATCAAAGTCCCTTGGCAACTATTCAGATAGCATCTGAGTAATTCCAAACTCCACCTGTCTTGTATGGTGGTTTTAGTTTCTTTGTTCTTAAATTTACTCCCAGACATTTTCACTGCTGTTAAAATTACTTTTAGGGAATCAATAAAAAGCTCCATCTATTTTTTAATCTAAACAAAGTAGCCAAACACATATAATTTCCAAGTTTAAATATTTCCCCATGAGCTTAATGTTTTCAGAGTACAAAGGTCCTTGCCTCTTTTTCATGGACTGATGCTTTATGTATTTTTTCCCTAATTTATAATCTATTATGATTGCATTCAATGCCAAAGAAGAAAAGTGCATTATTGCAGGCTCATGCCTTTCAAAAGGTGTGTAGCTGTTTCTTATTAATTATAATGGAATAGTATCAGAGGGTAAGAGCTCAATTCATGATTATTTCTGTTCTTCTAATTAACATCATCAAAAAATGAATTCTAGAACAATAAAAATTTCCAATTTGAATTTTTAAACCTAATTTACATTCAATGTTACCTTATAAAAATTTAAATTCAATTAATTTTTATTTACTGAAAACATATCTGCAAGAAGCTCACACTTATTAGATATGAAATATAAAATTCAATTATATAAGATAGGTCAGGTTAAACTCGTTTGTCAAACTTCAAATTATAAGTAACTTTCAGATAGTTCATCATCATATACTTATACTTACTGTGACAAAATCCTCTGTATTGGTGACTTTCAATAAACTAAATGCTTTAAACTTCACATTTTCTTGTTCTTAATAAATGGAACACTAATTCACTTATTTTGAGCAAAGTTAACGGTGACATGCCAGTTTTAATACTCTTCCTACCAATTATAAACACACTACCTTTTCAAAAAAATTCCAATGAATCTTAATTTTTCCAACATTAACTTATTTTTCTACTTAATTTTTTTGAACATTTTGTTTTTTGAGCTATATATTTAATTATTACCTTTGAAATTTAGAAGAAACTATGGCTCTCAGTTTAACAATGAACTGTTCAAGAAATAGACACTCTTTTTCAAGTTAAATTCATCCCTATTAGCTTTCACACAGTTAAACTAATTAAACAGTGAGCATACGCATGTATTGACAAATGGTGTTTTCTTGCTTCAGGTCCAAGAGAAAACTAAAAAAAATACAGTCTTAAAATGACATATACTTGTGTATATCTATTATCCTTCCACATACAACATGCTTTATACACAATAAAAGTTCAAGATATTTGTTGAATTGAACTGAATTCACATTACTGCCCACACAGATATATATTTTTGACGATATTGAATTTTAAATCATTAAAAAGTTATTTTCAGACAGAGGGTTTATTTATTTGCCAAAGGGAGGGTAGTAAGTCCCTCAGAGAAATATAAACTCACAAGTCTGTTTTCTTTGATGCCCACCATGGTATTTTCTGCAGTCTTTTCTTGAGCTGAACAAATCCTGGTCAGTGGACTTAGACTCAACTGTTATTAAGAAGGATTCATCCTTTGTGCAGGGAAAACAGCTTTTCTAGCTGATTCAAATGTTACCACAATTTTGTCTAGGGTTTACAAAGTTGGTTTTTTTTCCTCTCTCTCTGTCCACCTCAAACTTTTTATCTGTAGCCCTGGACAACACTGATCAGTTATTTTACATAATACTGAATGTTTATATGGACATTTCCACATAGTTTTAAAAAATTACCTCATGGGTACTCTGTATTCTATTTTGTTAATTAAATTTCTTGTAAGTCAGACTAGACTCCTGTCTATGATTGTGAATGCTATTTACTTAATTGTTTTGTGTTCTAAATAAACCCAATCTGACTTCTTCCTTGTCTCCCTTAGTACTCCTTTAGTTGGCCTGTCACAACTGGGACTCAAAACAGTTGTAATTATTGTCCATGGGCCACACCATGTTGGCTTAATGTTTGCAAAAGAAGACTCTCTTCCACTTGAATTCAGACCTATATCAGGTCTGACCTAATTAAGAAGAAAGCATGAGGATTATCCTGAGATCCTCAGGAATGAAGCCTCCTTGATTCCCCATTAATCTACTGTAGAGTCTTCCATTGTTAATGAGAAGGGGCTTGGAACACTTGGAGTTGAAGTAAATGTTTAGGCCCAGAAGTTCCCTCCCCATTAAAATATCACAATTGCTTGGGTCTCAGTCTTCCTGGTGCTCTGTGTCTCAGACTAACACATACTGCATTTCTCTACCCCATCCACATCAAACTGAACCTGTGAGCAGTCATTTCATAAATGCCCAAATGAAGATAGATGAAAGTAAACATAGGAGCAAATAAATAAAGTGAAAAATCTCATCAGCCCAAGAAAAGTGCGTGTGTGTGTGTGTGTGTTTCATTTCAGGCCAATTGAAAACTCTTTATTAGAGATAGTAACAACACTGTTTAAACCACAATGACCTCATAAGTCCATTAATCATACTTTTGTTCAGTGATCACTTATTATTCAGAGTAATTAAAACACATAAACAAATTGTACAATGAGTCCGCCACTGACTAGCTAATGTGGTCTCTGAAAGAGTGGCATGTTTGCCTCATGGTTGGCTGCAGCATTGGAAATGAGAGTAGAGACCCAGAGTCATGTGGCCTGTCCTTGAGTCACTCACCTTGTGCTTGGGAGAGTCATTGATCAGTAAATAACCACTGATTATTTAATGGGGTAAGAGAACTGATTGGAAGGGATTACCTGCCCATAGCTTTGATTATAGTTGTAGTTCTATGAGTATGCTACTATTAAACTTTTCTTGTTGTCTGACCCTCTAAGTAGAATATCCAAGTATATACTATCAACACTATAAACAAGCATATCGACACTATTCCTGTTTAGTTTGGTATATTTTTACTGATGGCTTCTTGTCTCAGCTTTAAATGGTAAGTTTGTTCATCTGTCTTCCTAAGATGTTATCTCTTTTTGCTGCTAGGTCTTCTTCCAGTAAACTTTGACTGCTTCTTGGGTATTCACATTGTTTAATCTCAAAGTGGCATCTATTGCCATGTTTTAACCATGACATTTTGCCCAAATTCTTTTTTTTTTCCATGTAGACCAAATTCTTGGCTTTTGAATTTCCCCTACATAGCCTCAAAGGTAATGGGAGTACCTGTTTGGGGCTCTGTATGTTTGGGCTGAGGTCACATAGCCTGGATTATATCAGACACAATGGGAAGACACAGGAAGGTTAACTTTAGCTAAAACCCTAGAGGGGCCATTCTCAGGACAAAAGCTTTCATGTCAAATGTAAACTCAACTATAAAGACCACAGTGTCAAAACAAATATCCAGCAGTAAGGCATCATGAGATCAAAAAAATAAATAAAAGTAGAAAAAAAAATGGTTCTTTGGCTTCAATTTCTGTAATAAGTTTGGTTGACTGGTGAATCTAGATTAACATCAACTCTAGGTATCCTTTCTTCTTTGATGGTCTAGGTGTCCATGAAAGATACCCAGTCCTTCACTACTTCAGACCATACCTGCATTTGAAAGAGATCATTGAAGGAATTCCTTATTTCTCAACACACAGGTGATATAAACATTAACTGACTTATTAGCATCACAATCTCATTGTAGCACTGAAGAGAATGGTAATGTCCTGTCTTGTAACCCCTAGTGGTTTAATCACAGTATCTTCTTATCATTTATGATAAATTGTTGTGGAGACCTTCTGCCCTCCATAAGCCACAGCACAAAATTTTACTGAATTCAATTAGTCCAGGGTTTAGTATCTCCCACCATTACAAGTCTTTTTTTTTTTAATGCAGATATTGCAAGAAGTCATTGAGGACAATGTGTTCAATTTTTACATTGATTTGTCTACAGTATGTTCTCTGACTACCCAGTTTCTCTTCTAGATAATAAAAACTTGTCCCTAATAATTGGAAAGCAATTTTTGTTGAAGACTATTTTTAGGTGTACACATAAACTCAGTGATGGGAAAATAAATGTACAGGATGTATAGAAAGGTGGATTTTCCCATCTGTGCTTCTGTGATTGGAAAAGATAATTGAGGGGATTATCTTTACTTCGGGTATCCATCAGCCAAAGGTTGAGCTTTGATAACACTAGATCATTTGTAAAAAATGTTTTAAAACTCAGTGCTATTGTTTGCTTCACACAGTCTTAGATATGTAATTGAAATATATAAAACAGATACATTACATTATTTTATCCTTCAAGCAACTTATAAACATGTTTTACTTTTAAAAATAAGAAACAAATAGAGAATGATAAGCATACTGTATAAACAGACTAGGCTGTGTAGAGTAAACAAGTGCCACCTGCTTACTGGACAAATCATGGCAGGTGGCCTGGTGGAGGTCTGAGTCATAACTGAACTTAAAGAGTTGGTCTAATAAGAAAGAGTAGCAGTGAAAACTGGCATTCTAGATATAGTGTCAAAATGGCTGACAGGGCGTTCTCTTTATTTTAAAACTCTAAACTAGTGTTCATTCAAATTTAATAAGTAATTTGAAAGCCATGATGTTGTTCTGTCCTTCGAAGACGAATGAGTTGCTTACTCTCCTTTTCCTTCCCCAAATATAACTACACATAAACAGAAGCCCTGCATAAATGGACCTAGAACAGACAAATGGGATGCTACAGATCATGAAGTAATCAAAGTGGAAATGATGGAAGAGAGTTCAGAATAGTATATAGAAACATCCCTACCCTCATTCACTGTTTGAGGTGCAATAACAGAAACTCTCTGGTGCAGTTACAAGCAGCTAAGAGGGTGTGAGAGAGGGAAAATCTCATTTCTTTTTGCATCTGTACAATTTGTTTTAAAAACAACAGATAAAGTTTTTAAACAATTATGAAAAAATTGGGGATAGTTCTGAAATATGCAAATGAACTCAATTATAAGGAAGATATCGTTCTGACACAGACTGGTGTAGGAGAGAGGAAGCATTATCTACAGAAGATGAAGACCTATGATAACAGGGAAAGAGACAGTGAAAACAAAACCAAGGACTAGTGTTTGCTAAAAAATTAATCAGTGTTTGGAGAGGAATAATTGGCATTAAACCCCAAAATCAAAATGTATTTGTAACTTTGTAGTTTTATAACTTAAATTTTAATAACAGAATTCAGTTGTATAATTAAAATATGGTTCATTCAAGGTGCTAGCTGTTCTTTCTTTTTTAGGTGTAAATTTGATGTTTTGATTTATGTATACCATATACATTGTGAAATGATCACAGTCAAACTAATTGACATCTATCTCCTTACATAGTTACAGCATTCTTTTCTTTTCTTTTTTTGGTACGAACATTTAACATCTATTTTTAGCAATTTTCAAGTGTACAGCGCTGCTAACTATCTCACTACATTGTGCATTACATCTCCAGAACTTATTCATCTTGCATAATTGAAACTTTGTACTCTTTGACCAGTATCTCCTTATTTTCTCCTGTTTACTGAACATTCCAGGAAGAACTAACATATTTCTTTCTCACATTATTTCAGAAAATTCAAAGGAGGGAAAGCTGTGAAGCTCATTTTACAAGGCCAGCATTATTTTAATTCCAAAACCAGCTAAAGATACTACAAACAAAGAAAATTACAGGCCAATATCCCTGATGAACATAGATGCTAAAATCCTCAGTGAGAATATCAACAAGCCAAATACAGCACTACATTAAAAAGATTATACACCATGATCAAGAGGGATTTATTCTCAGAATGCAAGGTTGGTACAACATTTGTAAATAGATAAATGTGATTCCTCACATAAAATGAAAGATAGAAACCACATGATCATATCAATAGATGCAGAAAAATCATTTGATAAAATCCAGCACCCATTTATAATAAAAATTCTCAGCAAAGTGTGACTAGAGGGAACATACCCAAACATAATAAAGGCCATATATGACAAAGCCACTGCCAGCATCATACTCAATGGGCAAAAACTGCAAGTATTCCCCTTAAGATCTTGAACAAGAAAGGGATGTTTGCTCTCACCTCTCTTACTCAACATAGTACTGGCATTCCTAGCTAGAGCAATCAGACAAGAAGAAGAAAAAAAAGACATCCAAATCAGAAAAGAAGAAGACTGTTGTTGCAGATGACATGATACTGTACATAGAGAACCTCAAAGATTCCACCAAGAAACTATTAGAACTGATAAGTGAATTCAGCAATGTACCAGAATACAAAATTAATATCCAGGAATCAGTTGCATTTTTATATGCCAACAATGAACTAACAAAAAGGGACATTAAGAAAACAACCCTATTTACAATTGCTTCAAAAGAGAAAAAATACCTAGGAATAAATATAACCAAGTTTTTAAAAAAAATTACTATTAAAAGGAAGTGTTTGAAATTGGTGAATCCAGTCAACAAATCCTGAAAGTGTTTCAGGACTAATACTGGGAAAGGAATATTAAAAATCTTCCAAAGAACTACGCCTAAACTATGCTTATTAATTATAGGTATGCCACACATTAACTAAATGAATTTTCTAAAAAAATGCAGAAAACTATTTTTCACTTTTTAAACTATCTTGGGCAAAATCTGTAAAGCTTGCATGCTACTGTTTTTTGGAAGGATTCTAGTTATTTTTATAAAAGTTATGAGAGCAGAAGCACTAAATTCCTTGAGAAACCACATTTTTATGATATCTTCCTCCCAATTTTTTAAAAAAAGATTTTATTTATTTATTTTTAGAGAGAGGGGAAAGGAGGGAGACAGAGAGGGAGAGAAATATCAATGTGTGGTTGCCTCTTGTATGTCCCCAACTGGGGACCTGACCTGAAACCCAGGCATGTCTCCTGACTGGGAATTGAACCTGTTACCCTTTGGTCACAAGCCGGTGCTCAATCCACTGAGCCACACCAGCTAGGGCCCTCTCAATTTTTAATTTCTGAAGGATTTATATGTTTCATGTAGTCACTGACACTTCTGGGTGCCAAAAACATTTCCCCAGGTGACTAGTTAAAAATATAAGGCTTGTTTTACTTTGTGATTTTTAACTTATGTGCCTTTTAAATTAATATATTTAATTATTCTTTCTGTATTTTTCCTCTGTTATCAATTACCAAGCATAATTTAATGGTACATCAGAGGAACATCAAGGAATATTTTTCATACTTCAAACTCCTCAGATGGTTTGTAAGACGTATTACTCCTGAGTAGAATTTTTGAAAATTAATCAACTTGGTTCAATATATAAATTCAACAACCAAACTAGATCAGTGAATCTCTATATAGGGTAGGTTATTTTGTCTGAAAGTTTCTTTTAAAAATCATGCACCTTATCATTTGGATATTTTTTTACTCACAGAACCAGTATCCTAAGTAGGAAAATTTAACCCATGAAATTTAATGGCAGATTATTATACATTTATAAAAAATACCCAAGTTTTC
The DNA here is from genome assembly GCF_004126475.2 of Phyllostomus discolor. NCBI lineage: Eukaryota > Metazoa > Chordata > Mammalia > Chiroptera > Phyllostomidae > Phyllostomus > Phyllostomus discolor. The sequence goes on from NC_040903.2 coordinate 159,128,734, forward strand.
CTGAGTAAAAGGCTGTGGGAGTCCAATTCAAATTTTTACTTTTAGATAAAAATAACGAAAAAATAACACCTTACTTTAAGCAGATTAATTGAGTACATGGGGATTGTTTAGCATTGTAGTAATCTCATTCATTTACCTCTCATATGTTAAATTACTATTGAATGACTACTGTGAACAAAACATCATAAATATGTATGTGATTTTTATAACTCTTTACCTTGTATAGTATTACAAGTAAATACTTCCTTAGTTTTAGAAGCCTGAATTCTTGGTAGGCTGTGCTGAAAATGAAGAAAGGTTCAGCATCACTTCGTTATACCCTGTATAAAAATGTGTTTAGGAACACCTTAATAGAGAGATGAGAGCTGGAGTGATGGTATTCAACACAGTTTCTTGTGTGTTTTAAATTGCAACATAAGGGAAACAAATATTGCACACAATTCTTTTGGGACAAAGATAAGGGGACTTGATTCTATAAAACAGCACTTTTCTTGAAGCTAAATTTAAAAGCCCTAAGGTAGACAAAAATGGAGAGATGTGTAGGGAATACAAATGAGGCAAAACCTGGCTTTCTAAACTGATATTTAAAAGAGAAGGTGTAGTGCCATGGCCACAGATTCCAGCTAAGAAGCATCTATGCGCATTTCTGACTTTCTTATTTTTCAAGAGAAAGGGTTACATGCCAGAGAGCTGACAATAGAAGTGCTTGGAAATTCAGTGCTTTTATCTTAAAAATAACATCTAAGAGAAATGAAAAGGCTGCAATTTTTATCTGCACAAAAGAAAATTCAAAAGAATATTACTTTTTATTTTCTTGATGCTATTGCCATAAGTTCTAATTAAATACCCACCCCGTCTCACCCTTTAAATTTGTGACTAAAGAGTGCTTTAGGAAAGAATGAGTCTTAGAGTTCACTGGATAGGTTATGATTTTAAAGCTCCTAACTCATAAGTATTAAAAATGAAAATCTGAGAATGAGGATGGGTCTAAGCCACAACAAAACCCATAACATTCACTGTGAGAAAAGGAGGGAACCCCAAATCAGCTACAATTGGCATCAATATCACTATATCCCAAAGAATAAGATGGCCTTAAATACCATGTTTTTTGTTTGATACAGTCCAAGAACTTCTGAAAGCTCTGTAGTGAGATCTGAAAAACAATCATCACTTAGCTAAAACGCAAGTAGCTCACTAAAGCCAAACAGTCTCCCTCAAGGACAGGCAGAACCCACTAGTCATCTGCAGTGTGTCAGCCTTTTGTCCACATCTGAGGTCTTTGAAAATATTCAGTCTTGAAAGGATTAATTTGCTGGCAAGTATGTCTTCTCTTCACCTAGACATTGGTTTGTAAACTGGAATTATTAAAGATTTGGGTGAAGAGAAGACACTCTCACCATTTTATTTTCCTTCATTCCTGGTCACAGTTCCGCCTTGGAAGTATTTTTTATCCACTCTTCCATGATTAAGATTTTTGAGGATGGAGATAACAAGACAGTTAGGTTAGGTTGAGTGTAGTTGAAAATCATGTGTGTGTTTGTATATTTGGGGGGATATTGGCGGATATGCTCTTTTTAGCAGTTATTTAATAAATCAGATTAATATATACCATATCGACTAGAATTAGTGTTTTAATGAGTAATGTTTACAGCTCCCACCCATCTTTAGGGATTTCTTATCATTCTAACATGATTTCTATAATTATAACACTTGTGAAATAATGATGTCTAACTGTTATCTGTGATTTGCTGAGAGCTAGGTTATGTTTTAAGTACTTTATACATTATCTCACTTAAGACCCATAATAACCTGTGAGCTGAATGCTATTATTAGTATTCCAGTTTCATAGTTGAGGAAACAGAGGCATAGGAAAGTTCAATGATATGTTCCAGGTTGCAAAGCTAGTAAGCAGGTGAGGTCAATTTAGAACCCAGCCATGGTTAACTGCTGTAAAATTCTGCCTCTTGATTTATTCAGTGTATATATATATATATATATATATATATATATATATATATATAAAATCTCAGTATTGTTCTCTAATTAGGACTTGCTTCTCTCTTTTCCTCCCTTCCTTAAATATGTACATTAAATGTGTTTATTAATAGATTAGTGACTGACCAAGAATTATTCTTAGGAAAAGGAAAATTCTTTACATGTGTATAGAATTAGCTTGTAAGGCTGTACAATACTTGGAAATGTGGATAATTATTTTTCATAAGACAAGAAAAAGGGGTTTTAATTGTCCTGAATTGTTTTGTTATCAAGACAGATGGGAATAAGGGAGAGGAAAGCAAGGGTTGGGTGAAGTGAACTGGTGAGACTGTGGACTACTCGAGTTCCACAATGTGAATGCTACCTTAAGTCCCTTCCAAAGTGTTTAATAGTTCTACACAAATTTAAATGGAAGCTGATTTTCAGTGGAAACTGATGAAAGATCTGACCTATGTAGGACAGCAATCAAGAGAACTTGGAACAATGAGCCAGATAAAGGTATGAGATAGTAAGTCTTGAAAAGCATGAAAGTTTCAAAGGGCTTTTGTCTTTCAAACATCACTAGAGTAGGTTTTGGAAAAAGTTTAATTATTGGAGAAAGTTTTATTTTGGAGAGTAAGTGAATGAGACTAGCATCTTAACATCTTAATTTCCCTACTACCTCTCTTTTTTCTGCCTACTTTTTTTTTTCTGTCTATCTCCTCCCTCTCCCCTGTACTCTTCCTTCATTTCTTTCTTTTCTCCTCCTCTTTCTTTCTCTTCTTTTCTCTCTCTCCCCTCTATCTAGTGTAACAAATAATTTCAGCTACTTTAAAAATACATAGTATATGACTGACATTTATCATGGAAATAAAGTTGAGAAAAATTCCAGATTACATATAAAATAAGGCAAACTGTAACTTGTATCCACAGATAATGGAGGTTATAGAAAATATTTTTAAAAATTTTATTGAATTTGTAGGGGTGACACAAGCTAATAAATTATATAAATTTCAAGTGTACAAAATTATTATACAGTTGTGCTATAAATTCTATTTTAAATTTTTATCTATTTATTTTAGAGAGAGAGAGGAAGGGGGAAGGAGAGAGAGAGTGACATCAATTTGTTGCTCCACTTATTTATGCATTCATTGGTTGATTCTTGAATGTGTCCTGAGCGGAGGCCAAACCCACAACCTTGGCATATTAGGATTAGGATGATACTCTAACCAAGTGAATTACCCTGCCAGGGATGTGCTATAAGTTCTAATGTGAACTTCCTCTTGGCTAAAGCAATACAGGGAAATAAGTGATTACAAGATTCATATTGACAATAAGGAAATAATGCATCATTTCTTGGAATAGATACACTTAATGTTAATTTTTATGGCTTGTTTGATTATGGAGTGTTGCTAAATGTCCTGTTTGCTCATGTGATATGGTATAAATCTAATGCTTATTTCAGTATTAAGAAGTTTTGATATGTTTTCCAAGGTAACTAGCCTCTTCCCAGTTCTGAGGAAAATCTTTACCCTTATATGTGCCCATCCCTGATTACAGGCCCAGAAAGGGCAAATATTCTGAGTGGGGGCAAACTTTAGGACTTTGAGAAACCTAACATTAATTAGCTTCCCTCCTAAGAGTGAATCACCACTATTTGATCTACTGAGTTTTTAGGATGCAATGAACTGAAAATCCACTAATTCCACTTGTACATCTTTGTTGATACATTTACATTTCCAATGTTGGGATTCTTTACTAGAAAAGACTTCTCTCCATGACAAACATGGCATCGGAAGAGCAAATGTCAGCTTTCCTTACAGTGATTATCTAGGTTCTCAAACTACAGTGGAAAATAAATATCATGTTGTTTTCAATATTGAGAAGTAAAAGTAGTCACTGCACAGTATGAAAGTGCAGTAAGAAATAAGTATGCTCAATATTTTTTACAAAAGAAACAGAATTTAGAATCTCACATGTGCTTTCTGTAAAGTGATTGCACAAGTGCTTGGTAATACCACCAGCACAGCACTTTCTGATGGATAATGGGAATTCTCTACAACCTTAAATTCTTTCAACTTAAATTGCACTTCTAAGTTTCATTTATATACAGTAAAAGTGACATAGTTAAGTTTTCAATAGGAAATAAATTATTCATTAAAGCAGATAATGGTGTTAGGGCTCAACCAAGGAGCAATAACATTAACATAAAGAATTCCCTGCACAGTATCAATTGCTAAAATTAAAAATATACAAGACAAAAGATTTTGATTAAGTCAGAGATAATTTTTGGTTAAATTAAATAAAGTCCTTTATGATAATCTTTATATCAGATTTTTGATCATGCTACCTGGGAATTTATAAACCATTTGGTTTTTTACCTATTAATGATATTTGTGCAAGACATACACTTCTATGCAGGTGTAATGATAGTTTAATGAGGTGGTTTGGGTTTTCCTTTTTATTTAGATCCTATGCAAATTCCACAAATGGATTATTTAGAGGAAACAATAACCTGTGTATTTGTGCATCATTTCATTTATTTTGTCCCTGAAAGATGTTGATCTGTAAGCAGTGTGTTACAAATGCTCTGATTAAATTTTGTAAGAGAAACATTAAATTGTATTTTATTCAATGAAGATTTCCTGACTGAAGCATACAAATGTATGATTGATTCAAACGTCATGATGTAATACTTAATGTATGCCAGATGAAACATTAGACAGTGTGAAGGAGAGAAAGAGAGAGAGAGCATGATTTATACCCTAAGAAAAGTACTATTTATTGAGGACTAGTAAAGGGAGAGAAAAATTTCAGGGCAAGAATTAATTTCCAAGCCTACTAACTTGGCTAAAGACAAGCTTCAGCGAATAGGAGAGAGGGAGAAAGAAAGAGAGTGAGAGCAGAGAGAGCTCCCAAGATGAACCTCACAGTCTTTATAACTTCATATTGAAAGCAACACTCAATGACTACTACAGCATTTTATTTGCCAGAGGTGAACCAGTTAGTCCAGCCCTTAATCAAGGGGAGGATATCACACAAATGTGTGAATACTTGGAGATAGAGACTGTGGAAGGTTTTTTTAAGAGGCTGACAACCCCAGGTCTGTGGATTGCGTTAGCCTTTGCAAGTGAGAATATAACTATGTCAGACTTCTCCAAATACCAATGGAAAGGAAACAGGAGGTAAATGCAAATAATACAGCAAGCATAAAAACAAACAAACAAACAACAAAAACAAACAAAAAACACTGTAATTTGTGAAGATTTTGGGCAAGTTCCATTTTGACTAGCTATGTCTTTCCTTTTAAAGATTTTATTTATTTATTTATTTTTAGAGAGGGAGAAAGAGGGAGAGAAATGTCAGTGTGTGGTTGTATCTTGTGTGCCCCCTACTGGGGACCTGGCCTGCAACCCAGGCATGTGCCCTACACTGGGAATTGAACCCTTTGGTTCTCAGGCTAGAGCTCAATCCACTAAGCCACTCCAGCCCAGGCCTGACTAGCTATTTCAATTCAACCCAAGAGAAGGTGTCTTTAACATTAAAGGAATGCATTTCATTTTGTAAACCGATACGATGCCAGATTTATTTTAATTTAGCAAAGCAAAGAGAACAAAGAAAGGTTACTGGTCATAGTTCTAAATTCTTGGGCTTTCAGTCCACGTCGTTCTGAAGATTCTCTTTCCACTTAGACATTCTGGAGTTGTTTTTATTATTGAGAATTGTGTGTTTTTTAAATGAGAATTTTGATGAAATAGAGCTGCAAATTCGGGTTTAGAAAACCTGACTTCTAAATCTGGCTCTGCCTCTTACCAGCTGCGTGATCTTGGACTACTCGCTTGTCTTCTTTACACGCAGTTTCTCAAGTGTGAAAATGGATGAAATAATACAAAATGATTAAATGCTATGGCAGCAGTACATGCCAAAAGCTATGTGATCTGTGAGGCAAAAGGTGAGGATATTGATCACTAGTGAGAATTGTAAGATGAGTGTAGGACTTGAAAATAGTTTAAAAAGTTGAGCCCAGGAGCTTTGGAAATAAAATACAGAGCCAACTAGGTATAGGAGAGCATGGATAATGCCCTGCTGAGGTTGGGTAATATGGGTTTATTGTGGAGCCAAAGAGAACCACTACCTCATGGCTTTGGGCAATGTGTTCAATGGGCTGGAAGCAAGAATACTGATTGTAAATGGCGAGGTTTGCCTAGAATCGAGATAGGCAAGAAAGGTGCAGCTTGAGATCAAGGAGGCCTGATAACCTAGGGCAGGGATTTTTCAACCTGTGAGCCACAAGAATTTTTAAAACATGCAATATCTGACTAGTCAGGGGCACTGACCTCTTCTCCCTTAGATTGTCAAATAAAAGAAAATGACAATAGCCAACATAGCAATAGCAATCTCATGTGAATGAATCAAAATTACACCTGTCTTTTTTTTTTTTTTTGCCCTGGTTGTTGTGACTCAATGGACTGAGAACAAAAGTGTTGCTGCTTCAATTGCCAGTCAGAGCACATGCCTGGGTTGTGGGCCAGGTCCCCAGTAGGGGGCACACAGAGGCAACCACACATTGATGTTTCCCTCTCTTTCACCTTACCTTCCCCTCTCTCTAAAAATAAAATAAATAAAATCTTTAAAAATACCTTTGTTTTTGTCATATTGGCAAAAAATATATTTTTGGTGTGCCTCAGAATTTTAGTAGTTTATGTGTTCCATGAGATGAAAAAGGTTGAAAATCACAGATCTGGGATGTTAATGGTTGGTAAAAGATAGACCTTGGGAAAAGGTTAAACTTGGGAAAACCTTTCCAAATGTTGCATTTTGACTAGAGAATCTCCTTAAGCTATGGGGAGATACTATTCATGGAGGCCTCTTATACCAAACAACACAATCTGTGTGCCAAGACATCTGCTCTCTGTTCCCATTTATGGCTCTAACATATCGCTGGTCACTTAGACTATACTGATATAGACTAACTGGCTGAAGCAGCACTTGACCAGCTGTACGCAAAATTGGAAATCTTCCCTTGAATGTATTCTATGTCTCTTCTCTCTGTTCTTTGCTCTTTCGTTGTAGGCCCTCATGCCTTTGTCATATACACAGATCAGGCTGATGTCATGATCAAGGTCAGCTCATCAAAAGTTCTAAAACTCATGCTCTTACCTATTTTCAATATCTCCTTTTTCTTCTTCAATGGGTGCAAGGCTAGACTCAGGCTCTTTTACCATTAGTCGCAGCAGGCATAGTGCTTAGGGACTATAAGTTTTTCATAGGCTTATGAGAGTGTTTGAGGTTCTAGGAAAATAATTAATTTAATACAAAAGAAAGGCAAAAGCTCCAAAATTAAAATTAATTTAAGTCTATGTCTGCCAAATGCATCATCATTGCGACTTCATTAATTATTCATTTCTGTGATCACACAACCATACCTTTGAAGTTTCAGCTTTTTTATACAATGATTGTTAAAAATGACATGTGATTATTTTTAAAATATTAAATTATAAGTTATTATTTAATAAAAATATTAAAATATAACTCACAGTTACATAAGCTTAATATATTAATTTTCATTCATACATATTCATTTTGTAATAACTTATCTATTTCATAAGCAAGCACTTTTAAAGCAGGTCAACAGTGTTCAATTTGGAATGCTAGTATCCTTAGAAAATAAGAAGACTTTATAAAGACATAGATATAAATGGTTTTAAGTGAGATCATTTTAAGATGTTCAACTTTCATATGTACTCATTACTGATATTGATCCATCTAAGAACAAGGCTGCTCCCTCTGCTTCCATTTTCCCACCAGCTCTTGTCCAATCGATCATCTGTATTCCCATTGCAATTAAAAACATGGACCTCTAGAACACACACACACACACACACACAGTAGTCTAAATATTACTAAAGATGCTGAAAACTGAATAAATATATTGCTAAAGTAACACATACCTAGGAAACACCAGTCGGCAGCTCTTTTTGTTTTCAACACAGTTGAGGTAGAAGCAATTTGTGTTTCATAAAATAATTTCTGATGTTAGATTACTGGGTAATTTGAGGGGTGGAGGACATATAACTCAGAAGAAGTCAAAAGTGACATCACTACAAGAAAACTCTATTTCTACCTAGTTATTTAGGCTAATATATTTTCTCAGTGCTTATAGTGACAACTACCAGAAAAAGGAATAGTATTGATATAGAAACCTGTCTCCTCCTAGCAATGAGTAATACATTAAAAAAGAAAAGCTTCACCTATTATCAGTAACAGGTTGACCTCCATCAAAGTTTTGTGTTTAAATTATTTATCAAAAGCTTCAATATACTAATTTGTATCAATTCTGTGCAACTACAAGATCTTTTAAAAATTTAATTTCACCTTAGAGAAATACTTTCTCTGTATATATGTGAAAATATGTGTACATAAATATATGTGTATGTATACTTATATGCACATATACAGTCATATACCATATATATATATATATATTTGGGTTTTGTTATAGGTAATATGATAGTGTAATCAATAAAAAGATTTTTATAAAAATAATTTAGCATAAAATTGTGTGAAGGAAATAAATGGAAACATGAGCTTATGGAGAAAGAATACTGATTTAAAAATTTTTGAATACAAACAGAGCTTTCTCAAATATTTCTTCAGTGGGTGGTGGTGACCATCAAAATACATTTAGAGCCCTTTGGGAATAATTAGGAAAATGATGTGAAGGTTTTATTTTTAAATATCAATATTAACAACCTGGCAAAAATGATCCTTTAGAACCATTTACAATTATGATACAAAATTATAGGTTAAATTGAATATAATCTTAAAAGTGTAGAAACCATCAAAGTACACTGTTTTTCAAAGTTCTCTTAGATAAAAGCCCAGAAAAAAAGTTTACAGCTCACTGCTCTGGACGCTGTGCTCCTAACAAGTTTCCGTGCTTCCCACCCTGCCAGAGCTCTGGGGAACTGCTTCTGTGGAGCACGCACCTTCTCAGGTGCTGCCCCGATACAGGAAGGAAGAAAGGCAAAACACGAATAGATTTAGAGGTTTATTATCAGATATGGAATACAGTTGGCAAGGGAGGTGGTCAAAATTAATAACTATAAAAATATTTCTTTATAGAATTTGTGAATATAACTTATTTTTTCTCCTGGCATTTTTTTGTGGATGATATTTTTTATTCAGGTTATTAACGTTAAAGGATAAATTTGAAACTGCTCCTCTGTTTGTTCAAAATGTATTATTAATAAATGGAGACAGTACCCATCTATTATACTTAGGATAATAGTTCATTTATTGAATCAACTACTAACACTGATGAGTCTAAGATGTCCAATTATATCCTGAGGCATTGGGAGAGGGAGGTGGCAATGGCTTAAGGGGAAGGGATTATGAAGAATAATAAAACATGTCCTCTGGCCTGGAAAATTTATGTTCCAATTTTCTTCTTTAGTTTTCTACCAATAAAATTGAAATGCCAGATCTCTGATTATAACCCCTGAGTTCCTCTTAGTTCATCAGAAGAATAGCAGAAAACAGAAGCCAGGAAACACATACAATGTTTCTGTTTCCCTGCATTTGTGTAAGTTGTGTCATTCCCTTGAATGCCATTTCTCCCTTTATTTACCCAATAATTAATTAAGGCCATCCCTAATATTCTAAGAAAAAATTAGTCAGTGCTTTCCTGTCTATTTTGGTTTAGAGTGGATTACCGGGTAACAGTCTCTGAAACAAAGAGCCGTTTGCTCTGGGGAGCTGCAGCTGTTAACAGAAGGCAGTAGAAGCTGATTCACAATGTAGTTGCAAATGAGGCCTAATATTATCAGACCAGTTCTGAAGCTGGCGTGTCCCTTAGATGTGTCTCAAGGTGAGGCAAGAAGACAAGTACCTCTGCATCACACAGTCATTGGACCCAGGCCACATTTTTAAAGAACATGTAATCTGGGGCAGTGCAGTCACATGCAGCTGAGGGCAACACCCAGTGAGAGATGCAGCCGTGAACAGCTATCAGCAGCCAAATGCCCCAACAGCAAGGTGTGGGTGCACTCTCTGGAAAGAGATCTCCATTCACCGCATGTTCATGATAGGCCATATAGGTAAGCTGTAATTCATTACTGTGGGTGAGACCTACTTTATGTAAAGCACTTTTTTCTAGGTTTTTGAAAATGTTGTTAATCAAAACAGCCAAATATACTTGCCCAATGGAGTTTATGTTGCATACTGTTAGGGAGAGAGAACATAATAAGATAGAGAAAACCGTTAGAATGTTAGCAAGTGGTATATGCTATAGAAAGAAGAAAAGGTAGAGCAGGACTAGGGGTTTTACATAGTTTGGCTAAATTATGTTATTAGTAATGTAATGTTTAGATATCCCTCTAAAAATTCAGTTTGTTAAAGATAGCTTTTCTATCCCCTATTCCTAGAATGGAGTCAGAATTCAACTTGTTATTGGAGTGAATAGGTGAGACAGAATCTGGGGATATTTCACTTGACTTCGGAATAAAAGATGAAAACTGTACTTGAATAATGATTAAAATAAAATAAAAAATAAAAATTTAAAAACAGGCAAATTAATTTTAATAATATATTTTATTTAAGCTAATTTAAAAAAAGAAGAAAGGAAGAATGAGCAATTGGAGTGAGTTGTGTCCTTTTGGACACATATTGATCTGTTTATAATTAGTATGTATTAATAAGTAGGTCAATGAATTTTTCTCCTTTCTTTTTTTCTCATCTCTCTGATGATCTTAATAGCCACCCATACTTCATAAGCAAAACCGCCTTTGCATGTGGGGTAAATGGTTGTCCTGGGGGTATGATTTAGAAGAGTACATAAAACTCACCTCCCCACACAAATAGACTGAAAGTATCCATGTAGTCAAGTTTTTAAAAAATCCATTATTAAAGTTTACAATACTGTAAATTAGTAAGCATTATCATCTTCCTGCTCTAAAAGGCAAGGATTTCTTAGTGTGCTAACTCACTAGATAGGTGATTGTATTTTCCTGACTGAAAAACTCTGCTATGGGCTGAGAGAGTTGGAACTCAAACCAAGGTCTTTTCACTGAACAGAGTGGGATTTGGTTGCTGGCCACCTACCAGAGGCATAAAACAGAGATTGGTGGGGAAGGAAAAAGTTCTTTTTTTAAGAGGTTGCCCAATTTGGGGAAGCAGGGAACACCCCAACTTCAGGCCAATCTTTTTTGCAGAACACAAAAAGAATCCAGCCACCCCCAGAGCCAAAGTTGGTGTCTAGAAACCCTGCTCCATCCTTATCTGTCCTTCTGGAGCCCAAGGCTGCTAGGCCAGTGGCTCTCCAGCTTCAGGCTCCTTTTATGGAGTGCATGCTTATGGGGCCTCCATGGCGTTGCTGTAGCTTTTCCCACTCTGGGGCCCAGGGCCATTGCTGACCATCGCATGTAGGGCTCTGTCCATGAGGTCCCCAGTACCCAAGGCTACTTGCACCCTCAGGGCCAGCCAGTGTTCCGCTCATGCATACTTGCATTGGTTTCAGAGAGAGAGAATGGGCACAGTCCCGGACTCCTATGGCACAGAGCCACAGCACCTGTGGGCCACTGCCAGGGCACGTGTCCCAGAGGTGTGGCCCAGTGCGTGGGACTAGGTCTCCAAGAGCTGGTCCCTGCCCAGGAGAGTGGGAAAGCTGAAGGGCCAAGACTCCAACCTCCATTTAAATCTTCTGGCCCCAAATCCTGTATGTTCTAGAAGCAAATTGGAGGTCTTTTTCTCTGTCCAAACATTTCACTAGTCTGGTACATGCTCTGTGCAGAGGCCTCCTCCTGCCACCATGTTCATCTCCACCGTGCACATGTGCTGTGACCTTTTAATCCCATGCGTACTCTGTGCAGCTTCCTCCTGCTGTGTTGGGAGTGGCACTAGTTTGTTTATCCTTATGCAGAGGTTGAGAAATCTATCACGTGCCAGCTGCAGCTTCAGTTCCACCACCTCTAGCACTTCCCAACTCCTCTCTTCTCTGAGGCCTGGGCAGTTTCTCCTGCTACCTCGGGGGGTTCCTCTCCACTCCCTAGCAATCTCACCAGATCCTCTGTAACATTCTGGCTTAGAGTGGAGGCCCTCACTGTCATAGAACAGGAGAGGAAAAGAGAGTATATGTTATGGAAAGTGGATGAAACTAAAAAACACTTGTTTATGCTCCTAGGAAGTGACAGAGTGAGTCAGCTTGAGTTCTCCTTGGGAGTTCATCTGGTTACCAGGGTGCCACACAGTTTCCCTGGGGTATCCTGTGCCGTGTGTCCTCCAGTATGACTTCATTAAAGAAATCAGTCAACCTCGGAATTTAAGGACCAAGCAATAGGTATATTCTGGAAATAAAAAATGATTGTAATGAGGGATATAAAAACTATGTTTGGAGCATCTTTTCTCCTTTTTCTGCGACACAATAGCAAAGCCTACAGGAAGGGGCAGAAAACTTTGCTCACTTAGGAGTCACTGATTAATAGGAATAAGTGAAAAATGGAATAAATGAGATGAAATGAAAAATAGAAGAAAAAAAATTAAAAAATGGCATATACCCTGGTAAAGGTTTACTCCATTTCCTGTATTTTGTTTACAGAAAAAATAAATCCCTGAAAACAATAACCAAAAATTATAATTCAATTCAATAATTACTACATTTGATAAAACAAAAACATACTTTAGTTTCATATTCTGAACAGTAAGGAAATTGAGACAAAATAGTAAAAAATAGAGATAAGAGTAAAGGAGCTAAAGAGTGCTTAATAAAGGGGGTTGAAGGGAGATAAAGCCCAATGAGGGCTACAGTAGTTAATGCAACACTTCAAAATAGGCCTGCTATCATTTAAAAATAAGATTTTGGAATACAATTTTTGTTTCATTATGGGATTCAGTAGATTTTACATATGAAGAAAAGGTATTCCATTTTAATGGGCCCAAAATTATTATCACTGGCTAATGTCTCCATGAGATTGAAAGTGGAATTGTTTTATTCCAAAATGCTGGCAAGCAGCATTTTTAAATCACCATTTATTTTATTGGTTTTACCTTTTATTTCTTTACAAGTTAAGTTTGCTTTTATTCTAATTAGTCTGAGAAGATTTTAAAAATTAAATTAGCTTAAGAATATGTTATTTATCAGAAGTTTATACCTCATAATTCGTCCTTGTAAAACATTACAAGTTCAAAAACATAAAACAACATTGAACATTGTGTTTGTCTTGAAATTCCTTCCAGAAAACTATAAAACATAAAGTGGAAAAAAAATCAATGTTATAAAGATGCCAATTCTCTAAAACTAATATTTGGATTGAATATAATCTCAATTTTGTGGAAATTGACAAGTAATGGTAAAATTTAAGTGAAATTGCAATAGTTTAAGAATAAAAAAGACAATCTTAAAGAACAGAACATGGTATGAGGACTTTACTAATAACAAGACTCTCAAAGCTATAGTAATTCAGTGGGTAAAGTGTTTTGGGGTAGATCTATGAATAGAATGGAAGGCCACCAGTGGGATGAGATGGAATGGAATGGAGAGGAATGGAACAGAGAAGAACAGAACAGAACAGAACAGAATGCAGTGGAGGGCACAAAAGCATGTCTCACGTGGGCTTGGCTGTGTGGCATAGTGAGAACTTGAGTGGAAGTTCCTTCCCCATAACCACTCAAAATAGGTTTATAATTTTCATTAATTTACTGTGTTTTCAACATTTTATTAGGAAAAATTAACACACACAGATAAGTTGAAAGAATTTTACAAAGAACATTCATAGTTATAGTTTCTCCTACTATAATCTACCATTAATATTTTACTTAACTTGCTTCATCACATAGCTATTTACCTGCCTATCCCTTTATCTACCATCAATCCATGTAATCATGTGATTACTACATTTTTAACAGCTCATTCATTTATCATAAGGTAAACCCAAACTAAGCAGTGCCCAAGTCAATAAATAACATTTTTCTAATAATATAGTCCACCAATCCTTGAAGACGTAACCTATCCTAAATGAAGAATTTTTTTCACAAATTTAGATTTTAGGAAATTAGATTACTTTACCTCCCCTGTTCTTTTCTTTTTTGGTACATTTGTAAAGGGTAAATGAAAAGAGTTAGGATTTCACAAAAAGTTTGTGCATACAACTTCCTCATAGGGTTTCTTGATACTTTTTCTAACATATATTAGAATTTCTTAACAGTTAAAAACCTAGAAGACTGAACATTTTTTAAAAATAACAAATACAACAGGCTGAGTCAGTAAACAGATTAGCTCTCTGTCTCATGGGTTGTTTGCTAATGTAAGTTTTCTAAACTTGGGCAATTTATAGCTAGTATTGGCCATTATCACATAGAACAGCTTGCATTGAACCTAATGCAACCTAATGTTTTTAATGCATTATTTTCTTCTGATTTCCCCTCAGACATGATTGCAGCAAACAACACAGTGAGGAAAGCATTCCTTTTTTTAAAATTTGCTATGCAGTGATTTGACTTCTCACATTTCTCTTGGAATGAAAATTAGATTCAAGAACAGCTCTGTACCTGATAACTCTGACAAGGTGTGAAATGCTAAGCTTTATATGGTTGTAATAAACATATGCAAAGTTTTTTTTTTTCTTTTGTCTGAAGGCTTTAGGCTGTCTATTCTGGAGTAAAGAAATTATAGCCTTGTGGCATTAGCTGTCCTGTCTGCAACATCCATGCTCTCTGAATGCCAGTTATTTCAGGGAAATGCCAGCTTGCTGAGGGCTTCTTCTATCTCAAGTGCTTGATTATGCAAAGATTGACAATGTCCAGGACTCTCCTGGATGATTTATTGAGCGTCTTTTTGTTCACCAGCTGGTGTCCTTTGGAATCATATTTGAAGGAATGTAGCAAAATATATAACATATAAATAAATGAACAGAGGAGAAATTAGTCTAAAGTAGAAGAATCAGGAATAAAACAACGGGTAGATATTTTTGTTTACTTACATGGAATTACTACTGTTTTCCTTGTTTTTTTTAAAGGGTAGCACTGAAAATTTATATCTAGAATACAAAAAAATCTGATCTTAAATATGATTTTAACTTTCTGGTAAAGTCACAAGAGCAAAGTAAGGCCCATAGCTCTGGCATGTGGGAAAAATAATTATGAACATGTGGCCAACTGAGGCCAGTCAAGGCTGTGATGACTCCTCAAAGGAAAGATGGAGCCCTGGGCATGCTGGTCTACTCAGAGATGTGAACAGATGACCTCTAGTTCTTGGATTAACTTTTTCAGCAAAAAATCAAGAGGATAAGTTACATTGTATGATATAAGATTAATATGCAAAAGTCAGTGCATCTCTACATGTTAGCAATGAACATCATGAAAATATGAGAAAAATAATTCCATTTAAAATAGCATCAGAAAGAATATAATAAATTTAACCAAAGAAGGATAATGCAGGGTTTATACACTGACAACTATTGAACATTATTGAAATTAATGTTAAATGATCTAAATATATATTAAAAACTCCTTGTGTTCCTGGGTTGGAGGATGATATTGTTAACATGGCAATACTGCATTTTAGTCTTCTTCTTGTTGCTATAAGAAATTACCGCAACCTTAGTATTTTAAAATAATATAAATTATTCTCTTACAGTTCTGGGGGTTAGAAGTTTTCCAGAGCACTCCAAGAACAAAAGTCTTATGGGCTGATAACCAACGTGTTTGCAGAGATGGCTCCTCCAGGCGGCTTCTGGGAGAATTCCTTCCTTGCCTCTTCAAGCTGGCATTCCTCAACTTGTGGCCACATCACTTTGATCTCTATTTCCATCCTTACATTGCCTTTTCCTATAGTCAAATCTCCCTCTGCCCCCACTCTTATAAGGACATTTACAATTATATGAGCTCACCAAGATAACCCAGGAAAATCTTATGACACCTAATAACAACTTTAAAGTCCTTTTTGCCATTTAAGATAACATATTCATAGTTTCTGGGGATTCAGGTATGGACATATTTAGAGGTAGGGCATAATTTATTATCAAATGCCTAAATTAATCTGTAGAATCTATACAACTTCTATTCAAATTCCAACTGCCTTTGTTGCAAAATTAGAAAAGACGATTCTTAAATTTATTTGGAAATGAAAGGAATAATCTCAAAGAAGAACAAAGTTGGAAGACTCACATATCCCAATTTCAAAAGTACAGAACTTCGATATTCAGGAGAGTTTAGTAGAATATAATTAAGATTCCAGAAATAAACCCATAACTCTACAATTAACTGAAATTCAACAGAGTTGCTACACCATTGATCAGAGAAAGAAGAGTCTTTTCAACAAATGGGTGGGAGTAACTGGATATCCACATGTGGCAGGATGAAGTTAGACCACCTATCCCACATTATACAAAAAGAAATAGCTCAAAATGATAAAAGGACTAAATATAAGAGCTATGACTATAAAACTCTTGGAAGAACACATAGGTGTAAATCTGTGTGTCTTTGGACTGCACAACATTTTCTTAGATATGACACCAAAGTCACAAGCAATTAAATAGAAAGAGATGGCTAAGGCTTCATCCAAATTAAAAACTGTTGTGTGTCAAAGGGCATTACCAGGAAAAAGAAAAAACAACCACAGAAGGAAGAAAATATTTTAAAGTCATGTTTTTAAAATCCTTGATTCTGGTATTTGTAGAAAGTACTCTTACACTAAACAACAAAACAACAAATAGCCAAACTTAAAAACAAATAAAGGATTTGAACAGACATTTCTCTTAATATAGAAATGGCCAATAAACATATGAAAATATACTCAATGCCATAAATCATTAGGGCCATGAAAATCAAAATCACAATGAGACCTCACATCCACTAATGGCTATACTAATAATTTAAAAGAGGAAAATCAGTGTTTATGAGAATGTGGAAACACTGGTGTATTGATGCATTGCTGGTGGAAGTGTAAAATGGTGCAACTCCTTTAGAAAAGTTAGTTCATCAAAAAGTTACCACATGGAGTTACCACATGACCCAGGAATTCAACTACACATTCAAGAGAATTGCAAATACTTGCTCATACAATTTTTATAGTAGTGTTATTCATAAGAACCAAAATATGGAACAAATCTAATTGTCCATCAACTGATAAAGTATAAACAAAACATGATGGAATATTACTCATAGGTAATAAGGAATGAAGTAGTAATATATGATGCAAGATGGATGACCCTTGAAAACATTATGGTAGATGAAAAACCCAAACACAAAAGACTATATATTGTATGACTCCATTTATATGAAATATCCAAAATTGGTAAATCCATAGAGAAAGAAAGTAGATTAATTATTGCTAGGAAACTGGCAGAAGGAGGATGGAGAGTGACTGATAATTGGTATAGGATTTACTTTTCAGTTGATTAAAATATTCTAGAATTAGATAGTGGTAATAAATGTACTACTTTGTGAATAATACTAAGTTTACTCACCTATGGTATTTTGTTACAGCAATCTGAGCTGACTAATACATTATGGAATGAAATAGGAAAAGGAGAATGGAAAAAAGAAGTCCAGTGAACAGGAAATATATTTGTTTAATAAAACAGAGTACAGATCAGAGGGAGATTTAAAAAGGGAACCGGAAATATTATTTTGGTTATTTGGTTTTTTTAAATTAAAAATACTTCCATGGGTCACAAATAAACTATGGATGAACCATAATTACCATAATATTGCTTTATCAAGATCTCTTTAATTCTTTTTTAAAAACAAAACTATGGTAGGATAGTATGCTTATTAGTTTTATTCATCTAGGAGTCATATAAAACTGTTTTCATTTTACATATTGGGATATTATCATGTGCACACAATTTATAATGCCCTTTAGGAAAATACAATGAAGTAGACAAAGAATGGGATCTGCTGAGTTCTTTCAGTTTAAAATGGTTGTCTTATTTTTCTCTATTTGTTGGTAAGGAACTGAGTAATTCGGAAGAGAGTTCAGGGCAAGTAAAAGGTAAAGGCCTGGTGAATAATGAGGCAGAAAGTGAAGGACAGGGTGAGCGAAGGGCCTTGTCAGTGGTACGGGATATGGCTAGCTGTGATAAGACAGAGAGCGCTCTCTGCACATTTGAGAATAAAGCCGCATCCCAATTTTCACTCTACTGGCCATTGAGAGACCCAAGCGACATTTTGCTACTCTTGGAACTCCTACAGGTAAATAGTATCATACAAGCTAGTTCCAAATAGAGAGAAAATTCAGCTTTATATACAACCTGATTTTTTTCTCCAACTATATGCTACTTTACCCTCATGCTGACTATATTCTTTTCTCGTCTTTAAGGGAAATGTGTCATTTCAGCTTCTGTTCAAAGTGATTCTGACATAAAGCATTATTTAGGAGTTTGTTCTAGATAAATTTGTCTCCTAAACCTAGCACCAATAGCTATGTGAACTTGAAGTAAATGATTTGTCCTCATAAACTTTATTTACTCATCTGTAAAGTGTAAATAATAATGTTTGCTTCCAAAGCAAAGACTTCTGGAGATTTAAAAGATAAGAGATTAAATTAAATAATGTCTGTAAAGTGCTTCACAGAGTACCTGAAAGAGTAAACACTCAACTTGTGACATTACACAACAAGTATTTTTTCAATTTTGAGGTTCCATAACCAGAAGTCATATTCTCTTTTCTCTTCTCCATAGGCATTAAATCTAGCTAACTTGCACACATTGTTCTTACCAGGCACTTACATAAATAACTTAAGCCTTTTTCTTTTCCAGAAATAGTTGTGATCTCTTGAGTTCTTCCCACTCACCTGTATTTCACAATCAGTGCCCTTGAACCTTTTGCTTAACTCAATTCCTTCCCTCCCACTGATTTTCTTCTATCAAAATCTGATCTATGACTCTTCCAGCTTTACATAAGAAGCATTCAATAACTTGGGTGGATTGTGTCCAAAGTGCCAGAAAACTAGCCATGCAACCTGCAGTTCTTGTGCTTCATTTCTGGGTGGTAGAAACTAAAAGACTAGCCACTGGGCTCTGGGAAGTCCTGGAAAGGGTTTCCATATAGGAATTGTGGAGGCTTGTGCGCTCTCACTGCAGTCAGTAGTCACCTGCTCTCACACTCATCCGTGCCAAAGCATTGTTCCTCAGACACAGTCTTTTCCAAAATTCTGATAATAGATCACAGAAACCTGGAAACCACAAGTGAGTTTCTTATAATTCATTCAAACATAGATTCTGTTTGTGTCACAGATATGTAGCATTGTTTTCCAAGGGAATTTTTCAAACATCAACACTTAATCATCACCTGAAGTTGTTATTTGAAGAGGCAGGTTCCTAGTTCATTTGGTCTGAAAATAATCTCAAGTGAATTTAATGTAAGTAATTCATGTAACATACTTTGAGAAATGCTGCCTAGAAATGGAGAGTCAGAGTTCACATCTTAAGGAAAGAAAGCAAAAAACCCACAGATGACCTTATATATGACAATGAAAACATGCTAAATAACCAATTTATGTGTTTATGAAAGCAAAATGCCTTTTGCTTGTATCTTAAACAATTTTACTCTGTATCTTGAGAATTCATTCAATTTCTATTTAAACAAAGAAAAATAAAGCATTGCTTTGCTTTACTCAAGGAGTGCATTCTTTTAGCCCTCAGAAAGAAGAGTGCTACAAGCAGAAGTCAGTCCCTGTGAGAAATGATATAAAATCTGGAGGTCCATACCCTTTTTTATCAATTACAATCCACTGGTAGCTTTGCTCTTATTATCCTTAGGAAATAGTTTGCTTTCACTAAGATTTTCAGAAAAAAATCTCTGAGAGATCGATTCCCAAGGCATCAGAAGAAAATATCATTAACCACCCAGAAACTTCAGGCAATAGGCAAAGTCCACTAAATGGAAAAAGTTTTCCTGAGGAAGAACCTCATTAAAGTGTTTCATGTAGGTGCTTCAAGGAAGAAACTGCTAGGTGACAAAATAATTTTTATATTATGAAAGTTCATTACAAAAAGATTTTGTGTGTAATGAGATGGGGGTGCATGACCCATGGAAACACTAGAAGCAATAGCAAAGACAAGAGAAAATGAAAGCAAAACTGTGATGATCACCTCAGAAACCAGTAATGTCTCCTGCAATTCAGAGAATGAGACCATCAGGAAGAATGAGAAAAATATAGGACAAAGCACATAAATCGCGGTTTTCTTTAATTTTCTTTTCTCTCTCTCTTTCTCACTCTCTCACACATACACATCGCAGGATAGATCACAGTTCATGTAATTATTGGTTCAGATGCACAAACTCCTTTTAGAGATTGCTTCCATGCCTCACTAATTGTTTCACTTTTATATTTCTATTTACTTGCTTTCAAATGCAACAAGGATTACTGAAAATTGAAAGTATTCATTCAAACACCTTTCCTTTTTCATTTAAGCATAAAATCTCTCCTAGAGTAAGTTAGTGTTCTTTTTCTGGAAAGATTAATATTTTGATTAGGCTTTTTGTAAAGTTCTATCCTCATATATTTTAAAAAAATCTTTATGTTGGAAAGTTAACCACCTCCTTCCTTCTGAGGAATTGTTTTAGATCTTGATTTGGCCTCTTCCTTTTTGACCCACTTAGCTTTCTTTTCTTCACTAGAATATTTTCCTTTCATTTTCTTCTCTTCCCCTTCCTCTTTTTCTCTTTCCTTTCCTTTCCTTCTATCTTTCCTTCCTTCCCTGCTCCCTTCTCTAATCCTCCTTACATTTTTCCTTTTTCTTTAAGGCTCCCTAGGATATTTATATTTATTCTTTCTGTACCCATAAAGAACTCAGTTCATTCACAAGATTCCCAGATATTTGTTTCTTACTTTGACACCACATTGTTTATAATAGGCCTATAATCTTTTATTTACTTTTTTAAAAATATATAAATTTATACATACAAAGCTGAAATGAGTTAAAAACAAGCTTACAACTTGCCCATAAAATAATTATGGCATGGCAATTTTTCCCCATTCTGACATTGGCATCACCATTTTCTGAATTTTTAACATCTATAATCTTAGTCCTCTTTAAATTTGTTCTCTTTCTTCCATGGCCTACTCACTAATAAGTATATTGATTCTTTCTTTTGAGTATCATGGATATTTCCCTTTCTTTTCTGTTGTTATGTTTATGAATAAATCTATAACTCTCATAAACTTATATATGAGCTATTATATGGCATTTTTCCTGGTTTATTTGCTTACAAAAGTGAAGAGTCCAGAGGAGAAGTCTTATGAGAACATGAAGACTGTCAAAAGAAGTGATACTTAAAGGAAATATTACTTTTTAATCTCCCAACTCTGGCATTCCATATCTACATTTTTCTCATGTTCACACTTTTAATATATTTATATTTTCCTCTACTGTTATTTAATTTTCCAAACCCACCAGGAAACAAAAGAATGACCATGGTAATGTGAGATATTGTCAAATGATGACTTCTCCAAGCATCACCAAAATAAGCTGTTAAGACAAAACTTGGGTTTATTGTTTACGTAGGTAGGGAGAGGGGTACTTGGACATTGTCTTAGTAGTGTGTTGGAGAGAAAGAACAAACTTGGGAGAATCAATTATATTTTGAAGTCTGGTTTAAGAAGAATCTTCCAATATAGGAATTTGGCTCATATTGAATAGGATCATGAAGCAATAGTTCAGGTTTGGTGGATATAGCAAGGTAACAACTTGAGTTAAGGGGTTTCCAGAGTTAAGGTATAAGCTGTCTTTTGATGTGTTCTGTTAAATAATCCATGGGTCTTTAAAGAAGTTCCTTGGCAGAACAATAAGTGTTTTGCAGCTTTTATCTTCCCAGGCAATGATTTTCTAAAATAGTAATGTTGAACTGTCTCATAAAGAGTCTTCATTTCTTCATAAAGATGGGTTTAAAACACTTCTATAAGGTTTTAAAACATATATTACAACTAAAAAAGTAAAATTTTATTTAAAAATGGGGTATAAATACTTCACTTCCTGGAGACAGGTGCTTCTGTTTTTCTGCTAACCTCAAGACAATTGTGTCTCAACATTTCCTACTTATAAGAGAAGCAGGTGCCTAAATCAAAAAATACAAGTTCAAGTACCCAGATGGGCCAGAAACAAAATATGAACTTGTCAAGAATGGGATCCAATTAAGAGTTGGTAAGGACTGTGGGAACCAAGGAGCTAGAGTGTTTTCTCCATTTAAAGGCATTACCATCCAAATTAAAACATTTTAAACCTTGTTCTGGTCAAACAGAACCTATCTTCTGGCCAGCTTCTATGCAAGGCCAACATTTTGCCTCCTGTTTTCAGTTGTAAGGATGATAAAGATCTTACAGATGTTTGACACTGATTATAAAGCCAGAAGGGCTTGAGAGAGTTTCACAGTGTCCACCCAGACATATAGGAGATATGTGTAGTCCCAACGTGTAGACAGACACCATCTGCAGCTAACAAAAATGGTGACGTTTCATAACGATCTATAGTGACGTGCATAACCATAACGCCAATCTGACAACTCGGAACAAAGTGAGAGAGTCAATAGCCATGATAACACTTGGAAAAATCATTTTTTCCCTTTTGATTAGGAAACCATTTCTTCTTTAGCAAAGCAAACAAAATTTACAACTAATTTTATTTTAATTTGCTTTTGCTTGTGTTTTCAACATTGATAAGTATTTAAAAGCAGTTGAAAGACTGTGCCTTTTCACAAAATCATCATCCTTCACTGTAGATTTGAAAGGAGAAAAGTAATTGGGAAAAAGAAATGTTGGCAAGCCTCATCAATAAACTGATGAAGTCGGCTATTACTCTCCAGCATGACTCCTAGTAAGACTGTTTAAATGATCATTTGGTTCTTAGTGTCAATAAGTTTTTAGATATGGCTCTTCTAGCATATGCAGCTTTAGGAATTATATATGACATGTTCATTACATTCTGTGGCAGGAAAGGTTATAGTGATCTGGCATGCTTGAGCCTGGCTTCATTGTCATCAGCAAGAAAACCTCTGATGACTTCAAAGGACAGGATGCCAGCTAATAGACCAAACAGAATTAAAGTGTGGTATAAAAACATAGTAATCCCACTTAAACTGGGATTGGTAGTGGAGATAATTTGTTAATCATGTGAGTGCCCCTTCTCCTTGGTCACTCAATTTGTTTCTGGTGTGGACTGATCTAGAAAATCATACAGTTTATAGTTCTGTTAAAAGCCTCAATCTCTGGGTCTCATATTAAAGTGTTTAATATTCCATTTCAGATAACTCATTTCAGGAGAGCTGAAAAAACCTGCAGGTCCTGCAAGTCCATCTGCTGACTGAGCAGTCTACATCTTTTGGAAGCCCTGGCATTAGCATTTTCCAGTGGCGTCCTTTGTGGATAAGGCAAATATGCACACCTTCAGCAACAAACATGATGGCCATGTAACTGATTTATCACAATCCATTTCCAACATAAAATCTAACTCTACCTCTGAAATTTAGTCATGTGATGTGGGCTCTCAATATGCCAACCTTAGAATGTAGGGAGCAGTGGAAAGGTGGGCAAGAGGGTTGGTAGCTATCATTCTAAGCCCAGGAAGTCTATTAAAGATACATACATTCTCTAATCTGACTGCTTTCACAAGGTTGCAGGGTGTCTCCTGAACAATGTACAACAGAAGTACAGAGCATTGTGGCTTCATGGTGCTTTCCTATATTGACCTACCATCTGAGGTCACTTCACCTTCCTCATACTGTGGGTCTCCTTACAGTGCTGGTCATGGATCCCATAATACGAAGTTACCTCAGTCTTCCTGATATATTAGAGTCTACTGTATTGAATGCATTCCTCATTTACCTGCTTTTTGGTGACATGCGAGGTATGTCTGGAAAAAGTTCAGCCATTGTTAACATAATGAGAACAGTTTGTGCAACACTGATGTAACCTGGCAGCCAGGGAGACTGGACTGGAATGCACAGTGTTAACAATGATGGCTTCTCTGTACTAGTCAGTGGGGGTGGAGATATCATTGAGTGAGCATGTGTACTGTGTGGCTGTCGCATTCAAAATGACTGAGTACAGCAATGAATCTGCATCAAATTTGTGTTAAGCTTGAACATTCCTCCACAGGAAATGTTCAGATGATTCAGAAGATCGAAGCTATGGGCAACTGGTGATTGGCAGCTTCATCAGGAAAATGTGCCCACTCATGTATCATGTCTTGTGCAGTTTTTTGGTTAAATATCAAATCGCTCGGGTGACTCAGACTCCTACAGCCCTGATTTGGAGCCCTGTGACTTCTGGCTTTTTCCAAAACTAAAATCACCTTTGAAAGGGAAGGGATTTCAGACCACCGATCAGATTCAGGAAAACACGATGGGCCAGCTGATGGCAATTGGGAGAACTGTGTGAGGTCCCAAAGTTCCTACTTTGAAGGGGACTGAGGTATCATTGTCCTATGTACACTGTTTCTTGTATCTTGTGCTTTCTTCAATAAATGTCTCTATTTTTCATGTTATGTGGCTGGATACTTTCTGGGCAGACCTCCCAAGGTATTTGTATGTCTCAGATAATTTACAGCCAGATGGAAGCATTTCATCATTGAAAATAAGTTTTGATGAATGAGAAGTAAGCAAGAAAGAGGAGAACTAGAGTGGTGTTCTTCCACTTATGACTAGGTCAGAACGAAAACACATACATAATTGACAGGAAACTGAAGATAAATAACTTTGTTGTTTTTATTTATATATTTAGAATCTGCTAGGTATTTTTTTTTTGGACATTAGATCTGGAACTAAGCTATTTTAGGTCTAAACTAGAATGAAGAAAGTTTTGGGGAAAATAGACAGCATTTAATTAACCTGTCAATTCATAGATTACTCATCACATTCATGGAATAATCCAATGATACAATTCTAGGGAAGGACCAACTAACACTACCACAGCATTTAGTTGGTTATCTTACCCTACCATACTGTCCTGAGCTCCACTGTACTGAAGGCCAAGGATCTCTGTCCTCTCAGTGTCAAGCCTACTGTGTGGCCCATAGCAGCCTTTCTAAAAATGTCATAAAAGAAGAAGCCAGAGAGAAAAAGTTTCAAATCTGAACTGTAACAGGAACCTTGAGGTTATAAATATGAAAGCGAATTACCTGTTTAATACAAAGTTTGACTGAAAACATAAAATTCCTATTAACACAGATTCCTATTAACCACAGAAAATGCATGGGAAAATAGCCACTGAATTCAGATATCTGAAAGTATAATTTGGGAATTACATGTATCAAATTCACCTCAGTGTCCCCTTCCAGGCTTATTGGAGCAGAACATCTACTATTGGGGCTCAGGAATAAACATGCTAAACATGATTTCATAGATGATTCCTGTTGATTCATATTTATACTGCAATTTGAAAAACACTTTCTTCAGCTGTTAAGGCTCCAGCAAGCATCCTCAAATAATTTCTAGTGAGAAACTTCTTTTGCCTTAAGTAAATACTAGATGTGCGGACAGCAATGATGACACTGAATGCCTGTGTAGATGGGGATGATTCAACCAGCCCAAGTTGGAACTCACATAGGGGAGGGGACAAAGAAATGGTGACCATGATTTCTGGCTCCAGGTTTGTCTCTTACCTGGACATAGCAGCAACTCTCATCCCTAACAGTTGGCATTTTCCTCAGTGCTTTACACAAAGATGTTTCCTTCATGCTCTGAATTAAGACTCCCCTGAACCCCCGAGGGAGCCGTGTTTACCTTTTCCCAATCACCCACACCCAGCACGTTTTACTGTTGGCTGGACTTTGTATTGAAGATTTCAAATCATCACATAGTCTCTAACTGTGTTAAAGGGTTAATTTAAAGTTAGAATGGAAGTGTCACCACAAAGGTAGCCCTGTTTAAGTCTGGCTATATATAGTGTTTACAAAACAATTTATAGTGTCTATTGATTTAGTTGCAAATATTTCCTCCTCTGTTTTCCTCTATGAGTTTTATGTTTTAAGGTTTTGCATGTATGTCTACAGTCCTCTTTGAGAGTATTTGTTTTGTATGTTGTATGAAGTATGGATCAAAGAACAAAGAACTTCTTTGGGGCAATGTTTAAGTTTCTTCAGGCGGGATTCATGGTATTGTTAGGCATCAGGGATATTAAAGAAAATACAAAGTCGGTATGTGGTGACAGAGGCTGAATCCAAACCTGAACCATGAAGTTCACGAAGACAGGAACACGGCTGACAGCTGCAAAACTCTTTCAAGTCATAGCTTCTGCCTCTTGCTTTATTTCTACAGAAGAGAGATTTTCTACATTTCTCTTGCCCAGATCCTGATGGAAGTATTTGTAGAAAGCAGAGAACCAGAACTGCTCCCTGATACTCATTATTAATATAAATTCTCCTTCTTCTGTACTTTTGAAACAGAAACAGCTCCCTATCTTGCCTATTGTCTTTCATCTTCTCGGCCTACTAACCTACACACTGAAAAATCATGGGAAAAGGGGGTGCTTAGGACCAGGGGCATCAGTACATGTAGTCACAGCCCTCTGATGTGGAACAAAGGGAGGGTGGGAAATACTGCCTGCCACAATTATGAAAACATGAACCTGGCATTCTATAAATTATTTCTGAATTTATTTTAAAATATTTAACTTTGTGGCCCAAACAGCATTTCATTAAAAAGATTGACTGTTAATGAGAAAATGTTCAGACCACATTGTTAAATGAAAAATGCAGATACAAAATAACATATTGAATTATGAGGCTACTTTGTAAAAACATTACATGCATAGCAAAGGACTGGCACAGTATACAGAAATGATAAAAAGTATGTGTCCCAGTGCTAAGAAGTGATTTTTAAAATTATTTTTGTGTGTTTCCTTGCTATTTAAAAATATTTTTATAACAAATATTTTATTTTAGAAAATTATTTTATATGAAGTAACTAAATAGTCTTAAAAGTCATACTGGAATAAATCTGGCAATTATATAACCAGAGGTTTGGGAAAACCTGCTAAGCAAATAATTTTCTGTAATAAAATGCATACTACCCCTATCAACAAATTAGCACTACTGTGGGCTAGTAATGGTGGCATGATAAACAGAATGCTTAAAACATATCCATTAAAACATGGAATTCTACACAATTCCGCCTTTATCACTTGTCATTTGGATTGCTCAGCTCACTTTAAGCCCTTCTTAGAATTCCAAAGGGGTTGTTGCTGGAGGAAAAATTCTCCACATCATTATTTAATACCCCTCTGTGTCTTCACATGTTTGAGTCTGTAAAACAATTCTGTTCTAAGACACTGAAGGTGAACTCCTGAGGTTGAACAAAAGGATTCACTTGTCTCACCAGAAATTCAAAGATATTACGAAACAGAAATATCACTTCCCCTTGGTAATAGATTAGCCACAAATCACAGCATCACACAGGCTCGATCATAATCTAACACTTCATGCCTCAGACAACAAGTTGATTTGTCAAGGGAATACCTCTGCGAGGGCTGCCAATAGTATTGACGCCCATTGAAGAGGATATAATTAAGCTCTTGGTGAGCTAATTTCATTTTCTTTTTTTTCTAACAACTTAGGGTACATAAGTGAAGGATTGAAATAGATAGAAGATGCTAAAAGACCGTTCTCTGCCCAAATCCGGAGCAAGAGTTTCACCTCTCTTTGACCTGATAAAAGATATTTAGAGACATTCAAACAGCTTTCCCTCAATATCGCACA
This sequence comes from Phyllostomus discolor, assembly GCF_004126475.2. NCBI lineage: Eukaryota > Metazoa > Chordata > Mammalia > Chiroptera > Phyllostomidae > Phyllostomus > Phyllostomus discolor. The sequence continues at coordinate 159,156,396 of NC_040903.2, forward strand.
CTTGCACCATATGTCTGCTGCTACCAACTAAGCACCATCAGGTATAACCGTTTCTTCCAAATTAACTGCAGAAAAGCTCAGTGCTACATGCTTGTTATCTGCCTTTATTATGGCTCGAGGACAGGGAAATTGATTCTGATGCACTGTACCACTCACTGTGAGCAGTGTGGAGTAAAGGTATATGTCGATTAGGGTAACTTCTTAAAAGCTTGTTATTTGCTTAGGAATACATCCATTATCCAGTGAATCAAACATATTTTTTCTTAAACAAAATTTATGTGGAGACAGATAAGTAGAACATTAATAGTAATCTTAATCATGCCCACATTGGGCTAACCCCTGACCCTGCATAAGGCAAGTGCTCCACTATGACAAAGAAATAATCTCTCCATCCAAAATTCTCTCCACCTTTGACCTTCAGCCACCCCCTATAACTAAGTATAATTATTTTTGAAACACAGAAAAAGGAATTCATCATGCATGTGTTACATGTCTTGATCAAAAACATCAGTTGGAGGATTAAGAGAGCAGCAAAGATCATCTGGAGTTTTGCCTCACGTTGTGATGGCCTAGCTCACTCCTGTGGTGCTATATTCTAAAGGCTAAGCCAGCACTTGGGAGGCTGGGCATCAAATGCAGGGAGAAAAGTTGGGTTTTGAACTTTCTCTGTCATTAGTCAAGAGTGAGTAAATTGGGAATTCTCTCAAAGATTCCTTGCAGGTAGCAGAAAACCTTACAGAGAGTGGTTTAAGCAAACCATGGTTTGTTTCTCCCATGCAAAAAGGGTGTCCAGAGATAGTTAGTGGCATTATTTAAGCAGCTCCAATGCACATGTAGAAATACCTTTTATTGTCACCTTTCTATTTCTAACTTTACCTTTTTGTCACAGTCCAATTTCTGAGGCTCATAAATTAGCTTTAATAATTTTTCACATGTTTATATTTGCCTATCTCTCCCTGCACCAGCAAGAAACTAATAAATATGTTAGATTTCCTCTCAGAGGAAGGAACAAAGAACAGAAAGAAGAGGCAGTGGCTAATCATGATGAACTGAACATGGACTGAGTCCAGTGGCAGCGGGGCTCCTCGGCAGTGTTCTTGGTCAGGAATGAGTTAACAGAATCCACAGCCACTCTCTTAGATAAGTGTTAACAGGGCACCTTTTATTAATCTGGTCCAGTAGGTCCCTTTGGTCATTCTTACCAAGAAGAGTACAGGTAAGCATATATTTTGGCTTATCCTCTAGACTCTCCTTGGTCTTGCAAGAGCTTGCAAGAACCCAAGTTTTATAAAATGCTGAACCTAATCAACTATTTCCAGCTGTGAAATTCTGGAACTTCAAAATGAAATAGCATCTACTCTTCAGAAAATATATCTAGACTGACTTCTTGAAAGGGCCCCCTCTTTATTTGGACAATTTCTCTCATAGATGTTGGACATAAGCGGACCCCATTTCTTCTTTCTCAAGCTTGCCCCACTTGGAATTTGTTTTGTGTGTTTGTGATCCCAGTATCAGAGTCTCTTCCTCAAAAATTACTTTCCAACTCTCTCCCACTATGTTTCCATGGACTTTCAAGCTTTAAAAAGCATTACCTCTTCAGTGTTTCCATGACAGCTCACCCCAGCCCTGCCACACTTCTTGATACTTCATGGGTCTCCATGCCCTTAAATTGCTGGCTACGTCAAAGGTCTCTCTTTTCCTCATACAGCTTTATACATATACTGATTTTCTCTTTAAATTACCTCATCCTATCCAACCATTAACTCCACGTTGGTCCATTGCATCCAAATTTGTATCTATAAACAACTCTATTCTCCTCTGGGAACTCTATTTATGATTACCATCTCTCTATCTCAATACAAAAGGTCCATCAGCACCACATTTTCAAATTTTCAAAATAAAATTGATGGCAAACAATATACATTGAAAATATATTCAGCATCATTGGGCATTAGACAAATACAAATTAAAAGCATAATGAATTATCACTACCTTTTAGAATGGCTAAAGTGAAAAAATAAATGCTGGCGAGGATATGGAAAAACTAGATCACTCACACATTGCTGGTGGGAATATAAAATAGCACAGCCACTCTGGGAAATGATTTGACATTTTTTCAAAATGTGCAACTATGATATGACCCAGATTTCACTCTTGGACATGTCCCTAGAGAAACTAAAAATTATATTCATACAAATACCTGTACAGTATCTCCTTCTCCCTTACCCATGGTTTTATTTTCTATGGTTTCAGTTGCCTGTGGTCAAACATGGTCCAAAAATATGAAATAAAAAATTACAGAAATAAGGAATTCATGAGTTTTAAATTGTGCACATTCTGACCACTTCACTTCATCTCATCACATGGGCATCGTGTCACCTCACGTCATCACAAGAAAAGAGGCGCGTGTGTGGGATAAGTTACTTTAAGGTAAAGAGATCACATTCACATGACTTTTATTATCATATATTGTTATAATTATTCTATTTAATCATTAGTTATTGTGAATTTCTTACTGTGCTTAAATTATAAGTTAAACTTTATAATAGGTATTATGTATAGAAAAAATATAGTATATATAGGATTTGGTACCATCCACAGTTTCAGGCACCCACTGGAGGTCCCTACAGTAGTATATAGATACTGCAGAAACATTACTGGTAACAGCTCCAAACTGAAAACAATCCAAATGACCTTTGATAGGTGAGTGGTTAAAGAAACTGTGGTACACACATACCATGGAATAATACTTAGCAACAAAAAAGAATAACTATTGACATATGCAAGAACTTGGGAAATTTTCCAGGAAATTAGTTATGCAGATTGAAACATGCCTATCCCTAAAGGTTACATGCTGTATGACTCAACTTATACAAAATTCTTAAAATAAAAATTTAGACATGAAGAATGTACTAGTCATTTCCAGGGGTTGGGATCTGGGTGACGTGGGTGGAGAGAGGGAAGTGTGGCTTAATAAAATGGCCAAATGAGGAGTCATTGTGGTAATAAAAATGTCCTATATCTTGACTGCTTATTGATTTCAATATGTGGGCTGTGATATATTTTTATAAGATGCAACCATTGGAAGAAATGGTAAAGATTACATGAAACCTCTGAATAATTCTTACAACTATTTGTAAATCTACAGTCAACTCAAAATTTAAAGTTTAGTTTGTTCAAAATCAAATTTGCTCAGGATACCTCAGCAAATTAGCAAATTAGAAGAGCAAAGTAAAAAGAAACCATTCAAGTAACTAGAATGAGCAAATTTCTCATTAAAATTATATTGTAGAGTGTAACCGCATTCTTTCTCCTAAATTATTTCATTAAACCTTGCATTAACCATATTCCAAAAGACTTAATTATCTCTACCTTGATATGACAATATTTGTATTACTTTCTCTATTTTTCTCTTATAAATTCTATGTAGAATCAATATTTTTGGGATTTCTTTGGAAGAAATCATCTCTTAAACCTTAAAGCAAAAAACTTACTAGGAATTTTTTTTCTAGTTTTCATAACTCCTTGTGAGTTTCTTAACTTTATTTTTATCATTAACATGATTACAGATGTCCCCATTTTCCTTCCCTTTTCCTACCTCTCCCCTGCCCTGGCCCCACCTGCCTTCTGGCCATCACAACACGGATGTCTGTGCCCATGGGTCCTGCATATGCGTCCTTCAGCCATTCCCTTCACCTTCTTTCATCCAGCCCACCATTCCCACTTCTCCTCTGACAGCTGCCTGTCTTCTCGATGTATCCATGCCTATGTTTCTATCTTGTTCATCAGTTTATTTTGTTCATTAGATTCCACATATAAATGAGATCATAGGGTATTTGTCTTTCTCTGACTGCCTTATTTCACAATATTTCAAGTGTGTCTGATACTAAACTGATACTATTTGATTACTATTTTTACCAACTTCATACACTTCAGATAAATGTATTTCTCTGAGTAGATATGAAGAATATTTATGGTGAAGAAAGGAAAGCCATTAATAGAATACTAAAAGATACCAAGAATTAAGGACCAAGAAGAAGCCAACGAAAAAGGGAAGACAGACGAACTTAGAAAGATTATTGTGAAATAAAAGGCAGAGACTGTGCTTCATTCAATATAATTTCTTCAAATTTATTCTCTGTTAACTGATTCTTTTTTCGGTTGAATTTACACTACTGTTAAAATTACCCATTCAGCTTATTTTTAAATTATTTTAAGTAAACATATTACCGAAGTGTATCATATGTAGACTAGTGTACAAATGATAAGTGTGCAGGTCGTCGAACTTTCACTAGGTGAGCCCAGACATGGAACCACCATCCAGTTTAAGGGCTAAAACATCACCAGAACTCATTTTGCTCCACCTGAGTCACCAACTATACTCTCCCCAAGGGTAATTAATATTCTCATGTCTATTACCATAGGTTGTTCATGCTTGATTTTGTACTTTACATACATGGAATTAGTACAGACAAAACTGAAATGTAATTATCTTCCCTACAATCCACCTTCACCTTTGTTTACTGTTTGGCTTCCCCAGTTAGAATGCTTTGGGTCACCTTCTTTCTCTCCCTCTCCTCATTCCCTCGTTTCTTAAACTATCTAGCTCTAATATCTGTGACCTAAACATTTTTCAGATTTCTCCCTGACTCTTTGCTACTATTGGCACTGGTGTAGGAGGTTATTAGAAATGTTTTCTGGAAATCAGTGGTGAACACCCAAACTAGTTATCTTCCAGACCTCACTGTTACCCTCTCTGCCTCACTGTTTTCTCACTACTCCTTCCAACATGACTTTTCTAAAATACAAAACTAGCTAGTCACTCACTTGTCTGCTTGAGAGCAAACTGTATCTTTGCTTTATCTTCAGAAAAAAAAAGACCAATCATTTTAACTTGTTTACAAATCCTGTGAAGATCTGTCTTTGGCATATTTTTCCCTATTCAATCTGCTTACCAATCCCACCATGCATTGCACTCCAACCATATGGTAATATTTGCAGTCTCAAAAACATAATATTTCACACACCTTGAAGTATTTTCAGATGCTCTGATTTCTTCCAAGGATGCTTTTCCACCTTTTCATTTGCCTAGTGAAGAGCCTATTCAGCCATCAAAACTCAATTAAAATATCCTCACTATCCCTCATCTCACTCTCAAAGACAGTTAGTAGCTGCATGAATTCATTTCAGCATAATCTACAGATGCTTCTATGTAGCACTTCTGACATAATATACAATCATTTCTAGTCATGTCTTTCTGCTCCATAGATTGAGTTATTTGTTCAGCTCTTCCCTATATTCTCCATGTCTGGAAAAGTATACAAAAGTTGTTTTATTTGAATGAATGAATGAACAGTAATAAAGAATAAACATGAAAGATAGAAGTGCAATAGTGTTCTCTAGAAGTATCAAGGAAGGAAGGAGTACATCCATACACAAAATAGGGCATTTAAGCTTAAAGAATGCATACATGTTAGACAGGCTGAGGATGAGGCAGGAACACACTTCTTTTGGAAAAGGTGCACCTAGTATTGTAGATGCCAAGTGTTGCTTAGAAAGTGCTCATTTTCAGAGAATTTCAGACAATAAACTACTTTTTCAGGCCTACCTGAGACCCTCGAACAGCATCTCAGCCACCAAACTCAGGTGCAGGCCCTGGCTCTTGGATGTATTTTGACAAAGTGAACATCATTAAATAAGAGTTGGCCTGGAATCTGAATACTCCTAGGTTTAAATCCCCCCTGCCTATAGGATATGAAGTTTGGCCTTCTACAGGTCTCCATTTTATCATCTCTGTGACAGAATAACATGTCTTTTTTGAAATGGATTAATGTGAGCATCAAATGAACTAATGTTTAAAAAGTGCCTGGCACAATACTTGCAAGCGTTAGTGCCCTGGAATTATCAGTTTCCTTTTCTGTCCACCCCACGCCTGCTTGCGTTGTCCCCCTTTTTATACATTGACTGTGAATTGTGCACTGCACATTGTACCAGGACGAGGAGATAGAATGGTGGAAATGAAATACACATACTGTGTGCACTGACTGTATAGCAGAATGTGTGGAGGAGACTGTAATACTGGCCATGTGAGCATCAATGCTAAATCTTGCTATGCTGACCCCTGAGGTTCCCTGGAGGCCCAGTGTGGCCTGGATTGCTGATACAGGCATGAAAAGAATTGTGCAGCTTAGTACAAAACAGCTAGCTCATGTCACCTGATTTTGTACAGATTCAGAGCACCACACACATTCCATCTGATTTGTGCTTAGTGGAGATAAAGAGAAAAAAAGAAGTCTGAAAACAAAACCCACCTGCTAAATCAGCTCTTTTGAGGTTCCAGCCAAGGGTGCACATAAATGAATCTGTACTTGCCTAGGCAGTTTCTACTGTGATATCTTTCAGCAACACCATCTCAGCATCTAGCAGAGGCACATCTGTATCTGACACTGTGAGGACAGAGGGGCCCATAAAAGCGATGAAATGACCATGATTCAGCTGCTCACTGCAACTGCTGCTTGAAAGAAAAATAAATTAGCTAAGCTACCTCATGTTTTGTTCAGTATGACACCACATACAGTCATGTATTTGACAAATGCTTTTTAGGCATCTACTATGTGATCACAAAGCTTCGTGTTGATCAACAACCAATCTGAGAAATCCTCTTGTTCTCAGAACCAGTAAGATGTGCAGAGAGACCAAAGCACATGAAAAGCATAATGGCTTAGCAAAATATGTATTGAACAGTGGCAACCAGATGCTGTGAAGATGAGTCGGAATGTATAGAAATTGGAAAATGATTTATTGGCACAGAGTTGCTACAGAGGTGGGATCTATGAGAATCCTCACTGGGTAATGTGGGCCATGGGTGATGGCACATAGGACATTGGAAGAAGATGGAGGGGTGAGGGCCAGAATGACATATTAAAGAAATAAGCAACAGTGTATCTTGATTTTCTTTTGCACGTAGCGAATTATCACAGTCTTCAGGAGGGGTTAACTGATCACAAGGATGTGATCAAGGTGTCAGCAGGCTGATCCCCACCTGGAGACTCCGGGTCCCCTTCTAAGTCATGTGTCTTGTCAGAATTCTTTAAGTCATGCACAGTGAATGATATCTCCCAGCTACTGTGAGAAAGTCTTTCTGGCACTTCGCCATCTTTAGAGACTGCACCTCAGGACCACAGTAATCTCCTTTTTGATTAACTCAGTCAACTCATTAGTAATCTAACTGTAGGGGTAATAATCCTTCAGATTTACTGGCCCTAACCACAGTCAGACGGAGGGGACTTCATGGGGCATGGACACCACAGGGTAGGAATCTTAGAGGTCATGTTAGCATTTGGCTTGAGGTCAAACAAAAAGTCCTCAACAAAGAATCCCCTTCATGGTTAGCTGTCATTACCCTATATGTATTTGTTTGCCCTGTGTGGAAGAGAGTTACAATACTTTGGACTAAGATTCTAGAATTGGATCACTTAGGTTCAAATCCTGACTCTACTTCATAGCTGTGTAACCTTGGGTAAGCAACTTAACCTCTCTGATGGCAACAAGGAGGAGTTCTCTTGAAGGCTTTTTATTTATCCTCTGCAGATAATATTAAGTAAATTTCAATTTGAAAGTAACTTCAAATGTGACCATTTAATACAGATAATTTTAGAGAAACCTTCTTGTTTTCTTGTGGTTTCTTTTCCTTGGGAATTAAGTCAAGAAGATCAAGTATCAGCTTGTTTATTAATAGCAAATATTGCAATTAGACTAAAAAAAGTAATGGTCTAATCTTATTCTGTATTAAAGACCACAAAATATTCCAGTGCTTTAGACACTAATAGACCCTGGTTTGCTAAATTAAATTAAGCAGTCCAGCCTATAAGAATTAGGCCCCTGTTTCTAAAGAGCAAGTCTGCAGAGTAACTAAGCCAATAAAAAGGCAGCCTTCTCTCCTTACATGGGAAGGATGGAGCAGTGTGGAATACATCCCCTTCTTCTGATGTCCATAAAGAGGGGTGGCTAGACCATAGTTATAGGCCGGTGCAAACTTAAGTGGGCATCTTGCTGGTTTTGAAGATATTATTGATCCTGGATCAATTCTTTGTTTCCTCCAATTAATGACATTATCTCATCCTCTGGGGTCACAATCTTCATATGCATCAAAATCAAAGGGTTTCAAAGAAGAAACCTGACTGTGACTATGTGACCCAGCCCAGGCCTGGCTGCCTGGCAGCCACTGCAAAAGCCAGTCCTGGAGAGGCAGGTGCTGATGTAAAGGAAAGTGGTTATTTGCAATGCTGGCCATCTGGAAGATGGGTGACTCATATCTCAAAGCCCATCTCCACCTCTCATTGGAGACAGAGGTTTTTGTAAGGAGAGAGAAGAGACAGAACAGAGAGATTAAGGGAGGGGGTTAGAAATTTCTCTACATGCAAATGAGCGCAGTCTTGTCTCATAAGGCAGGTGATGGTCCTGTGTGCATCATCATCTTGGCTCCATGTCATCCTGGCTCCATGGCTAAAGGTCAGCAAATCATCCAGAGCTGGGTTGCTTGAAGGTTGGGGCTGTATCTTTTGAAGTTAGTTCCTAGGATTCTTACACAAATGTGTTTTTCATCTACAAACCACACACTAGTCAGAGTCAGCACTTACAGAAACAATATCAAAAGAACGGTGAGGTGGGTTATAGTTTTTCACTGTTACATTTTTCCACTGTTGCAAATGGGTCCTGACTGGGGGACCAGGGTTGTGTACTGGGCAGGCAGACCTACATGCTTGTCACTGCATGCTTTTCTGACTAGTACATTGGTTTTTCCATTTGTGAGAGTGTAACTTTAAATGCTCAATGGGATGAGTCTACATAGGAATGTTATAAAGAATTCAGCTAGGCCAATGTACTCTAATGTGAAACCCATGGAAACTGCAAGGTAGCAGCTGTTTTCCTAAGGCTTAGAAGTGAGTAGGTCTAGACTATATTGGTCCTCAGTCTTTGGTATGCAGGGTGTCATACACAGAGCATCTGGTGAGGTGGGGCTGATTTTAGGTATAAGGCAGATATCTGGTCTTGACTGCATAGCCTGAAAAATGCTCCTCTAAAAGATAGCAGGCAAATATTGTGGCTATAATTATCTAGGCAAAGGTCATTGGGGCCTAGGCTACAGCGATGTTGGGGAAAGGGTGGGGGGGCGCTGGAGGCATTTTCGGTGTTTTTTAGCTTACACTCTCCTGAGGCAATGAAACTTGTGTCATTTGGAATAGATATTTAGCAGAAGAGTTTTTCTCCCCCTCAATCTGGGCTCTGAGAGCCTGCATTTTATCATTTAGACAAAGAGCACCAGCAGATTCTATAATACAAGGTAACAACATAATGCAACTAAATGACACAATAACAGCTCCCTTAACATAAATTTGTAGTATTTCTTATATCTATGTTCGGCAGGAAAGAAAAGTCACTGAACTCACAGAAAAACTTCTAACCTAGCTTACAAAATGACAACAACTGAAGAAATGTACATCAACCACAAGAATAAGAAATTAGTTTATTTTTAAATGACAGTATTTTTATTCATTAACTAGAGGGAATTAGATAGCCTCTTAGTCATTCTTATTATTTTTCTTAGCAGTAAAATTTCTACCTTGAGAACTCTTTGAAGCAGTTGGAAAGTTTAGAATGGGAAAAACATAAAAGTGAGGAATAATTGATACAGATTCTTTCCTGGTGATGATAAGCATTGTGAAGACTCCAGTGTGCACCCTCTGGCTCCTGAAGAATAAGTTTGAAGTTTCTCTCCACAGGAGGGCGCTTTTCTCCCAGAGCAGTGATTTTCACCCCTGTGCCGTGGCAGACACACTGGTGAGCCAGACCTGACTGACCTCTTTTCCTTTAGATTGTCAAATAAAAAATGACAACAGCCAACACAACAATCATATTCCGGAATCCATTTCCCTCTGGGGTCAAGGAATCAAAATCATATAGTTTTTGTCAGATCATCAAAAATATACGTTTTGGTGTGCTGCACAATTTTAGTCATTAGTTTATATGTGTCTTGAGATGAACAAGGTTGAAAACCACTGTCCTAGAGGGTGGAGTTGCTCTGTGTTGTGGAGGCCTGGCTATCACACATCTGAGGGTGGGTGGGCTGGGAGATTCATCACAGAACATCTGATAGACCATTTGCCAGCCTGCTGCTTCTGGGAGCAGTCCTTTCTGGAGTCTCATTGGTTGGCAATGCCATGTGTGAAGGGCAGTGACTGAGAAAGTCTGGGGAACGTGATGCTTGACTCAGAGCTGCCTTGTGTAACTTGAACCTAGCTAGGTTACCTCCTTGCACCTCACTTTCTGCCACTTAAAAATTAAAGCAGTTAGGTCAGATGAGACCTAAAGACCCTTCCATCTCTGCCATTTTATGTTCCTGTCATTTAAATCTAAAGTTTAAACATGGGAAATCAGAGTAATCAAGAATTCGAATATCCAAGTATTAGAATGAAAGCCCAAAATTCATCTGTAATCTTGTTTCTGCCTACCCAGTCAGCTCATTTCTAGACATGCTCCTTCTTGCTCAACATATTCTCCCAAGTTCCAGCTTTTCTCCAACACAAGGTCATTGTATATTCCATTTCCTCCTTCTGTAAGGCTCTTGCACAAGCATTACCTGGCTATCCTTTGTAACAAATGTCGCTTTCTCAGGGAGGCTCTCCTGACTCAATCTAAATTGGACTCTCAGTAAGTACTCCTTTTATAACAATGCATTCTTTTCCTTTGCACTGCCATTGAAGTTTAACATATATATGTGTGTGTTTTATTTGTTAAGTGTGTTTATTCTTCACAAGACTGTAGGCTCCTCAAGGACAGAGATGGTGCCCACTGTGTTCAATACTGAACTTCTGCCTAGAACTTGAAACAGTGATCCATCTTAAATAGATGTCAAGTGAATAAATGAGTGGATCAATTAATTACTGTGATGCTTTTCTCCACTCCAGCATCTGAAACAAAGCATCCCAATCCATTTAAGGCATGAGATGTACACCTTCCATCTTTTATCACAGCTCGTAGGGTGTCTGGGAGCTCACTTCCCTTGATGCCCCCATCCAGGCCTAGGCCTCCCTGTGGTTTATGCATGGCAGGCGTCCCTTCTTCTTTTAACTCCCAGGGATTAAAAAGGAGGTGTTCCTCTTCTGTGTTCTCCTTATGTAGGCCATTGAAAAAAAAGATTCTCTGTTGTACAGCCTTTCTATCATTGCTGCAACAAGTTATCACAAACTTGGTGGTCAAAACAACAAAGAATTATTACCTTATAGTTCTTGGGTCAACAGTACAAAATGGATCTCGATAGGCTAAAATTGAGGTGTCAGTAGGGCTGTGTTCCTTCTGGAAACTCATGAAGAGAATCCATTTATTTGCCTTTTTCCAGCTTCCAGAAGCTGCCTGCAATCCTTGGTTCCAGGCCCTCTTCTTTCATCTTCAAAGCCAGTGAAGGCAGGTTGAACCCTTCTCAGGCTGAATCCTTCTGACACCCACTTCTGTAGTTATCCCCTACGTAAGGTGACATCCACCAGTTCCAGGGACCATGGCATGGACTTCTCTTTCTGAGGCGTGAGGCAACATTATTCTACATACCACAACTGCACTGTCTCCCATTCTACCCTGTAGCACAGCATATTCACACCTGACTGAACCATCCACAGCCTCACTTCTCCTCCTTCCCTTCTCTCCGTGGTAAGAATTTCACAAGAATATTACTCTAGCACTAAGGAGGCTATGCAATGGCCATTTGTATTTGACATATTTGACTTTCACAGTTATAACTATTTGCTAAAAAACTGGAAAGCCCATTGCATTTTGCATAATGATTTTTCTGAGGCATGCATTTTAATCACTAGCCTTGTAAATAAGAGTCTTAATGAGAGAGTGAACCTAATCTTCTCTACATTCAATGTCTATATTTAATATAGCTCTTTCAAATACTTATTGTAATGTTATATGGCAACAATTGTATTCTGTAGTGCGGCCTTGTTTGTAGCATTTCAGAAAATCTATTATTTATAAAGATCAAAGTTATAGTGAAAAAATATAACTATCTTTGCCTAATAAATACCAACATACATTAATTAGGGTTTATTATATATAATGCACATTTGACCTTATCATCTATTATCACAGCAACCCTGTTGGAAAAGTTTTGCAGGCAGGAAACAGAGGCTCGGAGGCCATCTGTAGTTCACGGAATGCCAAAGATGTAGTAAAGGGTGGAGCCAGGATTGGAAATGGTTTGGGAAAACAATCAAGTTCTTTCCACTTCCCCAAATATCCAAATGCATTCATGTGGGTTCCTTTTGTTCATCTTGTCATATAAAATCACTGCAGCTTCCAGGTGGCAGAAGCTCCAGCTCAGCAGATTGGGTCCTAATTAAGGCCTATTGTGCAGTTGACACTCTTCCTGTGAAGGCCCAGATAAAGGCCTCAGACAACAGCAAAACCTGCCCACACATCAGACAACAGGGTTTTTTCTTTTTTTCTTTTACAGAAAAAGGGATTTCACATCTTTGCAAAATATTATTTTCTCAGGACACCAAGATGGGGAAGAATAGAATATAGGAAATAGTTCTAATATTAGTTGAGCGTCAGTTTAGAATTAAAAAGAAAGCATTGAAAAAAAAAGACATCTTTATAGCACAAAGGGTAGGGTGGTTACCTGAGTAAGCAGCAGAGCTCAATCACGGTCAAGGAATGGTGGAATCTAATTAGCAATGGCGTCACTGAGGCCCCACAAATGACCCGCGAGGATGCGGCTACGCGAGCTTGATGGGGCGCCAACACTGACCCGTCACTGCCTGATGGTTCACCCTTTCCATGAAAGCCAAAGAACAAATTCACTTCACACACGAAATTGTCCAAAAATATCCATTCTTCTAGCTAGTTCCCAGTCAATCATTAAAGTATAATTTTCCAAAGGTTAAAAAACATAACCAGCTAATAAGTATAAAATGAGCACCTGTCAAAGATTTTAAGCACTAAAAAAAAAACAAAACAGCAAGAAACCAGTTTCAAATGAGCTGGAGGAATATAGAGATTTACAGGCAATGTGATGAAGAACCGTAAGGATAACACCGCAGTGATGGACAAAAAAAGTTAGTTGATATCCAACAGGGCACTCAACTGTTAATTCCAAGGGTGTTTTTCCAACTGTAAGGAACTATTTTCACCTCTGTTGGACACAAATGTTTAAGTTAATCCCTCACCTAGAGCAGGGCTTCTCAGACTGGCTGGCGCTATGCATTGTGGGATGAAACGCTTTGTTGTGGGGCTGCCCTGTACCGTGTAGGACGGTTGCGAGCGCTCCTATCCGGTGGCACACTCCCCGCAGTCATGACAATCAAACATGTTTCCAGATGTCGTCATGTGGCTACTGAGGGTCCAGTAGTGCTGCTTTAACGACATCACAACTTGTCAAAATATGTACAAAAGTTGCAAATGGGCAAAAGAGATCACTGGGTCTTCTTTCAGCTCTCACTGGGCTCTTACCTCTGAGTGTCTTTTGACTGGGCTATTTTACTTAAGTCTCCAGGCAGGGATTCTGGATCAGGAAGAGTTTCATGGTACACGCCCTCTACTGCTACCCGCCACTGCTGATTTTCTGTTCAGTTCCGCTTCTCATTATGCTCCATCATCACCTGGGTAGGAAAAAATCCTAATTTGACTATATCTTTGCAAATAATACCCATTTTTCAAGGAATGCAGTAAATTATGAGTAACCATTTTTAGTCCACTCTTTTTAGATTTTAATTGTTTTATATTTAACCCTGCCTTACACATTTGTGTCAGAATGTGACAATGGTAGGCAAGGACTATAATAAATCCAGAGTTGGCCATTCACCTCTCCCTTATAGTGGTTCCATTTCCCAACAGGACTGTGCCCTCTCTAATTTCTCCATACTGAGTACACGGAAAAGATTATGGACTTCGTGACCTTTGGTGATAGTAATGACAATGAAGACATAGGTTCACCAGTTCTTTATCTAAAACTCTCAGAGATGAGTGGCCTTCCAAATTCAGAATTTTTTAAATTTCAGGCAGCTGATATGGTTCCTATTACCAGACATTCCCAGCAACATCTGGGGCAGCGTTCTGTAATTAAACAGTTTAACATTTCAGCAGCTAAGCAAATGGACATACACATCAAATGGGAATAAAAATCTATAAATAGCCTCACATCCTTTCAGTTTAGGCTTTGCTACTAAATGAGTTTGTGCCAAATGTATGAAAAAAGATTTTTGTTTTCAGACTTTTTAAAATATCAGGACTTTAAATTAGGGATTCTAGACGGAGCACAATAACAAAAACACAGCAGCAGCAACAACAATATCTAATGGAGTATTTACTATGGCGAAGGCCCTGTGGAGTGGTACATGTGATTAGATCAGTTCAACCTCCCACAACATACCAAGCACTTTAATCATCATCCCTGTTACACTGTGGAGTTTGAAGAGTTGGGCACTAGCCCAAGGTCATACAAGATTTAGACCTAGAGAATTTGTTCCACAGCCCAGGCTCCAAAGTCAGATTACAAATTGAAAACTAATGACTCCAGCCTCCATTCACTACTCAGACTTTTCCTTTTGTTCTGCCTGTCTGTAAGTCTCCAAACAGTGAGTCGGGGACATTTTGTAAGTAAGTGAGGGGCAGGTTATTATGTTTTTTCTACATACCCTGGGTATTTTCAGGCAAATATGACTTGAGTACAAGTGGCTCATTCTCCTCAGATTCATGTGCTTCCCTTTTTAGGTCATTTAACTTACCTTAAAGCTTAAGGAATTATCAGGAATCTCATAAGCACAAATGGGACACTCAGTATGGTTAGAGAGAAAAGCTGGTAGGGAATACTTCAATTGTTTCCAAATACAACTCTTCTCCTGATACAGACTTAGGGAGAGTTATAATCCACATTGCACTTTCTTCTTTTTTTTTTATTTAAATTTTTTATTTTTATTTTCTAAATTTTATTGTTTTTCAAGTAAAGTTTTCTGCCTTTTCCCATGATCCCTCCCCACCACCCCAGCCATCCCCACCTCCCTCCCGTTTCCACCCCCCTTTGTTTTTGTCCATGTGTCCTTTATAGTTGTTCCTGTAAACCCTTCACCCTTTCCCCCTCTTACCCCCTCCCCTCTTCCCTGTGATTACTGTCTTTTTGTTCTTAATGTCAATGTCTTTGATTATATTTTGCTTGCTTGTTTTGTTGATTAGGTTCCTGTTAAAGGTGACATCATATGGCATTTGTATTTCACAGCCTGGCTTATTTCACTTAGCATAATGCTCTTCAGTTCAACCTATGCTGTTACAAAGGGTAGGAGCTCCTTCTTTTTTTCCACTGTGTAGAATTCCATGGAGAATGGCCATCATAAACAAAGCAACAAACAAGTGTTGCAGAGGTTGTGGAGAAAAGGGAACCCTAGTGCACCGTTGGTGGGATTGCAGACTGGTACAACCACTATGGAAAACAGTATGGAACTTTCTCAGAAAACTAGAAATGGAATTGCCTTTTGACCCGGCAATTCCACTGCTAGGATTACTTATATCCTAAGAACCCTGAAACACCAATTCAAAAGAACCTAGGCACCCCAGTGTTCATAGCAGCACAGTTTATAATTGCCAAGTGCTGGAAGCAAGCTAAGTGCCCATCAGTAAATGAATGGATCAAAAAACTGTGGTACATTTACACATGAAACTTTCATGAAATGCTTCCCAGATTATTTTATTCAAAATTTTATGTGAGGAAAGTCAGCTGAAGGATTGACCAAAGACAACCCAATTAGGAGGAATAGAATGGCTAGAACATGAGCCTTTTCCTTATGCTACATTTATAAGCAGGCTTCTTACATGTGTCATTTTGGGAATTACAAATATACATTTTGTCTGTCACTATGCTCATAATTTTCAAGTGCTTATCAAATCAGTTGTGTTTTTTATTCTCAGTAAGTAATACATCAACATTACTTCTACAATTACAGAACTAGTGTGTAATTCACCTCTATGATCCCCTTCAGTCTCCACTTTTAGGACTATCACAGTGTCCTCACATTGAGATTTATGAGTAGGTTATCATTTGTATCTAATGTGTGTCCTATGGACAGCATACAGCTGGATATTGTTTTTTAATCTAGTCTGACAAACTCTGCATTTTGATTAGAGTGCTTAATTCATTCACATTTTAAAAATAGCCTGATCGAGATATAATTCACATATATATTGTTCACCTTTTAGAGTGTGTAATTCAGTGTTTTTAGTACATTTGCAAGGTTTTACAGCAATCAACACTATATTATTCGAGAATATTTCATCACCCCAGCCTAAGGCAACCAGTAACCTGACTTCCTTTTATATGGATTTTGTTGTTCTGAATATTTCATGTAAATGAAGTTAAATGAGATGTGGCATTTTGTGTCTGTCTTCTTTCATTGAGCACATTTTTTAAGATTCAGCCATCCTGCCGCAT
Source organism: Phyllostomus discolor (assembly GCF_004126475.2). Taxonomy (NCBI): domain Eukaryota; kingdom Metazoa; phylum Chordata; class Mammalia; order Chiroptera; family Phyllostomidae; genus Phyllostomus; species Phyllostomus discolor. The sequence goes on from NC_040903.2 coordinate 159,172,873, forward strand.
GTGTAAGTACTGCATTCCTCTTATGGCCAAATGATATCAAATGGATGAACCACGTTTTATGTATCTAATTACCAGCTCATGGACATTTGGGTTATTTCCACTACTTGTCTACTATACATGAGAATCATATAAACATTCATGTGCAAGTTTTTATATGTGAAATTAGGTTTTTAATTCTATTGGGTATAGACCCAGTTGTGGAATTGCTGGGTCATATGGTAACTCCATGATTAACATTGTGAGGAAATGCTAAACTGTTTTTCACAGTGGATACAGCACCGCTGCACATTCCCATCAGCAATGTATGAATGTTTTTCCACACTCTCACCACCACATTATTATCCATATTTTTTATTGTAATCATCATAGGGTGTACGAAGTGGTATTTCACTGTGGTTTTGTTTGCATTTCCATGAAGACTAATGATGTTGAACATCTTTTCATGTGCTAATTGGCTGTTTGTCTTCTTTGGACAAAGGTCTATTCAAATCCTTTGTCTAACTACTAATTAGGTTATATGTCTTTTTATTGTTGATTGGTAAGAATTCATTAAATCAAGATACAAATCTTTTATCATACATAAGGTATGCAAATATTTTCCCATTCTGTGGCTTGTCTCTTTACTTTTTTAAAAGTTTTTTTTCTTATTTTTATTAATTCCTTTTTTTCTTTTTATGTGTTGAGTGAGATCTTGGTGTCATATCTAAGAAATCAATCCATAATCCAAGGCCACAATGATTTATTCCTATGTTTTCTTTGAAGAATTTTACAGTTTATGCTCTCAAATTTATTTCTCTAATATGCTTTGAGTTAAATCTTGTATATTATTTGTGGTAGGGGTCTGACTTCATCCATTTGTGGATATCTATTTTTCTTGGCACTGCTTGTTGAAAACACAACTCTTTCCCCACTGAATTTTCTGGGAACCTCTGTCAAAATCAATTGATCATAGTGTAAAGGATTGCTTGTGCATTTTCACTTCAATTTCAATGATCTATATTTATACCTGTAAGCCGATCCCACATATTTCAATTAATATAGCTCTGCAATGTTTTGAAATTGGAAAATGTTAATTCTCTAACTTTGTACTTCTTTTCAAAGATTGTTTTGGCTATTCTGGGTTTCTAGAATTCCTGTATGAGTTTAGGATCCATTTGTCCATTTCTGCAAAATAAGGCAGTTGGCATTTTCATTTGGGGAGTACTGCCACTCTCAAATGTTTAATCTTCTAACCATGAACGTGGCTTATCATGCTAATTACTTAGTTCTTGTTTAATTTATTTTAAAATGTTTTATAATTTTCACCATGAAGTCTTGGAGTAATTAGTTCAATTTATTCCTAAATATTTATATTTTTGACAATAGTACAAGTAGAATTGCTTTCTTAATATTATTTTTGATCGTTGAAAACTACCAGTTTTTGCCCCATATATCTGGGGCTCTGTTGACAGTTGCATATATGTACAACTATTATACTTGTCTAATGTTTGACCATATTATTACTATATATTCTTCTTTTTCTCTAGTGAAAATGCTTGTCTTACAGTCAATTTTATTTGCTATTAGTTTAGTCACTCCAACTCTCTTTGGGTACTGTTTGCTTAAAATACTTTTTTCTTCCTTTTCCTTTCAACTTGTGTGTTTGAATCTAGAGTGTTTCCCTTGTACATAGCATATAACTTAATATGATGTCACCTTTAAGTGGAACCTAATCAACAAAACAAAAAAAGCAAGCAAAATACAACCAGAGACATTTAAATTAAGAACAATCTGACAGTAACCAGAGGGGAGGTCAGAGAGGATAATGGGGGAGGAAGGGGAGCAGGGGCTTCAGGAACAACAATAAAGGACACATGGACAAAACCAAGGTGAGGTGGAAGCAGGGGAGGGAGGTGGGCATGGCTGGGGTAGGACAGGAGTGGTGAGGGGTAAATGCAGACAACTGTACTCGAACAACAATAAAAGAATGTTTAAAAATCATTGGGTTTTATTTAATTCATTCTGCCAATCTTTTGATCAGAAAATGTAGTCCATTTACATCACTGTAATTGGTAATAAAGTAAACTTTGCATGCGTCACTTATCTATTTGTTTTTAGTGTGCCTTATCTCTTTCTTGATTTCTATTCCTCCATTACCACCATCTTTTGTGTCAAAGAGATATGTCCGAATTACCATTTTATTTCTCTTGCTTCTTTTTCTTTTTTAAAAAAGATTTTATTTATTTATTTTTAGACAGAAGGGGAAGTAAAGAGAAAGAGAAGGAGAGAAACATCAATGTGCGGTTTCTATAATGCACCTCCTACTGGGGACTTGGCCCACAACCCATGCACGTGCCCTGACTGGGAATTGAACTGGTAACCCTTTGGTTCACAGGCCAGTGCTCAATCCACTGAGTCACACTAGCCAGGGCAACTTTTGTGTCTTTTATTTTAAGTTTTTGAGCAATTTTCTTATTGGTTGTCCTGTACTTAGAACTAACATCATTCCTTAAAATGATATCAACTTAATTTAAAAGGTATATGAAAACTTTGTTTCATAGAGTCAGTCCTTTCAGCCTTCGTCTGTACTATTATATCATATTACAAATATACATTTACGTATTATAAACTCATTTTACTATTTTTGGCTATTACAGCAGTTATCTTTTAAGTATAAGATAATATACTTAACATATGCAAATATGTAAACACATATTTACATACATAAATACATATGTAAATATGTAAATACATATACTTTACATATGTATTTACCATTAACAATGCTGTTTATTTCTTCTTGTGGGTTAAAGTTGTTGTTTGCTCTTCCTTTCAGCCATAAGAACTTTTTATTATTTCTTGCAAGAAAAGTCTGCTAGTGGCAAATTCGTTTCAGTTTTGGCTTTTGTTTATAAGGGAACGTATTTCAACTTAATTTTTTTGCTAGATATGTGATTCTTGGTTGACAGTCTTTTTCTGTCATCACTTTAAATATATTATTCTACTGACTCTTACTGTCCATGATTTAAGTACTGGTATAGGATTAGTTCATTTTTTCTCTCTGCTTTTAAGATTCTATTTTTCTGTTTTTGGCTTTGGCTTTTGACAGTTTGGCAGTGATACATATAAGTGCCCATCTCTTTGAGTTTATCCTACTTTGGAGTTTGTTGGGCTTATGGAGTACGCATATAAATGTTTCCCATCAAATTTGTGAGGTTTTCAGCCATTATTTCTTGTATTACTATTTATTATTGTATTATTTTCCACATGAGCAACTGTAAACCTACTAGTTGTATTTAATGGTTTCTCAAAGGTCCCTGAAGATTGCTCATGTTTCTGTTTCTTTTTCCTTCTGTTATTTCTATTCCATAATATCAATAGATCTGTCTTCAAGCTCATTAATTCTTTTTTCCTGTCATTTTAAATTTTCTGCTGACCTGCTCTAATAATTTTTCATTTCTGTTATTGTACGTTTCAACTCCAGAATGTTTATTTAGTTCATTTTTATAATTTTTTATCTATTGATATTGTTTATTTGGTGAGACATTGTTGTATTTTCCTTAGTTTTTTATGAATGCTGTTTTTTAGTTCTTTAAAAATGTAGCTGCTTCTCATCCACTGTCCCACTCCAGGGGAGGGTGCAAACACAGCTGCCCACTACCACAAACTGTGCCTTCTAGTTCCCCACATTGTGGGGATGGGTCAGCGAGCAATGGGTAAACCTCACCCTGGGAAAACCACCTTGGTGATCATGATATCTCCCCTGCCAGGTAAATATAAAAGCTGTTTTGCCATCATTTTCTGCTAAGTCCCAAATGTGGACCTTCTCAGAAGAAGCTTCTGTTGCCTGATCTTCTCCACCGCCCCCCCCCCCCACCTTGTATTATGGGTCATGTGTTCCTGGTTTTCCTTTCCATGACTCCAAATTGTTTTTGAAAACTAGCCTTTTTCTTTTGCTACTTCTATATTTACGTAATCCACCCTTTCCTAAGGCTTATTGTTGTCATCGTGTACTTATTTATGTAGTGACTTGACTGACTAGTTCAACGAAGTCTGTTTCTCTCGCATTGTACATTTAAAGGTCACATGTATCTTTTGCTCATTTTCATCCAGTAGCAGCATCTTGAAAAACTATGTTACAATAGTACAAGAATATTGACATTGATAATACATTCAAGATACAGAACATTCTTATCACTACTCATTTCTTTCTAGCCTTCCACTCCCTCCTGAATGTTTCACATCTACTAATCTGTTCACTATCTCTAAAATTGTATCACTTCAAAATGTTATAAAACTGAAGTCATATGTATAAACTTTTGCAATTAGCTCTTTTTTAATTCCCTGGAAAATCATTCAAATTGTTGTATACATTAGTAATTTGTTCCTTGTTATTGCTGAGTAATATTCCATAGTAACCCATTGCTTGTTGAAGAATATGTTAGCTTTTTCCAGTTTTGGTTCATACAAGTAAAGCGTCTGTAATGGTTACCAGTTTTGTAGAACTTAAGTTTGCATTATTCTGGGACAGATTCCCAAGAGTATAATTGTTGGTTCATGCGGCAATTGCAAGCACTCTATAAAAAACGGCCTCAGTGCATCTCAGAGTAGATACACCACTTTCCATTCCCACCAGCAATGCATGAATGATGCATTTTCTCCTCATATTTGACAGCACCTGGTGGTGTCACTATTTTTTACTTTATCCATTCTGATAGGTAAGTGGTAGTGTTTTATTACCAAACTTAATCTTCATTTCCTTTATAGCTAATGATGTTAGACATCTTAGTGTGTGCTTATTTGCCATCTGTATGCTTCAATCAGTGAAATATCTCTCCTTGCCTTTTGGCTATGTTCCAATTGGATTATTAGTTTTATTCCTGTTGAGTTATTATAGTTTCTAGTATATTCTAGATATGTAGTTTGCAAATATTTTTTCCAGTTTATAGCTGATCTTGTTTTGTTCTTCACATAGTTTCAGAAAGCTAAAGGTTTTCATTTTGATGCAGTTCAAGCCATCCATTTTACTTTTGTACACTGAAGTTTTAGTGTCAGGTGTAAGAATTCCTTGCCTAGACTAGACCTGAAGATATTCTCCCATGTCATGTTTTCTAAAAGTTTTATAGCTTTACATTTAAGTTTGTTTTTCATTTGGGGTTAATATTGGTGTAAGGTGTTAGGTTTGGCTCAGGTTATTTGTATTTTATTTTATTTTTTTTTGGTAGAGGGGAGAGGCAATTCATATTCAATGTTCCAGCATCATTTGTTGAAAAGTCTATCCTTGCTTCATTGAATTGCTTTTCTCACCTGTGTCAAATATCGGCTGGGTTTATTGCTTTAGATCTATATCTGGGTTCTTTGTTCAGTTCTGCAGATCTATGTGTCTATCTCTCTGCCAATAACACACTCTTATAGTTACATAATGAGTCTTTAATAGAGAAAAATATAATTCTTTCCACTTTATTCTTCCTGGCAAAGATTTTTAAACAATTCTAAAGCCTATGCTTTACATATAAATTTTAGAATAAGGTTTTTATTTGTCTACCAAGGTTTTTTTTTTTTGGTAGACAAAAAAAACAGGTTTTTTTTTCCAGAAATTGCATTAAATTTACATATCAAGTTGGAAAACTATCCGTATTATTGCTTCTTTCTCTTAGATCAGATAATTTCTATTTTTTTTTACCAATTCACTTACTATTTTTCCTTCAACTATCTTCAACTGCCGTGGCCCCCAGATTTGTTGTTGGGTTTTGTTTGAATAAATCAGGACTCCCTTTAGTGCAGATATAATTTAGTCCCACTATTAATGCCATACCTTTATTTTTACTAAGACACACTTTTTGTACTATAAAATTTACTTTTTTTAATTTATAAAATTCAGTGGGGTACAACCATCATCACTATCCAATTCCACAAAATTTTTATCACCTCAGAAAGAAATGAGAAACCCCATATTACATATTAGTAACTATTTTTCTCTCCTTCCAACCCCTGGTAACCATTTATTTTCTTAACACTTTATTTATTTTGACCATTCTGGATATTTCATATAAATGAAATCATACCATGTGTGGCCTGCTATGCCTGCCTTCTATCATATAACATATTTGCAAGGTTCACCCATGTTGTAGCATATATCAAAATTTTATTCTTTTTAAGGCTGAATAAGTACATCATATGTACATGCCACATTTATACATCCATTCACCAGTTGAGGGTTATTTGGATCATCTCTATTTTTGGTTATTATAAATAATGCTGAAACAAACATGTATACATGTTTTTGAGTGAGTTTATGTTATCAGATTTCTTGGGTATATATACCTAGAAGTGGAAATGCTAAGTCATGAAATACTCTCCTGAGAATTCCATCCAAATGGCACAAGTTTTATGAGTCCTCTCTAGTATGGACCTTAAAGAGGTGTCTTTAATACCAAAATTGTTTTTTCTCAAAGCCATTGTTCTTAAACTTCTGCTTTTCTATTCTCCAAAATATACCTAATGCATATATATTTTCATAACTAGTGGTGGTCAACAATTGTAGTGATTTTCAAATAGAAGAGGCAAAAGATTTTGCTTCTCCAAAGAGAGAGAGAATTTTTGCCAGAATCAATATCAGGGAATTTATTAAAAAACAACAAGCCCTGGCTGGCATAGCTCAGTGGATTGAGCACAGGCTGGGAACCAAAGTGTCCCAGGTTCGATTCCCAGCTAGGGTACATTCCTGGGTTGCAGGTCATAACCCCCAGCAACCGCACATTGATGTTTCTCTCTCTCTCTCTCCCTCTCTCTCTCTCCCTCTCTCTCTCTCTCTCCCCCCCAAAAAATAAATAAATAAAATGTTTAAAAAAAACCAAAAAAACCCCCAAAAGAATCATTGTTCTATCATATAACCAACATATCAATTCTGTATTTAATAAGCAACCACAAGCATGTACTGCCTAATATAGGGGAGTATTCCCAGGGGTAGAATGTGGCTATAAAGGGAAAGGGACAGGACAGGGGGCTTTTTGGAGGGATGAATGTATTCTGTATCCTGTGTTGATGATAATTTGAAATAGTGCTTGTGTGTGTGTGTGTGTATGTGTGTGTGTGTGTTAAATTCATAGAACAGTACACCAAAAAGACTCACATTTATTTTATGATAATATTAAAAATAAAATGATTTAAAGGGGGACTTATGAATTATGATTTAACAACAAATACTAGGTTTTTAATGAATTAGAGTGACAGCATGATCAAAGAGAAATGAAATATTTCTCCACTGGATTCAAAACTTTTCTCAACAAGGCACATTTTTTTTCAGAAAGTATTCTGGATTCAATTTTTCTTACATATATGTTTAAACTGAGCAAGCCATTTTTAGCAATATATGAATTTGAGCAATATATCATGACTGCCTGCAAAGTGATTTAGAAGGCCCGTGTAGTTCATCGTGTAAGTAGTCAAACTTTATCTAAATAGATTATTCTCCTCAGATTAGGCTCAGTTATCACTGAAAAAGTTAAAGAAAATGTATCTATTATAATTTGATAGAACAATAAATTATATGATTGAGGCATAGCATGGGTGACTCAGTATTTGTTCTGAACCTAAACATCCTTCACACCTTCCTTGAAATGCTACATTTTCTTTTCCTAATGTCTTTTAAAAGCCTGATTCCAAGGTGTGTGTTTGACATACTGGGCTTCACTTTAAAGGAGTTGGTGACACAGTTGTAACTGAAAACTGAAAAACAGTTCTTAGAACTGATTTTATGATATATATTTACTATATATAATTATGTATATATATGAGAAAGAGAGAACTTACCCAATAGGATGGGAAAATCCTTTTGGATCGTTTCTCCTCTACTTCTCTTTGAAACCTACTGCCTACTCCTAACTGGTTCTCTCCTTATCAAAAGTGGTACCTCAATTCTCATTAACATATTTTCTTTTAAGATACAATCAAGAGAATCTCAATGGATTTATATTATATTTCTTAAAGAGGTAATGCTTTAACTCACATTATAAATTTTAAAACACCCTGGCTGCTCAGTCTTACCTCCTAAGGTTTTTCTTACAGACTTATCCATGTTCTTATTGTTCAGAAAGCATCTTCACACTGGCTCTCCTGCCCCCCTTTTCAAGGTCAGATAATGAGCACACCATTGAAAGTTCCCCATAACAAATATGAAACCAGTGATTGAAAAATATTATGGTAAAATGGCAGGCATACTTATTTGGCTGGGAATTAAATGAAGCAAAATTTAATTTCTACTTTTATGAGTTATAGTATATTAGTTCTTTCTGAACTATAGTTTCTTCATCTATAACATGAAAAATAAATATTATATGAGATGATGGTAAAGACTAAATAAAATTTTTTAAAAAGGAGATCTTTGGCTAGGTTATCAGGAGTTTACATATTTTTTCACATTATTCTGTAGAAATAACATGGACTTAAGAGCCAGACAACTTCTCATTCTAATCTTAGCTCTACCATTTTCAAGCTGTATGCTTTGAATAAGTGACTTATTTCTGAACCTACCTCTTTCTGTGAAAAACAGGGATCATAATGTATGAATGAAGAAATGATAGTGTGTAATTTGATTATTATAGACACAGGGAAGGATGAGGTACTCAATAAATAGTGCTTATCACGACAAACACCTGGGGGAGGTAGCACACCCTCTTCAGCAGAACGTGTGCTGTGGTGTTTGGTTCGCTGAGTCTGGTCACAGCTCTGATAGGTCTTACTTCAGCAGCCTGCTGCAGCTCCTGAATGCCACGCCACTGACAGACTAACTGAAAAGTGACTGCACTGGCAGAAGTCTTCACTCACACAGGACACCACCTCACAGGGCCTTGCATTCTACCGGCTTCTTTCACATCCCTGTGACATGCAGTGACATGGTGTGATTCATAGAACAACACAACTCTGGTGAAAGTGGAACTTGATAACAGACAACTTGATACTTCCTTTCTAACCTCCAGAACCCCATATAAATGATCGGGGGATTGAAAAAATGAAGAACTGTTTGAGAACCCCGAAACTTACCCATGAAAAGATAGCTCAGCAAACTATTGGTATAAACCCATGGATAAGGCCTCATTCCAGAGCCTGGAAAGCTTAGAAGCATAATTCATCACTTGAAACCATTTTAACAGCTGGAGATTTGTATCGTTTGAGAGTACTGGTTTATGTGGGAAGTTCCTGGTTTTAAAGTTATTACCCTAAGGAAAAAGCTGTCCTCTTCTTGAGGTAATAGGGATTTTCCTGACATGTGGGCACCAGTCAGAAAGCTATGTAGACATCACCATAGAATGAACCAGTTCAGAATGTATCCCACACAAATGGATGTCAGACGACAGCTAGCTCTGGAATAGCAGTATCTTCAAGGTAGAAAAGTAAAACTCCACAACTGAAACAGCAAACTACCTGTCAAAATTCTTAGGCTGTTACACCCTACACTGCTTATATAAGTTTGCATCAAACAGGTAAGTACCTTAGTACTTAAGACTAACTTCTTATGATAAAGAAGTGAACCAGTATTGACCTCAGCCCCACCACCCAGGGTCCCAGCTGAACAAGTCTGATAAATCATTAGTGTCCACCTCAGAAAATCAAAACTCTTTCTCCATAAATTTCTATATGTACTTTTCCATGAGGCTGGGACATTAATCTACATACAGTGGGATGTTAGGAACAGCACAGAATCTATCTTGGCTCTCAGGGAGGAAGTCTAGGCAATTCCATCACCTGTTACAAGCCCAGTCACTGAGGATGACCTCAATGCTTTCCAGGGCTGAGGAAAGTAGAAATCACTGTACTCTCTGGAGGAAGGCAAGGTACTGCTGGGTTCCCTTGCAGCAAATAAAACCTCCCAAGCACTCATGGTCCCTAGGGAAGGAAGGTGTTGTTTATAAGTACTCCGACCTAAGTGGTTCCTGCCTCAGTAGAGGAATGAACAGGTTGACAATGCCTCCAGTGTGGCCTCCTGACTGGCTTGTAGCCCTTAGAGTTCCCAAATCCATTCCAATAATTGAGTCTAGTCCTTATTTATGGAGGGACCACCTGAGGACAGTCAGTCGAATCAGTTCTGTTAATTCTCCCCAACAAGGATGCGACATTTGTTAGCTTCACAGAATGATGCATCTGAGGGTGGGAAAATCATCCAGAGGTATGGGTGATAAAGAAACTGGAGCCACCCCTGCTATTCCCAATGGCTTCTCAGCACAGTTAAGGGAAATGGTGATCAAATCATGGTCAGAGCCATCTGGTGGAGGACAGCAGACTAAACGGTCAGTTATCAATAGCTTAAGGTACTTCTCTAGTTTGAGAGAGCCTCACCAGCACATTTTCCTTGGGAAGGAAGGCTTGAGGGAAGTTCCAAAAGACAAAGATTGCTATTGCCTTGCCTTCCTCCATATTTCCATATTTTTAGTGATTTTCAGAACACCCTTACCCCAACCCAACTCGTGGTGCTGGGACATGACTTTTCCCCCAACACCAAAAACACCATTTGGGAAGCTATGTCTTTGATTTTTTACAATCAATCCCTACTTGTCCCTTTTGTCCAGAAGGATCACTAAGAATGAAAAGAGGGCTATAATAAAAAATTCTTAGAAAATTCTAAGTTTAAATTTGTGTTAATTAAAAAGAAAATGTAGATTTAATGGCAATGGAAAATATTGACAACATAAGCTTAGAGAAAACAAAAGATCTGAGTAGTTTAGTTTGACCCTAATGTAGAAAACATGTCAAGCCAAAATTGGCTTGAATATATCAAGGAGAATATATCAAAATTTAATAGTAGTAATTCATGAGTTAATTTTATTTTGTAGCTTTAATGTTCTTCACTTTTATTATTTTAATATGATATATATGCTATGTGTGTGTTTCCAATAAGAGGGAAAAATAGTAAATGCTCTTCTGAAAATTCAAATAAAATCAGTGGAAAGTCTTATAACTTCCCACAAACAACATGGCAAAAAATCTATCTTAATTCTTTTCCCAATTGCTTCCGTCTTTTATTGTAGTACAGTTTCCTTTTCTTTTCTTTTTAAAAACATGCTCTAAAATGTCTGTGTCATCATCTCTCCTAGTAAGTATGTGACTAGAATATACATGCAATAGATTGATTGAGGGAAACACCTAGGAAGGATGAAGAGAAAAGGGAGGAGGCAGGCAGGAGCTTCAGATGAGATGCAGGTTTGATACCTGTGAACGAAGAGGACTGGAAGGAGTACCAGGTTGGGGGAGTGTCTGGCTGCAGCACAGTTCTAAGGACGATTCAGCTGATGGGGTATACCGAGTCAATGTTTCCCATTACAGGAGGCCCGCTCTCCTGTAGCAACTGTTACCACTGGTTCCCTGCCTCTTGTGCTCATTGAATGGGAGTAGCAAGGGAAAAGCCTGGTCCCTGTGAAAACTCAGAGAAGAATTCAGAGACAAACATTGGTCACCTGCACTCCTTCCAGCAGGATTCTGGGCAGTACATTTCCAAGGCTGCCACAGTTTTCCTATGAGACTAGTCTTCATAACACTTTCCATGATATTCAGAAATGTTTTCCTCACACCGAAATTTCTCTTGAACTGTTACCTGTACCCTGTGAACCTCTTTATCTGTACACTTTCTCTTAAAATTAGCAGAGAAGAACAAACTTTAATATATTTCTTTTATCTATGAATTTGGCAATAGAGTGGGGCTTTGTAAGAAGACAGACAGACCTAAGGTTAAATCTCAATTTTGCCAATCATGTGCTGTATGATGTTAAACAGCTGGAAACTCATCCCCCTCAAGTCCAGTCCTTTCTACAGCAGTGTGGTAGAAACTTTCAAGCAAAATTTCTCAAGGAGGAGAGACTTTTTAAAGGAACTCTGCACATATGCAGCTGCATTTGCATTATGTGAGCAAAACTGGCTGCATCTGAAAAGCCTGTGGGATGGATACCTGATGTACACTGTGCCAATTAAGGTTTTTCTTCCAGGTATTTGGGATTAGGTCACACATGTCAGTGTCTAATACACTTGACCTTGGAAGAAAAATTTATAACAAATGCTCACGCAGTATGCTCAACTTTCATCCTATGCATGTCAAATCCCATGCACAAAAACAGACCAGCACCTGAGTACGAAAGGTAAAACCAAGAGACAATGAGGAAGAGATGCGAGGAGGCATTCAGATTGAGAATATCTGCCTTGGTGCCTGACTTTCATTTCCAGGGATCAGTCCTGGTGTGACTTTTCCATGCAGCCCAGGACATACTTCCTTGTTCTTATAATGAATTACTTTTTATACATAAGTTAAATTAAATGGATTTCTGTTGGTTTTTCCTGAAAGAGCTTTAAATCAAACAGGCAGAGTCCTGATTAATAGATGCTTTTCAGAATAAATGCATTTCCTTTAACTTTAGATTTCCTGGAGTCAGCTATTTTCTGAAACCCATTTTTCCTTTTTTTCTTGAACTTTCATTTAGCTGGCTCTGGCCAGATTATATTAACTGATTATAGCTATGTTTGGAGAAATGAGCAAAACTCTTATGCTCATATCCTAGAGCTAAATGTGAAGTGGAATAAAAGGGAAAAAAGAGCACCTGAGAATGCATCTTTAGCCAATGAATTCCAAAAAACTTGGAAAAGAGTCATCAACCTCAGGTTTCTGCTCAGTGTCAGCTTAATGATTAACTGAGAAATCTGGCTTTAGAAATTATCCAAGTACAAAGGCAACCTCTATTCAGCAAGGGTAATTTAATTAGATACTGTTCCTTAAATGTAATATTTATTACTGAATATTGTCTCCGTTAACTTTTAGAAAACTTAAGTTATGGTGACTTTCTGAGCGATATAATTACAGACGACTGTAATTAGGTCAGTGCGATATTGCCAATACAGCAGGACAAATGGAGCCATCATCCCGGTAAGTAACTGGGTAAGTACCTGGCATCCTTCATGTGTGAAGCTGAAGCTACTATCCCCAAATTAACAGAAGGTGATCTTGGTGTTGTTTTCCAGCAGGAGAGGTGGCTTTATGCTCTTTCATTGTAACTAGAACCATCTTTTGCTAAAAGGATTGCTAGGATTAGAATGCAGGTTGCTAAACAGAGCAAAATTAACTGGTCTATGCACAGATTATTCTGTAGCCTACATCTCAGGTGCACTGTGTCATAATCACCTTCCTGAGGCATCTTGGCTATTAAAGAAGTCTGTATGTATCCAGCAGAAATAATCCATTTCATCCCTATATTTTCAAAACAACTCATTGGTTCTTTTATTATAGTGTTCATCACAGTTTACCTTGTATTTGTTTTAACTGTATGTTTCCCCTGGATTATGTGCTTTTGAGAATCTGCTCCTGTGTCTTATTCACTTTGTAGTTTTTATAGAATCTATCAGTGCTTATGCAATATAGGTAATTAATTTTTACAAGTAATAAATAAGTGACTAACAATATTTATATCCCTTTCAGAGAAGGAAATAAAGCACTTTGGACTTCAGGGGTGATAAATCAGGAGATGACAAATCTCCCAGCAGAAACAGGGTCCCGTATAACTTGCTGCATATATCTGGATTAATTTAAAACCGTAAATATTTTAAAATCAAAAAACTTTTAAAGTGTTAGGGAAAGAACATAACATGGGAAAAGACTTTATACATACTGATAAGCAGGTTGAAAGGTGCATAGCTGGCCATGAAGCAAGTCAAAGTCTCTTTGCATCAAGTATGGCTTTAAGGGTACTAATATGTAGATGCATTATATGTAGTGACCTGATTGGTTCTCTAGACAAGGTGGATTATGCCTCAAAGATAACGGAAGCTCTGTTCACTGTCACAGGAGAGGAGCTCATACCACGGCTTTAATGGCTTTTTTACTGCCCAGCATCTGGTCATAGTGATTACAGCTTAATAACTCAGAGAATAGGAGATATGTGCTTCTCCGAGTTAACTGAGATATTTGAAAAATACAAATTTCATTTAAGGAAGGTTTAATAATATTAAATATCTTAACATTTATTAAAAAAGAAGGCTTCCTTTCAGTCTGAAATTCTTTAAATTATACTTATTTTTTATTACCAAAAAATTAAAATCATAATTGTAAACACATGTTGATTATAGAAATTTTAGAAAAATTATACAATACAAAACAAAATACTATAATTATTCTCACAATCTAGAAATGACTATCAGTCCTATTTTCCTGGATTTTCTTTAATATGTTTTCTTTTTGTAAATAAATTTTACACACTATAATTATCATACTATATCAACTAAATTTTAACATAATATAAATAATAATATATACTGTATTTTACTTAAAACTATAACATGAAACATTATCCATGACATTGAAAAAGCTTTAAAATTATTTTTGTCATTGACTACATAATATTCCATTATATGTATATGCTCTTAAGCATATTCTTAAGAATTTCTCTATCATTTGGGCTTGTTTTTTTTCTAAATTTTAAATTATAAATATTTTAAATCAGCATCTTTCCCATAACCTTTTTCTAAGTATGTATGTATGTATGTATGCATGTATATAAGTAACATTACTAGTCAAAATAATATGGACATTTTAAAGGTTCTTGCCACAATTTACCAATTTGTTTTATAAAAAATGCATCAAAATTTATACTCCCCTAAATAGTCACACAATCTCATTTCACTGTATATTTTGGTTGCTATGAAGAAATATATGTATTCCAAATTTACTTATGTCTGCTAATGGCAATTTTTTACTTTATTTGGTGTCATATACTCTGGAAATGAATATAAATTAAAAATATTATTTTAAACTCGAATCCCAGTCTCATTCAGCCAATATTCTGTTTTTATCAAATTCTACCATTTTATAAATCTTTGAAGTAAAAAAAACCCTAATTATACATAGGTTTCTTTTTAATAAATAATTGTGAATATTTGGCATAAATTTTTTGTTTTTACCATCTTTGTATTTTCAGAAAAATTTATTTGGAAAAATAGCTTTTATATTTATTCTGTGCTAAATAACAATAATGATGATGATATACAATAAAAGCAATAACAACTATGGTCTTCTTTCTTTATGCCAGATTCATAGTGAGACTTCATATTCATTACTGGATTCAAACCCAAGGTGGAAAAAATGTAATTCTTTAATGTAAAATTTTAAACCCTATATTCTTTGATTGAGGTGTTTATATCTAAAAACCATGTATTCTTTTATGGGGAGAGGAGATGTGATTCTAAAGACTTTTATTGAGCATTTAGAATCACATCCAGAAAATCAAAATATAAAAACTATATGTTCTCCCTGTTAGTCTAATCACAACTGGCCCTAAACTGTGAACCTCTAATTATCAGTTATTAGCGGGTTCTTCAGGAGGTATATGAGGGCTGTGAGAAGACACTGTTACAGAACAAACAAGGGAGGGGCCTGGGACGATACACTATTATTGAAAGAAGGCCCCGGGTCCGTTATGTCCGCTGCCCTAGGAAAGATGTCTCTCAATGCCAGAGATTCATGAAAAGGAAAGGAAATGTTTATTTAATGCTATACAAACTTAAAGTAGTGACCTAATGTCTTTATCAAAAATCCTAAAGTCCCTAAAAACACCCACAAACACACATAGTCCTTCCTTCCTTCCCCCTTTGCCCAGTCCCGAGTACCATATCTCAGGAAAGGAAATAGAAGTCCATGGCTCAGGCAGTCCTCTGGTTCTTCCCAGTTAGTACTCCCTCTCGACTGGGAGACCTCCCTGGGTTCCCGGCACCCTCAGCTGAGTTGCCAGGATCTCTGCTAAAACCAGGTGGTGGTTCCCCTTCTAAAGCTGCGGGGGTCCCCACTCTGGCAAAGGCACATGGTCCTCTCTCAGGGCTGTGGGAAGGGAGAGTCTCCACTCTGTCCAGGCCGCGTGGTTCTCTCTCCCAGGTCTGCAGGAGTCTCCACTCTGTCCAGGCTGCGTGGTTCTCTCCCAATGGCTGCCGTGTCTGGGTTTAAATCCCCCGCGCCAATCTTCTTCTGCAGCCCCATTTCTGACTCCTCCTACGCTTGGGCACACTTGCCCTCAATCTGCTGTCTTCTCCAGCTTTTCTGGTCGCCATCCTGGCTCTGGGCAGGTGTCACCCCATGTCATGGAGCCAATCTTCTCCCAGCTCCCATGCAGGCGCTGTAACTCAGGGGACCTGCTCCTCAGGTCCCATCTTGGCGGGGAGGTCCCTTTCCATCCCCCTGGCATTGAGCAAGGCCATAGCTATTTAGCATATCTAAGTGACCAGACAAAGGCTATAGGTATGCCAAATGACCATACCATGGATTAGCTGCAAAGCTGCCCTGCATGTTCTTGCTCTGTGTGCCCCTTCCCCCAACTCACACCTGTGCGGGAAGGGGTGAAGACACCTTAAAATCTCCTGGACACCTTGAGTTCTGGACCCCATTTCAAATGCCTATTTGGGGTCCACCCTCTTGGCTGCACCCTGTAACAACACTACTTGGAGTTGCTCCTTCATCTACAAGATTATTAGTAAAAATAAAATGTGGGGATTTTTGGAGGAGATTGACTTGGAAATAATAAAGAAACAATCGTGAGCCATGTTACCTGAAGAACCCTTGTGTCAGATCTGCACCTCTCCTGCACATTGCAATGCTCATGTCTGATAGCCATAAATGCTTTTGCTAGGTTGTTTAAATGCTACAGTCCCACTCTTTCATTTTCTCTCTCATGGAATATAATATTAATCTGTATTTAACTGCTTTTTTGTGGATCAGCTGCATTAAACCCAGCAAATGTAAATTTAAATAAGTAGCTGATAAATCCTTGTTAAACAGAAAGGTATCAAAGAATTATAGCATAAATAATCCTGTATAATTCAGCATCTTTTCTTTTTTGCTATAAGAAATTACATAAAAATTTACCCAGAACTAAAGAATCAGAAAACTCAGAAATATTTTATCTATAGACTTTAAATACCTAGATGTGTTAAGAATGGACAAAATGAAAAGGAGATGAGCAGAGGTTGCTCCAGTGGAAAAAAACCTACATTTTTGAAAGTGAGGGGATAATGGGGGGGAAAGGGCAGAGGGTTGTCAGGAACATGTACAAAGGACACATGGACAAAACCAAAGAGAGGTGGGGGAGTGATGGAGGGCAAATGGGGACAACTATACTTGAGCAATGATAAATTTTTTAAAAAATAAAATAAAATGAAAAGGAAATAAGGAACAAACTGACAGTGACCAGTGGAAAGGGGTGACAAGGATAATGGGGGAAGAAGGGGAAGGGCCTAGTCAAGGAACATATATAAAGGACCCTTGGACGTGGACAACGGGGTGGGGGCTGGCTGAGGGAGAGGGCAGAGGAGAGCAGTGGGGAACACTGGGACAACTGTAACTGAACAACAATAAAATACAAAAAGGATAAAGAAAAAGAAAGTGAAGGACTCTCATTGCAAAAGTTTATCACTTCATTGTAATAATAGAGGCAGGAACAAGACCGAGAAGGATTGAGAGCAAAAGCTGTCAGTAATTCCATTTTATTAAAAAAAGCTGAGGGGGACAGTTTACACGAACAGGTTAAAAAATAAAGCCACGTTCGAAGGAAGCTATGTGCTCTTGGGGTAGTAAGAAAAGAACAGTCCTCGTGGGGGTGAAGCCTAACATACTCCAGAGGAATCTCCTATACAGAGAGACTCCTACATATTCTTATTCTAGAAATATATAATGTATTAAATGATGAATAATAAAAAAAAACTGCTATAGCATTAACACAAAGCTATTGTAAGAAAAAAAGGAAGAAAAAGAACAACAGAAGTTAAATACAAACAAACAAACAAACAAACATGGTAAATACCTTTATAAAGGATCTGCTTCTGTGAAGAAGGAGTACAAATAACAAAGAATATAAATTTAGAGATAAAATAATAAAGCAATAGGAGATGAAGAACTATAAATTGACAAGGTGCAGAAAAGACGTAGAAAATTAATCACAGAAAGGATGACAAAATTGAAGGAAAGGAAAAGGATATTATATCTTGCATGAATCTTCTAGGATCAAGTATAAAAAGTGGTCTAAATAAAATAAAAAAGAGTTAAAAATCTAGACAGAAAAAGATAAATGCAAAAATGAAACACTAAAAAAGAAAATCAAAACAATATAACAATATAAATGTTTAAAGAAAATACGTTTAAAGCTTCCCTAAAAACAAACAAATAAACAAACTGACTGACTACTCAAATTAAAGGTGAAGACCATGAAAAAATATCTCAGGGGAAATCAACACAGAACTTTTAAAAACAAGACATTCTGGTAATGTATTGAATTTAAGAAATAAAAAATAATCTTTTGGTTAAGCAGAGGGTTCTAGTTAACATTTTTGTGAAAAAGATATCAGATTGGTTCAGATTTCCTCACAACATTCGACACCAGAAAAAAAATGGTGAGATTAACCACAGAATACTTCATAAAAGAAAACATTAACCAAGAATTTTATATTCACTCAAGCTGACATTTAGGTAGAAAGGCTAAAAGAAAAGGTATTTGACTTTGCGACTAATCAGGGAATATTTTTTATGAGTTATTTTTTGAGGAAATGACTAAAGAATAAACTTCATAAACTAACAAGGGACTTTAAATCTTATCAGGAAAGAATTGGTAATGTGCATAAATTATATTTAATTTAGAACAAAGAGTAGAATCAATGAAGATTAGATTGAAAGAGTGAAATAAAAGTGTATATGCCCAGACACCATAAAAATGCTATAGCTGACCAATATTTGGGAAGGGTAAAAAAAAGGTGAGACAAAAAGTTAGTCGCTGATTGCCACTTCTACTGTTTCAGAGTCAAGAGGGTATCAATCAAAGGTGACAAATTATGTAGGAAAAATTTAGAAATAATTTATAATACCAAACTATAAGAAAGGCAATTAATATAGATTAAAACTGGTCACAAAAGATATGAAGAAAAGCTTGCAAATGTTATTGCCCTTTTTAATAGGGTGAAAGCTCTAGCTACAGTCTGAAGAGATATGTTAGTTGCAACTTAATATATTACAATAATCTTTCCACATCACCCAGAGAGAATCAAACTCAGTTTTTATTGGTTTTATAGAATTCCTATTTCTGAATATTTGATTCTTTTAAATAAGCCATATTTTGGACACGTGTTACCAAAAATATTAATATTACAAAAGACAAATGTTAATATTATAGTGCTTAAATTTTACGCAAATGTTTTTTATGTATTTATGTGATTACCTTTTAAGTCAAACTTCTACTAATACAGTTCTTAGATCAATAGTTTGGCAAATTTTTGAGACTTTTGAAACATATTGCCAAAATATCTTTTAGAACAAGAATGGTGATTATTTCTCTTGATCCTTGCCCACACTATATATTATCATTGTTTTATATCTTTACAAAATGCCTGAGCAAAAGATATGCCAGTGGAGTGTCCATGTCACTTTGACATTCTAACATCATCAGTGATTTTGTTAATATTCTGCAAATTGTCTTGAACTTTGTAGTATTAAAATATTTTTAAAGATGTTAAAAGTCATTTGTTAAAGCTAAAATTCATGTGTTAAATAGAAAACACAGGGGAGAAAAGGAAGAACAGATAAGCAACAAAATGATTACATTAGATATTTTAACCATAGGCTGTGCTGGAGAACCTAACCTATTCACATCGCAAGACTACTATGAACTTTCAAATGAAGGACTAAGTATCTGCTAGTGAGGAAACTTTCTGTGAATGAGTTACTAATCCCTCTGCTTTGTTGCTGTTATTTTGTGTTTATTATTAAACCTTCTAATTGTCTAGTCATTTTGTTTTTGTTTCTGATAATTCTGGTTTGATTTGTGTTTATCCCAGTCACCTTAAACTGCAACATCTCACTTCCAAACAGGCTCTGTTCCCTACCCATCAATTCCCAAGTCATGTCTAACTTCAGGCAAGATTTTCATGGCCTTGAAGCACCAGCAATTGGTGCTGCTTTTTGGTGGGTGGTAGTTTTCCCAGCCACTTTATAAAGTAGCTGAGCTTTTGATACACTTGTTTGCCCCTAACTCTGATTCTGCAGTAGGGAAGTTATTTGCCTTTGTATGTCTCTCCAAGTCCATGCTATAGGAGGCAATTTACCAAAGCAAAAAATCACTACATTGGTAGGCAAAAGTTGTCTCCTCCACAATTTACCTTCAAAGAATTTTTATTTTTACACACCATTAGAGAAAAAAGGACAAAGAGATAAGAAGAAACAAAAGATTATATAATTGCTATCAATCAAAACTCAAAGTTTGTTTGATGTAGTATACAAAGTAATATCTCTGCATGAGGGCTCTGATCCTTGGATCAATTTAGTATACACTAGCTTCTTTGCTGAGCATCAGAAACCACCTGTTGTAAATGAAGGAAGGAGGATATCAGGCGTGTAAGAACACAAAAACATGTAGAATCCAGACTGGATTCAAATCTGGGACTTCCCACTTCCTAAGGCATATGATCTTGAACAAATTTTTGAGGCAGTAAAAAATGTATGGTGCTTATCTCATATGCTTATAAAGCAAAGTAAATGCAATAACATATGTAACATGATAAGTAAGTGTTCAGTCAGTGATATGCAAGATTGACTTTTATTACATTATGACACAAACCAATTATTGTCCTTATTACACTAACCTAGAAGCTCACAGTAAGTGGCACCATCTATGACAGCAAAGGCAGCCATTCAGCATGAGTGATGGTGTTTCCTTCTAACAATGACCCTCTGCCCCAAATGTCCCATCTGCCATATCCCCAAAGAACAACCTTGTGAGAAAAAAAAGATTTTTAAATAACTAGTATATATATGGGATTGACTGATTCATTTTTGATCAGGGAAGGAGGAGTTTCACAGAAGTAAATTTTCTAAATTAAAAAAAAAGGAGTTATCAAAAAAAGAGTCAGTATGTTTGATTTACCTGATATTTAGTTTAGAATATTATTTATTGCGTGGTGCAGTAATACTCTAGCAAATATTTTTGGATACCCATCTAGCAAATTTTTCTCAATTCTTTGATGCCAGAATTTAGATATTTGTGAATCTTAATCATGCTACAGAAATCACTGGGAGAGCTGGTTTTGGCCTCTTCTAGTGAATAAATAAAAACATGGTGAAGGTTGAGGCATTTGGAAAATTATTCCTGGCTCTGAGAGAGACTATAACCAAAGCAAAGACTTTTTTCAGACTCTGAAATTTCTCAAGCCTGGATGTGATTCATTTTGGAAACTGTTACAATGAATTTGCTATTACCAAGACAAGTCAATGGCAAAGTTGAGATGCCGAGGGTGGAAGAGCTGAGAGATGAGGATCTCGTGCTGGAAACTTCCAGTTGGGTGCACAATGTTCATTCCTCCCTTCCGACTCACTGGCTTTGTTTGTGTCATGGATGGGATGAACTTAAAAAAAAGTATTCTCTCCAGCATTCTTTGCAAATGGAAGACCATATTCTTGTGGCAAGTGAGATATAAATTGAAGGGCTGGTGGATGAAGCATCCAGGAAAACTTTTTAACAGGGAAACAGATTCACATGAAATGTCCCCTTTTCTTCTGGCCCATCCCTGTTCCTGACTGGAACAGTCATCTAATACTTCAGGTAGAGAAGTCGTTTCACAAAGGGACAAACATGAGAAACAGAATGAGAGATTAACAGACCTTAACTATGACATCACTGAGAACCCGAATCAATGTCTAAGAACCACCAAGCTCTCGGCCCTAGAGCTTGGCAGCCCTTTGGTTCACAGGCCAGTGCTTAACCCACTTAGCCACACTAGCCAGGAGCACACTCTCTTAATAGCCATAAAAAGTATATAGGATTATTTTCCCTATACTAAGTCATTCTGGGCTGCTATCTGTATGTGTGTGTGCGTGTGTGTGTGTGTGTGTGTGTGTTATGTAGCTACATATATATACATAACAGTAGTCTCTCTCTCTATGTATATATGTATATATGTGTATATATGCGTGCATAAGTATGCATGTGTATATATATATATACACACACACAATATATAAGAATATGTGTGTGTGTGTGTGTATAATTTCCTACAACTTTATTTACACCTACCTACCAAAACTTTTATTTCTAATCAATTCCTTCAAATCAGTTATGGGCAGATAGAGCAGAAAAACAAGTATGTTAATATTTTATAGCATTTATATTGGCTTGTTAATATTTTACAGGTATAGTGTGTCTTTTATTTTGAAATCTTTTTTAAATTAATAGACTTCAGTCATTAGAGAGTTTTAGGTTTGCAAATAATGCAGCAGATAACAGATTTCCCACATACCCCATCTCTCCCTGCTCACAGTTTCCTCTATTATTAACACATTGCGTTAATGTTGTGTATTTGTTACCACTAATGAGCCAACATTGATACATTATTATTAACTTAAGTCTGTAGTCCACTTTAGGGCTTATCCTTTATGTTGTACAGTTCCATGGATTTTCACAAGCGCCTAATACCATGTTTCAGCCATTATGTGTCATACAGAGTAGTTTCACAGCCCTAAAAATACCCTTTACTCCACCTATTCATTCCTCCCCTCCTTCCCCCAGAACACCAGCAACCACTGATCTTTTTACTGTGTTTAAACTTTTGCCATTTCCAGAATGCCATATTAGATTCATGCAGCATATGCTGTTTCATTTTCAAATGGGTTTATTTGAGTTATTATAAGGCATTAAAGGCTCCTCTGTGTCTTTTGGTAGCTTGATAGCTCATTTTCTTTCATTCTTGAATAATATTTAATTTTATGGATTTACCACAGTTTGTTTATCCAGTCATCTTTTGAAGAACATCTTGCTTACTTCTACCATTAAGCAATTTTGAATATATCTACTATAAACAGTGGTGTGCAGATATTTTGTGGATATAAGTTTTTAATTCAATTGAATAAATTCTTACGAACACAATTACTGAATGATGGGGTCAGCCTATTCAGCTTTGTAGGAAAATACCAACTATCTTACAAAGTGGCTATACCAAGCCCCACATCCATCAACAATGGCCAAGAATTCTTCTTGCTACACACACTTTCCAGCATATGGCCTTGTCAGTATTTTGGATTCATATCCATTCTAATAGGTGTATAGCAGTCTTACAGTGTTGTTTTAATTTGTAATTTTTTAAATGACATATATGTTAATTATCATCTCATACATTTATTTGCCATTTTTTTAGCTTCTTTGGTGAGCTGTCTATTCAAAAATTTTTACCAATTTTTTTGGAAAAACCAATTTATTGAGGTATGATTTGCATATAAAAAGGTATACATGAATGTCCAGAACCAAATAATGTCAATAGTAAATTCTACCAAATATTTAAAAATAAATTAATACCAATCTTTTTTTAAACTCTTCAAATAGAAATAGAATAGGAGGGAATACTTACAAATTCATTTTGTGGCCAGCATTACCTTGAAACCAAACCAGACAAGAATCTCACAAGAAAAAAAATACAAGCGAATATCCATGACGAACATAGATTTAAAAACCCTCAGTAAAGTATTAGAAAATCTAATTCAACAATAAATTAAAAGAATCACATACCATGATCAAGGAGGATTTATTCTAGGCATGCAAGGATGGTTTAATATCCATAAATCAATCAATGTGATAAATGACATTAAAAGAATAAAGTACAAAAATCATATGACCATTTCAATAAATGCAGAAAGAGCATTTTACAAAATTCAACATCTGTTTATGATAGAAACTCTCAACAAAGTGGGTATAGAGAGAACATACCTCAACATAATAAAGGCCTTATATTACAATCTCACAACTAACATCATATTCAATGATGAAAAGCTGAAAGCTTTTCTTCTAAGATCAGAAATAAGACAAAAAGTAACCACTCTTGTCACTGTTTCCCAACATAGCATTGGAAGTCCTAGACACAACAATTAGGTTAAAAGAAGAAATCAGAAAGGAAGAAGTAAAACTGTTACTAGTTTCAGAAAATGTATTATACGTAAAATACTTTAAAGACTCAATTAAAAAAACTACTAGAATTAATAAAAAATTCAATGAAGTTGCAGTATACAAAACCAATAAAAATCTATTGCATTTCTATGCACTAAAAATGAACTATAAAAAAAGAGAAATTAAGAAAACAATGCTATTCACAGTTGCATCAAAAAGAATAAAAAACCTAGGAGTAAATTTAATCAAAGTAGTGTACATTGAAAACTGACATTAATGAAAGAAATTGAAGCTGACACAAATAAATGGAAAGATATTCCATGTTTATGGATTAGAAAGATTAATTTTGTTAAAATGCATGTGCTACACAAAGCTACCTACAGATTCAATGAAATCTCTATCAAAATATACATGGCATTTTTCACAGTAACATTACAAACAACCCTGAAATTTATATGGAACCACAAAGGAACTCAAGTAGCCAACACAAACTTGAGAAAGATGAACAAAGCTGGAGGGATATAGTAGTCAAATAGTAAGTATTGACATGAAAACACTCATAGATCAAAGGAACAGAGAATCGAGAAACAAGCACACACATATATGGTCAATTAATTTATGACAAAAGAGCCAAAAATATACAATGGAAATAGAACAGAATCTTCAATAAATGGTGTTGAGAAAACTGGACAGCCACATGCAAAAGAATGAAACTAGACCACCATCTTTTACCATACACACAAATCAACTCAAAATGCATTAAAGGTTTGAACTTAAGACCTAAACCCATAAAACTCATAGAAGAAATGAGGTGGTAAGCTCCTTGACATTGACCTTGGTGATGATTTTTTGGATTTGACAACAAAAGCCAAGGAAACAAAACAAAACTAAACAAGTGGGACTACATCAAACAAAATAAGTTTCTGCACAGCAAAGGAAATCAACAAAACGAAAAGGCACAACACAAAGTACTGATGTGATTAAAGAGAATAAATGATACTAACCACTCTCATACATCATCTATAAAAATAAACTCAAAATGGTTAAGGACTTAAATGTAAGACCAGAAACCATATAGCTCCTTGAAAATATATATAGGTAATAAGCACTTTGACATCAGTCTTAGTATTATCCTTCTGGAAATGGCTCCTCAAACAGGGAAAACACAAGAAAAAATAAACAAATAGTACTGCATCAAATAAAAAGATTTTTCACAGAAAAAGAAAATGTTAACAAACAAAACAAAAACTAACCAAATCAAATAATACATCTGATAAGGGGTTAATATCCAAAACATACAAAAAATCACATAACTCAACATAAAAAACAAACATTAAACAATGGGCAGAGGACATGAAAAGATTTTTCTCCAAAGAGGACATACAGATATGTGAAAAGATGCTCAACATCACTAATCATCGGGGAAATGCAAATTAAATTCACAATGAGATGTCACCTCATATATGTGGCTATCATCAACAAAACAACAGATAAGTGTTGGCAAAGATGAAAAGAAAAAGGACCACTCATACACTATTGGTGGGATTAAAAATTGGTGCAGCCACTGTGGAAAACAATATGTAAATTCTCAAAAAATTAAAAATAGAACTACCATACAATCCAGTAAATTTACTCCTGGGTACTTATCTGAAGAAAACAAAACAAAACAAAACAAAAACTAATACAAAAATATATATGCACCCCTATGTATATTGCAGCATTATTTACAAATACCAAGGTAGCAATCAAAGAGTCCATTGATGGATGAACTGATGCAAATGATGTAGTATGTAGGTACAATGAAATATTATGAAGCCATAAAGAAGAGAATCTCTACATTTCTGACAACATGGATGGACCTTAACGGCATTATGCTAAGTGAAGTAAGTCAGACAGAGAAAGACAAATATAATATAATTTCAATTATATGTGAAGTCATAAAAAATAATTGCTCATAGATATTGAGATGCTGAAAACAAGAGATTGGTCCTTGTCAAAGGCAGGAGTAGGGGTGGGCACAATGGGTAAAGGGGTCACAAGGTATAAACTTTCAGTTATAAAATAAATAAGGCATGGAGTGTAATATACAGCATGATGACTATAGTTAATAATCCTGTGTTGTATACTTGAAAGTTGTTGACAGTAGACCTTAGAGGTGCTCTTCACATGAAAAAAATTTGTAACTATGTTTAGTGCTAGATGTTAATTAGATTTATTGTGGTGATCATTTTGAAATATGTACACATATCAAATAATTATATTGTATACCCAAAGCTAATATAATTTTATATGTCAACTATATCTTAATAAAAATAAAGAACTGAACTGTAAAATATGAAGTTACTGCATGCAAATATTCTAAAAATGTGATGGTGACTATGAAACTTGTGGGTAGGCCTAATCTATAAATCTCTCTTCACAAGTAAAAGGAGATGATGAAGAAAAAAGAATAATAACAATGGTTTGAAGCAATGCTCAAAACAATGATTTCAAAATTATAATAGAAACATAAATGGAGCTTTTTTCATTTGCGTCTTTTCAGACACTGAATAATCTGAGCACGCCAACAGAAAACATGGAGGACTGCCCGTGATCCAACTCTCAGATTTGAAGTTAATGTGGTGCCATTATGTGTTTTAAATATGCACAAGTGTACCAAAATGTCACACATTTTCTTCCTCTTCTCCCGATTTTCTTTATTTCCTTTATCCATTCTTTCACCTGTTACCTGTGTAAATTGGCAGCTTTTAGGAGATCTAGTGAAATTCTTAAATCACTCATGTTCTTATTCTTAATACCTTCTGGCATATGCCAAATTAGATTACCTAAGAATGGGAGAAATATTTCCCTGAACAATTTAAAAATCTAACCTAAGTGCACCATTGTACATTTTATTTTACTTTTCTCTTTCTCTATTTTTTTCTGTCCCAGCTATGGATTCATCCATATGGCATCTTCTCAGGAATGCAGCCAATTCTTCTGTATTATCTTTTAATTTACAAGTCTTGTGAATTTTGTGTTTTGATGTTCTTATACTCCTGAAATCCTGTGCTTTGGATGATTCCATTTCAGCAATTTCTGTCATTGATCTCTTTGAAGAATGTATTGTTTCTAGTTATATAATGGTTCTGGAGCTAAGAAAGTATAATTGAATTTGACCAAAGAAGATACAAAAAGGATTCTCACTGCCTTCTTTAACTGGTTAATTGATACATGTATTTCAAAAATCGTTCTGGTTCTAAACTGAATAATTACCTCAAACTATCCTTTAACCTGATTTCTCTATAAAGTAGAAGAAGCATGACCACAGATACATGTGTTCAATTTAAATTCCATGACTTAAAATTTCCACTTTAAAAAACAGTGACTAACCATATATAAATTTTGCAAAGAAAGACTAAAATGGCTTAGCAGCTTTTGAATAGTACACCCACATTAAGATTATAAAAGTGTTGTGATGTTGTAAACTGAATGTAGTGGAGGGGATCTGTGTGTAGATAATCTTGGATATATCTGCTGATATACTATTAATGCCTCTCTCTCATCCCACCCCATTGCACGTGCACACACACACACACACACACAGAACAGGTGGGAGTAGGTACTTGTCTTTAAGCTTAGTAAGAGAGTCTTAAGTGGGGTCATTCAGGTTTGATATGTATCCCAGGTCTTGTTCCTGCCTAGGAAATCTGTATTGTAAGGGTAGGCTAGCTAGCAGCTCTGAAGCCATTGTGAAGGAGAGTTGGTGATGTGGTAAGATAAGCCAACACAACCTATAGTTAGTGCAGCCAACAATGAGTTAAATGACTGGATTCCTAGAGCCTGAGAAAGGAGTAAGTGACCTTCCAAATAGAATGTACTTGCCCAGACTTAGGAAACTATGGGTAAGGAATCATCAATAAGTGGGAATGGTAGAGACGATCTCCAAAGGCTCCGTGGAAGTGCCAGACCAAAAGGAACTTTAAACATCTCCAAGACAAGAGAGCAGAAAGCTAGTTTACAACAAAAGCAGTCAAAAAAATTAATTCCCCAGCACCTTTAACTCTCCTCTCCAGTGTGTCCCTTGTCATCTGCAAGGGTCCAAAGCTATAGCTACATGGTAGGGACGGTGTGAACAAGAAAGATGAAGCTGACCACACAGCCCCTTCCTTGAGGTGACTGGCTCTGGCCAGAGAAGGTGAAAAGAAGCTTTACCTTTGATCAAGGTAGAAGCTTGGATGATTATGTTGGGGTAGGAATTTTTAATTAATGAATTAAATTGTTTGTAAAACAAATTCACTTGGATTGTCCACTATCTGCCAGTGACCCAAAAAATCTCATTTTTATCCAGGCTTTTTTCCCCCGGGGCAATCAATGCAAGGACTATGTTCACTCAGACAGTTTAAAGGGACATTAGGAAACAAAATAAAATTGCTTTTTATGTTTAGAACTTATGAGTTTTACTTTATTAATTCCATGAATTTTATGACCTCAAGCAAGTTACTTAAACTCTTAATTCCTCATGTGTAAAGTTAAATATTAGTACTTCATAATATTGCTATGAAGATTCAAATATTTTTAAAATGACAAGAAACATTATTATTTACATTACCTAACACTGTGTCTGACTGATAATAATAATTAAATAAATAGTACCTACTAGGCATTTTCTAGCTCATGTGGACCTTTCACTATGATTAAGACATAGTTTACAGTATTCACTGGACTGGAATACAGACAATACTCTCACACTTTTAGCAAAAATATTAATTGAGTACCCACATTTTACAAGACATTACACTAAGTAATTGTTTATGTACCTTTTTATTTAATATCCCCAAACCATGGTAAAGGTATTGCCATTAGCAGCATTGTATATGATACATTTGAGTATTAGAAACATTAAGAAACTTGTAAAGTCATGAAGCAAAGACTTCTTACCAGACATGGTAAGGAGCAAAGCCATAATTGTAATCCTTTTCTCTATACTAATTGACCAGGACATTTTTTAATATCTCAAGCTATTAATAACAATTTTTAGCATATGTTCTGTCAAAGTGACTAATAACAAAGGGCTACAAGAGAGATACAACTGTTTTCTGAATAATTACATAATGAAAGAACATATACTCTGTTGGGGACTGCCCTGCCTGGTCTCAGGAAGCTATAACCCCCCGTGACTTAGGCTGACTGAAAGACCTCTGGACCAGAAGCCACTAAGACAAAACTTATTTCCCTGGCATGAACGCTGCCTGTTCTAATGCCTGGCTCTCATTGCGTGATTGGCAGCCAATGATGGGTAACAATTCTCTAAGAAAGAGAATGAATCTAAGACAGACTCGATCATGTGGGAATGCCCTAGGGGAAGAGACTTGGGGCTATGGATATGAAGGGGTGATGGACATCAACCCCCGCCCCGTCAGCTTTGTCAAAGCCTGAGTCCTTCTGAGAAATCCAAGTCTCCTGGCTGCCTTTGTCTTCTCTGTTAACTCAGGCCTGCGGAAATAGCAGGGGCATTGCAGCCCAGACCAGAAATGGTGGACCCCCAGGGTAATCAGGCCTGGGACATAGAATATGCAAGATCCTGTGAGATCTGTTTGCTGGAGGATGTTATTAACTTAGAATCTGAAGTCACAGACAGGAAACCAAAACTGCCCTTTGAGTTCTGTTACTCCTTTCAAATGTTAAAACCCCAAACCTCTGCCCAGAATCACAGCAGGGGTTCTGTCTGCACCTTTGTAAGTCACCTACTTCTTTTGACCTTTTCTGCCAGACTGTGAATCCACAAACTAAGTCTGTATTCTCAATAAAAATCTGCTTGGGAATGGATACAGGGTGCTCCCCACTAGAGGGAGTGGCCATGGCACTCTCCACTAGAGAGAGTGGCCCTTCTGTCCCTATTTTCCCACAGGACCTGGTTGTCTCTGTGTATGTTTTTCTCATGTTTTGACAAGCATCTGCAGCAGGAATGGATACTGCTGGCCAGTATCTAACACAATACTCTCATCTTATAAGCTCTCCTATGGCTGGAGAAACCTTTTTTCAGTAAATATCTGTGGGTTCTGAGTTCCCAGACCCATGAGCAGCACTTTGAGTGACCAAAAAAGGTATAAGGTTTCTGATCTTAAGGGACTCAGTTTCTTCTCAGAAAAATACATTAGTAAAATATGACTACATGTAAAATTATTGTTACAAACAGTGAGTGATGAGAAAAAGAAATGTCAAAGAAGCACTTGTCTGAAGGGAGGATTTAGCAGACAGACCTGTAGAAGGAGGTGGGCTTGAGGTGGGCCTGAGAGAACAGAGAGGCTTCAGAAAGATAAATCAAAATCAGACACTTTTACAGATGAGAAGTATAAAAATATCAGATATGCTTTGTGTTTAAATTTGTGATGGCTGTGTATTTCATCCTTTTTAATTTATTTAACCTGGGAATCTAATGATTTAATTGTAAAAACAATCATCCTTTGAGGGTATCGAAATCATAGATTAAGACACTTAACTTCTTAGTCCATACAGGCTGCTGTAACAAAAATATCATAGACTGGGTGGCTTACAAAGAACAGAAATATATTTTTCACTGTCTGAGAATAACTGTAGCCTGAGAAGAACAAGATCAAGGTGCTGGCAGATTTGCTGTCTCTTAAGGGCCAGTGCCCTGATTCTTAGATGACCATCTTCTTGCTGTATCCTTGCATGGAGAAAAGGGTGAGAGAGTTTTCCAGGATGTCTTTTATAAAGCACAAATCCCAATCTTCAGGGATCCACTGTCCTGACCAAATCACTTCCCAAAGGCCTAACCTCTTACTACCATCACCTTGGGAGTTAGGATTTCAACATAAGTAATTTGGGGGCAGGGGGACACAAACATTCAGTCCACAACAACGCTAAAGAAAAGGGCACTCTTTTCTTTAAACAATAGTTGATTTGTTTTTAAAAAATAATAGTATGCAATATCTAATCATGTTTTGGTGGTAACACAAAATGATGTTAGAAGTATTTACTATACTTCATTCAAGACAAATAAATGTTTATGTTGAAATATACCCAAATAATTATAATGTTTAAATAACTGCTGTTCAGATAGTTTTTAATTCATGCTTATTTATAATATATAAGATTTTCTAAAGATGATATTGTTGCATAAAGTGTTTTATTGCTTCATGCACATTTTTTCCTTACATGAAAACCATAATTTAAAAGTACATACCATTTGCAAGCCAGATTCTTAATAGCCCTTTATATCTAGATGAGCTTTTAGGCCCTATGTGTAAATAGGTATGGAGAATGGTTCTCACATTTACAAACAAATAAGTCAGAATTGGGGAGTGAGAGGGAAGCAAAAGGAGAAAAAGAAAAGAAAATATGACTTATTAAAAGAAAACACAAAGCACACAGTTAGGTCTATTGATTGTCAGGAATTTTCTCAATGGTTTCAACTAATATTTATCTCCCATTCAATATTGTAATAGATATTAACATCTGTATTTAATTTTCTTGCATTCATAATTATGCTGCTGACCCATACAGAGTCCCTTACACATACACATATGATCTTAACTGGCAAATAATTTAGTAGAGCTATATTTTAAACCTCTAGTTACTAAGCCTAACTCTGTATCTCTTGATTCCAGATATCTGTAACACCAAAATTTGGTAGCAGAGGACTTCCAGTCAACATGGAGGCATAGGTAGACAGG
Source organism: Phyllostomus discolor (assembly GCF_004126475.2). Lineage (NCBI taxonomy): Eukaryota > Metazoa > Chordata > Mammalia > Chiroptera > Phyllostomidae > Phyllostomus > Phyllostomus discolor. The sequence goes on from NC_040903.2 coordinate 159,204,458, forward strand.
TTTTATGTCCTCACACAACTACAAAAAGAATTAAAACTAAATTTAAAAACAAATAACACCCAGAACTGTCAGGAAATCAAATTGTATGGCAATATGACAACCAAGGATTTAAATAAGCCACATTCATCCAGATGGTTAGGAAGGGTGGAGATGTGGAGACGGGGCAGAGAGGCTAGGAGACACAATGCGGTGCGGAGAGGCAGTGGTGAGGGTGGAATGAGCATGGGTGGCTCCATGTTCATATGTGATGGATAAAAATCAGGAGGGATACCTTGGGAGTTTGTGATCTCAGCCTCAGACCAAACTGCACAGCCCAGGGTTCCACTGCCAGGAAGATAATCCCCGTAACTTCTGGTACTAAAAACAAATGGGGGTTGGGGTGGTAGAAGAAACTTCCAGATTTTCAGGAAACTCTGCTTAAAGAGCTCACATGGTCTTAAAACATACACAAACCCACTCACTCTGGGATTCAACACCAGGGCAACAGCTAGAAGGACGCTAGTCACATATGGACAGTGCGTGAAGTGACAGCAAATGGGGTGAGTGCTGGAAAACCCCCCAGAAGCCAGGTGGTGGCACAGTCCCTTTTCAAAGCCCTCTGCCCATACAGAGCCAAAAAATGGTGAAGCAGATTGCCCCAACCTGGGGATTACCTAAGGCTTTACCCTTACAACATAACAGGTGTGCTAATGCAGGGAGTCAAAGCAGTTCTGCCTAATACACAGAAACAAATACAGGAAAACTGCCAAATTAAGGAGACAAAGAAATATGGCCCAAATTAAAAAAAAAAAAACACAGAACAAAACCCTAGAAATAGAAATAAATGAAACAGAGATAGAATACCTATCAGATGTAGAGTTCAGAATAGTGGTTATCAGAATGCTTAAAGAACTCATTGAGTACATTTCTTGTAGCCTGTCAAGGTCAGGCAGGTACACTTGGGATTTGGGCAGATGGAAGAAAATTTGCAAATCCATGGGAATGCCTTACATTCCTTTATTCAAGAGGGGGAGCTGCATGTATGCTGCAAGCTGTGTATTAAACCGCAAGAAGTCCCAACTCCCTTATATATCAAACACACACAAAGCCAGCATGACACCAAAATATTATAGAACAAAGTATGATTCTGCACATGCAGGCCTATTCTCAAGGCTATGGGAATGCTGCTTATCGGGCCAGTGAGGGAGCCTGACTGACTCTGTTTCCCCTTTACTATGGCAATAACATGAAGAAATGAAGGTTCCACTATGGGAAATAAAAATCTACAGAGAACCAACAGTGAAGAAAAGGAAGTCAAGATTCCGATCAATGATTTGGAACATAAGGAAGCAATAAACATTCAACCATAATAGAAAGAAGAAACAAAAATAAAAAAAAAAAAACCCAAAACTAGGATAGTGTAAGAAGACTTTCAGACATCTTCAAATTTGCCAATATCTAAATCATACAGGTGCCAGAAGGAGAGGAATAGATCAAGAAACTGAAAATTTATTTGAAAAAATATGAAAGAAAACTTCCCTAGTTTGGTGAAGGAGATAAGCATACAAGTCCAGGAAGCAAGAGAATCCCAAACAAGTTGGACCCAAAGATGACCACAAAAAGACATATCATAATTAAAATGGCAGAGGTTAAAGATAAAGGGAGAATCTTAAAAACAGCAAGAGAGAAGCAGAGATTTACCTACAAAAGAGTACCCATAAGACTATCAGCTGATTTCTTAAAAGAAACTTTGCAGGCAAGAAGGAACTGGCAAGAAGTACTCAAAGTGATGAAAAGCAAGGCCTTACAATCTAGACTGTTCTATCCAGCAAAGGTGTCATTTAGGATGGAAGGGCAGATAAAGTGCTTCCCAGACAAGATAAAACTAATGGAGTTCATCATCACCACTCCATTATTACATGAAATGTTAAAGGGACTTTTTTAAGAAAAAGATAAAAACTATGAGCGTTAAAAAGGCAACAAATTCACAATGATCAACAACCGAATCTAAACAACAACAAAAACCTAAGCAAACAACTGAAACAGGAACAGATCCATAGGTATGGAGATGATTTGGAGGGTTATCAGCTGGGAAGGGGAAAGGGGGGAATGGGGGGGAAGGTGCAGAGATTAAAACACATAATTGGTAGGTACAAAATAAGTAGGGATATGTTAAGGATAGTATAGGAAATATAGAAGTCAAAGAACTTTTATACAAGACTCATGGACGTGAACTAAGGGGTGATTGTTGGAGGAAAGAGGGGTATAGATGGGGGGCAGGGGGGAAAATTGGGACAACTGTAATCACACAATCAATAAAATGTACTTAAAATTTTTTGGTAGTGGAGAAGGAAAAAGGATTTGAAACAATCTAAACTTAAACTAGTGTCCAGCATGCATAAAGTGTTTTAATTCTAGTTCATGCCTCCTTGAACAACAGATACATAAAAACAAAATGAAACATCCCTGACTAGTGTGGCTCAGTGGGTTGGGTGGCATCCCACAAACCGAAAGGTCATCAGTTCAATTCCTGGTCAGGGCACAGGCCTGGGTTGTGGGCTATGTCCCCAGTTGGGATGTGCAAGAGATAACCAATTGATGTTTCTCTCCCTTTCTCTTTTCCTCCCTTTCCTTCTCTCAAAAAATAAATGGACAAAATCTTAAAAACAAAACAAAACAAAACAGACAAACAAAAAACAAGAACAAAATGTGGTAACAAATGGCATAACACTGAAAACAGAATGGGATTTATATGTTACTAAATCAGGCTGTGTCTGAAATCTATGTATCCCAAGAGAGTGATTACCAATTTCTTAGAAATCTTGATAAAGGCAGATTATAACTCAGTAAGTTTGTGGATGGTTCTGAGGTTCTACATTTCTCACAAGCTCTCAGGAGATGCCCATGCCACTAGTTGCAAGTACCTAGCACAAGCCCCATGAGATTGCCAGGGCTCAGCTTCTAGTCTCTAGGGAAGACTAGAAACATCCTTTGTGTTGCTGAAAAGAAGTGAATGTGGTAATTCAGCTAAATCCCCAGTGTTTGATGTGCAGTAGATCCTCAGTTAATAAATACTTTGGTCAGAGGGGCATCATTCGGACATCTGTCTACCACCTCTAATGTGATTTTCCTTGCTGCTGTTTTACTTAAGTCTCAACTTTCCACTTGTGGAATAGTTTTGACAGTTAAATATTCCAAGTAATTGTGATCAAAATATTGCAAATTCCCTGCCAGTATTTAAGAGTTAACTAGCAATACAGAGCTTTGGGCATTACTAAGGCCCTCTCCTTGGACAATTAATAATATCACCTTGAGGCAAATGGCTGTCAGTCAAAATGCCTTATAAGACCTGAATATAGGACACCATGTTGTATCACCACGAATCTGCATTTCAAAACCAGAAAAAGCAGCTGCCTGTTAGCCTGTCAGGAATCATTCAGCTTGCACCTAAATGTGTTTTTACGCTTTTCACCTCAATTTTTAACAGTGACAAATGGAAGGATGGCTTCTTTAACCTAATAAAACTCTCACCACCTTTGAGAGGTACACACACCCCCTAAATGTTTTCTGAAACAAGATGTACAATGTCTGTGTCACAGAGGATGTCACGGCTCATTTGTCATCTAACCTCACACCCCTGAGCAGCCAGGGACCCACATGGGAAGAGAATAGTTCTTTCAGACAGTGAATTCTAATGCTTTGAACATGTAAGTCATTGTCTTAACTCTACTTAAAGTATTTTCAGCTTTTCCATTTCAAAGTAAATTTCTAACTGCTATATTAATAATCATGAAGGTATGTCTCTCTTGAGGAATGAACAAATATGCATTTTGTCATGAGTCTGAATTCATTGGTTCCCCTTTAATATTAATGCCTCTAAATTGTTTATTGACTATCACTTTAGCATACCTTTTTTAAGCTAAAGAAAGACTATTAATAATATAATCCGTGTGTGAAATGTTTAATATTTAACATTATTTCCTAGCTGCTCCCAACCTAACATATTAATATAGATGCATCGGTATGCTAAAGGAAATGCCTCACAATGTTAGAAAATGCTATGGACCCAAAGGAACAATGTCTAGTTAATTACTAGAGAGTAATCTTCATCTGGTAGATTCTGTCTTCTCTGGTTTATGCTCTGATAGGTCTCCAGATGATCTCAGAAACAGTCTCCTTAAACACGCATAGGTTTCAGAGGTATTAGTAGTAACTGTGTCGTACAACTGAGGGAATTCTGTTTAGCATGATGGAAGCAGCAATGTCATTATTAGTTGATTAGTGTGAACAATCTTTGACACCATGTAGCACCAACTATGACTCCAAATGGTGGCAGCTCATTATTCTGATTGTTATTCGATTTGCAGTATTACTAACCACAAAGTGAGTGACATGGACCAGGGAAGAAAAGCAATAGCTGGAAGATGTTTTTTATAACCAGTAAGAGATTGCATTGTTTAGGAAAATGAACCTGCACTAAGCAATCGAGATTTTGTGGTTAGACACTTGACTTTGGGTGGCAAGCACATGATGCAATATTCAGATGATGAGTTAGGGAATTGTACACTTGAAACCTGTATGGTTTTATTAACTAATGTCACCCCAGTAAATTTAATTCGAAAAAAGAATAAAAGTAAAAAAAGAATTCTAGTAAAATAATGCATTAATGCTCACTATCATTTATCACTTTAGGATATATATATAAATATATATATATATATATCTCAAAGGGACTAGACATTTAAAAAAATTAAATGTAAAGTAGGTCAGATGTGGTATGTATTATTTGTCAAGGGACAAATTCAATTGCCAAACAAGACATGAACACAAGGAAAAGGGAATGTTGAAAGGAGAAATAACTGTGAGGAGGAGTTTGGAGAGTACTAGAGAAGTCTAGAAAAGAAAAACAATATATATATATATATATATGGTGTGTGTGCTCTGATTACACCCTTGAAAAATCTTAACAGAAAAATCTTATGTAAAACTTAGAAGGTGAATGTTTCAGTGAATTCCAATGATGATGTCACCAATGATGAAAGGTTTGTTTGTTTTTCTGTTTTGAGGCTTTTTGTTCACTCCAAAAGATGTGACATGATACAACAATTTATAAAGCACAGATATAAAAATACATATCAGACACCTGTCAAAGAAAAGTGTATCATGTGGAGTTCAGACAGGCTCCATTCAAGACTTGCAATAGGGGGTCGAGGCTTTGCAATAGCAGGGAGAGTTTGAACTGAACTTTGTTGACACAAAAGGCAGAGTGTTTTTGAGCAGTGGACTGAGCTGCGGGAAGGACTGGCTGTGTTAAGGGGAGGCTGGTCTATGTGATGAGGCCATCTGTGTTTGCTCATTGGACATTAGGGAAGTGAGGCTCCATCCTACCACGGAGACTGAGAGACAGGATCTTTAGCTGCCTTGGTGATTACATTTAAAAGGATGGTTCCCAGGTGCTTGGGAAAGACATGCCTGGTTGTAATACAGGTAAAAAGCAGGAGGAAATGTACATTCCTAAGGGTAGGGAGAAGGAATTACAATTGTGGATTTTCTAAGGTAGGTGCTGCAAGAAAAGGGAGCTCTAGGACCTATATTCAAAAGGAAACCTGTCTAAAGTTTTGTCAAACTGAAGCGAACTTTTGAAAGCCATCTTGGTCGAGCCCCACTGTTTAGATTCATCTACCATTAAACTTTTGGATACCATTCTTCTCGACCTACATCATTTTATACCTAAATTCACATTGGATATGCCATGTAAATAAATTCAAATACATGCATTTTTAAAGAAATTGCATTATATTCTAATTGCTACTTTGAAACTGTATTTTATTTAATACATCATGCAACTACTTCTATTGTAATCATACACACACAATATTATTTTTATTGACTTCATTTTATTCAGTCTTATAGTATACCCTATAAATTCTTAATACATTTCTCTTAATCTCTGATCTCTGAACATGCAGAGCACATTTGGGGCAAACTTTGATGGCATTTTCTACTTACTACTATGTATTACTATGTATTTGTTTATTCCTTTACTTCTCTATACTGCTATAAATTTCTATAAGGTAAAAACTTTGTCTCTATTTCTCATTGGTCTCCACTTTTGCTACCAACTCCACAGGACTGCTTTGCTACAAATAGATGGTATTTTTGATGAATGAATCACTATCCCACATAAGAACAAAAGAATATCAAAAAGTAGTTATAAGCTTTTTTCAAGTTACAGAGTTTTCTGAATACAAAGTAGGTTCTGGAGAGATTCAAATTAAAAAGAAGTCCTCTTTTTTTCTTTTACCTCCCCCCCCCCTTCCCTAAGCAGACTCAGCTGCCAAGTCCTTAAAAAAGAAACAAAAAAACCCCAAACAAACAGAAAACACCTTTTGGCATAGTTAATGTGTAGAAGACCACCAAAAGATCAAAAAAAAAAATGGGCCACAATTTTACCATCTTATTTATGGTTGCTAACCTTAGCCTTTCCCATCCTTTCTCCAGTCTCCTATTAAAAATTAAATAACTTTGAATGTCTTTGAAGCTATCCTTCATAAGAGAAAATTTGTATCCGTTATCTGGCACTTCAAAATATTCTCCTCCAAATACTAATATTTACTAGATAATTTTCTAGAAAATGAGCATACTACAGTATTCTTAGCAAAATACTTAATTTTATTTTATTTTTCTTATTTTAGTTTTTATTTTGACATTCATATTAAGAGATTACAAGCTGAATCCTAAGACAGGATTATTAACTATTCATGAGTCATGCATCTATTTACATCTCTATTTTCAAAGCTAAATTTGAAGGCTACATTTAAAGTTATAAATCAATTTGTTATGGCTCGGTTGAAGCTAGGACTGTATTGACAGACCTGCTGAGCCTGATCCTGCTGTGAGATGCGCTGTACAAAATTACAGAGGATTTGTGACAGGCATGCTAAATGTGAATTCTAATAATAGCTTTAAAGAAGATATTTCAGGTTTTGTCAACAAGGTAGTTTAATGTGAAAACTTCTAGGAAAATGTTTTTGTTTATCAAAGTAGTTTAAGGTCAATATTGCCTTTCTTTTATGATTCTATTTCCATCTTCTTGTGACTCTAGATATTGGGCTGTTGTTCCTGGACACTGAGGAGATATTTCATGTGGAATGGAGAAGACAGAGAAGGAAACAAAGCACAGCTGGGTCTTCCTCCCTTCCATTCTGTTATCAATGTTATAAAACATTAGTGAATGCCAGAAGTAAAAACAGGCATCATTTTCAGTATCTGCAGAAAATTTATCATATAGAGTTGTTTCATTAATTGGAGTTTTAAAAGATTGTGGCATAGAAATTCAGATAGAGTACTCAGATAGAAATAGACCTTTAGTTTGGTCTAGCAGGGCATCAGGGTCATATACTGGAACCCTGCCAAGCCCCTTTGCTGACTGGCCACTTTGTCAGTAGGAATTCCATTCTACACGATATTGTGAAGCCCTCCGTTCTGTATGGGAAAGTTATTGTTGTGCTCCTTGGGGGGTAAAGCTTCTCTGACTTTAGTTATTCTTTTCTTTATGAATCTCTGTTGTTCACCAGGAGTCACACTCATGACCATTTTATCAAACAGTATTGCTTAAATAGAGTACAGAGACTCAAAAAGATTTAAAAAGTCAACAGCTGAGTAAGCCAACAAAACTATGCTTGATTTAAGCATATTGCGCTATTTATCAGGTGCAATCAATGCAGGATTCTCTATTAGAAATGCTTGAGGAGAGGCAGGAATACACTAGGGTTTTTTCATAGAAATTCAGACAAGTGTGATAGTTAAGATAGTACTATTTCCAAATAAATAAAGACAGTTTAGACAAGAAGAGCTGAGACAGTATTTTACTACAACAGAATAAAACTCAGGTTTGTTGGGAGACCAAGAAGCTAAAACACAGAAGCTAGAGACCCTCTCTTTACTAGGGTCATTAACTTGAATGATAAGAGGTTGTTTCTTTCCTAAACATATTTCTACCTTTCAAAAATCAAAATTAATTCGAATCCCCAAGATATGATATTTCAAAAAACAGATTTGCATAGGTATGCAAAAGATGTTATTTCTTGAGTGATTTTTCTCCCAGTGCAGGATATGTGGCAGTATTTTATCACTGTTTATTTTTTATGTCCTCTTTGGGGTAGCAGGAGCATTAAGTACAGGTGATGGAATTCAACATATCTGGATGTGAATGCTGGCTCTTCCGATTCTAAGTGCAATGCACAAAAACCTGGCATATAAACCATGCTCTATAATTTCAGCAATAATAATTATCATCACTTTCACTAGTAGCAGTGAGTTTTATCAGAGAACTTCTGCATCAACCATTTTTGATGACATCCTTCACTTAGTGGAGATTTGAACAGGTCAGGAGAAAATTGAATACAAAATTGACTATTGCCAGAGGTGACCTACTCAGATAATGGATTCTAGACCTTATTGTGGGCAGAGATTAAGTGAAATGGGGACAGGAGGAAGCTTGAAGGTTGACCTTCTGGAAACACTTATCTTAATGTTCTGAGCAATGTCGAGTACCTACAGAAGCTTTCTGAGGACAATTGGTAGATATTTCACTAAAAGTAACTTCCAACAGGATGCATAAAGTGAAAATGTTAGAGAATGATATAGTAATGAGGCAAAATACATTTATAAATAAAAAAACAGGGTGAGGGATTAACAGGGAATCTAGAAAATGTCTTAAAGTTGCAACACTTTTACTGTCCATCTCTTCCTTTATATCCATTAAGATTTGCTTTACATATTTAAGTGCTCCTATGTCGTGTGCATAAATGTTTACGAGGTTTATGTCCTCTTGTGGGATTGTTTCCTTTATCATTATGTAGTGTCTTTCTTTGTCTCTCACTATAGATTGGAAGCAAGCCAGAGTGCCCATCAGTAGGTGCGTGGATAAAAAATCTGTGGTACATTTATAGAAGTGAATACTACTCAGCCATAACAAAGAAAGGGATCTTAACTTTAGCACAAATGGACCTGGAGAATATTATGCTGAGTGAAATAAACCAGTCAGAGAAAGACAAGTACTATATGATTTCACTTACATATGGGATCGCATGAACAAAACAAATAAACAAACAAAATAGAAGGAAACTCATAGACACAGAAAACAGACTGACAAAACAGATGTCAGAGGGGAGGGAGTTGGGGTGGGTGAAAAAGGTGAAGGGATTAAGCAACAAACAAACAAACAAACAAAAACTCATAGACACAGACAACAACAATATGGTGATTACCAGAGGGAAAGGGGGATGGAGAGAGAGGTAGACGAGGGTAAAGGGGGGATAAATTGTGATAGAAGGAGACTTGACTTTGGGTGGTGGTCGCACAATACAATATACAGATAATGTGTTATAGAACTATATACCTGAAACATATGTAATTTTATCAACCAGTGTCACTCCAATAATTACAATAAAATTTTTTAAAAAATTAAAAATAGAGGAAATTGCAACATTTTTGCTTATGTCTAATATTGTGTCAAGGAGACAGCAGAGAGACTCACTGGAGTGGAATGTGCATTTTAAGTCAGAACCTTCTGTTTGTTGTATATTTTGAATAGTAAGAGTCCTCTAATTTTACAGAAGTTTCACACAGTAAAGGATTAATGAGCCATTTCCCTGGCACCTCGGTCTGAGTCACCTGGTCTTTCTGTGTACACCCATGGTGCCTGGGTATTCCTGTGAGTATATTTATAGCACTAATACTTTTCTACCTGCTAGTACTAACAAACAGTGCTTGTCAAACGTTTCTCTAAATTTAAATCATGCAGGAGTTTCATTAAAATGCTGATTTTCATTCAGTGAGTCCGTACAGGGTCATGGATTCTGAATTTCAACAAGTTCCTCCCAGGTAATGCAGATGCAACGAGTCCGGGACTGCACATGGAGCAGCAAGGCCCTACCAAAAGGCAAAATTCACATAGGAACTGAGGGTATCTTGATCGTTCTTATAGCACCTTCATTTAGGAGGGCAGCTGGCACAAAGTAGATGTTCAATAAATACATACCATATTAATGTAAGAATAAATAAAGACATGATTTGAGTTATTTATAAAACTGGCTGTTGAAAAGAAATTGAGGATCAATATTAATTTGTAAACTATTTGGATTCTATATTCTGATTATGGATATTTGAGTGGAATCTGTTTTATTTTGTTAATGATGTATATGAAACTAATTTTTGGTTCTGCTAATTTGCTAATGGCTACTGCCTGCATATCTTCATCTATATGATACATTGCAAATTGCTTTTCTGGGCCCAAGTAACCACCTTCTTATCTTAAATATATGAGTTATTTGTAGGTATTTTAATGAAGAGACACAAGAAGGATGGATAATGCATGTATTTCACTTATATCTATGAATTGTAAAGTCTGTTAATAGCCCTTCCCCTAAGAGAAGCAAAATTCTGTATTTGTAGTAAATGATACTCAGGATCTCAATTTTTACTATGATCAAATTTTATTATGATTTATTTATTGTGAAAATTTTATGACCTAGGCATATTAAAATTTATTGTACATAAGAATGAATTATTTAAAATACCTATAGTCAATAATATTAAAGCAACTACTGGGTTGAGTACAAGACATATCAGGGGAATCACTTCCTTAGTTATATAAATATCTAACCACTATACTGTATACCTGAAACTAATATAATAGTGAATGCCAATTGTAATTGAAAAAG